>NC_135478.1:119055760-119666384 GCF_052094955.1 Ictidomys tridecemlineatus
CTCTTCGGACATGTTCACAAAACAGTCATGTCATTACTCCATAACGACATTTTGGTCAGCAATGGATGACATGACATCCATGACAGTAGTCCCACAAGGTCCTGTCACCTAGTGACGTCATCCATCTTAGCTTGCGTGGCTGCACGCTAGGAAAACTGCCTCATGATGCGTTTCTCAGAGTGTGTCCCCGTCAGTCAGCAACCCGTGACGGTAGTCGCTTTGACGCCTTTGCTCAGCCTGAATCTGGACCCTCTTCAGGTAATTTCTGTTGCCTCTTTTCTTTCCCTATGTATAGCCACACTCCTGTTTCTCTTCACGTCTCCTGATTTTTTGTTAAAAACTGGACATTTTAGATAATGGGCAGTCTCATTCTAAACACTGATCTCCCCTATTCCCTCGTACTTGTTCTTGTTTGTTGGTTTCTTTGTTTGGTGGCTTGGCTGGACTGTTGGTGTGAAGGCCATGTCTCTGAGGTGTGCTTCCTCAGAGGAAGCACTTACTTGGGCATGTGTAGTCACCCGGATGACTGTCATGGCAGGGCTGTCTTTGTCTCTTTCTTTCTCTGATTTCTCAGTCAAGCTATCTGCCTCTGCTGGATCACACCTAGCTAGTAGCCTCCATTTATGATGGATTGTTCTATGGTTTTTGACAGCGCCCTGGCGTATCCATTGCTCCATATCTGATCCAATTAAATTCAAGCCCCTTTGCATGGGTCCTCCTGGAGGCCAGTCTTTGAGGTTGGTTCCAACCCTAGGAGGGTTCTTCTTTGTCTCTTTCTCACCAGAAAACTTGCCGCCGTCTGTGGTTGAGCAGGTGACTCTCATGGAGTGCTTAGCGCCCTCTGAATGCTCACCACCAAACCTCCAAAGTCTTCACCTTTAAGCTTGAACTGCTCCCCACTGAGTCCCAAAAGAAGTCAGTTCCCTTGGGAGAGCTTCGGCGATCTCTGGCTTACCGCCGTCCTCTGCACACCTGCTCTGGATCTGGGGGAAGGGACGGCAGCCTGATGGTCTCAGGGTGACATCCTGCTTTGTGAACAGGATGCTGGGTTGGGCAGTGATTTCTCAGCTTCCCATCCATGGCTTGGAACCTCTGTCCTATAAACGGGCTGGAGTAGAGACTGTCAGATATTTCGGCTCCACCTGGGCCGAGCGTCCATCCCACCAGGTGGCCCTGGGGAGGAAGACAGCCCTAGACCTCCAGCCACTTTTGCCTGGAAGAGAGACTTCACAACACAGAGCTGGGGGGTGATAAATGTGGGTGCCCTGCCCTTCCTGAGGAAATCTGCAGCCCTCAAAGAGACCGGAAGGAGAGAAAGAGGTGGGGTGGGTACGTGGTGTTCTTGGCTGGGACCTGGAGTAGGACTTCCATCATGCAGAGCTGAAGGGGATGAGGAGGGAGCAGGTCACGCCCCAGATGCCCTAGATTTTGCGATTCTGAAATCGTGTTGATTTTCTTGAATACATGCTTCTCCACTTGGTCAAGCAGGCTCAGCAAGCGCTCTGAGTTACAATCCCAGTCCTTGGGAAAATTTTCAGAGACATTAAATGGTTGTGATTTTTTCCCCTAAATAAATTTTTTTTTTTTTACCAGTTGTAGCTCAGTTTCTCTGGGGAGAGGGTCTGCAGAGCTCGCTATAGCACTGTTCCTGAAGTTGTCTCTGAATATATGGTATAATACAGCAAAAGAGCAATGCATCACCACCAAGCTAGGATTCTCTTAGGAAGACAATATTAAAGTTACTTTAATATAGGGAATATGAAGTTACTTTAATATAATCCACTGGTGTGATTCACTGTATGCACAAATTGGAAAAAATAAAAATCACAAAATTGTTTTAGTAAATGCAGAAAAACCACTTGAGAAAAATCCAATATTCATTCCTATCCTCAAAAGAAAAAAAGAAAAAGAAAAGGAAATCATTAAGCCAGTAATAGAAGGGAAACTGCTACCTAATAAAGGAATTTACAAAAAACCCCTACAACTAACACCCTATTTAATAGAGAAAGACTGAAGCCCTTGCTTAGCATGCTTGAAAATTTTTCCCTAAGATCATGAACAGGACAAGTCCACCTATTCACACCACTGTTACCCAGCATGGTACCCGAGGTTCTAGCCAACATCCTCAGGCAAGAAAAGGAAGCAAATGATGTCCAGACTTGAGACAAAGAAAAAACAGTTTTGTAGGTGTGGTGCCTCACCCCTGTAATCCCAGTGGTTTGGGAGGCTGAGGCAGGAGGATCAAAGCCAGACTCAGCAATTTAGCAAGGCCCTAAGCAACTCAGTGAGACCCTGTCTCTGAATGAGATACAAAATAGGGCTGGGATGTGGCTTAGTGTTTGAGCAACTCTGAGTTCAATCCCTGATACCCACCACCCTGCAAAAAAAAAAAAAAAAAAGTTTTATTTGTGAGTCTGATGGAATTTACAAAAGCTATTACAACTAATAAGTGAGTAGAATAAGGTTGCAAGATATAAGGTCAATATACAAAAATCAATAATATTGCTAGTGACAAATAATTGGAAATTTAAATTTTTAAAATAGTATTTATGATCACATAAAGATATGGAGGGCTGGGGTTGTAGTTCAGTGGTAAAGTGCTTGTCTTGCATGCGTGAGGCACTGGGTTTGATCCTCAGCATCATATAAAAATAAATAAAGATATTGTGTCCGACTACAACTAAAAAAAATTTTTTAAAAAAGAGATGGAATATTTAGGGATAAGTACCACACAAAAAAAATGTATTAGGATTGTACAATGAAAGCTATAAAACATCACTGAGAGAAATTTAAAAGGTTTAAATAAGTAAAGAAGTTTATCATGTTCAAAGCCAACCTCAGCAAAAGCAAGGCTCTAAGCAACTCAGTGAGACCCTGTCTCTAAATAAAATGCAAACTAGGGCTACGGATGTGGCTCAGTGGTCGAGGGCCCTGAGTTCAACCCCTGGTATGCACCCCGCTCCAAAAAAAAAAAAGAAGAGGAGGAACAAATTTGGAGGACTTCAGTGACTTAACTTGAAAACTTACTCTAAAGCTACAGCAGGGCTTGGGGTGTTGCTCAGAGGTGGAGGACTTGCTTAGCATCCTGAGGCCCTGGGATCAACCTCAGCTCCACAAAAGGAAAGAAGAAGGCAGGAAGGAGGAAAGAAAGAAAATCTACAGCAACAGCAGGTGCTGAGATGACTAGATACTATAGTGGGCTGAAGGCAGCCTCCAAAAGATAAATCCACATTCTAATTCCTGGAACCTACAAATGTTACCTAATCTGGAAAAAATAGCTTTACAGATGTCATTAAATTAAGCATCTTGAAATGAGACGGTCATCCTGGTTTATCTGGGTGGACCCTAAACCCAAAGAAAAATGTTATAAAAGACACCAGCTAGGAGCAGCCCCGCACACCTGTAATCCCAGCAACTCAGGAGGTTGAAGCAGGAGGATTCCAAGTTCGAGGCCAGCCTCAGCAACTTAGCAAGTCCCCATCTCAAAATAAAAACGTAAAAAAGGACTGGAGATGGAGCTCAGTGGTAAAGCACCCCTGGGTTTAATCCCCAGTACCAAAAAAATAAAAATAAATAATAATAATAATAAACCCAAATGTCAAACCTAAAGTATAAAAACTTCTCGAAGAAAACGTGAGGAAAAATTTGTTTTCAACCTTGGATTGTGCAAGATTTCTTGGATCACAAAAACATGATCTATAAATCAAAGATCAATAAACTGAACTTCACTAAAATTCAAAAACTCTTTTTTTTTCGAAGACACTGTTGAGAGAATGAGAAGTTATACTTTGAAAGTAAACATCTGTCAATCACATGTCTGATAAAAGACTTAGATTCAAAATATAAAAAAACTCTCAAAATTCAACAATATAAAAACAAATCATTTTTTCATTTTTACAATTCTATAACACAGGGCCTTGTACATGATAGGCAAGGGCTCTACCACTGAGATACACCCCCCAACCCAAAATGAATATTTATTTTTTTGTATTCGGATTGAACCCAGGAGCACTTTTCCACTGAACTACACCCCCAGTCCTTTTTATTTTTTATTTTGAGACAGGATCTCACTAAGTTGCTGAGAATGACTTCAAAATTGTGATCCTCCTGCCTCAGTTTCCCAAGTTGTTGGGGTCACAGATGCACACCACTGTACCTGACTCCAAACAATGATTAAAAGGATGGTAAATGGGGGAAAATTGGAACATATACATTACAAAAAAATGATGAAAGGCAAATAAGCAGATGAAAAGATGTTCAATATCACTGCTCATTAAGGAAATGCAAATTAAAACCACAGTAAGTCAGGCGTGGTGGTGCATGCCTATAATTCCAGTGACTCAGGAGGCTAGGGTAAGAGGATCACAAATTCAAGGCCAGCCTCAGAATTTACCAAGGCCCTGTTTCAAATTAAAAAATAAAAATGGCTGGGGATGTGGTTCCGCCTCTGGGTTCAATATCCAGTACCAAAAATAAATAAGCAAATAACATGTTAAGACCATGACACATTTATTAAAATGGCTAAAATGAAGTGACTGGCAATATCAAGTTTTGGTGAGGGTGTGGAGCAACTAGAGGTCACCCTGACTATTTTACAACCACTTTGGAAAATGGTTTGACAATTTTTTTTTTTTTTTCTGATGGTGCTAGGGATTGAACCCAGGGCCTGGTGCATGTGAGGCAAGCATCTACCACACCACGTGAGCCGTATCCCAGCCCCTGGCAATTGTTTTTTGTTTGCTTGTTTGTGTGGTACTAAGGATGAACTCAGGGGTGCTTAACTACTGAGCCACATCCCTAGCCCTTTTTTTAAAAAAATTTACTTTTTATTTATTTTTTTGTTGTCAGTGGACCTTTATTTTATTCATTTATTTTTATGTGGTGCTGAAAATCAACCCAGTGCCTCACACATGCCAGGCAAGCGCTCTACCACTGAGCCACAGCCCTAGAGGGTCATGCTAAGTTGCTCTTTCAACTCATGATTCTTCTGCCTCAGCCTCCAGAATCGCTGGAATTACAGATGTGAGCCACCCAGCTGTTTGGCAGGGGTTTTTTTTGTTTGTTTGTTTGTTTGTTTGAGAGAGAGAGAGAGAGAGAGAGAGAGAGAGAGAGAGAGAGAGAGAGTTTTAATATTTATCTTTTAGTTCTCGGCGGACACAACATCTTTGTTGGTATGTGGTGCTGAGGATCGAACCCGGGCTGCACGCATGCCAGGCGAGCGCGCTACCGCCTGAGCCACATCCCCAGCCCCTGTTTGGCAGTTTTTTGAATAGTTCATGTATATCTACCCTATGATCTCTCAATTCCACCTCTAGATCTACTCAAGAGAAATGAAAACATATGTCAACCCAACAACTTTCATGAAGTAAATAGTCATAGCAGTATTATTCATAACAATCTCAAACTGGAAATGACCCAAATGGCCTGTCAATAGGTTGTAGAGTGGGCTGGGATTGTGCCTCCCCTACCACCAGCGGGGACCCAGGTTCGATCCTCAGTACGACATAAAAATAAAGGCATTGTGTTGTGTCCATCTACACCTAAAAAATAAATATTAAAAAAAAATAGGTTGTAGAACATTCTTAGGGATTAAAAAAGAAGGAATGAACTATTGATAGATACAACAATGTGTGTAAATCTTAAAATAATTATAATGAAAGCACATACCAAAAGAACACACACGATATGATTCCATTTATATAAAATCCTGTAAAATGCAAAATACTCATAGTAACTGCTATGGTTTGAATGTGGTTGGTCCTTCAAGGGTCCCCAACATGGTGGTATTAAGAGGTAGTGGAATGCACAAGGCCCTGGGTTCAATCCCCAGAACCACAGCCCCGCCACACACACACTCACACACACACACACACACACACACACACATACACACACACACACACACACACACACACACACACACACACACACTGGAAGCCGGGCTCGGTGGTGCACTGTAATCCCAGCAGCTTGTGAGTCCAAGACAGGAGGATCACAAGTTCAAAGCCAGCCTCAGCCACAGCGAGGCCCTAAGCAACTCAGTGAGACCCTGCCTCTAAATAAAATGCAAAATAGGGCTGGGGGTGGGGCTCAGTGGTTGAAGGCCCCTGGGTTCAATCCCTGTACAGTCTCCTCCACAAGAAAAAATAAGTAAAATAAAAGATGGTGGAACCTCTAAGAGTTGGGGCCTAGAAGAAAGGGGATAGGTCACTGGGGACAGTGCCCTTGGAAGACACTAATGTGGTTCTCACAAGACACTGGCAAGGACCCATGGGAGTGGGTTGTTTTAATGCTCTGGCTTGTCTCACTATGCAATCTTATCTGCATGAGGCCATTTCCCTTCCCATCTCTCCACACCACTGGGAGAGCCCTCCCTAGAAGCCACATTAGATAAGGCTACTGAAATTTGGAATTTTCCGCTTCCAAAATGTAAGTTAAACCAACCTCTTTTCTTTATAAATATTCTGCTCCAGGTACTTTGCTATAGCAATAGGAAAAGACTATCGTAACAACATATTCCTACCTCAGGGCCTTTGCATAGGATGCTGCTTTACCCAGGAGCACTGGTCTCCTCACCCTTCTTGGATTAATTCCCTCATCCTTTAGTTTTCAGCTTGCAAAGATTTTCTTTGACCTGTAACCTCCCTTCCCCCAAACCCTGCTACCTAAATCAGGCAGGTGCCTGTCAATCTCCTCCAGGTGGCCTGCCTCCTTCCCTGGTTCACTCATCATGATGCTCAGCTGCACTGTTATGCGACTGTGGCTTTATCTAAGGCCTGTGTTCACAGCTGCTTGTGCTCACTTCCTGCATCCACCACACAGACCCTGAGCGTGGGCTCCGAGTGGGCGCCCAGGGAACGTATGTGGGACGAGTGAGGACATGCTCTATACAATACCCCGGGGAGGCTCCGGCCACAGAGCGGCCATTGAACCTCCTGGGGATTAAAGTCCACCACGTTCCACCCGGCAGGAAGAATTCAGAGCTGCCATTAATTCAGACTCCACATACATGATTGTGACTGAGTAAGACATCAAGACAATCTCGCCCTTTGTTGAGGCTGTGGGAGTCTTAGGGACAGGGAGAGAGAAGCCAGTCTAAAATCAGTCGCTTTTTGAAAACCATCAGCTCAAGAAATTAAGGATTCTGCCAGCGTGCCCTGAATTTCTGGGCCCAGCAATTAATTCCTTCTAGATTAAAGGATTGTTGTGTTTCTGATACATTATTATGCAGAGTGGGCTTGCTGCGAATTTCAAACTTTAACCAGCATCCTCATTAACTGGGACCTTTTATCTGTGTGCAATTTCTAGCAGGGACGGGCGGGTACAAAGTGAGCTGGGGCATCCCAAACTGCATCCAGGGGGCATCCTGAGGCCCATTCAGCCACTGCCCCGCTCCTGGTGGTGACAGGTGGCTGACTTAGAACACATGCCCTGGCCTCACTTTGCCCAGGGCCCCCTGGATCTCACCTACCGTCTCCAGCTCCCAGGTGAGGAGATGCAGGCAGAGGCCAATGACCCCGCTGCCCAGGCCAGGGGGGGACCCAGGTCTACCTGATTCCCAGGCCCTTGCCTTCCACTGTGGCCCTCTGCAGAAGGCCGGGCGGGGCCTTCTGAGCCCCTCTCCATCCGAGAGCTATTCTGTCTTGGGCCGGTGTCCAGAACTGCTCCTGGCTGGGAGTGAGGTTCTAAGAGGAGCAGGAGGCTGAGCCTGGGTCCAGAGCTCCACCCTTTGAGAGCACCCCACACTTTGGACCCAAGGAAGTCACCTTCTGCCATCCATCACGAGCAGGTTCTGTCCCGTCTCCAGCTCAGACCCCCTCCTGCTAGCCGTCTGGAGGTACTGGGGTTCTCTCAGGCCCCGTCCAGCCCCTCGGCATCAAAGCAGGATCTTGGAGGGGGGCGTTTCCAGGACCCCCATCAGATGTTGGATGAAGCACCTCAGGAGGAGCCTGGGCACCCCCAGATTTCCAGCAGCCCCCCACTGGGGTTCACACAAGTTCGTACACATGTAAGCTCCGTTATTTCCTCACCTGGACCCCCAGAACCAGCGCTCCCCGCTGAGGGCGGCCCCAGGTCAAGAGGCAGGCCACGGCTCCCCGCTGAGCGCAGACACTGTCCCTGTACCTCCCTCCTGCAGGACCCTGGTGTCCACCTGTCCGTCAGCCCCATCAGCAGAGGGCTGCTCGGGGCTGCCACTCAAGTGGCTGAGGGCTCCCTCAGGGTCAAGATGATTTTCCTCAAACACAAAAATCCGTCACCGCACACTCAGTGCTGTTTCAAAAATCAGGAGGAGGCCGGGGCTCAGCAGGAGAGCCCTCGCCTAGCACCGGTGAGGCCCCGGGCTCCATCCTCAGCCCCACACAAAAGTGAAATAAAGATGTGTGTCCATCTACAACTGAAAATAAATATTAAAAAATAATAATAATGAATGGAAAGCAGGATGGAACCTCAACAGAAAATGGCCCTACGACCCAGCAATTCCACTTCTGTGTGTATCACCCCCCCACCCCCCATCCCCCCCATCCCCCCATCCCCACCCCCCCCATCCCCCCATCCCCACCCCCCCCACCCCCGCCCACAAATTGAAAACAGGATCTCAAAGGGACAGCAGCCAAAGTGAGAAGCCAGCCCGCGGCCACCAGGGGATGAAAGCTCATCAAAACGCAGCTTGTCCCCGCATGGAATCAGGTTCAGCCTCGGAAAGGAGAGACAGTCTGACCCCCGCCGCCACACGGGTGCCTCAGGGCAAGGTGCTGAGGGAGCCAGAGGTCCCAGGGGGTGGAGGCCCGCGAGTCCACCCAAGAGGCCGTCCAAGACATCAGACTCAGAGACAGAGGACCCGGGGTCGCTGGGGCTGGGGGCCATGGGGAGCCAGCTGTATCTAGTGGGTGCAGAGTTTCAATTTTACAAGATAATAAGAGGCTGGGGCTGGGGTTAGAGCGTTTGCCTGGCATGTGTGAGGCACTGGGTTCGAGTCTCAGCACCACATAAAAGTAAATAAATAAAATAAAGGTATTGTGTCCATCTACAACTAAAAATCTATATTTTATCGATAGATAGCTATGGATATAGATATAGATAGATGAACTGGGCGTGGTGGCCCACGCCTGTCATTCCAGCAGCTTGGGAGGCTGAGGCAGGAGGATCGTGAGTTCAAAGCCAGCCTCAGCAATTTAGCGAGGCCCTAAGTAGTGTAAAGGGTCCGGCGGAGCGTCGGAGGGAGAGACCACACAAGAGACCAGCTTCATGCAACTGCAGGGGGAAGTTTTATTGAACCAGCATGCTGGGGCTCAAGGCTCACTCAGGAAGGGAGAGCAGCCCAGAGCCCAGAGCAGAGGTCAAGCAGAGCTTAAGTACACTTTTTGGAGAGGGTGGGGGGCTTTGCATACATCAGAACAAATCATCTTGAGGCGCGGGGAAAACTGAACAACAACCCTGAGCCATGATTAGTACATCTATTGGCGGGAACAGTCTGGGCAGAGGTGATTGGTCACCCCTGAGTGGGGTACACATTTAAACTGATTGGTTTTGTGGCCTGGATGCTCACGTCTGAGCTATTTGGAGCCCTTAGCTAATAAACAACCAGGGAATCAATGGAAATATTTCCTGGGCAGTTCAGGTATTGTTCTAACAGCCACAGAGATTACAGGTTCTTGGGGTAGCAGAGGAATTTTAACAATACCTGGCCTATTATTATTATTTTTAGCCCAAGCCTTTCAATTTAGAAACCTTACAATCCCCAGTCTTTTACACTTTAACTCAGACTCTTGCAGCTTAGAATCAGCTTAGAAATTTTACCTTTACAGTAGCTCAGTGAGACCCTGTCTCTAAATAAAATAAAAAATAGGGCTGGGGATAGTGCTCAGTGGCCGGGTGCCCCTGAGTTCAATCCTCAGTACGCCCCACCAAAAAAAAAAAAAGATGAAAAGAGTTCTGGAGATGGACGATGGTGTGGTGGCCCAATATCATGAATGTGTCTGATACCACAGAACCATATACTTCAAAATGGTTAGGAGAGGGGCTGGGGCTGGGGCTCAGTGGCAGAGCACTTGCCTGGCACATGTGAGGCCCTGGGGTCAATCCTCAGCACCACTTTATGTCACAGATATTTTACCAAAATAAAAGACTACAACTCATTTAAAAATCTAAAGAAAATGCTGATCCAGCTACAGCATGGATGACTTGGAAGACATTAGGGAAGTGAAAAAAACCGGCCACAAGGTGACAAGCACTGTGTGTTTCCACTTACGTGAGGAAATGAGAGTCAGAGGTACTGGGGATTGAACCAAGGGGCTCTCAACCACTGAGCCACATCCCACCCCCTTTCTTTCTTTCTTTTTTTTTTTTTTTAGTTGTTAATGGACCTTTATTTTTATTTATTTATTTATATGTGTTGCTGAGGATCGAACCCAGTGCCTCACACACACCAGGCAAGTGCTCTACTACTGAGCCCCAGCCCCAGCCCCAGCCTACCCCCATTTAAAAAAAAATTTTTTTTTATTTGTTGATATACCTTTATTTTTTATTTATTTATATGTGGTGCTGAGGATGGAACCCAGTGCCTCATGCACGCTAGGCAAGCGCACTGCCACTGAGCCACAACCCCAGCCCCCCAGCCCCAGCCCTTTTTATGTTTTATTTAGAGACAGGGTCACTCTGAGTTGCTTAGGGCCTTGCTAAAGTTGCTGAGGCTGGCCTTGAAATTACGATCCTCCTGTCTCAGCCTCCCGAGCCGCTGGAGTGACAGGTATGCCCCACCACACCTGGTGGGAATTATTCTTGCATGGGTATAAAGTTCCAGCTGGAGAAGATGAAAAAGTTCTAGAGAACAGTGGAGATGGTTTCCACTAATGCATACATGCTTAACCCCATGGGCTTACAATGGTCTGTTTTGGGTTATGAAGATGCTATGGTTTGGATGTGGTCTGTCCCCACCAAAACTCATGTTGACATTGAGTTGCCACTGTGGTGGTGTCAGAGTTAAGAGGGACTAGTGCAGGTCTCAGGGGACTGTGCTAATTCTCATGGAAGTGAGCGAGTTCATACTGTCATGGGAGTGGGTTGTTATAAAGCGAGGCTATCCCTCGTGCTCCCTCCCTTTCTTACAGGGTGGTGCTCACCTGCCCTTTCACTTTCCACCGTGAGTTGTCCCAGCACAAGGCCCTCACTGGTGCCAGGTGCTTAGACTTCCCAGCCTCTTGAACTTTCTCTGCTTTATCACTGACCCATTCTCTGGTATTCTGTTATAGCCACAGAAAACTAAGACAGTATATTTTTCCACCATTTAAAAAAAAAAAATTACGATCCCCCTTCATGGAACATCCTCTTATTTGCCTTATCCTATTGAATCCTGACAGTAACATTTTGAGGTAAATTGTTTTTATTTTATAGATATGAAAATCAAGACAAAGAGGGACAGAAGCTGCCAAAGTCACTCGGAAAATGAGAGGGCCAGCATTCAACCCAGGACCACTGACTGTAGGGCCTGCTGTCCCTGCCCCGCCACCCGCCACCTTCCCAGAGCGCTAGCCGTGGAGGGAGTGACCCTCTTCTCTGGACACTTTCCACAACTCTGCTCAGATTCCCTGCCAGGGGACAGCAAACAGGATCCAGATGGTGGCTCCCCACTGACTGGGACGGGCCCTAACTTGAAACCCCTTTGCCAAAATTTCCAAATCTGTCCCAGACGTCTGCTGTGGAAGTGTCTGGTGCCCTCCTGCTGGGCGCTGGGTAGAGAGGAGCAGCGCCCTGGCCACAGGCCTGGACGATGACTGGAGGCTGGAGGGGGTGGCCACGGCACCTAGCGCGTCTCCTCTGAGCCCCGGGTGTGCACCTGCAGGCCCCGAGGGGCCTGGGGTCCTCAGAAGGTGAGATCCATCTCGCCCCTACCTGTATCCACCTCCTGGGCTGCTGTGCCCCAAACCTGAACAACAGAAAGCTGGGAGAATCTGCGCCGTGACTCTCCTCTGGCTTCTGGTGGCCTCGGCATTCCCTGACATGACGTGGCCTTCTTCTCCCTGTGTCCTCTACGGACGTCTGTCTCTGTATCCAAATTCCCCTAAGTTAAATAAGTAGGCACAGTTACAGGGGAATAGCCTCCCACCCCTACCCCCTGTGACCTCGTCTCAACTAGATCATCTGCAAAGACTCAGTTTCCGAATAAGGTCACAGTCACAGGTCTGGGGTTAGGACTTCAGCACCTTTTGTGGGGGACACAATTCAAGCCATAACACCATGTTGTTATGTTTATGTTGTCACTTTTTTCAGCTACCGGTGAAGCTAGTGGAGATGGTTCTGAGGATCCAGGCCCTTTGCCAACAGAAATGGTATATGGTATTTCACACACTCTCTAAGGTTTTATGATTTTTTTTTTGGTACTAGGGATTGGATTGAACCCTGTGGCTTTTAACCACTGTGCCATATCCCCAGCCCTTTTTTTTTTTTTTAATTTTATTTAGAGACAGGGTCTCCTGAGTTGCTTAGGGCCTCCCCAAGCTGCTGAGGCTGGCTTTGAACTTGCAATCCTCCTGCCTCAGCCTCCTGAGCTGCTGGGGTGACAGGCGTGCCTGGCTCTTTCTACAAATTTATAAGCCAGGCCGCTGTGTGCTGAGTGCTTGCTGTGTGCCAGGCACTCCCACCGTGCACTCCTAGGTCCTGGCTGCAGGGTGGCTGCTACCATGCCGTCTCACAGGGAGGAGCCACTTGCCCAGTCTCAGGGGTGATCATTCCCATCTGTGGGGTCCAAATTTTCCCCACAGCCTCTCCGAGCAGGGATCCTGATTCCTGAATTTCCTCCCAACCCTGAACACCCTCCCCACCCTTGGCCGCTGCCCTCCATCCCAGGTGACTCCAAGTAGGAGGAACAAGACCCAAATCTGTTTAGTGGAGTTGAAGGCCAGGTGCCATCCCAGCGGCTCAGGAGACAGAGGCAGGAGGATCGAGAGCTCAAAGCCAACCCCAGCAACTCAGTGAGACCCGAGCAGCTGGGGAGGGTATTTCTACTTCCAAAAAATCGCTAGAATCGGATGCTCTCCTTCTATCCTGGTTAATTCTCTAGGGCTGCTGTCACAAATCACCACCAGCACAGGGGCCTCAGAGACAGAATTGACTCTCACGATTCTGGAGGCCAGAAATCTGAAATCAGGGTGAAACCTGCAGAGGGGATCCTTCCTGGTCTCTTAAGAGTTTCTGGTGGCTCCAGGTGTCCTTGACTTGCGGCCACATCACTCCAATCTCTTGCCTCCATCTTCATACGACCTGCTCCTCTTCTCTGCCTGTCTGTCTTCTGTGTCAGTCTGTCTGTCTGTTTCTCTCTCTCTTCTAGGGATTCTGAGGATTGAATTCAGGAGGGTTCTACCATTGAGCTACATGCCCAGTCCTTTTAAATTTTATTTTGAGACAGGGTTTTGCTAAGCTGCCCAGGCTAGCCTCCGACTTACAGTCCTCCTGCCTCAGTCTCCTCAGGAACTGGGGTAACTATTAGACGTGGGCTCTCATGCTCAGCTCTCCCCTTGGATTGGGGGCACACCCAGGCAACTTAGTTACATCTCAAGTCAGGCAACATTCCCAGGTTCCAGGACACGAAGGTCACTTTTGGGAGGCCACCCTTCAACCCACCACGCCTCCCCAGCCCCAACCGCGGTCATCCTGGCTGGGGCGCGGGGACCCAGTTTCTGGTTTTCAGACTCCAGGCCCCGCAGGCAGAGGATACCAGACCCACATCCTCCCCACTCCTCAAAGTCTCCTAGTGGCCCCCGGGGCCCCGGGGAGCAGCTCAACTTGGCCGCCCAGGCTCCCTCAGCCTGGCCCTGCTGACCTGCCCTCCCCTCCCCAGAACCCTGCTGCCGTCTGAATCTCCTCTGGCCTCCGGGCCTCTCCCTGTGCCTGGCTCTCTCTCCTCTGCTCACCTGGGGCCTCAGGGTGGAGGCCCCTTAGCCTCCAATGACAACCTGGGCTGTCAAGGGTCCCTTGGGGCTGACCCTCACTGGCTATCCCAGCAGGGACAATGGGGACTCATGATAATGAGCTCTCAGTTCTGGGAGCCCAGACCTCATTGCCCACTTTCAAATTGCCATACGACAGGAAGGTCCAATGTGGCCGGACCTTTCCCTCCGCCTCCACCGGGGCCCGTCGTCCCCCCTCAGAGTGCTGGGGAGCTCTCTCCCCACCTTTAAAGAGTTGAGAGTTCTGTTTGAGGTCGGTGTGGTTTTAAGTCAGCTTTTATGCTGCTGCGACTGAAAAACCTGACAAGAGCGATTTTAAAAGAGGAAAAGTTTATTTGGGGCTGGCCATTTCAGAGGTCTCAGTCCACAGACGGCCACTTGCATGGCTCTGGGCCCAAGATGTGGCAGGCCATCGTGGCTGAAGTTTGTAGTGGGGGAGAGTGGCTCAGGACATGGCCACCAGGAAGCAGGGGGTGGGGAGACAGCTCCCCTCACCACGGACAAAATAGAAACCTCAGGGGCGGGTCCCCAGCAGCCCACCTCCATGACCCTACCCTACCCTACCCACCCGGTTAACCCCTAGCAGTGGATGAACACACTGATCAGGTCAAAGCTCTCATAACCCGATTGTGTCATCCCTAAAACCTCTTGCATGGTCTCACACATAAGCTTTTGAGGAACACCTCATCTCTAAACCATCAAAGAAACTCTGTGCCCACTAGTAGTCACTTCCTATTCTCCTGGAAACTACCAAGCTGTTTTCTATCTTTGTAGATTTGCCTATTCTGGACATTTCATATAAATGGACTCACATAATCTATGGCCTTTTATGCATGGCTTCTTTGATTTAGTGTAGTTTTCAAAGTGTATCCACGTTGTAGCATGCATCAATACTTCATTCCTTTTTATGACTGAAGACTATTCCATGGCATGGCTAGGTTTGTCTATTCCATTCATCTGTTTATAGACATTTGGTTTGTTTTCACCCTTTGGCTATTATGAATAATACTTCGGTACCCACTCATTTGCATGCACGAGTTTGTGAGACCGTATTTTTATTTTCTCTCATTTATACACCTAGCAGTGATGCTTCAGTCAGTCTTTTTTTTGCTGCTGTGGATCCAACCAGCATGATTTTAGCGGAGGAAGTTTACCTGAAGGGCTCATGGTGTCAGAGGTCTTAGTCCATAGAAGGCCAGCTGCGTTGCTCAGGGCTTGAGGTGAGGCTGAACATCACGGCGGGAGAGGGTGGCACAGGGGTGCAGCTCACACCACAGCCATCAAGAAGCAGAGATGCCACTGCCAGATCCAAATATATACCCCAATTCACGCCCCAATCCCCCTCCTCCAGCCGCGCCCCACCACTTGACTTACCCCTCAGTTAATCCCAGCCAGGGGGTTCAATCACTGATTGGGTTAAGACTCTCACAACCCAACCGTTTCTCCTCTGAACCTTCTTGCACTGTCTCACATATGAGCTTTTGGGTGACACCTCGCATCCAAACCACAACAAGTGGTGGACATATTTTGGGGGAGGGGTGCTGGGTGGATGTATTTTTTAAGTTAAAAATAATATATATTCTTTTTGTGTGTGTGTGGTGCTGGGGACGGAACAGGGCCTCACGTCTGCTAGGTAAGTGCTCTATCACTGAGCTATGTCCCCAGTCCCCAAGGACCTTACATCCTTCATTAATTACAGAAAAGCCACCTTCGAGGTCACCAAACTAACAAGCTGGAAGTAAGAAAGTGTTGTCACACCCGTAGTGCCCACAGAGCCACCTATCTGGTGGTGCAGATACCAGAGGAACACCCTGCGGGTACTCCTTTGCCCATGTTGACTCACAGGAGCGTGACGGGGCAGCCTGTATATGGAAAGTGTGACAACTTGGGCCCTGGGCAGAAGGCAGCCCTCTGATCCCATGTGTGACGATCAAGAAAGAGCCATCTGATTTATTAGAAATAAAATCAGCTTTGACTTCAAAGGAGAAACAACTAGGAGTTAAGAAAAAGAAAGAGGATCTTCAACTGTGTGGGGTGGGAAGGATATTCAGCGGGCTTGGTCCTCCCTGTTCTCTGGCAAAAAAAAAAAAAAAAAAGAAAAAGAAAAGCACAAAACCCCAAGAAGTCATTATTTTAAGGTGGATGGATTACCGGATTACGGATTAGTCACTTTCTTTTTAAAAACTGTTTTAGTGATAGCATATTGTTATTATAATGTTTTACCACTAAAAAGATTCTAAGAAGCCACTGAGGGATTACCACCAGTGAGAAAGAATGATTGTGTGGAACTCAGCAATTCTTAAGAAGAAATCAGCCCAAAGGGCTTTTTTGCTCCTTTATAGTTTTTTTCCAAGAAGAGGCTGGCCAAGACGGAGCCCAAACCGGCAGACAGCCGCAGACTTGAGGTAATCGTCTCATTTCTAAGATTGAGGTTCACTTAGGAGCACATGGGAAAAGGCAGGTAAGAAAACGCAAAGGCAGCTTCTCTCTTGAAAAAAATTGTGAAACACAGCAGGGTGCTGAGGCGCACCTCTCATCCCAGGGCTCAGGAGGCTGAGGCAGGAGGATCTGAGTCCAAGCCAGCCTCAGCAAAAGTGAGGCGCTAAGCAACTCAGTGTCTCTAAATAAAATACAAAATAGGGCTGGGGATGGGGCTCAGTGGTCGAGTGCCCCTGAGTTCAATCCCTGGTACCCCTCCCTCCAAAAATAGTTACCATTTAATAGAAAATCATACTCATCTGCTCATTCTGGAGGTACCAGAATGCCTAACATAAAATGCGCTGCTTTCCACTCCTTCTCCCAGTGCAGACATCACTAGCTGATCACAGCTCTTTTTGACGAACCTAAAGACCGTCTCTGTATCCCTTTCTGTTCTCAAAAGGCAGTTTCTAGGAGGGGATCAGAGACCCCACACAGGGTAGGAAAGCGGGGATTCGTGTCGGTGCAGAACAAAGACGCCACCTAGTGGTGGGTATTCCTAATTGCAGGCAGAGTGACTAGAAAGCGGCCGGTCCTGGAGCGGGCGGGGCGATGCTGGGAAAGGATGCTTGATTGGTCTACAGACAAGAACTGCTTAAAGAAGGGTTTTGCATTTCAATCTGGGGTTTCCTTGCTTTAGCCCAAGAAACTAACAGAAGCATTTCAGGGAACAGCTGGTAGCAAAGGCTCTTTAGAAAGCCTCCACATTCTTCTTGGAGGCAGAGTGGTCCCCCATATTCTTTTTGACAAGGGTTGATGCTCCCACTTCCAGGCCATCCCGCTTTCCCACTCTGTACACTACGTGTCTCACTCTTTGACTTCAACGTGGGTACCATTGCCTGAGCACTATATGAGCAGGCTCTTTGCAAGACAGTCATGCCTTATTTACGTGCTCCTCATAACAGCCTACCTGGAGACAAAGACTTTTACCCCCATTTTCCAGGCAAAAACACTAAGTCTCAGAGAGGGAGAGCCACTTGGCCAATGCAACTCAGCAAGGAAACATGAGTGGGATTAAAACCTTCTCTTGGCCAAGTAGGACCCTTGTTGGGACCCTCCCTGACAACAGGCCACCCTGGTGGAAGCAGGTCAGCTATGCCCCTGGGAATGTCCCACCAGGACTGGGCACAAGCAGCTCAGATGGGCCTAGACGCCCCTCTCTGGAGGGAAATGGGCACCAGGCAGGGTCTCAGAGTTGATTCTGGACCTGGGCTAACCTGACTTGCCAGAACCAGAGTCTGAATCCAGCTGTGCAACTGCTAGCTATGCAGCGGCTCAGGACCCTCCCTTTCCCTGGTGAAAGACCCCCTGGGGGTTGCTATGGTAATGCTGGCAGCCAGAGGGTCAAAGACTAAGTGCCAGCACAGTAGGAAGCGGGTTGGTGTTGACCCTTCCTCCCCCCTACCCACCCCCTGCCCCCCTTTGATGCTCCAGTTAGGACTCAGCCTCCCTCTTCCTCCTCTCTGTCCTCCCTTCCCCCTCTTTCTTCCCTGTGAGGAAGCAGCCAACTTAGGCTTCACGTGACTCCAGCTTCAGACCTAGGGCAGGGGGAGCCCTGGCTGTCTGTGGGCCTCATCCTCCAGCCATGGCTCCCACCTCCCATCTGCCTCTGAACAGCCTCCATTCTGCTATGTCCCAAGCAATTGCGGGCCCAGGGCCAGGTCTGCAAGGGCCCAGGGTCCTTCCTGGGAGAGCAGGAAGCGCCACCTGCCTCCCTCGGGGCCTGCTAGGACCCCGGCCGCATTTGGAGGCGCTGGCCTGAGTCAGCCCTGGTGCTGTGGATGCTCTGCCCGCCCTTCCTGTCCTCCCTTCCTGTCCTCCCTTCCTGTCCTCCCTGGAGGTGGAGATCTACACAGAAGCCTCATCCCAACACCCATGGGCTGTCCCAGGCTGCTGGCAATAGCAGCCAGGCTGCACCTTACACACACACACACACACACACACACACACACACACACACACACTTTCTCTCAAACACAGGATTTAATTCTTAGGGCACAGGGTGACCAAGCTATGCATAACTTTTTGGTATTAACTTTTACGATCTGTGCACAGGATTCACAAGATGAAAAGCACCCTCAGCCCCTCAGCTGAATAGTTAGTCATCACCGATTTCTTGTGAGTTCTTCCAGAGAGAGTGGGTGCACCATTCACCTACTCAGGGGTGTATCTTCTTGCAATTTTCCCACAAGGAGCAGCATCCTTGACACACGGTGGCACTAACTGCTTCAGCTTCTTTTTTCATCTAACCCTTGACCTTGAGGGCTGGGGGTGCAGCTGGGGTAGAGCTTACGCTTCCAGCACCGAAACCCAAAACCAAACCAAACCTGAAAATCATCTTGGAAAACAGTTCACCTCAAACACTGAGACCTACGCCACATACACATGTACTTGGAGATGCGGAGAAAAGGGAGAGAGGGCTGTGTGTGGATTCACTTCGGGGACCTGGTCGTGTGAGCATCCTGGAATTTACTTACCCAGACCTGGACGGTGTAGGTCCAGTTGTGCTCCAGTCTTGATGCAGACGAGACCCGTGGTAAATGCAAAATGCACAAAGCTGCAGCCAATGTAATGCGACCAACCCTTTCTCAGCAAACCTTTTTTTTTTTTTTGCAAGAGTACCAGGGATTGAACCCAGGGGCCCTTGACCCCTGAGCCCCATTCCCAGCCCTATTCTGTATTTTATTTAGAGACAGGGTCTCACTGAGTTGCTTAGTGCCTCCCTTTAGCTGAGGCTGGCTTTGAACTCGTGATCCTCCTGCCTCAACCTTCCAAGTCTCTGGGATGACAGGCGTGTGCCACTGCGCCCAGTTGTGGCTGGCTATTTTATATATGCATATACTACATGTCATTGGTACATCATTATTTTTAACAGTGATATAGTATTCCACTGATAGATGCACCTTAATTTTCCGGCCTCCTATGATGGGCAGCTAGGTTATTTCCAGGTCTTTTGCTGCTATAAATAGTGCTGCAGTTAATTTCCTTGTGCCTTTTGTAAATAAACCTGTGAGAAACTTTCTGGATGTGAACTTGCTAGATAAAGGGCACATATATCTTACATTTTATTACTTATTACTAACTATGCTCCAAAGAGAACCCATATGGAAGTGACATTTCCCCACACCCTTGCTAAAAATTTTAAGTCCCTACTACCAGTTTTGCAAGGTGTTATCTCATGATTTTCACTTTCGTTGCTTTTCTTCTGGGTGAAGTTGACTTCCTTTTCATTCTGAGCTAGTTGTCTGTTCATGACTTTTGTCCATTTATCTGTTGGGTCACTGATCAAATACTATTGATTTGTAAGAGCTCTTTACATGTGGAAGAAGTCACCCTTTTTATCTGATCCATATGTTGCAAATTTCCCCAGAGATTAGAATTTTTTTCTGTGCAGAGTTTTTTCTTGTAGACCTTAAAGTGTCTTGTATGGATTCTGGATTAATATTTTTTCCCCAGAATTCTTAGAAAGATTATAAAAAGGATCTGGCATCTAGGCCTATTTATGATCCCTCCGGGAAGTGAATAAATCATCAGATAGCTCCAGCACAGAATGCTGTGACTGGAGAGGCCCAGTGGACACATGACCCAGCCTTGGGGATGTGGGCCACTTTCCTGGAGGGAGGGGGAGAAATCTAAGCTGAGACTGAAGGGTGAGTAGGCACTGGCAAGCAGAAGGTAGGACGGGAGAGCCCTGTGGTTGGCTGGAGAGCACAGGGTGGGGACTTTTGGTGCCCCAGGGTCTGGGATCAGAGGGGGCATATGCAGTTCTCAGCAGAGGGAGTGGGAGGCTGTGGAGACTGCCTCGCAGGGAAGACCCTGCAGCACTGGAGGGGTGTGACAGGAGGGGGGCATCGCTGTACCCACAAGGGCACACAGAGAAAGCCAGACTGAGTGCTGCAGAGAAATGGATTCCCAGCCAGGACTTGGTCTTCCGTGGATGGACAGCTGTCTGGGGGCTCCTCCTGGAACCACGACTTCTGCCTCCCAGGGCTGTCCAGGCATGAGTGACACCAGCTTCAGGCAGCCCAGGGCCCGGAGAGCAGCCAGTGCCGGGCAGAGAAGGAGGTGGAGGAAGGACAGGTTCCCCACCTTGGGGGGCATGCTGGGGATCCCGGCGAGGCCAGAGCCTGCGTCGTGTGTGGATGGTGCTTGGCGGGCACCCTGGTCCTGCCCTTCTTCCCCGGTTCTCAGGGGAACAAAAGATCAACACTGGGGTCCTCTCCCCAAAGGACCCCTCTTTCTGCGTCTCTTCTTCCGTCTCTGTCTCTCCACCCCCCTTCCAGGTCCATCTGATCTCAGGAACTCGTGGTCCCCCACTCCAGACACATCCAGTGGGCAATGGCCTTCAATTCACTGAGTCTGGGAGATGGTCACCCCACACACACCAGCCTAAAAGTGTACCACCAGCAATGTAGGGTTTCAAGGGGGAGGAATCTCTGTTATCACCCCTCCTCCCGACTATAAACAACACCCAACATATCCGTCATTCACACTTTAGTATGAATGAACCAACAGCTCCTCCCTGTACACCCTCGATAGATGGATGCTGCCAGAGACCTCACTAGTTCATTTTTTCAGGAAAGTTATAGAAAGAGAAGCAGAATAAAGGACCCCAGAGATGCCTGGTGGTGCAGGGGTGCCGGGGGATAGAGATCAGAGGGAAGGATTTGGGAGAAAGTACCCAAGGAAGAGAAGTGGGAACAAACATTGCTAACAAGACCTCTCTTTTCTCATCCCTTCACAGGCAAGAGAGCAGAGTCATATTAAAGTCCCCAAGTCCTAGTAGCCAGGCATGGTAGCTCACGCCTGTCATCCCAGCAGCTTGGGAGGCTGAGGCAGGAGGATTTCGAGTTCAAAGCCAGCCTCAGCAATGGTGAGTCCCTAAGTAACTCAGCAAGACCCTGTCTTTAAAAAAAAAAATAAAAAACAGGGCTGGGGATGTGGCTCAGGGGTCAAGTGCCCCTGAGTTAATACCCAGTACCCCCCACAAAAAATCATCAAGTCCTCTTAGCATTATCCAGATGGGGAAACTGAGGCTCAGAGAAAAAGGACTCTCTCTAGATGACACAAACATCCAGGCCACCTAATTCCACACCTAGGCACCCTGTCCTGCCATGTTTGATTGTGCCTGACCCCACCACCACCCCAAAGACTCACAACTGTCCTCCCAGGAATTCCTGAGGGGGGCGGGGAGGCCCTGCGAGCCCTAATTTACAGCTTTCCGACAGCTTCCTTCCTCCCCTCGCTCCCTTCCAGCCCCCTTCCGAGCTGCAGGGACTGAGGGAGCTGGGTGAGCAGGGCAGAGCCACGGAGCAGAAATAATGCTGCCAGGCAGCTGCAGGCCCCCGTCCCCCCCGCGGCCCTGCCCCAGCGGGTGTCTCCTGCTCTGAGTGGAGGGGCAGCAGGGCCAACCCCTGATCCAAGGCCCGGAGAGCAGCCGCTGTTCCCTAACCTGGAGGCACGGGCAGGGAGGCCCTGCCTTGGTCTGAGGAGCCTCTGAAGGCTGCTGGGGCGTCCAGGGTGTCCAGGGCCGCCCCAGCCATCAGGCCTGGGCCCCCGGGGCTGCGGCCAGGGGCTCTGGGCATTTCTCGGCCCCCTGGGCTGCGGCTCACCTCTAGACTGGGCAGGTGTAGGTAGGGGTCACTTGGGCACAGGAGCTGGGGGTGAGCAGCACTGGCCATCCAGGGCACCCCCACCGGGGAGGTGTCCAGTGGGACAGGGTGGGAGGAGACAGGACGGAGGGAGTCACTAGGGAAGGAGGCCGCGGCCAGGCTGCTGTGTTGGGGGAGAGAGGCATTTCCTGTTTGGACTAGGCCGGGTGCAGGGGTCAGCGATCTGTACCCGAAGCCTGCTTCCCAGACCCCACGACAGCCTGCTGTGGGGACACATGTGTGCGTCCCTGTGTGGTCCTCAGTATGTGGGTCCAGGTCCGTGCCCACGTCCATGTGCTGGAGCCCAAATCGGAGCCACGTTCTCTCATACCCCAAAGAAGCCCCCCAGAGGGGCTCAGCCAGAGGGTGGCAGTGAAGCCTAATGGGTAGCGCTTAGGCGCACGCCAGTCACCCATGAGCCATGGGCTTCGAGAGAACCCCATGACCCCTGAATTCCACACCTGGGGACAATAACTGCCACCCGGGTGGCAGAGAGGAGGACAAGAGGCAGTGCAAGCAAAATGCTTAGTGCAGCGCCTGGCACAAGGTCAGCGCTCAGAACGGAAGCTGCTGTCGCTACTGGCCGCTGTGGTTTGGTCTTGGCAGCAGAGGGGGCCAGGTCCCCAGCGGGGAGGCCCCGCCTGCAGGGACAAGCAGGCCCCAGACCTCAAGCCAACCAAGCCCTCTCCTCCCTTGTCTCAGCAAACACGGAAATGTCCACGACCAAGCCCAGGCCCCGCGGCATTCCCTGCCTTTCCCCTCTGCCAGGAGGGACCAGGAGCAGCCGCCCTCCACCCAGAGGGTGAGCCCTTCTCCAAGGTGCTTCCACCGCGTCCTGGGACCCAAAGCTCTCACACTCTCCCAGGAGTGTGGACTGTTGAGCCAGGGGATCCCAGAAGACCCCATGGGGTTGGATGTGGTGGCACAGGCCTGCAATCCAGACACCGGGGCAGCTGAAGCAGGAGGGCGGCAAGTTTGAGGCTGGCCTCAGAAGCTTAGCAAGACCCTGTCTCAAAAAGTAAAATAAAGGGGCGGGGTGTAGCTCAGAGGTAGAGCATCCTTGGGTTTAACCCCCAGGATCATAAAGAAGAAGAAGAAGAGAAGAGAAATCTCTATGGTGTACCCTTGTTTTTCCAGCAAGGAAATGAGGCTCAGAGAGGGGAAGTGACTTGTCTCAGGTCACACAGTCCTCAGTGATTGTTTTGGAATTGAGACCTAGGACTATGGGACACCAAGCCTGTGTGTTAGGGTCCCAGCCTTAGCAAGGGCAGGCCCCTCTTTGATGCTAAAATGTTGAAAGAGCTTTTACCGAGAGGGTCCCTCACTGGGAAAGGGATCTTCTACAGTAGCCGGAACCTCCCACAAGTTTGGTGACGATGGTTAAGGAATGCTGAGCATCTCAGCCTGTTGTTAATCGCCGCCGAGTCTCAGACACCTCTCAGTCCCTCCAGGTACCCCAGGACAGAAGCCACTGCCTGTGGCCTTTCCTTTCTCAGCAGCCACATGCTCTTCAGAGTGTCCCTTGGGGTGATGGACTTTGCTGCGGGCCACTTGACTGGGGTCTTAAGTAGGTCACGGATCCTCTAGGGACATGACCTCTCAAGAGTGACAACTCATGGGGGGTGGGGTGAAGTCACTGATCTAGCCGGGTCAGAATCAGGGCTTACCAAAGACGGAGCTTCAGCTCCTGGGATCAGTGAGACAGCACACAGCAGGTGCCTAACAGGGCAAAGCTGGCACGGGGGTGATGCTGTTGGAAGTGCGGAACCCTGGGGCGACCGTGTGAGGCAGGTGACATCTCCATCCTGCCCATACCCCTGTAAGAAACCTGTAACTATCCTCCTTAAAAAGAGAAACTGAGGTTCAGAGACGGGCAAGACTTGCCCATGCTAACCCAGGCAGAATGGCAGAGCAGGGCCTCCCATGCACCAGACAAACGTTCTACCCTTGCGCTACACTCCCACTCCTGGTCTTTCCTCCTTGGTTCATTCATTTGTTCATTCGTTCCCTCCTCCCTTCCAGGGTCTTGCTAAATTGCCTGGTTGGCCTTGAATTTGCAATCCTCCTGCCTCGGCCTCCGTGGGATTACAGAGACGTACCACTACTCCACTCCCTGTGAACCCAGCTCTTACCACTGGGCCCCTCCCAGGACGGGGAATCAGTGCCCTCGATGTGAGCAGAAGGGTGATAACTCTGCCACTGGGACTCAGGTCCAGAACCTGGTGCTCCCACCACTGAGGCAGTCCCCAGGAACCAGAGTGGGCTGATAGAGCCTTTCTGGCACAGAGTTTGGACCTGGATAGTGGCAGCAAGAACAGGCCCCCATTGCACAGCTGAGAAAAGCAAGAGGTTCACCAGTCCAAGACTGCCTGGCACAGGCCAATGCAGACAGTGGGTGGGGTCGGTAGTAGAGAGTATCCTGGGAGGTTGGGGGTTCTGGATCTCCTCTGATGGTGAGAGCTCTAGCCCCGCCCATCCCCACTCAGATCACACACACCAGACTCCCCAGATTCGCACACAAACATGCATCCTGTGTGCACACGTCGACTGCCCACGTCCACAAACATACATTATACATGCACACACTCACAAACTTGCATTTACCTTTTCTGGACACACAGCCTTACCCCTAGAAGCCCACTATGTCCCCAGGTGGAAAAAATCACACTGTAAGACAATCCTTACTCTGTTACAGATGGCAAAACCCAGATCAAAGTGCTGTCCAGGGGGCTGGGGATGTGGCTCAAGCGGTAGCGCACTCGCCTGGCATGTGTGCGGCCCAGGTTCGATCCCCAGCACCACATACCAACAAAGATGTTGTGTCCGCCGAGAACTAAAAAAAAACTAAAAAATAAATATTAAAAATTCTCTCTCTCTCTCTCTCTCCTCTCTCACTCTCTCTTTAAAAAAAAAAAAAAAAAAAAAGTGCTGTCCAGGGTCTTCTGAATAGTGATTAAGAGCGGAGACACCTTCTGTGGTCAGGAGATTTGGATTCAAGTCATAATTCAGCCAATCACTGCCAGGGTGTGTTGGGTAGATGACATCTCCTCTCCGTGCCTCGGTTTCCCCATCTGTAAAGTGGGAATAAGAGAGGGCAGGTCAGTGTACACATGGGATCAACCAAGGGTGACTAAGGAGTGTCTGGATCTCAGTTTTCTCACCTGTGAAATGGGGACAACTGCACCCACCTCGCACAGAGTGATCTGAAGACTCAACGTCATCTCTGATGAGAGGAAGTGGAGGTCAGGTGCCCAGTACGCAATGGTACAGGCTGCTTGGGACCCTTTGTTGGAAGGATGGGCGCGTCCCTAGGTTTTGGGAATTGCATTCCGCAAAGCTGTGGAGAAGGGTGAGTCCCCAGCATCATGAGCTCAGGCACGGTGGGTTCGGGTGCCGGCTCGTCTGGGACAGTGGCCGGGTCCCAGTTTTCCAATGTAAACCCGACAGTGCCCCGCCCCCCAAAGGGCCACGCGGTGCCAGGCGCTGCGCGCGGGCTCAGGTGGGCACCGGCGGGCCTCCTGGAGGCGGCGCCGGCCCCCCGGGCTCCTTCCGGGTTGGCGGCGAGGGCGGCGCCGGGGGCGGGGGGCCGCGCCGAGGGGCGGGCGAGGCCGGGAGCGCGCGCCGCCCTCGCGCCGCGCTGGGAGCCGCTCGGCGCGTCCGGGGCGCAGGCTGGGGGCGGCGGCGAGGAGCGCGCGCGGAGGGCGCCGGGCGGGCGCAGCATGGGCGGCCCGCGGGCCTGGGCGCTGCTCTGCCTCGGGCTCCTGCTCACGGGAGGCGGCGCCGCGTGGAGCGTCGGGGGCGCCCGGTTTTCTGGACGCAGGTAAGGGCTCCCCGCTCCGCGCACTGCCAGCCCGGCTTGGGGGCCAGGAGTGCGGGGACATCCCCGTTTCCGTGCAATCCCGGGATCAGAAGGCGACCCCCTCCCCGAGCTCCCCACCTCAGTGCCAGCCTGGGAAGTGGGGGCACGGACCCGGGCCACCCCGTTATCTGAGCTCTCTGACCGAGGCTCCCAGGAGTGCGGGGTCCCCTACCCAAGTGTCTGGAGCCCTCCGTGTCCTCATTCACTCCCTTTCAGCCCAAGAGCCCGACAGGAGAGGTCAAGGGAGCAGGGATGGAGAAGAGGTCCCCCAGGACTTGTGTCGCCCCAGCCCTGGCATATGGGAAAGAGCCAGGACACCCCCACCTTGGCCAACCCTTCAGGACCCCCTTCTCTCTTCTCCTGCTCCTGGCTTTTTTTAGTGCCGGGATATTTATTTCCCTTAGAGGAAGGACTAGGGTGGAGTTTCAGCCCAGTGGGTCAGTGTCAGAGGCTCCCTGGGGACCTGGCATTTTGGACAGAGACAGGACAGAGCAGTCTGTCTTCCTGCAGCTCTTCAACGGCCCCCCCAAAGCCAGGAACATTCTTTCTGCCTGGACTATCTCCGTGTATCTGGCACTGTGGGGCCCTTTGTATAGTGTCATCATTAATCCTGCAAGGACTGAGGGAGCTAGGGAAAACTGTCCCCATCCAACAGATGACCAAACTGAGGCCAGAGAACTGACATAATCTTCTAGGCTCCTGAGCTATTCATGGAAGAGTGGCAATTCAAAGCTGTCTTTTTGGCCTTAATGAACCTGTGCCGGCCCCTGATCTGCCTGCAGCCCCTGCCCCTGCCCGCTCGAGGGCCAGCTGCCGTTGTCCAAGGAAGACAATGTGGACTAGCCAGGCCTCTCCAGGCCTTTTCATCCCATTCAAAGGCCAGCCCGGCCCCCAACCCCTATGGCCTCAATTCTTTAATTCTTTTCAGAAATTCCCCTTTCCCAGTGGTCAGGGGCCAGCAGGCTCCTGCTGGGCTAGCAAAAGTAGGTGACATGGGCAGGCCTGGAGGATGGAGGAGTCTCAGGCATTCAGAGACCAGAAGAGCAGTTGTCTGAGACAGGGACAGGCATGTGTCAGCATGTCACAACCACCACCTACCGCGGGCTAACCATGCCTGGCTTGGTGGGGGCACCTGGCCTGTCTCTGTTGCCCCCAGATTTCCAGCTGCCACTGGACACACAATGTGTATGGTCCCTGTTTCACAGAGGAGGAAGCCAAGGCCCAGCAGGGATGTGAGCTCTCGGGGTCCCAGATGTTAAGATGACAGTGCTGATGAACTTGGAATTCTCAGTGTCCAGCTCAGGATGACGGTTGAGGGAGCTTAAGGCCCAGCGTCCCCTCCAGCCAGGCCAGCGCAGGGCCCTCCAGACTGAGCTCTGCACCCCTAGGTTTTCCTGGATTTGGAACAGGACAGCAGTGGTCTAGACAGGTATCTGGTTGTTGCTGAGGACTATCACCCCATCTGTTCCCAGGAGGCTGTCACAGCGGCCTGAGTGTCATAGTAACCCTGCAGGCAGTGCTCTCGCTCCTGTTTTTCAGACAGGGAGACGGAAGACTAAAGAGGCCCTCCCCGGGGAGAGAGGGAGCTTGTCACCTTGGGGGACTAGGAAAATGGATAGGTCATGGTTAGGAGTTAGGGGTTTTATTCCTGGCTCTGTCACCCACTCCTGCATGACAAAGCATGGATCACTGCATGGTCTGGGTCTCAGTTTCCCCTTCTGTTCCTCATGCCCCAGCCTTGGGGTGTGTTCTGAGAGTGAGCAATCCCTTGTGGGGGCAGTGGGGGCCTCTCATAAAGTGGTTCCTGCTGTCACCAACGTTAGGTAGAGACGAGACCTGGTGCTGGAGGAGTCATGGTCCTTGGCTGCCAGGGCCGTGCCTTGTGGCCCTGTCCCAGCATTACTGGAGACAGCCTGAGGGTATCACACCCCATCTGCCCTCCTTTCACCCCCAGCCAGGCGGCCCCAGCATCCCTTGGCAGCCAAGGGACCAAAGACAGAAAAGAAGCTTTGTGCCTGAGGAGGGGGAGGCTGAGAAGGCATCCAAGGGGCTGCCCCTGGTCCCAAGAATTTGGTGAGATTTTGAGACCCCCCCAGACCAGGGTGCCCAGGAGCTATGCAGAACTGCCTTAGTTCACAGATGCCTCTGCAGCCCCCCATCCTTGATGGGGCTTCTTCCTGCCCCTCTGGGGCCCCTCCTAGCCAAATCCCTGTTTCATTGAACTACTTCTGTCAGCACTGTGGGCCTAGAGTTCAAGTTGTCACTGTCATCGTCACCAGTGTCCTGGCCCACAACTCTAACCCCTGCAGTCCTGGGTCCTTTGGCCAAATCCTAGTATCAGGGAGAGTCAAGAGCATCGGATGGCATCGGCCATCGACCCCAGCTACTCTCCGGGGGCTCAGATCCCAGCCCTGTGGCCGCATGGATAACTGGGCAGGTGCCTTCTCTGTGTGAAAGGCAGAGCCCAAAAATCTCGCCCACAGTCAAGGGGAGAACCTTGTGAAAAAGGTACTGTGCTCATGTCCTTGAGCCCCGGGGAAGCCCCTGGACCACAGCTGCTGGGCACGGGCCCAGGTCTGCCTGGGGCAGCGCAGTCCAGGAACAAGAATGAACAATAGCGGCGGGCGCTGAGCTCGGGGCTGAGCCTGAACCCTCCCCTGCCGCGGGCCAGGCTGCTGTCCCCATTTGCAGATGGACAGAGCAAGGTCAGAGAGGGTCAGGACCTCGTCCAAGGTCACCAACTGAAGAAGCAGCAGAGCCAGGACTGGAACTTGGCCCCCAGTGTGGGGTTCTGGCTCTCGTCACCCCACCCCACCCCCGCTGTCTCCGTCCTTTCCTCTCTTTTCATAACGGCCCTTGGCCCCGGGCCCGCTTGGCTGCCTCCTGAAATTAGCCCCTATCACTGTTCCGGATCACAGTCCTGGGCCCGGTGGAGACAAAGTCCCTGGGGCCCCTCGTGGCAGGGAGTGGAGGGCGGGTGTGTGGGGGACCCTCGAGGGGGTGGCCAGTGCCAGGCTGAGCTGGTCTGGCCTGTTTTCTCCCTTCCCAGCGGCCTCTAGGGGCCCAGGAGGTGCTGAGTGGGCAGAAGTGGCAGGCCCAGGGGGGACCTGCTCTCCCCCCCAGCCCCTGCCCTGGCCCTACCTCACCGCCCAGCCCTGACAGCTTATGGCTGATCACAACCCTAGGAAAGGAAGCCCTTGGGGTCAGCAGGGACGGAAGCAAGGTGTCCAGGTATCATGCCCGTTTCTGGAATCCTCAGGATGGGGTCATTCAGTCGTTCAGCTGCTGTCCTGAGCACCTTGCACTGTTCCACGTCCTCACCTGGTCCCAGGCTATGCCCTCCTTCCAGCCAGAGAGGGAAAGCTAAGGGCTGCTTTGAGTGGCCAGGGGGGCCTTTGGAGACACACAGTCCAGCCTGGGCCTCTGGGCTGAGTTCTGAAGGATGAATAGGAGTTTGCAGGCAGAGGGATCCCCATTTGCAAAGACCAGAGGTACCAGCTGGGTGCGGTGACATACACCTGTCATCCCAGCAGCTTGGGAGGCTGAGGCAGGAGGATCGCGAGTTCAAAGCCAGCCTCAGCAAAAGTGAGGCTCTAAGCAACTTGGTGAGACTCTGTCTCTAAATAAAATACCAAATAGGGCTGGGGATGGGGCTCTGTGGTTGGGTGCCCCTGAGTTCAATCCCTGGTACCAAAAAAAAAAAGATCAGAGGTGCTAGAAGGGGCGACAGGAGTGTGAAAGATGAAGGGTGGACAGGGGGGCTTGGAAGGCAATGGGGAGCCATGGTGGACTTCAGATGCCATGGCGATCAGCAGCAGCATTAGGTATATGTTTTACAAAAAGCTTCCTGCGGCCGGGGAAAGTGGACCCTACGGCAGGACCCCATGGGGAGCTTGGGCTAGTGCTGGGGCCGCTGGGGATGGGAGTGGTAATTGGTGGCCCCCAGTTGGAGGGGGCGACCGGCTGACCTTGAACCCCACCTGGCTTCAGTGTTCCCTCCTGCAATAAAAGGTTCCCCAGCCAGCCACCACCTTCCTGTCACCTAAGCAGGGGATTCAAGCAAAGTCCAGCTTGTGGGAAAGAAACCAGGGAGGCAGGCCGGGACCTTCATATGGGAGCTTTTCGTTAAGGAAGAAGAAAAGAATCGTTTCTCTAGGTCCCCTTGGATAAAAGGGCAGCCTGGGCAGTTGTGGGCAGTCAAGCCCCACCCTCCCTCGCCTGGTCCAGGGACTGGGAACCGGGGGATGTGCGCATGCGTGGGTGGGCTCACGGCTCTGCGCCGACATGTGGACGTGGGCCACAGAGAGCATCAGTGTTTGGAGGGGCCTTTTCCAGTCTGTGTGTGAGTGAGGGGTGGGCACGTGGGCGTGTACTCTGGTGAAGGCACGCGGTCCTGTGGGGGTGTGTGGCACACGCACCTGGCCTGGAGTTTCACCCGTGCCCAGAGCCCCCTCCTGTATCTGGAGCTCCCAGCTTCTTCTGCCCAGGTTGCTCCCTCCCTCCCTCCCTGTCCCCTTCGCCCCTGCAGCCCTGGGCCAGCCTGGGGTGGTCACACAGGCCCCAGGGATCTTCCGCGCCTTCTGAACATGTACACCAGGTATTCTGCACTTGGGGAGGAGGATCCGCGATTCTCACCAATTTCCCAGACTTTCTTATGTCCCCACCCTCCAAACAGAACCCCCTAGGCTCAAAACCACTGCCGTGGGGACAGGTCAGGTCTCACTGTGATGCCCAGCCGGTCCCCAACACCTGGGCTCCTGCGGCCCTTCTGCCTCAGCCTCCGGAGAAGGAGCTGGGACTACAGGTGTGTGTCCCCGGGCCTGGCTGGGGAGTACCACAGAATGGGAACCTGGCCGTGCACCTCGGTGGCTCCCCGACTCTCCAGCTCTTGGGACTTGCTGTCCACCCTGTCGTGGCTCCTCCCATCAGGCCTTTGTGGGGGGACATCGGATTCTCCATCTGCCACCCTCTCCCTTCAAAGCCCAGCTGTGGGGTCAGCTCCGTCTTTTTCCACTCCCACCCGAGCAGCCCTGATGTCACCCACCCTGGAGGCCACCGCCTTTTGGACCCCCGTCGGGCTGAATTCAGCTGGTGATTCATGCCTGTCCCTCTCTTCTGGTATGAGAGGAGGGTCCCCCACTTCAGTTTTCCTCAGGTCCCCTCTGTGTGACAGCCAGGAGGTACAATCAGTGTTCCAAGCCTGGAGGACTGACTTCTCAGCATGCTAAAGTGCTAAAAGCACATCGCGCTGCACACAGTAAGCTCTTACTGTATGCTGAGAGTACTTACACTGCCCTCCAGGGATGAGCCAGAAAGGCACCCCCCCATCTTAGAGGGGAAACGAAAGCTCTGGGAGGGGAAACACCGGCCCCCATCCCAGCTGGTGCCAGAGGAGCCAGTTCTGAACCCAGCAATGCAGACGGCCCCGGCTGGCCTCGTCTCCGTCCCAGGCCTCGGCTCCCCTGTCCCCCCCGCATCTCTGTGAGCCACGATCCATGGCGCTGTGGAGTCCTCAGCCTGGGAACCTGCTGACCCTGGATTCAAGGCCACGAAGGGCAGTCTGGTGGAGTGGGGGGACCCGCGCTGGGAAAGGTCACCTGAAACCCTCCCTCCTCCTCAGCCCCTGCAGAAAAACACAGGGCCTGTGACCCCGTGCAGGGCTGAGGGCTGCTGAGCACCTGGAATGTCCCGGCCACCACAGAGGCATCCACACCACTGCCGTCCAGCCCTCCCCCCGTCAGCCCCACAGTCCATGAAAGAAAAAGCCCTTAGCCAGGACCAGGACTTGGTCACGTTAGTTTGTGGGACCCTCCTCTCTCCAGGCCACACTAGAATCAGTTCAGAAGAAACAAGCGTCCTGGGGGCGGGAAAGTCGGCAGAAGGGATAGTTCAGTTTGCCTTTTGCAACGGCAGGAGCTTGACAGGGTCCTTGGCCAGGTCCCATGGCCCAGGTGACAGGTGCTTAGTGTCTGTCGCATCATTGGGAATGGCACAAAACTGGAAACAGGCTATAAATAGCAACCAGCCCACCAGACGCACAAAACCATACCCTGTGACAGAGCCCCAGGCCTCTGCATGCTGACCTGAGAACCAGCATCTCGTCAGGGGGAAGCAGGAACAAGCATAGGCCCCCAAAATTTAAGTCATTCAGCAACTGAACTTCCGTTAAAGTAAGAGGGCAGCCGGGCACAGTGGCACATGCCTGTCATCCTCGTGACTCGGGAGGCTGAGGCAGGAGGATCGCAAATTAGAGTCCAACAACTCAGCAAGACCTTGTCTCAAAAAATAAAAAGGGCCGGGGGACGTAGCTCAGTGGTAAAGCCCCCTGCATTCGGTCCCCAGTACCAAAATAAATAAATGAAGGAGGAAAAAGAGAGAGAGCCACACAGATATTTGTTTTTACAGGCACATGTATAAATACATATATGCATAAAGTTAGGGGGAAAATTACACTTTCCTATCAAGTTTGCTTCCTCTGGGGGCAAGGAGAGCTGTCTGTCCGTCCACCTCCTACACTGAGAGCAGCCTCCGTTGACTGTGGTCAGTGGGTGCCAGGAGCCGCACCCCAGGCTGTCCCCTTGTTATTTTAGGTTCTTGTCCCCTGAGTGCCATTCACAGATGGGAAGACTTGGGGTCTGGGGCGTCCGGAGCCCAGTCCACGGCTGGAACTCAGGTCTATCTGACCCCGGAGCGCGCCCTCCTTACCCCAGGCAGGAAATGTTCCTCCTAGTGAGTAGGTGAGGGTCTCACAGGTTTCAAAGCATGTCTCCAAAGGCTTCCGCCCCGAGTGGGAGACAGGAAGTGGCAGAGGGTGGCCGAGGTTGGGGGGAGAGACTGAGGAGGGAGAGCTGACGCTGTGCTGTCCCCTGGCTCCCCCAGGCTCCTGAGCACCCCCAGCAGAGCCACCCCTGGGGATCCACCCTGGGCCTCTCCCAGTCACAGACTCCCCAGGGTCCCAGGGGACTGAGCTTGGGGTTCTCTCTGCCTGGAGTCGGGGCCCCTGGAGAGGGCACAGATCTCTCTGTCTGTCCTCCTGGAGTCCTGGGCAGGGTGCTCCCTGCACTGCAGCTTCCTCCCTGTGGGTCTTTTTCAGGAACTGGTGCTCATACGTGGTGACAAGAACCATCTCGTGCCATGTGCAAAATGGCACCTACCTTCAGCGAGTGCTACAGAACTGCCCCTGGCCCATGAGCTGCCCGGGGAGCAGGTGAGACAGGACATGTGGAAGAGTGGATGGCTTTCCCGGAGGGCCAAGGCCTGGTGGGGGAGCAAAGGTGGCCTAGCACCAGGAGGAAACCCTGGAGGGCTTCCTGGGGAGGATCGCCATGCACCTGCCTTCCCGCCCGCAGGGGCCTCCGTCCTGTTGCCCAGACCCCCTTATCTGTGGGGCTTAGTGGAAGGGCTCAATCCTGGGCGCAGGGGAGAGACTCCAAAGGGGCCTGGAGGTGGCAGAGGGTCTGGAGGATCTGGCTTTGTCCCTGTGGGTCTCAGGGCAGTGGGGATGGCAATGGGGGGACCCCTGTGAACCAGGCCTCCTGGACACTCTTTCAGCTACAGAACGGTCGTGAGGCCCACCTACAAGGTGATGTACAAGACAGTGACTGCCCGCGAGTGGAGATGCTGCCCTGGGCATTCAGGAGTGAGCTGCGAGGAAGGTAGGACTGCCTGCCTGCTGCTTGGGGCCCTATGACAGTGGCCAAGCAGGTCCCCTGGGTGCATGGGAGCATTAAACAGTTGCTAAGTCAGATAGCGCCCACGCACGACACCATGCCCAGAAGAGCCTGCTGCACAGAGCTCTGGATGGGGTACTGCCCAGACATATTTGGGGCCTGCTGAACCCCTCACAGTGACTACTTGCCTCTTGGAAGATGCTCAAAGTCCCTGGAAAAATTTCATGACATGTTGTGTCACTCACATCTTAAGTCACGTCATCCCAAGTGTTCCTCTCAAACTTGGTGTATGAGTCAGCTTTCCCGCACTATAAGAAAGCATCTGAGATGACCCACTTACACAGTAAAAAGGTTTTTATTGCCTCACATCCAGTCCATGATCAGTTGGTCTGTGTGGCTTTGGGCCTCTGGTGAGGCAGCCCATCATGACAGGTGCATGCCTTGAGGCCAGAAAACAAACAGATAGAAGCAAGGAGGGGTCAGGATCACTTTGTCCCTTTCAAGGGCACACACCAGCAACCTATAGACCTCACACCAGGCTCCACCTCTCCAGGGTCCACCACTTGCCTTTAACACCTGGGCCTTTGGAGGACACGCCAGATCCAGATGCTAGTACTGGGGGAAGCCCATCCAGATATTTCCCAGGACATGGGAACGAGCTTCACCTGGAAGCAGAAGGTCACTCTAGTCAGTGGGTCAGAGGGGGAGGGATGCCGATCCCGCCCTGCAGAGAAGAGACAGGCTGGGGAGGTGCTTGTCACTCAGTCCCTATGTGTCAGGGTTGGGATTCAGACCCTGCCCACCTGTCGCACTCCCTCAGAGACTCGGATGGCCCCTGGGTGCGAGAGCGTGTCCCGTGCAGAGGAGCCCCTCCCCCTCACCCTGTCTGAGTGCAGATTGGTAGCTTGGGGCCAGCTCTGTCCTGGAAAATGACCACACACACTGCCCCCTGGGGAGCTCTTGCGGCCTGGCTGACCCCACAAGCAGCAGATGTGGGAGCACCAAGAGCTGAGTTCCCAAGCGCAGCCCGAAATGGAATGGACTGGCCTTGGGCCAACCCAAGGACCCGGCCCATAGGCACCTCGAGGGAAGGTGCATCCAGGGCCCCGGCAGCACAGGAATGTGGCCATCAGTTGTATGATGTGTCCCAATTCAAGAAGCAGAGACATGTGGACTATGGTCCCTGAGTCAAGGAAGCGTGGTGCCCATGTGCTGTTGCTCATCTGTGCTGCTACGAGGGTTGCCCAGTTCACCAATGGGGTGACTGAGGCCCAGAGAGGCAGAGTTGAGAGCCCAGAGTTGCACAGGAATGAGGCAGGGACAGAACTCTCCAAGAAGCGGGCCAGGGCCAGGGCCTGAGTGGCGATGCAGGCCTGTAATCCCAGCAGCTCAGGAGGCTGCAGCAGGAGAATTCCAAGTTCAAGGCCAGCCTCAGCAACTTAGGGAGGCCCTGTCTCAAAATAAAAAAGGGCTGGAGATGTAACTCAGTGCTCGAGTGTCCCTGGGTTCAGTCCTCGGTACTAGAGGATGGGGAGAAGAGAAGGGAGGCGGTTTGGTGGTTTTGGGGTGACGGGAGTCCCCAGGGCATTGGGGAAGAACAGAGTGGCCAGAGGAAGAGGGAGCCCCAGTCGTGTGCTAGTGTGGGAGGCCAGGGGCAGGCTTCTGGAATGACACGTGTGTTTCCCCTCCTTTGTGGCCCATCCTAGTGGGAGAAAGAGGGGAAGGCAGAAGGCCCAAGGGACAAAAGACCAGCCAGGGGTGGCAGCTGCCCAGAAGGCCACAGGGGAGCTGTGGGCGAACTCCCCAGGTGTGGAGAGGAGGCCCTGCCGGAGGGCCTGTGCCAGGCAGAATCCGCCCCAGACAAAGGCCACTTTGTCCCTGGCTCCTTTCCCAAGGGCAGACCTTCCCAATCTCCGGGGCCTTCCTGGAAGGCAGAGGGCAGGTGGGGGCAAAGTCAGTGCCCTTGACTCCAGCTGCTGGATACCATGTGTCCAGGGGCCAGGGCTGCCCTGGGGCCAGGCCACCCCTGATGGCTACCATTGCTTCTGCAGGGCCTCAGGCCCAAGCCAAGGGACAGGATCATCCAGGGTTTCTCGGGCCAGGCCAGCTCTGCCACACGCCAGCTGAGTGGCCTTGGGCGGGGGACTCCCCACTCATTTTGATGCAGTTGTGCAAGAGCGCCGGCTGGGACGTTCCTCCCGTGCCCACTCAGAGGGAGGGGTGCCTTCCTGGAAGGTCCCCAGGCCACAGTGTGCACTAGCAGAAGCCTGGGGTCCCCCACCCGAGTCTTGGCACCCTCACCGGAGGTGTCTGCTTCCCAGGGAGTTGCTGGGATGGAATGAGGCAGTGAAGATGCCCCGCCCCGGGAGGTGCACGGTGATTGACAGGATGGGCGGGGCTTCTGCTCGATGGTTGACATGATGGGCGGGGACATGATGGGCGGGGCCTCTCCCCACCCACAGGTTGGAGCTAAGGAAAGGGAAGCCGGCCAGGGGGTGCTTAGGCCTGAATATTCTAGAAAACTAGTCTCATGAAGCCCTGGGTGGTGGAAGCATGGGGTCGTTGCTGGCCCATCCCAGGCTCTGCTGCACCTGGATCCAAGCTGGACTCCCCCAGCTCCTTTCCTGCTGGTGGCTGCCCTTGTGGCCTTCTTATTGCTGTGACCTGACCCTGGAACCACAGATCTGCGTCACCAGGGGCTACAGGGTCCAGGGACACCTGGGATGGGCTTCATTCCAGAAGCCAGCCCTGTATCTGCATTGTGTTGCATGGTGCTGTGTGACCTAAGGCATCTCACTTACCTCTCTGAACCTTGGCTTCATCTGTAAGTCACCTGGAATTGAGAAGTGGGCAGTCATGCCTGGCATCCAGTAGGTGACCCATAAATGTCCTCCTTTCTCCTTCTGACCCCAGTGCTGGGGATTCTATGGTGACCTGGCAGACGGCCCTGCCTCCCATGGAGGCTCAGCAGACATGCCTCATGTCTCCAGACTTGGCTGTGAGGCTGGCGGGTTCCAGGAAGCACTCCCCCCACCCACTTAGCCGATTCTTATCTGCAGGACGGGAGGGGCACTCTGACAGTGAGTGATGGTGTCTCCTTTGAGGGTCATGATGTCCCATGAGGATGGGGCAGGCCCCCTATTACAGGTAGGGAACCTGAGACTCAAAGAAGTGAAGGAACTGACCTGGGGTCACTTAGCACGCAAGAGCAGGATGGAGACCGCTGACCATTCATTCCTCCAGGCCTCAGGAGGGGGGCATGGGACTGGGAGGGACCTGGCGAGACTCGACTCACGTGAATGCCTATTCATGGAAACAATGGAAGAGAAAGGGCCAAGGCCAGAGTATACCATAAAGCAGGGCGGGGCAGACACAGGCCTGTCTTGAAGGCAGAGCCCAACTATCACCTTCCCTGGACCTGGGCCCAGGACTCTGCTGAGGGTGGGGCTGCTGCAACCTCTCCCTTGTCACCCTGCCTCTGGGCACTCTCTTGCCTAGCAGCCCCATCTTCCAGATGATTAAAATGAGACTCAGAGAGGGTGCTGGCCTCACGTAAGGTCACACAGCAAGTGAGCATTGTGGCCAGATTTCTCCCCAGGACTCTGATGGACTCCTACAATTACTAATGACAAAGGCTGGTGACAGGCACTTGAGTGCTTACTCACCTCCATTGTGCCATCCTGTCATGGCACAGAAGGCCCAGGTGTAAAAGGTGTGAAAGTGAGGCTCTGAGAAGGGAAGGCTGTGCCCAGGGCAGCAGCTGTGAGCCCAGGAGCTGGGTTCAAGGCCAGCCAGCAGGGCTCCAGTTGGGCTCTTTCCCTGAGGACACCCCGGGGGTATGTTCAGACAACCTGGGGTGCTGTGACACTGACCGAATCCAGTCTCCGCCCAGCATCTCCCAGATAGAAGGTTGGAGAGGCTGGGGGCTCACCCTGCCCTCTGATGGGACCCTGGAGCTGAGCTGCTCTGCTTCCCCGCCCCGTGGTCCGCAGCCTACGTGCCCCATGTCCCTCACGGCCTCCATCTCGGGGAACCAGAGGAGGGACATTTGCCTAAGATCGCACGGTCTCAAGCCTCAGAGCAAAAGTGAGGGAGGTCCCCATTCTCCTTCTGGGGACCCTTTGGCCTCTGGGGCTGGGGACCTCCCAGCCAGGGGCAGGGGCAGAGCCAGGCTGTGTTTTCTCTGCAGACTCAGAACCCTGAGGGCTAACCACTTCATGCACCCCCATTCCTATCTGGAAGGCTCGGCCTCCCTGCCTCCCCGCCTCCCCAACGGCCCATCCTGCCCATCAATCAGTCGGGGCGACTGCTCTTGGCTTCCCCATCACAACCCAGCTCCACCCCCCCTCCATCTGACCCTCTGCCCACGCTGGTCTAACCCCACTCAGCTGTGGACGTGGCATAAAATGAGTATCCACAGACAGGTGCCGTGGCGCATGCCTGTCATCCCCACAGCTCAGGAGGCTGAGGCAGGAGGACCAAAAGTTCAAGGCCAGCCTAAGTAGCATAGCGAGACTGAGGCCCTGTCTGTAAACAAAATACAGTCAAGGGCTGGGGCTGGGGCTGGGGCTGGGTGGTTAAGGGCCCTTCAGTCCCCGGTACCAGAACATAGCAAAGTGAGCACCCGCAGACTGGACGGAAACTTCACCCTCCCCCAAGACGGAGCCAGGCCTTCCCAGAGGCCCCCTGGTCTGGCCGGAGGGTTCCTGGACCTCCTGCTCCCGCTCTGACCCTGACTCCTCTTTTCGGCCACCAGCTGGCAGGGAGCAAATATTTACATTTGCAAAGTAAATTCCCACAGACCTGGGGGCGCTGGAGCGCTGCACCCCACTGACCTATGGCCACTGAACTGTGCAGACCTGGGGGTGGGGGTCAGAGGAGAATGAGGGAGCCCCTCCCCTGAATCCTCTCCTGGGGGGAAAGTCACAGGGGCAAAGTCTAGGGACCCCCAGGTTCTCACACGCCCGTCCTCGTCCTGCTGCGTGGACAGGGCCAGCAGCCTGCCCCGGGACCTCACCGTTCTCACCTGTATCACAGGGTGTCATGAGGATCCCATGAGAAGGGACATAGCCTTGGCACTGGGTGGAAGGACGAGGGGTTGTCTGGGGACCTCAGTGCCCCAACTAGGGGACAAGATTAGAAGCTGCAGAGGGCACAGGCCTTGTGGGGGTCAAGGCAGGAAGTGCCGGCACTTCAGTGGGCGCTTTGGTACTGGTGAGTGCCCTGGAGCGTCCAGGAGGGCTTCCTGGAGGAGGTGACACGGGAGCCACCGCTGTAGGAATTGGGGAAGGGCACAGTGTGCACGGGAGTGTAGGGGATGGCAGTTGGGACTCCCGAGTGGTGGGACGCGCTCTGGAGTGGAGCTCAGGTCTGTGGCTCTGGGACCAACCTTCAGGGTCCTCCTGGGATGGCAAGGAAGGACCTGAGAAGGACGGACCCCCAGGTCTGGATGAGGGGCTGTCTGCCCACCTAGGCCTGCCTCAGGGTCCCTGGCCAAACACCAAGGAGGGGTGTGGCCCTCTTGTCCCCAACCCACCGTCGCTTCCTTCCTGGAATTTCTGTGCCGAAGCGCCTTTGACCACCTGATGCATCTTCTGAAGTGCTTCCGTGTGTTTATCAGAACTGGGGGGGTCTTGGGAGTTAATTTTTAGAAATCCTGAATCCAGAATGAACATTTCCCGGGTTCAGTTTGCTTTTCTTTCCGGTCCTAGGCCCTCGGTGCAGTGTGTGCTGGATGAACTTGCTGGCACTGAGCTCGTCCCCAGCCCCGCACCTTCTTTTCTAATCGAAGTCACAGTTAGTTAGAGCCCCACCCCCCCCAGTCTGTGGGCCCTGATGGCGCCCACTGTCTTTCTGTTCGTTTTTCTAGTTCTCTCTGATTCCTGGAGAAATGTCCCAAAACAAAATTGGTTGGGAAAGGATTTCCAGCCACAAGTCTGCCGACGAATGATGGGGGGGACACTGTCCCGGGACCTGAGGACGTTTATGCTCCTCTCCGAGGCGGCTGTGTCTGCTGGCCACATCGTGTGCCTCCTTTTTGTTGGCGTCCTTGAAATTGGTTTTCAGCCCTTGCTCCGTGCACTAATCAACAGAAGTCTCACTGAGGCCCCGGAGGTCCTGCTGAGTGCCAGGCACCAGACCCAGGACAGACCAGGTCCCTGCCGTGGTGGAGATGGTGTTCTGGTCAGAGGGGCAGACGATTAGCCATCAGCTGGGAAACTGGTCCAGTCAATGACATGTGGAAAGCACGGGGGGGGGGGGGGGGACACCAGCAGGGAAGTGGAGAGGGCCAGAAGAGCCAAGGCCTCATTATAGAGAACACTCAATGCTTGCTCAGGGCCAGGGGCGGACGGCAGCTGCTTTGGGTCAAGTTTCTGCACAGAGTAATAAGATAATATTTTGCATCTTTTTTAAATATTGATCTTTTAGTTGTGTTTGGACACAATACCTTTATTTTACTTATTTATTTTTATGTGGTGCCCAGGATTGAACCCCCAGGGCCTCGAGCCCGTGCTAAGTGCGCGTTGTACCGCTGAGCCACAACCCCAGCCCCGTATTTTGCATCTTTACCTGGGAGCAGAAGGGGGGAAGCAGGCTTGGCAAGACTGTTTCTCTCAGGCATCAGAACTCTTGCTGGACACTGGGCCACCCTGCCTAGGAGTCAGGCCCTGGAGTCAGACCTACCTGGGTTCGGGTCCAGGCTGGAGAACTGCAGGGGAATGAGAGAGCCACTTCATTTCTCAGCCTTGGTTTCCTTCTAAGGGAAAAGAGAGGAAGAGTCTCTAGCCAGGTGTGGTGGTGCACGCCTGTCATCCCAGTGGCTGGGGAGGCTGAGGCAGGAGGATCGTGAGTTCAAAACCAGCCTCAGCAACTTATCGAGGCCCTAAGTAACTCAGTGAGACCCTGTCTCTAAATAAAATACAAAAAAAAAAAAAAAGGGTTGGAGATGGGGCTCAGTGGTCGAGTGCCCCTTCAATCGAAAAAGAAGAGCCTCAGTCACCCATTCATCTGTTGCACGTACAGCCTCTCCATCTGTGAAGACTATATGGCCCCAGCACGTTTGCAAAAAATGAAATAGCCAGATATATATACGGGAAGGGCTTAGAAGTACCAGAGCTGATTGGGAGTACGCACTCACCAAGATCGGGCTGGGGTATGAAGCACCTAGCACCAGGGCACTCCCCTGCCCAGAGGGCCCCCAGTCCCTGTCCCTGTCCTGGGCTGGTAGGACTGGGGAGATTTGCCCCTGCACCCAGGCAAGCTGTAGGCCCTTGGGGACCGTGTGCTGAGGGAAGCGGCTCAGCCTGAGTGAGGGCCTCATGGTGGGACCCAGAGCAAGGCTGGCAGCCTCCCCGCTGGGGGCTGGCCAGAGGGACCCGTCTGGTTCCAGTTCCCGGCGCCTCTTGCTCCTGCCTCAACCCACAGCCCAGGTCTCAGCTGCCAGGCCCGCGCCTTATTTGGGTCCTGTCCCCCCTGCACACCCCCCAACAACACTGCACAGCCTTAAAAGGCAGGCCCCTGGGCAGGGGGGCTCTCGCCACTGCTCCATAGAGAGCCCTCCAGCTGTGCCCTTCGCCCCTGGCTTGGCCAGCCCATCCCTCCAGCTGTGCTGAAAACCAAGCCCCCAGCGCCAGGCCAGCCGGCTGCCGCAGGGGAGGGCTCCTGGAACCAGAGCCAGCCGCCCTCTGGTTTTCATTTGAAGCCGGAGCTGGATCTCCTTCAGCCTCCTTCCTACGAGGGCCAGGGCCAGAGAGCGACGGTCACAGCCCAGTTTACTGAGTGTCTCTGTGTGTGAACAGTGAGCTCTTTACACCTATCGCCATCCTCAGGCCTCACACCAGACTGGGAGGGACAGAGGGCTTAGGGTCCCATTTTACAGATGGGAAAGTAGGCAGGTCCAGAGAGGATGTCACCCAGGTCAGTAAGCGGTGGGGCAGGAACCCAAGTTTTGATAACTCCAACTCCCTATCCCCCCCCCCTTTTTTTTTTTTGGTACCAAGGATTGAACCCAGGGGCCTGCAACCACTGAGCCACATCCCCAGCCCCCTTTATTTTCTATTTTGAGACAGGGCCTTGGAAAGCTGCTGAGGCTGGCTTTGAACTCTCGATCCTCCTGCCTCAGCCTCCTCAGCCGCTGGGATTCATGCGTGTCACCACGCCTGTCTCCATAACTTCTAACTTAACCCTTGTAGCCCCCTGAGGTTGCTGGGAAGCCCCGCCTCATCCTCACCCCACTGCCAGCTCCTCTCACCGCCCATCAAGTGGCCAGTCAGTTCCAGCTGGGCTGTGTCACCTGGGGAAGTAGCTCCACCTCCCTGGGCCTCTCTATCTCTCAGGGAGTAGGAATCTCTGCTGGGATACGGTGGTGGGCAGGGGCATGTGCCAAGGCAAGGATGGCACAGGCCAACGGGGTCCTCCCCCTCCTTCCTCAGTTGCAGGCACCTCCGGCTTCAGGGAGCCCACGTGGGCGGGCAGCACCGTGCGGCGGATGGCGCTTCAGCCCGCAGCCTTCGCAGGTGAGTTCTGGGGCGACCACGGGGGTGAGGCCGAGAGGGAAGCCAGGGCAGTGTGGCAATTGCCCTAAAAGCCAGCTGTCCCACAGTGGAGGGTCAAGGGCAGGCTAGAAAGAGCCTCAAGGGGAAGAGGAAGGAGCCCAGGCACCCTGAGACCGTGACCCCTGGGCTCCTGTGGATGCAGGTCCAGGCCCTCAGTCTCCTCTTCTTTTCTGACCATCTTCAGTGAGCAAGTCCCTGAGCCAGTGCTTTCTGTCACCAGCTCGTTTAAACCCCACAGCTGTGCACACCCACTCCCAAGAGCTTGTCTTCCCATTTTAAAGAGGGGGAAACAGACCAGAGAGGAGCCCTGCCCTGTCCTGCCCCACGTCTTGCAGCCACCAGGGGGCAGCACTGGGCAGGACCGCTGTGCTGTGCTTGTTGGGCGCTGGCTGCACCTCGCTGGGCTCCTCTGAAGGAGCGGAACTTGCAAATCTCCAGATGAGGCCACAGCTGTTGGGAGTGACTTAGGTGTCTTGCTAAGGGGTCTGGAGGAACTGGACTGGTCCTGTGAGAGAGTCAGAGGGTGGTGCCTCTGGGGTCAGCCCTGTCTAGACTGTGATGCTGGCGTCCCCAAAGCTGGCAGGTCCATGTCCCAGTCCCACCCAGCAAGAAACAACAGCATTTCCTGCCCTGGCTTCTGGGAAGAGGGTCATTTTGGACCAGACCTCCCACCCTGCCCTGGGAGAAACAGGTCCACTTTGGAGGCTCCAGAGTTGAAGGAATCCCTTGGGGATGGTCTAACCTATCCTGGGCCTGGGGAGAGTCTGTAACCCCTCCCCCCACCGGAATTCCTCCTAGGTTGGGGTCTGTCTCCTCCTCCTTTGTCCCCGGGGCTCAGGGCTCTTAAAGAGGGAGAACCTGGGACCCCAGGACCCAGCCCCAGCCTCCTCCCTCTCACAGGTTGTCTCAACTGCAGCAGAGTGTCCGAGCTGACCGCGAGGCTGAAGGTGCTAGAGGCCAAGGTGGGTGAGCAGCTCCCTGCTGACCCCCAGCCCGAGGGCCCCTGGCCCTTCCTGTACCCCCATGTCCAGCCTGCAGTTCTGACCTTCCACAGGGCTCCCCGCAGACCAGGCAGCACTTTCCGGTCCCTGCCACAGGCGGCCATTGGTTCCCCCCAGCTCCTCGCCTGTGCTGGGTGCTGTCCCCAGGAAGCCCTCTCTTCCTCCGGGAAGTCGTGAGGCCCCCCCCCCAGGCTGCCCAGTGCCCATCAGATAAGCGCAGACACTGGGCCGGCTGCAGGATCCCCCCCTTGCCCCCAGCTCCTTTACCACCCCCACGATCCCATCCTCCAACTTCAAAAGCAAAACACTTACTACACCATTATTTTGAGATCAAAAGTCTTTAAAAATCTTAGAATAGGAAACAAAGATTCTAAAGAAAGACTCAGAAATGTGGGCCTTTTTTTTTTTTAATGACTCAGCCTGGTTCTTATGCCCAGGTTGGTAACTCCTGGGCTTCAGCAAGCTCCCTGAGTGGTCAGGACTACAGTATATACTGTCACTTTTTAATCATTTTTCTTTCCAGTTTTTTTTTTCTGGGGGCGGTGGTGGAGAATTTAGCCCAGGGGCGATTCACCACTGAGCCATATCCCCAGCCCTTTTTATTTTTTCTTTTGAGTCAGGGTCTTGCTAAGTTGCTTAGGGCCTCACTAAGTTACTCAGACTGGCCTTGGACTTGTGATCCTCCTGACTCAGCCTCCCGAGTGGCTGGAGTTACAGGCTGTGCCACGGTGCCAGCTCCTTCCAGATTTCGTGGACATACATAGTAGATGTGTGTATACCTTGTATATTCTTTGCTCCGCTGTTCCCTCCTCTGGAACTTCATCTTGTGGAGATGATCAGATGTGAACATGTTTCCCTACAGTTGGGAAATTAGAAAACCAGGGGTCAGAAGGAGTAGCTGCCTGATTACAGTAACTGCTATGAGGACAGCCCCACATAGTCCCGCAGTCAGTGGCTCAGGGTACCAGTGATGTTCCAGAGTTGTCTTCACCCTGGTCCCCAAAGTGGATTTGGTATTTTATGTCAAGACCCTTCCAAACTTCCCTGCAGATTTAGCAACACTCCTGATGGTAGAGACAGTGCTTAGAACACCCAAAGGCTGGGCTCAATCCCCAGCACCAAAAAAAAAAAGCAAAACTCTTCAAACCCCTGTGCAGTTTCAGCAGATATGACAAGCGTCGTATTATTTATGGAGATTAACATATAAAAAACTGCTTGGTCAGCAAGCACCACAAGCACAGAGCCCCATTGGGTGGCAGTGACGATGGGTGACGACTTTCCCGCCGTGCATGTTGTGAATCGTCCATTTTAAACACAGATGCTGGTCATGAAGCTCTGGGCCCCTAGGAGCTGGGGTCTCCGCACCCCACAGGGCCCCTCCGCTGTGCCTGGAGAGTCCCTGGAGCCCCCCCATCCTATCTTCCCTCTCCACAGGTGGCTGTGCTGACTGTCCCAGGGCGGGCAGTGCCCTCAACGCCGGCTACCCCTGAGGACCCTTCTCCACTCTGGGGCTCCCCAGCTGCCCAGGGCAGCCCTGGAGATGGAGGCCTGCAGGGTGAGTGGATCAGGCAGGGAATGCACGCCTGCGTGGGAATCAGAGGGTGAGGTTCTGGTCGCACCCTTGCTGTGCCCTACGGGACCTGTGGTGGACCTTAGCCCACTAGACCCTGGGGGTGGTCTCAGGGGCTCCGAAGCTCTGCAGTCCTAGGAAGCTGAGAGCCCCCCCAGCACATCCTGCCTGGATGGAGATGGTGACGGGGACTCTGGATGACTCTCCTTCCCCCGCCACCCAGCAGGGCCACTGACCCCTGCCTTCCCCTCTCACACCAGGGCTACCTGGAACCAGAGAGAGCATGAGGGCCCTGCCGCTCCCTCAAGATGGTAGGTGCTGCCCGGGGCTCAGGGCCGCAGTGAGGGCCAAGAGCAAGTGGAGCTGCCAACCTAATGTTCTTTACTCCCCAGACCTAGGGGGTCCTCGGGGGCTGCCTGGGCCTACCGCCCCAAAGGAGATGCTGGCAGCCAGGGCCCCACAGGGATGAGAGGCCCACCAGGTAAGCACCCACCATGCCACCAAAGTCCCCTGCATTCTAGACCATCCCTCGGGCTGGGTGGACCCAGGCTGGGCCTTTCCTGCCTGGCTCTGACTCAGCCAGGGTGGCCTGGTCCCTTCTACCCATTGCTGTCCACCCGCCAGCCTCCAGGGACAGTGCGGCTCACGCCTGGCCCTCTGAAGGCCAGTCTTGGCTGCTCTGCTGATCTTTGGTACTTGCACTCACCAGGGTCTGAGATGGGCACTGGGTGAGGTTAGCCCAGTCCCTGCCCTCCGGGAGCCCCCAGGCCCGTGGGAGAATGGGCCAGACAGAGGAGAAATACTAGTCCCCACCCCGTGACCAGGGTCCCTCGGGAAACCTGGGGACCTGGGAGCCCTGATGAGGAAACCCAGGTCATTCTGGAGGGGATGCCAGTGCTGTGTCCATGCCCCTAACAGAGCCTGGGAGGGCAGACCTCGGGCTCCAAGCCCTGCTGTGCCAGCTGCCCGGGCTGCCAACCTGCCACTCTTGAGGCCACACCCCCTGCCTACTGTCCACCTACCAATCCCTGCCATCTCATTGCAGGTCCCCAGGGCCCCCCAGGGAGCCCTGGCCGGGCTGGAGCTGTGGGAACCCCTGGAGAGAGGGGACCTCCAGGACCACCAGGGCCCCCTGGTCCCCCGGGACCCCCAGCCCCTGTTGGGCCATCCCAGGCCAGGATCTCCCAGCATGGTGAGTCCCCCCGGGTCTGGGCAGGTTGACGTGGGGGTGACGAGGCTGATGACTATTGCCGTGGTGCCCACCACTTACACCTTGCCTGTGCCAGGTGTCTGCAGGTCCCCAGTGGTCCCCATCTGGTCACAGAGGAGGGACACTGAGGGCCAGAGAAAGGAGGTCACCTGCTATGAACACACAGCTGGGACATGGGGGGAATGACTTCAGATCTAGGTGCAGGGCCACCAGGCAGCAGGCCCTTCCCGAGCCTTGGAGCTGGCCGGAGTCCAGCCCTCCAGAGCACCAGGAAGTCCAAGGCCAACAGCAGGAAGAGAGCTCTGAGACTCCGAGGGCCACGGTGCTGGCCCTGTGCTGGGAGAGGCCCCCGCTTCCCCACCAGGCTGGGTCCTGATGTGGATCCCTGGCCGCCTCCTCTGGAGCCCAGCCCGACCCACACCTGTGCTTCCAGGGTCAGAGCACGGAGAGCCAGGCCCATCCCCATCTCTGTCACGGTCCAGAGGTGTGGCTGGGCCCTCTTCATTCAGTCAGTCTCCCCGTCAGTCATCTGGTACTCACTCACTAGTCACTCTCCCTCTCAGCTTCCCTGTCTCCACGGGCGTGATGGACATTGTGGCAGCCTCCCAGAACTCTTAGGATACCCGAGCACGGAAGCCAGGGACATAGTAGGTTGTCAATAAACAGGATCTTTTAGGATGAGTCCCGTTTGACAAGTAACAGTCCGGGCTCAGCAAAGCCAAGAGTCTTTCTGGATGTTACCAGCTGGAATGCAGTAGGTCAGACCCAGGGCTCCCTGCCTCTGGTCCTTCGTGGCCCACACTCCTTACTTCCCACCCTGGGAGCAGGTGCCCATTGGCACGTCTGTGCTGCCGGTGCCCCGTTGGTCCATCAGAGCTGACTTGGCAGAGGTGGCAGGGTGACACAGCTCTGCTCATTCATCATCTCTCCTCTCTCAGGGGACCCATTACATTCCAACACCTTCACTGAGACTAGCAGCCACTGGCCCCAGGGACCCCCAGGTCCCCCTGGTCTTCCAGGGCCCATGGGTAAGTTGCGTCCAGGCCTGGCATACGGGATGGGATTGTAAATGGCAGTGGGACTGGGGCTGTGGCTACCAGGGGGCAGTTGATGGCATTGTACTCTGTTCTGTTCCTGAGGACATCCTGTCTGATTCCAGGTCCCCCTGGACCTCCTGGTCCCACAGGTATCCCCGGGAGTCCTGGACACATGGTGAGTCCTTCTCCGAGTGTCCCCACCCATGTTTCCCACCCATCCATCCATCCATCCATCTGTTCGTCCTCCTGTAATTCATTCTTTCAACAAGCACTTACCAAGCATGTGATGCACAAGCTACTTTTCATAAATTTTCTAATGCAATAAAAAGCAAGGATGGTTGTCACCTAAGGCAGAGAAAAGTGGAGATCCTTGTCCTAGGGCTGTGGCCAGCATATGGCAACATCTGCAGGTGGGGTGGGGACTGACGGACTCCGGGGCCAGATTTTTTAACACTGAGCTCTTGAACTGCCCATTCTTTTGGGTGTAGGGTGAGGCCCAGGCTGGGCTGGGGTTTCCCTCCCTGACCCCTCTGCTCCCAAGCCCCTGCTCATTCTCTCCTACCACCCCACAAACTGAGGCCCTGTCTTATTGCTCAGGGACCTCAAGGCCCCACTGGACCCAAAGGAGTCCCTGGCAATCCAGGAGAGAAGGGCGAGAGAGTGAGTACCCACATCGCCTCAGGGGGGGATTCTGGGGGTCCAAGGGCCTAGGTCAGAGCCCTGACAACTAACTTCAGTTTCTCTTCCTCCTCTACCAGGGACTACGTGGGGAGCCTGGCCCCCAAGGCTTCACGGGGGGCAGCAGGTAAATGACAATATCGGCCCTATAAGCACCCCCAGGATCCCATAGGCCGCACCCCTGCTCTGGGCCCAGCCCTTGCAGCTACGGCCTCTGACCTTCCCTGTCTGGACCAGGCAGCTCCATTCTCTGGGTTGCTCCCCGACTCTGGGACCAGACATCCTTGTAAAAATCAGGCTTCAGACTTCACTCTGGCTGTACAGGACTCTTTCTTGTTCTCTTTCCCTGCACATCTTTTTGACTCTTTTTGTACTTCCAGTCTGTCCAAACTCTGACTATACATTTGTCCTTTTCTCCCTTTAATTCAGTCAATTCTGCTCTTTGTATTTTGAATCTTTGTTATTAGGCACCTACATGTTTTGGATTTCAGTGTTTCCTTGGCCTTTTTATCTTTATGGAAGTAATATCTTTATTTCTGATCATACTTCTTGTCTTGAATTCTACTTTGCTTACTATTAAGTAGCTACATCAGCGTTCTAATGCTTGGTGTTTACGTGGTGCATCTTTTTTGATCTAGCCTAGGAGCACTTGACCACTGAGCCAGATCCCCAGTCTTTTTCTTTTTTATTTAGAGACAGGGTCTCACGAATTGCTTAGGGCCTCGATAAGTTGCTGAATCTGACTTTGAACTCAAGATCCTCCTGCCTCAGCCTCCCGAGCCACTGGGATGACAGGTGTGCGCCACTGACTGCATCAGTGCAGTCTATGCCTTTGTATTTAAAGTGCTTCTCTTATAAACAGCATGTATCTTGAGTCTTGCTTTTTTCAAAAGTAGGACTTTTCATTCATTTCTATTTAATAATATGCATAATTATTGATAGGATTCTGTTTAAGTTTTTGTCCTATTTATCCCATTTGTTCTTTGTTTCTCTTCTCCTTTCTATTATTTCTTTCTTCTGGACTGAGTACGTTTAAAGATTTCATTTTACCTTCACTAAAATATTTTTATTAGTTATAGATGGACACCATACCTTGATTTTATTTGTTTTTTTTTTTGTGTGTGTGTGTGTGTGTCTGTAGTACCAAGGATTGAACCCAGTGCCTCACACGTTAGGCAAGTGCTCTGCGGTTGAGCTTCAGCCCAGCCCACTAATAACTTATTTTTTTTTTTTAGTTGTAGATGGACACAATATCTTTATTTATTTATTTGTTTACTTACTTACTTAATGTGGTGCTGAGGATCAAGCCCAGACTTCATGCATGGGAGGCAAGTGCTCTGCCACTGAGCCACAACCCAGCCCACTAATAACTTTTTAACAATGACTGTTTATGTGACTATTTTCACGATTGCTTTAAGAATAACAATATGTATCATTATATGTGCCCTTGTCATATCACAATTTACTTGAATTCATATCGTAGCACTTCATGTGTAAGTAGGCATGTTAAAGACAGATAATTCTGTTTTCACCTCCTGTTTTCCTTTGTGCTATTGATGCTCTATATTGTACTTCTACTTTTGTTATAAACCCTGATACGTTATTTTTTTTCTTGGCAATGCTGAGGATCAGACCCCAGACCTTGCACATGCTCGGCAAGTGCTCTATCACTGAATTGCACCTCGAGCCCAACATTAGTATATTGTTTTAAGTAGCCAGTTGAGAGCTGGGTGTGATGGCACACACCTGTATTCCCAGTCACTCAAGAGACTGAGGCAGGAGGACTGCAAGTTTGAGGCCAGTCTGGGTAACTTAGTGAGATCCTTTCTCAAAATAAAATAAGAAAGACTGGGAATCTAGCTCAGTGGTAGAGCACTTGCCTAGCATGTGCAAGGTCCTGGGTTCAGTCTCAAATACCCCCAAATAAATAAGTAAATAAATCATCAACTTTCAAAGAAGTTAAGAAGACAAGGTATAGTCCTAGCCTACTGGTAGTGGTGGTACATGTCTATAATCCTAGCGACTCAGGGAAGGATTGAAAGTTCAAGGCCAGCTTGGGTAACTTTCCAAGACCCTCAGTAACTTAGTTGGACCCTGTCTCTAAATGACAAATAGAAAGGACTGGGGATGCAGCTCAGTGGTAAAGCACCCCTGGTTCAATCCCCAGTACCAACCAAACACACACACACCTGGGGGTGTAACTCAGTAGTGAGAGTCCCTAGGTCTGATCCTCTATACAGGAAAAAAGAGAAAAAAAACCTATCAGCCTTCCATATCTATAGATTTCATGTCCCCAGATTCAAAGAATTATGGAGTAAAAATATTTTGGGGAAAATTGCATCTGTATTGAACATTTTTTCTTGACATTATTTCCTAACATTACAGTATAATGGCTATTTATATAGCATTGTCCTTGTATTATGTATTAGAGGTAATCTAGAGATGATTTAAATAATCTGTACACATAGGAGAATATATGTAGGATCTATGCAAATATTGTATTATTTTATGAGGCACTTGAGAATTTGTGCATTTGGGGATCCACAGGGAACCCAATCCCCAGTTACCAGGGGATTGGTTCCCCCATGAATAGTACATTTATATTTACTGATGCACTTACCATTTGTAGTACTCTGTACCTTACAGTGGATCCAAATTTCTATCTAGTATCTTTTTCCTCCAGCCTAAAGAAATTCCTTTAGCTTTTTTTTTTAATATTTTTTAGTTGTAGATGGACATACCTTTATTTGTTTATTTTTATGTGGTGCTAAGGATCGAACCTAGTGCCTCACACGAGCTAGGCAAGAACTCTACCGATGACCACGACCCCAGCCACTTCCTTTAGCTTTTCTGGTATTGTTGGTCCTCTGATGACAATTTATCTAAAACTGTCTCTGGGGTTAGGAGTGTGCTTCAATGATAGAGTGCATGCCTAGTATGATTGAGGCTTGTGGTGTGTCCCACAGCACCACAAAAGTAAAAATACAAATAAAATAGTCTCTATGTTATCTTAATGTTTTGCAAGATATTTTAGCTGGGTATAAAATTATATGTTGGCAGTTTTTTTCCCACTTTAACATTTTAAAGATGTTGTTCCATGGTTCTGACTTATATAAGTTTCTCTTGAGAAATTGGCTGTCATTGTTACTCTAAACATAATGTGTCTTTTATATATAATGTGGCTTTTAAGATTTTTCTCTTTAGCCAGGCATGGTGGTGCACGCCTATAGTTCCAGAGGCTTGGGAGGCTGAGGCAGGAGGATCACGAGTTCAAAGCCAGCCTCAGCAATTTATCAAGGTGTTAAGCAACTCAGTGAGACCCTGTCTCTAAATAAAATACAAAATAGGGGGTTGGGGCTGTGGCTCAGTGGCAAAGCACTTGTCTAGCATGTGTGAGGCACTGGGTTCGATCCTCAGCACCACATAAAAATTAACAAACAGAATAAAGGCATTCTGTGCATCTACAACTACAAAAAAATTTGTTTTAAAATACAAAATAGGGCTGTGGATGTGGCTCAGTGTTTGAGTGTCCCTGAGTTTAATCCCTGGTACCAACCAATAAACAAACAAACAAAAAAACCAGAGGCAAGTTTTTATGTGGTCATAAATTTTGAGTTCATTTGATGTAAATACCAACGAGCATGATTGCTGGATCATATGTTAAAGGTGTGTTTAGGTTTTTCTTTCTTTCTTTTCTCTCTTTCTCCCTCCCACCCTCCCTCTTTTCCTTTTTTCAGAGAAAGGATCTTAGTTGTGTGCACTGACACATGCCTATAATCCCAGCAACTTGGGAGGCTGAAGCAGGAGAACCACAATTTTGAGGTCAGCTTGAGCAACTTAGCAAGATCCTATCTCAAAATAAAATTAAAGGGCTGGGGTTATGGCTCAGTGGTGGCGTGCTTGCCTTGCACATGTGAGGCAATGGGTTTGATCCTCAGCACCATTTAAAAATAAATAAATAAATAGAGATGTTATTCATCACTAAAATAATATCTTTTTTAAAAATTAAAAAAATAAAATTAAAAAGACTGGGATGTAGCTCAGTGGTAGAGCACCCCTGGGTTCAATCCTCAGTTCCATCAGAGAGAGGAGAGAGAGAGAGAGAGAGAGAGAGAGAGAGAGAGAGAGAGAGAGAGAGAGAGAAGAGATACAAGGTCTTGCTGTGTTGCTTAGGCTGACCTCAAACTCCTGGGCTTAAGAGATCCTCCTGCCTTAGCCTAATGCACAGCCAAGGCTTTAGGCACAAACAACTGCACCCAGCTTAAGAGGGGATAAATTTCTGAGGCTGGCTTTGAACGCGCGATCCTCCTGCCTCAGCCTCCCAAGCCTCTGGGATTTTAGGCATGCACCACCATGCCCGGCTAAAGAGAAAATCTTAAAAGCCACATTATATATATAAAAAGACACATTATGGATAGGGTAACAATGACAGCCAGTTTCTCAAGAGAAACTATATAATTTAGAACCATGGAACAACATCTTTAAAATGTTAAAGTGGCAAAAACTGCCAACATGTAATTTTATACCCAGCTAAAATAGCTTGCAAAAAAAATTAAGATAACACAGAGACTATTTTATTTGTATTTTTACTTTAGTGGTGCTGTGGGACAAACCACAAGCCTTAAGCATACTAGGCATGCACTCTATTATTGAAGCACACTCCTATCCCCCAGATAGGATACTGTCAAGTTGTCTTCCAAAATGACTATACCATTTTGCATTCCCACCAGCAATGAATGAGAGTTGAGGTTGCTCCGTTCCCTTGCCAGGGTTTGGTGTTGGTCCTATTCTGTATTGTGGCTATTCCAGCACATGTGTATTGGCAAATTATTAGGGGGTTGTTTTTGTTTTATCTCATTGTTGTTTCAATTTCAGTTCCCTAATGATGTGTGATGTTGAACACCCTCTTATACCCTATTTGTTGTCTGTATATCTTGTTTGGTAAGGGTGTCTGTTTAAGTCTTTTGTCCATTTTTGATTGGATTTTTTTTCATATTGTTGAGTTTTAAGTTCTTAGTTCAGGATGTCTTTTGCAAATCTCTTCTCCTAGCTTTTGGCTGGTCTTCCCATTCTCTTAACAATGTTTTGTAGAGAGAAGTTGTTAGTTTAATCCATTTATCAATTATGTCTTTTCGTGGATCATGCCTTTGGTATCATGTCTAAACATTATGGCATATGAAAGATCATCTAGGTGTTCTTCCATGTTATCTTCTAGGAGTTTTGTAGTCCTGTATTGATAGTTAGGTCTGCGGCCAATTTTGAGTTTATTTTTGTGAGGGTGTAAGGTTTCATGTTTCTCAGCTGGGTTCTACTCCTGGGCTCAGGGGATCCTTCTGCCTCAGCCTCGAGAGCTGCGGGGTTCATTGTAATTATTTATTTGTTTTGCATGTGGGTGGCCAAGTGTTCTAGCACTAGTTCTGGAAAAGTCTGTCTTTGCTCCCTTGTTACCCTTGCTCCTTAGTTGAATATAGGTTCACTATATTTATGTGAATCTCTTTCTAGGGCATCTAGTCTGCCCCATTGATCTAGTTTTCTGTTCTTTGACCAGCAAATTGCTGTCTAGATTAGTGCAGCTTTATAAGAAGTCAGGCAGCATTAATCCTACAACTTTATTCTTCTCTCTTAATACTGAGTTCACACTGGTTGTGGTGGCACATGCCTATAATCCCAGCTCTTCAGGAGGCTGAGGAAGGAGGATCCCAAGTTTGAGGCCAGCCTCAACACTTACTAAGACCCTCAGCAATTTAGGAAGAGTCTATCTCAAAATGAAAAATAAAAAGGACTGGGTAAAATGGCCAGTACTCTGTACCCCCCCCAAAAAAAATACTGAGTTGGCTATTCTGGGTCCTTTGCTTCTCTGTAAAAGCTTTAAAATAAGTTCATTGATATTACAGATTACCTTGCTGGGATAGACACACATACTGAGGATTAATCCCAGGGGCACATTACCACTGAGCTACATCACCAGCCCTTTTATTTTGAGACATGGTCTCATTAATCTGCTCAGGGCCTCACTAAGTTGCTGAGGCTGGCTTTGAACTTTCAATCATCCTGCCTCAGCCTCGCAAGCCTCTGGGATTACAGGCGTGCCAACACACCTGACGCATTAATTGATTTTTTTTTAATCTTTATTTTTATGTGATGCTGAAAATCAAACCCAGGGCCTCACACATGTGAGGCAAGCACTATACCACTGAGCCACAAGCATTAATTGATTTTTGAATGCTGATCTAATCTTGCATAATGAGATAAATTTCATTCACTGATGGTGTATACTTAGTTTTATATGTTGTTGGACTTGATTTGCTAATATTTTATTGAAGACTTTTGTGTTTATATTTATGAAAGATATCAGTTTGCAGTTTCTTGTAATGTCTTTGAGGATGATATTAGAGTAATCCTGGCCTCATAAAATGATTTGGGGTTTGAGGGTGTAGCTCAGTGGTACAGCACATGCTTCGCATGCATGAATAATTTTCATTTAATTCAGAACATGTTTACATTTCTCTTGAGATCCCTTCTTTGACCTATGTGCTAAAGTGTGTTACTCAATCTCCTAGTATTTTAGAAGTTTCCAGTTATCCTTCTGTAATGGATTTCTAACTGAATTCCATTGTGGTCTGAGATAATCCATTGTATGATTTCTAGTCTTTTAAAAATTTGTTGAGGTGTATTTTACGGCCCTTTGTCATCTATCTGGTGAATGTTCTTCTTAAGCTTGAGAAGAATGTGTCCTTTGCTGCCATTGGATGAAGTAGTCTCTAAATTTCAATCATACACCATTGATTGACGGTGCTACTGAGGTTAACTATGTCTTCGCTGATTTTCTGCCAGCTGGGATCGATCCATTTCTGATAAGCAGTGTTAAAGTCTTCAGCTGTAATAGTGGAGACTATTATGGGATTCAACTGTTTTTGAAGTTCTTGGTGAAGTTCTCACTGAGGATAGAACCCGGCCTCTCACCTGCTAGGCCAGCGCCCCACCACTAAGCTACTCCCCCAGCCCTTTGTTTTGTTTGGAGAGAAGTCCTCACTGAGTTGTCCAGGCTGGCCTTGAATTTGCAATCCGCTGGCCTCAGCTTCCGGGGTCGCTGAGATGACGGACCTGTGCCACCACACCCTGGGTTTCTTTTCTTTTTTTTTTTTAATGTATTGTTCTTAGACATATATGACAGTGGGATGTATTTTGACATATTATACATACACAGACTATAACATTCTAATAGCACCCCATTCTTGTGGTTGAACAGGATGTGGCGTCACACTGGTCCTGTATTCATATGTGGACACAGGAAAGCCCTGTCCGGTTCATTCTGCGGTCTTTCTTACCCCATTCTCCGCCCCCTTCATTCTCCTTTGTTTAATACGATGAACTTCTATTCTCCCCACCCCCTTATTGTGTGTTAGCACCCACGTATCAGAGAGAACATCCAGCCTTTGGTTTTGGGGGACTGGCTTATTTCACTTAGCATGACAGTGTCCAGTTCCATCCATTTACCAGCAAATGCCATAACTTCATTCTTCTTTATGCCAGCCCAGTTTTTTAAAAACCCTTTTTCAGTTCATGCTTCAGTTTGAATTGTTCCGTTGACCTGTCTTCAAATTGATCATGTCTTCTGTTGTGTACAGTCTTCTGTTAATCCCATCTAGTGAATTTTTATTTCCAGAATTTCCATTTGAATTTTTTTTTTGTAATTTACACATCTATCCCAAAATTCTCCATTGCGTAAGCTATTATCATATTGATTCCGATAAATTCTTTACCCTATCTGTCATAGGTATTTTAAAACCCTTGTCTGCTAATTATACAACACGTTGGTGGCTGTGATTTGTTTCTTTGGTGTGCATGTGTGGCACTGGGAATTGACCCAGGGCCTGACGTACGCTAGGCAAATGCTGTACCACTCAGCCAAGCCCCAGGCCTTTTTGTGTTATTTTTGAGACGGGTTCTTGCTGAGTTGCTCAGGCTGCCTTTGAACTTGGGATCCTCCAGCTTCAGCCTCCCAACTGGCAGGGACTATAGGTGTGGGCCACCGTGCCCAGCTGGGTCTGTTTCTGTGGACTGTTTTTTCTCTTGAATCTGGGTGACATTTTCCTGTTTTTCACACCTTGTAACTTTTTTATTGCACACTAGACAATGAAGATAATGTATTGAGGGCACTCTGGGTTCTATGATCATATGCCAAACAGTGTTTTGTTTTAGCACAATTAAATTACTAATGGATCATCTTGCTCCTTGGGAGACCTAGTTTTAGGCTTTATCGAAGAAAGCCCATTTTGGTTTTGTCCTTGGTCCTAGCGGGGGGGGGGGGGAAACCCAGTCTTAGGAATATAGTCTTTATTCCTGAAGCATGGCCTCTCTGGACTTTCATTAGAAAGCCTTAGGCATTCGGAACTCTGTCTCCTGTGTGGTGGGGAATTGTTGAAATCCACGCTGAGTTCCACTAACCTGCTGACTCTCTCCTGGGCTCCTTGGAATTCCGCCCTGTGGATCGTCAAAGGGCTAGAGGACAGCATTTATGCAGGTTTTGGTCCCTTTCTTGGGGCTCCCTGATCTCCAGGGTTTCTCCGCAGTTCCCTCCTTCTCTGGTGGCTTCAACTTGGACCTCTAACTCCTCGGGGAAATTAAACCACAGATTGCTGCTTGAACTCTATTTGCCAGGCCATTTTTTTCTTTTGTTTTCTTTCTTGTGGTATTGAACCCAGGGGTGTTTTACCACTGAGCAACATCCCTGGTCTTTTTTTTTTTTTTTTTTTTTTTTTTTGTACCAGGGATTGGACCTAGGGGTGCTTAACCACTGAGACACATCCCCAGCCCTTTTTTATTTCTTATTTTGAGACAGGATCTCACTAAGTTGCTTAGGGCCTAAATTGCTGAGGCTGCCTTTGAACTTGAGGTCCTCCTGCCTCAGTCTCCTGATTGGGATGACAGCCATGCACCATTACGCCCAGCCCCTCATCCTTTTTATTTTTATTTTGAGACAGGGTTTTGTTAAGTGGTTCAGGCTGGCCTCACTTGGAATCCTCCTGCCTCAGAATCCCAAGTTCCTGGGATTAGAGGCACGTCGTACCACCTCTGTATTTGACTTTATCTAATGGTCGTCCAACATAAGCTACTCCCTAGGGGGTTCTTTGTTTTTTGCGGTGCTGGGGGTTAAACCTGGGGCGTCACACATTCTAGGCAGGCGCTCTACCTCTGAGCTACCCCCTCGCCCATCTGTCTGTTTCTCTAAGTCTTTCTCCCCCTGCCTCCCCTCCATCCATCTCTTCTCCCTCTCTCCCTCCCTACTCTTTCTCCTCCCCTCCTTTACTTCTGTCTCTGTCTCTCCTTGCAGGGAGAACCTGGCCCCAAAGGAGATCCTGGTGAGAAGAGCCACTGGGTAAGCTTTGGTCCGGCCTCGACGCCCTGCCTTCTCCTGCCCCGGGTGCTCATGGGAGAATTCTCTCATCACTAGGCCCTGGGAGTGGGGGCGCCCCGTCCAGATCCCCACTACAGCCCGATCTCCCGGGCAGGAGCTTGGGCACATCTCAGCCCAGCCCTCTCCCCGATCCTGTCACTCCCAGCTGAGCAGCACTAGCCCTGTCAGCAGACCCATGTCCTGTGTCTCTGTCTTTGTCCCTGCCTCACCTTCCCTCTGTGACCTTTCAAGGCCAGGGTTCTGCTGGGTTGGGTTGACTCAGGCCAGACTGCATCCCCTGCCACCAGGGTCCCCTCCCGGTAAGGACTTCGGCTTCTTCCCCCCTCTCTGTGGAAGGAAGGGAAGCCTGAGGACGGTATCCACGAGGAAGAACAGAACAGGGGACAGAGGGACAGGACAGGAAAGTCACGAAGCAGGACTGGGGACGTAGCTCCGTGGTTGAGCACTTGCCTGGCATGAGTGAGGCCCTTGGGTTGGATCCCTAAACCTACAAAAAGGAAAAGGAGAAAGGGTCGGGGGAGCGCCATGATGGGTGGGAAGGAAGGCCCTGGACACTGGGAGGGGCTGGGAGGCCCTGGGTGAGAGGGACAGGACACCTAGACAAGCCCTCTACCTGGGAAGACCAGGAAGCCTGGGAAGGGAGGGAGGCCTCGAGACCATGTGTACACACTCGACATGACTCAACCCCACTGTGTCCAAAAGATGATAAGTAACAGGGGATCCTAGATATCATCACATGTGTAGGAGGCCCAAGAGGAATGGTCTCATGCACAGGAGAACCCTGGAAAGTGAGATGAGAGGACCTGGGGGCCATTCGGTACGCAGACAAACTGGAAGGTTAGGAAGGGAGGCCGGGACGCTGTCGCGTACAGCGGGGTGCAGTGGCACACCCTGTCGTCACAGCAACTCCGGAGGCCAAGGCTGGAGGATCATGACTTTGAGGCCAGCCTCGGCCACCTAGCAAGACCCTGTCTCCAAATAAAATGGATAATCCCATCAATATGTGCAGAGAGAAAAAATAAAATAAATAGGGATGGGGAGACAGCTCAGCGGTAGACCGTGGGAAAAGAAGGAAGGAAGGAAAGAGTCAGACACCCAGACGACAGAGTGCCTAAGGGAACCTAGAAACAGCACCCTCAGAAACTGCACAGTTAATGTAGGGTCCCGGGACCTCTGTAATCAGGGATAACTGCAACAAGGGAATTTCAGGCTTAGAAATCTACTCCCCAAGAGGCCTGTGAGGGAAGGATCAGGAGCCTAGAACATACCATGCCTGAAGCCCCACAGTGCGGGGACCTGGAGGCCATCGCCGACATAGAAAGTGGGTCAGGTGGGGCAGACACCTCTACCGGACAGACCGTGGGGGCTCCTTTGGAGGATGGGGTTGCACCTCCCTCCCCATGCAGTCTGGCCGGGACAGCCTACTTTCTCCCGGACACAAATGAGGACATGGGCAGCTGCAGTGTCTGCCCTGCCTCTCGGTTCCTGGTTGTGGGGTCAGGGATGGATACAGCCGTGGGACCCCCGACCCTGCACGAGCCTCCTCCGTGTTTCCCCGCGACTCCCGGAGCCTGCTACCTCTCCCAGTTGCTTGCTGGCCTCCCCAGCCGCCCTCCTACCCTCCCTCCAGGACGCTTTAGTTTCAGTGTGGTAATAAGCTGAGCTGGGGGTCAGGACAGGTCCGTGTGAGCCCCGTCCTCTGCCTCCCCAGGGCCCTCACTCCCCCAGAGACCCTCATTCTGGAAACACGACCCAGGGGAGGTGGCACAAGCCAGGTGGGGGCAGAGGGAAACTGCTCGGTCACTGCAGGGAGAGCCCTGGCAGGGGGTCAGGCTGCCTGGCCTACCCCAGGGCAGGACCACATGTGGGACCCAAGAGGTAGCAGGTCCCTGTTCGTCCACCTTCCTCCCCTTGTCCATCTGCTCTTCTGCCCCTGCTTACTGCCTGCCTGGAGGGGCTCGCTGGGCTGGGGGTTGCATGAGGCTTTGGGAACTGGATGGAGGGGGCAGCTCTGTTGGAAATAGGTGAGAACAGGTGCTGGGTACACTCCACCTCCCAATGTCCCCTTGGCACATCTTTCAGACGTTGACCTGGCACAGCTGTAGCTCTGCAGTGACACCCAGTGACCACAGGAGTACACTGCAGAGCCTGAGCCCTTCCCGCTAGATATCCACCTTCACCCTTCATTCAGACAGAAACAGGCCCAGCTCTGCAGAGAAAAGCCCCCGCACAGCCAAAACTGGAGCCCAGGCTTTAGGCTCCCACGGGAGCGAGGAAACCAGCTACCATTCCCTTTGTCTGTGGTGCCAGGCCCAGGGCTGGGCACTCTGGACACAAATGCCATGTGAACACAGTCCCCGTTCCTGGGATGATTAGTGTGGAATGGGGAGAAAGACCCCATAATCACCATCCACAGGACAGAGGAAGCTCAACTGTGATGGAAGAGGCCGTAGTATCTTTTTTTTAAAATTTTTTTTTAAAGAGAGAAAATTTCAATATTTATTTTTTAGTTTTCGGCAGACACAACATCTTTGTGTGTATGTGGTGCTGAGGATCGAACCCGGGCCGCATGCATGCCAGGCGAGTGCGCTACCGCTTGAGCCACATCCCCAGCCCATATCTTCTACATGGAGATGGACTAGACCTGAAATCTGCATAACCAGGAAAGGGTGTTTAGACAGAGGAGCAAGAACATGTGCAAAGGCCCTGGGGCAAGAGTGAGCCCTAGGTATTTGAAGAGCTGCAAATACTTGGAGTGACAAGGAGTGAGACAGAGGCCAAGGAGGCTTTCAGGTCTTAGGAGGCCCTTAAATGAAACTGAACTTTGTTTTATAGGTATCCGGGGAGTCACTGAAGTACTTGGAGTGATATGGTCATATTTTTTTCTTTGCAAAATATCCTTCTGATGGCCATGTGGAGAACAGATGGGAGAAGGGACAACATGGGAGAAAGAGAAAGAAACTAGACAGGAGGCCAGCAGGGTCATCCTTGTGAGAGACTGCGGGGGCTGGAGCTGAGGGGGTGCAGCAGGACAGATGCCCGTGGAGCTAAGAGACTCTGGGTGCTGCTTTGGCTCTGAAGGGAAGTGAGGAATCAGACCTAAAAAGTAAGGGGGAGCAAGCACGCGGCTCTGCTCATAGAAAAGCGGGAGTTATCTGTGGGACAGCCCAGTGGAGGTGTCCAGCCGGCCCCAGACACAAAGCACAAGTGTGGCCAGGCTAGGAGGGGATCTGGGTGTCACCAGTGAAAACAGCAAGGCACCTGTTTCGGGTGGGCTGCAAACAGTGTTTTGTTTTTTTTTTTTAACTTTCCCCTAGATTTTCATTTTGAAAATTTTCAGCAGAGTGTGGTGGCACCCACCTGTCATCCCAGCCACTTGGGAGGCTGAGGCAAGAAGACATTCCAGAATATGGATGAGTGTTCTTTTCTGAGGAAGGGGCTCTGGGCTGCCAGCATTTTAAGCACAGGTTCCCTGAAGGCAATGTCACTCAAACATGTTATTCTTTCTTTCTTTCTCTCTTTCTCTCTCCTTCCTTCCTTCCTTCCTTCCTTCCTTTCTCTCTCTCTCTCTCTTTCTTTTTCTCTCTCTCTCTTTCTCTCTCTTTCTTTCTCTCTCTCTCTCTCTCTCTCTCTCTCTCTCTCTCTCTCTCTCTCTTTCTCTTTCTCTTTCCTCCCTTTCTTTTTACTGGGGATTGAACCCAGGGACACTTAACCACTGAGCCCCATCCCCAGCCCTATTTTGTACTTTGTTTAGAGACAGGGTCTCACTGAGTTGCTTAGCGCTTCACTGTTGCTGAGGCTGGCTTTGAACTCACGATCTTCCTGCCTCAGCCTCCCAAATGGTATGCACCATCACCCCTGGCATTTTTGCTTCTTTATAAGTGGCCTGATCTCACTGATAGAGTTAATTAGGGTGAGGCTGATGTAAAATTTGAGAAGTGGATTTAAAGAATATAAGTTGGAGCTGGGGGTACAGCTTGGTGGTAGATAGAGTATTTGTCTAGTTCGTGGGAGGCTCTGGGTTTGATCGTCAGAACCACAAAAAATAATTTTAAAAAATTACATAAAGCATAGGAAGTAGCTGGATGCAGTACATACACCCATCATTCTAGTGACTTGGGGGTCTGAGCCAGGAGACTCACGAGTTCCAGGCCAGCCTGAGCAATTCAGTAAGACCTTCTCTGGAAAGAAAATATCAAAAGGGCTAGGGATGTGGCTCAGTGGTAGAGCAATCGGTGGTGCAATCCCCAGGGCCAGAAGGGAAAACAGAATATGAAGTAAAGGAGAGTCGAGGTGGCCCAGGGACATAGCAAGAGGTCATGCAGGTGAAACGAGACCAACTGGAGTTGGGCAGCAGAGATCAGAGGTCAGGGTGGGCTCCGTGGCAGTCTTGGGGTGAGGATCGTGACAGGCTCTGGGACAGCAGTTCTGCCTCTGTGGATTGGCATCCCCCTGTCTCCAGAGGATCTGGATTTGCAGCCATCTGGGATTGAACTGGACTTTCTGATGGGTCCCTCAGGGATCGCTTTCACCTGCCTTGTCCCCCCCCACACACACCTCGTCTTGTTCTGGCTGTCCTTGGGCCCTGGGCTACAGCAGGTGGGGAGAGGCTGCAGGTGCATGTCCTGGGTGGGGCATTGGCCACACAGGCTTTGCAGGGCCCCCTCCCCTCCCTCCATCACGGCTGCATCTGTCTCTTTCCTCCACAGGGGGAGGGGTTGCACCAACTACGCGAGGCTTTGAAGATTTTAGCTGAGAGGGTTTTAATCTTGGAAACAATGATTGGGCTCTATGGTGAGTAGAGACAGACAGACAGACATACAGCCCAGCTGCTGCCTGTCAGCCTTCCCCAAGCCATCCTGGGGTGGGACTTGCCTAAGCCCAGTCATGAGGCCTGAACAAGTCCTGAGAGGCCAAGACCACCCATCTCTCAATGACTGGCCCCTCCTCCACAGGTGAAGAGGGGCCCTGGAGACCCTGGATCCCCGCCTGGGGTCAGACCTGGGCCTCTGGGCATTGTGGGTGATGTGATTTCCAGGCCTGTGGGGAACCAGAGATGACAGATTGTAAGTTTGGAAGAGATGATGGGCAATGGAACCAAACTCTAGATCAGCAAGGGATTGTGGGTAACGGACCAGACTCCAGCAGTGCAGAGGTTCATGGGTGGGACAGAGACCAGGCCCACGGGAGGATTACAGGGAAATGGAGCCTCTAGTCAGACCAGCTCTGTAGAATCCATAGGTGATAGAGCCAGTCTCCAGACCCAGGGACGGTAGGTCATGGAGCTCGACTCCAGAAGTGCAGCAGACTGTGGGTGACAGCCAGATTCAGGCCCCAGAGGACTCTGCGTAATGCACCATCTACATCCTGACCCCTTCCCCCAAGACTCCAGAGACTCTCCCATGGGCGCCCTCCTGGCCCCAGGTAATCCCCCTTGCAGTTTCCACTTTGGTTCTCCTCACCTGTCCTCCAGTTACCTTTCAGGGATCAAAACAGACCCTTGCCCCAGGCATCTACCCCACAATTCCCCACCCTTCTGGTCATCTGAGGAGCCAGGCAAACCCTGTTCCCACCTTAGGGAGGGGAGAGCAGGTGTCAGTGGAGACACATAAATGTCCCTACCTTGAAGACACCTGGCACCTGCCCGCCCGTTCGCCCCTCAGCTTCCCTGCCCAGCCCTGGAGGCCAGAGTCGCACCGTCTGCTCTTCTCAATCTCCCATCAGGCTCCTAGCTTACAGAGCTTCCTGCAGCAGCAGGCTCAGCTGGAGCTCCTGGCCAGACGGGTCACCCTGCTGGAAGCCATCATCTGGCCAGGTAATGGTAGGGTGGGCAGGCAGGGGCAGCCCCTTCCAGGAAGGGACTGGGAAGGGCCTGGGCCTGCAGAGGGTGCCTCCTGATGTGTGGCCCAGGCCAGCAGACATTCATTCATCCTTCCGTCCACCCATACTAGGCAGTGACTGGCACACTGAGGGCTCTGGTTTTGGGTGGATGAGCACCTACTCTGTGCCAGTCACCTCGATGGCATGGGCTTCAACAGATCAAACACAGCCCTGCCCTTGTGAGCTTAGCACACTGTGGGGCTGGGGACAGATCTGGCATTGGCTCTGAAACCCAAGATGAGATGTACTGTGGTGGGGTGGCTGGTGTGTGGGAGGGGGTCACTCAGGGAGGGCTTCCTAGACCAGGTGATGTCTTGGCAGTGACCTGAAGGACGAGGATCAGGGGAGAGGGAACAGGCAGCAGGGCAAAGGCCAAAAGGCCAGAGAGCCCAGAGGACTTGTTCCTCAAAGTTGCTGAGAGGTGAGAGTCAGGCTGGAGGATCTGGCAGGGTCGACAGTAAGAAGGTCCTAGAAGGCAGGCTGGGGTGGCACAGAAGGATGTCAGGACTCCAGGTGGGAGTACCCGCCCTGGTGCCTGGCTCCTGAGGTGAGGCTGAGGGTGTCCCTGCCCCTTCAATTAGAGCCTGTGGCTGGCACCAGGAGAGTATGGATTGACTGCCCCAAGGCCGGGCTCTGTTCCTTTCCTACTCACCCCCTGCTCCCCTTCACCCACCTCCAGCCACCGCATCTGACATCCAGTGAACACATCAGTGCAGAGAGGCCTTGACATGATCTTACTCATATCTCTTATAAAAAGAGAAACTGAGGACCCAAGCAGGAAAGAGGGTCAAGGTTAGAACCAAGCCCCCTTTATTTAGCAGAATCACAGGGAGCATATACTGGATGCCAGGCTCAGTGGGCACATGGGCCTTGCAGAGCACTGGGCTCCTGCCTTGGGAAGCTGCCCATCAGTGGCAGTAAATCCCCGTATCTATAGGGATTTGGGGAAACCAAAGTATCCAGGGATGTAGGTGAGGAGCTGCCACTTCCTGCTGGAGGTTGGAGAAGACTTCTTGAAAGAGGGGACACTTGCATTGGATCATGGAAGACTCATGGGTGTGCCAGGTGGAATGGGGGTGGGGAGAGCCAATCCTGTCCAAGAGTCCTGCGTGGGCAAAGGCCTAGGAGGCTGGAAAGTGTGTGTGGGGTCCACTTCCACAGCCCATTCACCAACCTTGTGACTCCTCTCACAATGACTCTCCTGGACCTCTTTGCCCACCCATCTGGCCATTTGAGCCAGACAAGCCCTGTTCTCTCACCTTACAAGGGAAGACCAAGATATGGAGACACGCCCAGACTCCTGCCCTAAAGCCAGTTCATACCTGCCCCCCCCCATACCCTCCCTGAGCTCCACAGGATTCAAGGGATCACTGGGACCAAAGGACCAAGAACCCAATCCCGGACTCTCAGCACCTTTTTAAGAAGGCAACTGGGAAGGCCCATGCCCCTGTCAGAGGCCACAAGCCCTGGCGACAGGCCCCTTTGGAAGTCAGCTTAGGTTAGGGCCTGAAGGGACCAGTATAGGGGAGAGGAGTAGAGGCAGATACAGGACCCACAGGGGCTGGGGGTGTACAGCTCAGTGGTAGAGCACTTGCTTAGCAAGTGCCGGGGTCTAAACCCAGCACTGAAGAAGAAAAAAGACCCAGATGGGGCTTGTGTTTGGGTTATGATCACTGATAACAGCGGCAGCTACCTCCTGGGCTGGGATTCACATTGATCATCTCCAGTCCTTACACTAGGGTCACTAGGTAGGCAATGCCCAGGTAAAGAGACAGGCTCAGAGGGCTCACGTGCCTTCTCAGGGTCACTTTGTCTTCCAGGGCCCTGGTTCATTGGACTCCATCAGCAAAACACCTCCACCTGGCCCAGGGAAAATACAGGGCCCCAAATTTGATCATGTCATGACCAATCTTAGTGACCAGACCTACAGAAGATCTGAGTCCAAGCCACACCAATCTAGTGACCCTAATAGTCCAGGATTTACTGTAAAAACCATTTTTCACTCCTGCTCACATTAAACCTATTTTATCGCAAGAGTGTGACAACTGGAGTGTTATCTCCACATTCCAGATGAGGCTGAAAAGTTGGTGGCTTGCCCAAGGCCACCTAACTGGGACATGGTGGGGCCAGGTCTTGACCCTAGTTGGTGCAGGAGCTAATGCTTAGTGCCACGCTCCTCCCAGGCTCCATCATAAGATTGTCCCTCAACAGTGACTGCACACGCCTGTCTTCTCTGGAGATCCCACGTCTCTGCCCAGGGGCATGTGGGCGCTGGCAGTTAGGATAGTGACAGAGCCCACGCCCTGGCGGTGCCCTCTGCAGAGTTCACATGACTGTCCTGGAAATGGCTCTGAAGGCTCAGCCAAGTCTTCTACCCTGGGGCTCTCCTTGCTAAGTGTCCCTCTCCTGCTAGAAAAATAGTACTCTGTCTCATTTAGCTTTAAGAGGCAGAGCTGAGAGGCACAGGAGGATTCCTGGAGGATGAAGTTCCTGCTCTGGATTTTGAAGGAAGTTTTCCAAGTGCCAACAATGCCCATTATTCTGTTTCACTTTGGGGTACAGCTTACATCTAGATTGGGACATATCTCACCACAGTCCCATTGGAATTTTCACCTTCATTTAATTATTTTATTTTAAATATATTTTTAGTTGTAGTTGGACATATTACTTTTATTTATGTGGTGCTGAGAATCGAACCCAATGCCTCACATATGCGCTCCCACAATCCCACAAGCACCTAGCCCCAACCCCAACCCTGACTTCAGTAATTACTGGAGCTGCCTAGGCCCTCTCAGGGACTTATCTGGAAATGTTCCTGATTTGATTTTATTATTTATTTACTTTTTTATTTTTTGTGGTGCTGGAGATGGAACCCAGGGACTTGCACATGCTCTGCAAGCGCCCTACCAGTGATCCCTGATCCACCCCATCTCTGAATCACCCTTGATTTTTGAGACAGATGAGACCCTGACAAGGGTTCAGCTTGCCGCTACACAGTAGATCAGTGGGGGAAACTGGCTCTCCTAAGTCCTTGCCCCAACTTCTGGCCTAACCCAAGGACAGTCAGTCTGTTCTCTAGCCTCTGTTTACCCAGCTACAAAATGGGTATGATACATGGCACACCTTCACTCCAAAATTAGGAAAGCAGAAAAAAAGAACTAAAGGTGTAGCTCCATGGTAGAGCGCTGGCCTCTCATGCATGAGGCCCTGTGTTCCATCCCAGCACTGCAAAAAAAAAAAAAAAAGACCACCAGTTTCACATGGAGCGTTTGCTCTACGCAGAACAGTTCATATAAACACAGTAGGTCTGGTTATTATCCCCACTTGACATCAGGAACCGAGAGGCCCTGGATGCTTTCATTGGGTTGGAGGGCTGAGAAATCCTGGGGGGCGGGGGGCAGGCACTGCTTGGCCTGTAGACAGCCTTCTTTTCCCACAGCTCTGCCTCCCAGACTCCAGGGTACACTGGCAGAGGGTGTCCAGACCTGCAGGACCCACTAAGGCCACGGGGAAGTGGACACCCAGTGTGGATCCCCTAACATGGACTCTCCTTCTATTCCCTTCGGCAGAACCAGAGCTGGGGTCCGGGGCAGGTCCTGCCGGCACAGGCATCCCCAGCCTCCTTCGGGGAAAGAGGGGAGGACACACAGCCAACTACCGGATCGTGGCCTCTAGGAGCCGGGACAAGAGAGGCTGAGAGCAGTGGTGGCCCCTTGGGGTGGACCACACCAGTTTCCCTTCCTAGTCTGGACGAAGCCAGCTCCTCCAGAGACTGCCAGTTCCTATTTATTGGTGTCCTCAGGGTCTCTTCTGCCACCTAGGCCTCTGGCGCCCTGTGCATGGCTGAGACACAGCAGCGACTGGAGCCTTAGAGGAAAGTGACAGCCTAGGCAAGAGGTGAGGTTTCACTTGATAAAGGGCCTGCTCCTCCCCTCTGTAAGATGGGGTGACACAGGCCTCCAAGGAGAGGGCACAGGCACGAGGTCTCTATGCGAAGGCACTGTGGAGGCCAGAAACTGGTGCGTGGCCAGGCCTCCCACCCACAGGGAAGCTGGCTGGGCAGTCTCCACCTCCCTCCTCAGCCACACTTCGGGGAGCTCCCTGAGGATCCCTCCTCTCATTGTCTCCTGGTGCTGGGTTCCCAACCTCGAGGCCAGGCTGCCTAATCTCTAACTGGTTGGTTGGGGGCTCTTTGCCTCAGTTCTGCCTCCTGAGCCCCCAACCCCTCCCGGGGCCCAGGTCAGAGAAGGGGCTGCCTGCTCTCACAAGTGCCTGTGACAGACACTGGGAGGTAGATATGTACTGGCCAATAAAGGTCCCCTGCCTGAATCCCACCCCGTCTGGCTTCAGTGTGTCCTGGGACAGAGGGCAGCCAGGGAGGGCCTGCCTGGGGACAAGAGGAGTGATGAAGAATGCCCTGGCAGGGGACCCAGCCCAGCACTGAAAGACACAGCTTCCTGGGAGAAGAGGACACACACTGCAGGGTGGGAGCCCTGTGTCTCAGGACATGAAGGGGATGTCCTCCCCACTCGGCCACCCAGCCGGCCACTCACTGCTCACTCGCTCACCCCTTTGTTCATCCCCACACCCCAACACAAAGGAGTCAGATGCAACTGCTGCCTCCGATGAGGCCCAGGTTGGAAAATGAATTGGCTTTTATTCTTAAAAAAGCTACCAGGCAGCATGCTCTGGGGCCTCCCCTGCCCCCAGGGGTGCCCCAGTATCCCACGGTGGCTCAGTGGACAGAGCAGGGACTCAGGCTACCTGCCTTTAGGCCAAGCCTGTGCCCCCACCCTCTGCCTGGGTTAGGGAGGCCCAGGGCCCTTGCAGTGGGCAGCCACCTCCTCCTGGGTCACCAGGGGCGCAGTGTCCACCTGCCCCTCAACAAGCAGTGACACAGCACCCTCCACACGGCCTGTGGCTGCCAGTGCCACCACTGCCTGCTCTGTGGGGAAGCCCATGCGCTCCAACTGCTGCAGCCTGTGGACAAGGAGGGAGTGTCCGGGCGGCCCTGGCCCCACACCAGAGCCCCAACCTCCCCAACCCTGCTTACCGCAGAGAGGACACTGAGGACTTGGGCAGCCACAGTGGGCTTTGGGTCTCCTCAACTGGCCTGTCAAGCAGTGAGGCCTGAATCCCCTCCTGCAGCATCTGCTCATCCAGGACGGCCCACATCGGGGCCCCTGGGGGGAAGCGGGACCCAGCCCAGTCCAGGCCCACCTCCAGGTCCTCCCAGGTCAGCTGCACGGGCCCCGGGCCTGGCGGGAGCTGGGCTGTGCCATCACCATGGGACCAGGGCGGAGGGGAGACTTGGTAAGGAGATCCAGGGATGGCAGACCTGCGAGGGTGAAAGCAGAGAAGGGCCTTGCCACCAGTCACCACCATGGTTTCGACCAGCAGGGCCAAGTCACAGCATCACCCTCACCTCGCTCCAGCAGGAAGGGTGACAGGCAGCTCAGCCAGGCTGCCTGGGGTGGGAAGGAGCCTCAAAGGCCAGCACCTAGCCAGGGTCCTACACAAGATGCTCTCCTGCATCACCTGTAGGCGCTGCTCCGAGGGCTCCAGCCACCTTAAGGCTCTGGCAGCATCTGCCCAGAGCAGGGCAGTTGGTCAAGGAAAACCGAAGCCAGGCAGGGATGGGCCTGCTTTGCACGGCCAGCCCCAGGCCGAGAGTGCTGGGCGTTCATTCCTGGGTGTCTAACTCCCCATGGCCCTGAAGAAAAGTGTCTTCACCCCACAACAGCAAGACAAAGAGGGGGACCTAACAAGCCACTCAACCAAGAGCATGAGCCAGAAGTGCCTGCTCCCAATCCAGCCCTCCCAGCCTCAGCCACCCCAGCTGCTGTTCCAGGGACCCGCCTGCCTGCTCACGTCTGTGATTCTGCCAGGAAAAGTTCCACTGACACCTCTCCTGGCCTCAGCCAGGCCACCATGCTTCCATTCAGACAGGCCTGGGCAGCTGGTGTTAGAAACAGACTCTTCCCTTGAAGTCCCCACAGCGGGGTAGAGGGGCAGCCTATTGTCTCTGGTGGCAGTTTCCCCCAACAGGTATTAAGCATCTTTGGAGCAAAAGCCTATGTTTAAGGCAACTGCACCTCCAGCCGACTGTCACTCTCAGTTCCCAAAGAACCCCGGGCTCGTTCCCGCCCCTGGCCCTCGCACTTGCTGTCCACCAAGTGGCCGGCTTTTTCACTTCTGTTCACCTAAACCCTTCCTCCTGAATGTTTGGCACAGATGCCACCTTCAGGACCCAAGTTAGTGGGTCCTGTTAGTGCCTCGTGGATCACCTCAGCACCCCCAGGCTTCCCATGGGGCCCTTTAAATTGTAATTGGCTCCTCCACCTGGTCATGAGCCCCCAGTCCCTAGCCCGAGCATGGCCCAGAGGGAGATGCTCCCAGATATGTGTGCACAGCCACCGGACATTGCTTGGGCCTGACTCCATTGTACCACTTCCTTTCCACCCGGAGCCCTAGCCACAGTACCCACAGGCCCGGGCCCTGTACTCAGGCAAAGGATACAGGCCAAGCCAGCAAGGAGGCCACAAAGGAGCTGCAGGAAGGGTGGCTCGGAGCTGAGCAGGGGGGTCAGGGCAAGCAGCAGCCATGGCAGCAACCACGGTGGCAGCAGCCCCTGGGAATATCTAGGGCAGTGACCTTGCCCTGCCAGCATGGCCAGGTGGACAGGCATGTATCCACAGCTACCAGCTGCACTGGACACACCAAGGCCTGCCAGCAGCACAGCCAGCAGCCCAGTGGCTAGGGAGAGCAGGGCAGAGGCGTGCAGGAATCGCAGTGTGCCCAGGTGGCACTCCTGCCGCCAGCCCAGGACAGGCAGGAGCAGCAGGCTCAGGAGCAGGCCAGGCAGGGCCGTGTGGCCCAGGGCATGGGTCAGCAGCCGGTGCACTGGGAGAGAGAAGGGCTTATGCGCCTGGTTACTGGCCCCACCCTTCAAGGCTGTTCCAGGTGTGCTAGGTCGGGGGATCAGCCTCCACCAGGACCACCTCCTAAACCAGCCTCCCCTCAGCAGGAAGCAATGTGCTCACTACTAGCACCTAATCACTATTAGTGATTAGGACCAAGTAGAGGGGACCAAGGGCTTCCAAATGTCATGGCCACACCCCTGTTGTGTTAAACAGAACAAAGGACCAACCACTCAAGTCTTCTGCACTCACTATGGAGCACTCACTGTGTGTCAGGCATGGTGAAGGTGCTCTACAGAATTTACCAAATCCGTCAAGCCCAGGTGGAAGCACAAATTGTCATGAGACTTCCCGCTTCACTCCTGGAGCCACCTCACTCCCCAGGCTGTGTGGTCTTAGACAATTTACTTAACCTTTCTGAGCATCATTTGGGTTCCTCAATTATAAACTGGAGCTGTTGTTATTATTGACAAAACAAGTGCTCAACTGGGGACCACTCCTCCAAGCCCTAGCACCACCTCCCCATCCTCATGCTTAGCTGAAAGCTTAGTACTGATTTTGAGGGAAGGCTGTCAGAAGAGAACTCCTCCCCACAAATTCCCACCCCACCCTGCTGGCCCTTCTGCAGGGTCCTTGGCCCTCCCTGGCTGTGGATGAGCTGGGCATGCTCCTATTTAAGCTGATCGTCCCCAGGGTACTAGGTCCCACCCCTGTACAACCATGCTGCTCCCACCAACTGATTGCAGACCCTGCAGCAACTCTCCAGACTCTCCTAGGTCCACTTGGCTGGCCCTCACCCTGCCAGGGGTCCAACAGCAGCTCCGGAGCCAGGGTCAGGCTGGGGCCGGCCCCCACCAGCCACAGGCTGCTCATCAGCAGCATGAGGACAGAGGAGGCAAGAGGCAGCGCTGGAGACAATAGGCCAGGGGGTTCCCTGGCATGCATACTTGGCTGAGGAAGGTCAAGCATGACCCCGGGGCTCTGTACTGTGGGAGTAAAGGAAACAACAGTTACTACTGCAGGTTTTATCTCTCTCACTCCCCACACTTGACCCGCCTCGTTTTACAGTGCTGGGAACTAAGGATAGAGAGGCAGGCCCAGCAGCTTGGCCACAGTGGAGCCCAGAGCCCAATCCATCTTCCCTTCCACCTGCCCATATGTGAGAGTCCTGAGTTCAGATGGGCCCTGGTACTGGGCCTGGAAAGTTAACTGGGGCCCTGGACTATAGAAAAAGAAGGGTAGAGCTCCCCCAGGGCATATTCAGGGCCACCTCTAGCCACCTTTTGCTTCCTAGTTCCCTCAGACTACTACCTTCCTCTCACTACTACTCCATTTTGCCCAGTCTTAGGGTTCCAGATGGCCACAGTTGCCCTTGACCAAGGGGTCAAAGCCAGCCAATAGGCAGACTGGGGAGAGGGTGGGGGAGGACTGGCAGAGGGGTAACAGGGTCCCACACTGTGAGCCATACAAAATGACCTGGAACTAAGGCATCTCCTCCTCCCCAATCCTGAACATAGCTTCTCTGGCCCCAACTTCTCCCGTCACATAAAACACCAATATCTGTTCCATCTCTTTCTGCTATATAATGGGACAACTTTCCCAGCCTCTGAACCTTCCCTTTCTCATCTGTGAAATGGGGAATAAGAAAATCCTTTCTTCATAGTGTGAGAAGAGAAAGAAATAGGCTAAGGCAGGCTCCAGCCTACAGTTCCTGCTCAGTAAACTGTAGCCATCCCCTCATCCCCACATATGCACATACAGCTGCCAACTGGCCCAAAGAGCCTCAATAGGAAGTTAGTTGCTCAAGCCTCTCTGGTCCAAGCTCTGGGCTCCAAACCTTGCCATTCCCTGCCCACAAAGCAAAGCTCTTTTCTCCCCCATGTTCCCCTATGACATCCAGGCTGTCCTCCAGCCCCTGCTGGAGCCCCTTCACCCCTGGCCAGGGCTCTGTCTCAGGATGCCTACTGAGCTGATTCAGAGAAGAAAATAAGATCCCAGAGACACAGGAAGGCTGCCTAGTCGGCTTCCTTGCCAAGGGCAGCCCCTGCATCTGCCAGGTCCTGCAGGGAAAATGAGGAAAACTTCTCTGCCTGAAATGTCTTTCCTTCCAACTCTCCAATGGTCACACTTCTACTCACCCTTTGAAACCCAGCTCAAATGTCCTTTCCCCTCTGACACTTCATTTCATAGCTCTTATCCTATCTCATGAGCACAGCTTGGCATGCCTCCCGAAGTAGGTAGTTTGAATTCATAGGAGGAGGGGCTCCTCTTATCCCCAGGTTCACCAGGGTACTCCCAGCACACAGCTGGTGCTTTTTCTGTGTTCACTAAAAAAAAAAACCCACGAACTTGGCTTCCAGTTCTGCTCAGGAATTTAGGGTGAGCCTGCCCTGCACTGGATCTGAGCACCCACCTATGTATGCCACTGGGAGGAGGTTTGGGAAAGTGGGCAGGTGACAGCCTTGCCTGGGGGTAGAGTCTAAGGTAGCAGCAAACTTCCTTTTCACCCTCACAACCATCCACCTACAGGGCACCAAAACAAGGGTGAAGGACTTGCCCACAGACACAGAACTGGGACTTGAGCCCTCTGGAGCTGCTTCTTCAATTCACAAAATGGGGCTGAGCACCCCAAGGCCCTGCCTACCTTAGAGGGAAGCCAGGCGCACAGAATGGGAAGTCAAGGACGGGGACGATTCTTCCGGATGGTGGACAGAGTGGGCTGGTGGGTATCCTAGGTTCTGGGCCAAACTCAGCTTTGTGACTTTGGGGAACGTACTCAACTTTCTTCGGCCTCAGTTTCCCCTTCTGTTAAGACAAGGGTATTGGATGCGGGAAGATTAAAGGACCTTCTCAAGGCCGACCGTTACTGGGGGAGGGCCCTGGGGGCCGGCCAGGCGTTCGGGGTGTCCCACCTAGCTCACCGGCCTCGGACCCCTCCCCCGCAGGCCCCGGCCACGCGTCCGAGGTACTCACCGCGGAGCACGCCCCCCACACCAGAGGGCCGGGCGGGGCCCCCCGGCTGGGAGTCGGCACTCCGGCTCCGGGCTGAGGCCCAGGGGCTCCAAACCCATCGTGCGCGCACGAAGGCGCGTGACCCCAGCCGACCGGCCACAGCGCAACCCCCTCCCCCTCCCACGCCGCCCGCCGCCCGCCGATTAGTCAGCAGTTGTTCTAGGCCCCGATCCCTTCCCCCAGCCTCTCCGGCCGGCCTCCGTTTCCCTCCAGGGCAGACTCTTCAGAGACGGTCCCTTGAGCCCGCGGACGTAACCACTGCGAACGACCTAGCCTCGTGCGGGGAATCGCTCTGATTTGATACTGACACCGGTTCACCACCCACTCCGGCCCCTTCGGTGCTATTTTGGCTCTCGCGTCACGTCGGCGATCTTAAGAGAAGATTGAGACAACAGTTTCGGGCGTGAAGATCGAAAAAGCAGTGGCTCATTCCTTCTTCCCCCACCCCCGTGGCCTGGCCCGATGGTAGCGCCCGAGGTTGCGAGTTTCGCGCCTGCGCAGTGCGGCGCCTAGAGGGAAAGCGAGAGGGAGACGGACGTTGAGAGAACGAGGAGGAAGGAGAGAAAATGGCGTCCACGGGTAAGTGTGGTGGAACTGCGGTCGCGCAGGCGACGGTCGGGAAGCCCGAACTGGGGGCTTCTCCTCTTTGGGGGTGGCCGAGATGACTGAGTGGAGTTGCCGAGAGGGGTTGGAGGTACCCTCCACGGCCCGACGAGTTCGGGGGGCCCGCGGTCTCGTCTTCTCCCCTCCCCCCATCGGGTGGGCCGGTTCTGGAACCTTCCGGCTCCCGTGGCGCGCGGGGGGCTCGCGGCAGCGGGGGCGCGCGGGGCCCGTCTTGGCCTCCATTGTGTGGCGGTCGTCAGGCCCCGCGCTCCGGCCGCCACGTGGGCGGGGCCTGCGGCCTCTGAGGCCCCGCGTGAAGGGGGGTCCGCGGCCGCGCCTCGAGCCTGTCACCCCGAAAGAGGGGGGCTGGAGAAGCCGCGGGCCCGCTGCCCTCGTGACCCCCTCCGATTCCCAGGGAGGCGGCCCTAGCTCCAGGGCGACTCTTTTCACGGAGAAACTCGGAGAAAAAAGCAAATAAACAAAAAAGGCCTTGCAATGGGAGCTGAGGGGCGCCGGCTTATGAGCGCCAGCCCCGTCATCCTTCGGGCCCGGTGAAGTGGGGCTGCCGAGCTGCCCGCCTGGGTGGCTTCAGCCCGAGCACGACTTCTGCCCCGTTGGCCTTCAGACGGAATGTCCCCCACCTTTAGAGGCCCCCAATTTGCTGCTCCCTTGAACTTACCAGTTTTTATAGTTTTGTGTTAACACTACCTCTTTTCCTCCCCCAAAAAGCAATTAAGTGGCTTCCCGGGGCCCCTTTTCAGCCAACGCCGAGGGAGATCGGTTGTATAATAAGGCCGGCCTGGATCAGGAGACCAGAATTTCTACCAGAAAGAAATTTCTGGTCTCTTTGATCCAAGAGGGACAAAAAAGCCCTAGCCGACCTTTGAATTATGCTTCAGCCATCGTTTTGCACGTTTTTATATTCGCCAAGCTTGTTTATTTCGTGAACTGATGCGGCGGGCGTGGGGGGGGCAGCGCAGAGTGAACTTTAAAAGAAAGCCCGGGGTGAGAACTCTAGAATATGGGTAGGGGGGTCTTAACTGCCCCGCAGCCTTGCCTGCAGTTTGCAGCTTGTCGTTTTCTAATCCAGGGTTATTGGCTGTGTGGAGTGTTTTGCCTCTGGGGGTATTCTTAAGCGGGCCGGATTCCAGGCCTTAGAGGAAGGGGGGAGCCGAATGAGAGGGAAGGAAAATTCTGAGTCCTTCAGAGTTTTACTTTGGAAAGACTTCAGCATCCAGCAGGTGAAGGACAATTTAAGAACTCTGCCCATCTGTCTGTTCAGGAAAAGGTAAATGTTGGCTTTTGGTGCCAGACTACCAGGAGTGTCCCCTAGAAGAGAGGACTCTGAGATACCATGTCCCAAGACATTCTGGTGGTAGATGGTTTCCCCCATGCCTTTCCACCCTATTCCTGCCTTCCAAAGCCTGAGGGGGCCAAATGTGTACATTCAAGTTTCTGTATTGCTGAACATGCCTTTTTCCAGTATACTGTGTTAGAGTTGCACGTGGTTTTCATAGCCACACCTGATTAAGCCCTTCTGGGCGACCTTTGGGGAATAACATAACTTATCTGCACCTTAGGTTCCTTTCCTGGAAAATGTGGGAGTATGTATGCTAGACCTTTTTTATGTAAGTTTGACCTTTTAAAAAAGTTTGTTGAGCCCTCCTGACCTTACAGCAAAAGCATTTCTGCCCAAAGTTGCCCCATGCTGACTTCAATGCCTTATGTAATCTGAAGCTCTAGATCTCTACACCTTGGGTAGTGTCAGCCCTAATGCTACTGTCTTGGGTAATGGTTAGGTGTTTTCCCCTCATTTATATCATGTAGTAAAGTACCTGCAGAGTATGTCCATTTTAGCAGGATTATAGTACAAAGCCTCCAACCACCATTTGCACCAAGAAATAGAACATTACCAGCATTCTGGGCCCTAATCCCCAACTTCAGCCCTTCTCCTTGGCCTATGCTGTGTTTTAGTAAAGTCTTCAATTGTGCATTTGGGGATTAGAAACAAGCACAACTGGTTGTTGAATAATTTGATCAGTGTGTAACTGTAACATTTTTGAGGCCATAGGATGTTTGTGTACTGTAAGGTTTTCATGAAACAACAAATTTACTCCCACCATACCGGAGACCCAAGTCTTCTGGTTTCTCACTGAACTGAGGTCATTAGCTGTTCCATATCAGCTTTGCCAATTTTATGCTTTATATAATTGCACTTGTGTAGAAGTCTTGTTAAGTATTGCACTATATGTCATTGATTTAAAATCATTTCTCCTATAGAAACATCAGTAAAATGCAGGTTGAAATATTTTGTTTTAGTTGCTTCATTGGTATTTTGTGAATGCCATATGGAAGGAATGATTTACACTTAATTTTTATAGGTTGTGTAAAGAATATAACGTAGTGCTATTAAAAATGCTTTAAGATTATCTTCAACAGATCAGGGTTTTTTGGTTATAGATATCTTTGGGGCAGTTGATTTGATAATGTTAATGATTCAGGGTTCTGTGTTAAAGTGAGGAAGGAAAGTTAAGTGCAAAGAGGTAAACAAACCAACTTAAAGAGATGGATTCAGCAAAGAACTCTGAGGCCAAGAGATTGTGAGGCAGTCTTTGGATTTCATCAAGTGGGGTAGAATCCCTCCATGAAGAACTGAGATGTCAACTGTTGCTTTTGGATGAGGGACTACTTTCTGACTGGAAAAGAAAGGACCCTTTTTTCCCCTATCTTAATGGCAGTACTGTCTTCAAGCATTGAACAGGATGTGTATTCTTGTGGAGAGGAAAGAATTGGGCAGAATTTAAGATGATTACGTTAGCTGCCTTTAGGAGGAGAAAACACCTAAACTTATATAACTTTAATTCAGTGGTGCTATGAAAACTTAGCGGTTTTATTTGCTGTTTGCTGCAGAACCTCAGCGGGCTGCAGTCCCTTTTGATGTTGTAAATTTGCTGTGGAAAGGAAAATTGTAGGAGTATTTATTTAGAAAGAAGAAATTTTGTGGATACTTTTTATTTTTATTTTTTATTTTTTCAAATCACTTTGGATTTTAGGAAATACAGTAGAGTTATCTAAAATCATATTGTTCCCTGGCAGATTAAATGCTTTCTCCTCTTTGACAATTTTCAAGATTCTACTTAACTTGACTGCACTAGGATTTATAATGTATCTAGCTTTTGAGTTACTATACTGATGTAGCCCTGGTGCAGTTGGCAGACTCTTTAAAATACTTGATTATAACACTAGATATAATTTTCTGCCATTCCATTTCAATGACATTGTGCTAGGGAATTATGGTTGGTCTTGCTCACCAAAGCAAGATGTAGTGATAGAAAAACTAGTTTTTGAGGAATGCAACTGCTAATTAATCAGTTTGGTGTTAAACATTGTAATATTGTTGCATGTTTTCTTTCTTTATGAATGGAAAACATCTGATCCTCTATAACCTTAGACTGATCATGCATTTGAAATGATAGCCTGTGATTAAAGAGGGTTTATGGTCATGGGAACATGCAAAGGATCCTTGCCACATCAGCTGATCTTGATCTCCTAAGTTAGCACCATATTCAAACTTTCCGAGTTTAACTAACTTAGACTTAATTATTTTGGTTGCTGTTGAGAAATAAGAGGTAGTCATTTGGACCTGTGTCAGTTCTCTCTAAATAGTTTTGGGTTCTTGGTACCTTGAATTCCTTGCACTTATTTTTTTTCCCCTTTCATCTTGTCTTTACTGACTTTACACTATTTTCTCTCATTGTTTCCTCTAGATTACAGTACCTACAGCCAAGCTGCAGCCCAGCAGGGGTAAGTCAGTTTTTTGTGATATTTTGTCTGTGATTAATGTTTTTAGAGTATGGAGCCTCCTATAATTGTAGAAGATATAGTAATGGAATAAGAACATTCTATGTTCAGTTCTTGCATTTAATTCTTTTGCAGCTACAGTGCTTACACCGCCCAGCCAACTCAAGGATATGCACAGACCACCCAGGTAATTTTTGAGATAATTAAATGTAACTGCATCTCCAAGTAAAAATGTTTCTTTCTTTTTTTAAGGGAACACTGCAAAGGACAGTTTCTTTTTTAAAAAAAATATTTTTTTTTATTTGTAGATGGACACAATATTTTTGTTTTATTTATTTTAGTATATATGTATTTTTATAACTATTATTTTTTTGTGTGGTGCTGAGGATTGAACCCAGTGCCTCACACATGCAAGGCAAGCGTTCAACCACTAAGCTACAACCCAGCCCTCCAGATAAAAAGTTTCTATTGGCTATTAAAACACCAGCTAACAGATATTTTTCAAAAATTAGGTAAAAGTAACGTGAGAGCTAGGGTTGTAGCTCAGTGGTAGAGTGCTTGCCTTATGTGCATGAGACCCTGGGTTCAATCCTTAGCACTGCATAAATAAATGTATTATGTGCATCAGCAACTTAAATGAAACACAAAACAGCAATAGTAGAATTTTTTGTTTAATCATTAGAAATTCAGAAATTTTGAACTTCCTTAGTGGAGTGCAAAGGGCTCCATTCTGCATCATAAATGAAACCATCCCAAAGTTGGGGATTGGCTTTCAGTGACTTTCTAGATTTTTGTCCTTTCTTAAGTTAGAGGTCCTGTCCCATGCATGGTATTTTTACATTTTATTATGTTTGAATTTAATTATCATAGCAGTTCTGCAGAAGATGATGATAGGACCATTTGCAAATGAGAAAATTGTAGTGCATAGATTCTACATAACTTGCCAGTGACTACACTTTAAGTAGTGGGGTCAGCTCTAAAAGTCCTAGCTGCCAGTCTGAGGAGCTCTTGAGCTCTTTCCAGTACAAGTCTGTGTTTAAAAACTTCGAGGTTGAGCTAGGGATATATATAGTCAGTTGGTAGAGTGCTTGCCTTGCATGCACAAGGGTTCAATCCTCAGCACCAAAAAATCCAAAAAACTTAAAAGAGTTTTTTCAGTGTCCTGAGATCACCTCAAATTCTGAAATGGCCTATGTCATAAAATAGATAACTAATAACTACCGTGTAGGAGAGGCAGAATGTAATGTCTCTGACATATCTTACATAACTGGCCATTCAAACAGACCTACAATAAGATCATGTTAATATCTGAAAGAACAACTCATTCCTTGCTGACTTAATATTGATGTACTAACTGTGAGAACATAGAGTGTAGTCATGCTGAAATTCTGGTTTTCAGAATTGACAGATTTTAGCTTCATCTTGATTTCCTTTATCCATTCTGTTTTCCTAGCATTTGTTTCTAGTTACTAAAACTGCTGCACTAAGTGCTGACAATTACACACCTGTGCCCTCCCTTATTGCTCTTCCCTTAAGAGTATGTTGACCTCCTTTATAGTTAACTGGGGTTTTGCCCAATTATCAGGAATCTTTTTGTTAACTTTATTAATAAACTAAGCAGATTAAAGTCTATCCAATTATTTATTGTTAAAATACAGGATTCATAAGTGAAGTTCTTTCATGCATTTTCTTTGGAGCAGGCATATGGGCAACAAAGCTATGGAACTTATGGACAGCCTACTGATGTCAGCTATACCCAGGCTCAGACCACTGCCACCTATGGGCAGACTGCATATGCAACTTCTTATGGACAGCCTCCCACTGGTAAGGCGTGCTTTGGGGGGTTTGGGGGATCATAATGGCTGGGCATTTGCAGAAACTTGTTACTCATATTCTTGGATATACATTCTGGTTCTTACATTGTCATCTGGGGATCTTTTATTTTAAGGAGGAGGGGGTTTTTTGTTTTTGTCCCTCCCCCACTTCCTTAAATTTTCTTTGAGGGATATCTAAAAGAATGTGGGTGGGATGAATTTCAAGGGAGTAAAGAACTTTTGAACTTTGTACTCTTTATTGAATAATCTCAAAACAAAATGGAGACTACTTAAAATATAGTGCTAATGCTAATACTGAATAAGAATGAGCCTTGTGAAACTGAGTTGCTTAAAAATCAAACTGGTTTTCCCATCTGTTTGCTTCATCTGATAGTGTACCCTCTACTTTTTGTTTTGTGCTTTCCACAGTAGAAGGGACCAGTACAGGTTTGACTATCCTGCTCATTCTTGCATGGGAAATGCTTTCCATCTTGTCTAACCCTGTAATGTTAACCCTTTTAGGTGTTTCCATTTGTTTAACCCCAAGACTTTCTAACATCACACACAAAAAGGTGCTAATGAAAAAAACTGCTTCAGGTGCCATTTGCAGATCCATGTCCTTTTTTAAATATAATTTTGGGAAAGGTATTATTATTTAACATTTTTGTCAAGTCTTAATAATAGTTTATTCACCTTCCCAAAGGTATTTCAGATGATTACTCACCAGCCGATTTCCCCCATTCCCTGAGGAATAGATTGCATGATTAGATTTATTTAGAGGAGCAGATTGCCACCCTGCATGTATCATGTTTGTGTGTTGGTTTGTTTCTAGTCCAGACACATTGTTTTATTTCAAATGTTATGAATTATTTTAATCCATAGTATGTCTTAGATTTATATAATATATTCCATATAATAATAATCCAGGAAGCCAAAAAAATAAGAATTAGAATAAATTATATCCTGTTACTGGAGTTGAGTGGAGTTTGTGAAAAGTTTGTGATAGCTGGATGTGGTGCTACATACATATAATCCCAGCAACACAGGAGGCTGAGGCAGGGCAGAAGGATTTCAAGTTTGATCCCAGCCTTGGCAACTTAGGGAGACCCTCTCTGACTCAAAAAGGGCAAGGGATGTAGCTCAGTATCAAGGTTCTATCAGGGGTCTGGGTTCTATCCCCAATATCAATACCAAAAAAATAGTCTGTGGTAATTTTTTTCCACCTAGTGCTGTGTAAAGTTTTAGGCTCTCTACTTTCATTTTTTATTAGTATCATAAAAAGGATTTAGCTGGGTGTGAAGGCACACACTGATAGTCCCCAAAACTAGAGAAATCAAGGCAGAAGGGTCACAAGTTCAAGCCCATCCTGAATAACTTAAGGTTTCAATCCCCAGTACCTTTTTTTCTTATTTAAGAATTTTAAAACTAGCTGGGCATGGTGCACATGTATAATCCCAGCGGCTCAGTAGGCTGAAGCAGGAAGACCACAGGTTCAAAGCCAGCTTCAGCAACTTGGTGGGGCCCTGAGCAATTTAGCAAAATCCTGTCTCAAAATAAAAAGGGCTAGGGATATGACTCAGTGCTTAGGCACCACTGGTATACCAGAAAAAAATAAATTAAAAAGGAAATACAAGGTTTTAATATAAGAAAGTGTTAAAAGATATAAAAATTATTTTTCACCTATCTTCAGTTGTCCAAATTATATATAGTCTAGTAAGAGGAAAAATAATCTGTCATTTGCCTCATCAATTACCAGTGTCATAGGCTGGGGTTGTGGTGCAGTGGTAATACACTTGCCTAGCATGCGTGAGGCACTGGGTTCGATTCTCAGTACCACATACAAATAAATAAAGGTCCATCAACAACTAAAATAAAGTACCATGTCGTGAGTTTGGTGGGAAGTTTATATAAACTTTCTGTGGAAAGAGCTGAAAGTAAAATTGCATTTTAGATTTCTCTAAAGCAAAAAATTTGAAATAATTTTACATATTTAGGCTGTAATATTTTTTAAAAAAATAAACATTGGCTTAGATCTAGGCTTTGGAATCCCTAAACCATTTTATAGGGAAGAGATATAAGTTATTTATAGCAAAGTAGTAGTCTGCTACATTATTCAGAGCCATGCATTCACATTGTCATTGATTGGAAAAAATCCTGTAATGATTGTGGGTCCAAAAAGTGTAGGATGTTCTAATATAGAAGTCAGTGACTGACGACCCAGAGATTTGCATTTAGTAGTAAGAAAGAGTGTTTATGTAGACTTTGTAGTCTGTAAGAGGTACCCTTTCCTTTGCACATAAAAGTCACTGGATAATTATTGGAGGGGATGTGTAAAGATACACCATCCTATGGTTTTTCCAAATTAAGTTTCAGAAGAAAGGAACTGTATATGCATCTCAGTTACTTGATTCATATAGAATTCTCGAACTGATTTTTACTGTTCAGGTTAAACAAATATTTGGGTTGGTTTGTGTAAATGTTTCTTCCTATATTTTTACATCAAGTCATTAGAACATAGTTGATGTGTTGTCTTTTTTGCTGTTGGTCTTTTTTGTTGTCATTGAATCATTTTGCTCTGATGAGCTTTGGCTATTTTGCTTGGCTGCTTGTGAGTACTACAGATTAATTTTTAAAATCATTGATTAACTCAGTGACTAATATTTAGCACTACAAGGCTCTGTTGCTGCATAGTTTTGTGACATAGTTATTTCCCTGATCAATTTTAGGGTTTTTTTGGTTTGTTTTAACTTTTCTTGTGAATCTTATAGATGGCTATCATTAAGTAAGGGGAAATCTGTAAGAGTATAGGGTAGATGGAATTAGATTCTAGTAAATTTTGAATACATGAATGCTTTGTATTTTTACTCTTTTTGTACTCTTGCAAAGATTTGCCCCGCCCCTGCTCCAGTACCAAGGATCAGCCTAGAGCCTCACATGCTAGGCACATGATCTGCCATTGAGCCACATTGCAGCCCCATGCAAAGAGCTTTATAATGAAACAGACGGGGATGGGGGTATAGCTCAGTGCTACAGTACTTGCCTGGCACACACAAGGCCCTGAGTTTTACATGCCCAGCACTACAAAAACAAAACAAAGTTCAGATGAACACATCAAACATCTATTGTTTGGGGATGTTTTATGAAGTATACTTTCATATACATTTCATCCATTGCTTTTTACAAGGAAGTTACTGTACATAATTTCAGAGTTTCTACAAATATTTGGGATAGGCAAGAAAGTATTATGCTTTATGCTATAAGAAGTGACACTCATGCAAAAAGAAGTTGAGGGGCTGGGGATGTAGCTCATTGGTAGAGTTCTTGCCTAAGCATGTGTGAAGGTCTGGATGAAATCCCTAGCACTACACACACACAACACACACACACACACACATAAATAAATAAGTGGTAGTTGATAATTGTTTTTGGCTAGTACATTGTGTGTTTGTAAAGAGACTTTATTCCATGTATAGTTTAAGGCCCTAAATGTTAACTAAAATGATTGGCTTTAAATATTGAAACGTTAAAAGGACTGGGGATGTGGCTCAGTGGTAAAGCATCCTAGGTTCCAACCCCCCCCCCCCCCGAAAAAAAATGTTTTATCCAAAAAGTTAAATAGGATAATCTGTTAGTTAGGCAAACATAATGTGTAATATGATCTTTATTCCTCGGACCATTTCTGCTCAATGCTGATAATTGTTTTTTAGTTGTTACCTAAAACATAAATGGCAGTTCTTTCTTCCACTAAAAATTAAACACGTTCTCTAGAATTTCCAATTTCCTTAAATAAAATGAACAGTCCATGATGCATTGTTGGGACTGAAAGAAAGTAGTTAAGTAAATTCCTAAATTATTGTTTTAAGTACTTAAACAAGTATCTGGATCATTGTTTTGTAGCTATTTTAAATTGCCATGTTACTTGCCACTTATCCCCATTTCTGGGAGACTGTATTTCCTGCTTGAGGGATTTTTGAGGTACTCAAGTTCGTTAGTTAAAAGGAAGCTTGCTGGGCTGGGGTTATGGCTCAAGCAGTAGAGTACTCTCCTAGCATGTGTGGGGCACTGGGTTAGCTCCTCAGCACCACATAAAAATAAAAGATATTGTGTCCACCTGAAACAAAAAAAATAATAATTTCTTTTTAAAAGGAAGTTTGCTAGCAAAATCAGTGCTGAATCAGCAAAAAGCAGACGTCTCTCATGTCTAAAGTGTTCAAGAGGGGACAGAAGGAAGCCTGTTCTGTTATCAGTTTTTCCAAAGCATATTCTTTCTCCCCTTATTAGATTGTATTTTAAAGCAAATGAGATGAAAGTTTTTTACTTTACTAAGAACTAGGTACTTTCAGAGAACATAAGCTTCAAATATTGGTTTGTTGCTAATCTTGCTGCAGGGTAATATATAAAGGGATGTGATGGTTTAAAGTGGGTGGTTTACAGATTTTCTCTTTATAAGGATCTAGGCAGATCTCCGGGGAGGCCAGAAAAATCTGACCTAGCTCTCCTTTGTTCTAGGTTATACTACCCCAACTGCCCCCCAGGCATACAGCCAGCCTGTCCAGGGGTACGGCACTGGTGCTTATGACACCACCACCGCTACCGTCACCACCACCCAGGCCTCCTATGCAGCCCAGTCTGCATATGGGACTCAGCCTGCTTACCCTGGCTATGGGCAACAGCCAGCAGCCACTGCACCTGCAAGGTAAGGTACACTCATGTACTCGCTACTGTCTTGAGATGCATGAGCCTCAGGTTTGAGAGGGAAAGCAACTGTACATTTACAGATTCTGTGACTTAATTCCCTTTTAACGATTATTCTCACACATTTAAGTGTTGTGGTTTTCTTTTTTTTTTTAAGTAATGGATGGACACAATGCGGGGGGGGGGGGTCGAACCCAGTGCCTCTCCCATGCTAAGCAAGCACTGAGCCACATGAGCCACAACCCTGACCTCATTATGTTCTTAATAGTCATTCTAGTAACTAGTGTGCAAGAACACAGCACAAAGGTGTTCTCCACTTAGAAGTGAAATGGCACTGTCTAAGGGCCAAAAAGAGAAATGTCAATCAGTAGATTGTCTGGTTTCAGAACGTACTTTTGGAGATAGGAGGAGGCTATTATTTTTACTTTGCTAAACCCAGAAAAAAAATGTGTATTTTCCTTTACAACTGAACTGCCAATAGAATTGTATTTTTGATACCTTTATCTTTAGGTTTTATTGATCCTTTTGATGGGTAAAAGTTTTCCCTTTGGGGAAAAATGTGGGTCGTGATAGGGAGATTAGTATCCTATGAGTCAAGAAATAGTTCTATGATCCAGTTATTAGTAAAGGATATACCCATATCTGGGAATTCAAACATTAACTGTCTCTACTTAAGAAGTTGATATGATTTTTTTCTCTGCATTATGTAGACTCTTGATAACATAAGCAAATATAATTTCTCCCCAGCTGTGAGAGAATATTAAATCCAACAAAGCTCACGCCCCATGATTGGATAGCGTGTGCATTATTATTTAACAGAAGATTTCAGCTCTTTGCTTTAGACAGTGCACTTAGGTGACTTCTGAATACAGTATTGAATGAACACTAATTCAGATTTGAATGAAGAATTTTTTTTTAAGAGAATAAATCTTGTAACTTGTACCCTAGACTTTTTCTGTGTTGTAGAGGTAAGAAATTAGCTCTAACAAACACTTATAAAATTACTTCTAAAATGCATTGTGAGTAATCAGAGCCACTAGGTAGTTTACACTTGCTAGACAGCCTGTGAAGTGACTACTTTAAACTAACCGGCTGATTCTAGAAGGGCCCATTTTGGTCAACCTAGGCATTTCAGAGTGTTATCAAATGTGCAAAGTCCCATTTGATGCTTTTGATGTAACAGTATATCCAAGTCACAGCCGGAGGGTATTATACATGAATTGGTTTTTGATAAGTCATTCTTTCTGGTTCCTCTTTTTCTTGGGTTTTCAGTCCTTATCACTTTAAAGCAACTGTCTGCCTCTCTCTCGATCAATGACATTTATTCCCTTTTCCACTGGAAAGAGGCAGCCTGTGACACATTTCAGCTTGGTGGAGAAACTGGTACTTCTGCATCGTCTCTGGTCTGCCTGCTGATTCTTTGGGCTTTGCTTAAAATAGCTCTAGTTCACTTCATGGCAGCCTTGGTGTAAACTGTTAAGAGTTAAGAGGTAAACCCTGGTTGTTGTTTGTTTTAGTTTTTTTGTTTTTTTGGAATAAAGGTTGGTTTTCCACCTCCCTGCCTTACCCATCTTGATCTTTCTTTCCATTATGGAGACTTTGAGGCAGGGTTAGATTAATTTATGGCAGCCCAAGTTAGGAAATGATTTTTCTAGTCTGTTCTTAATAAATGAGAAACATAAACTTGGAGATTTTCCAAATTTATAATGCCATGAACTTGGGTTATATTAAAATATATTGTTTCCAACAGTTCATTATAAGAAAAAAGTTGTTTTCTTCCTTGGTAAACCACATCCCCTCCTAGATCACTTAAATTGGCCACAATATTTGAACCTGCCTTTTATGGCTGTTACTGTAGAGTGAGTGGGGCAGTTGCTATCTCTTCTATATATGATGAATTCTCACTCTTAGTGTCATCTTCAAGCAGACATAATTGGAGAAACACTGGGTTTGATGTAATTTACTATTCCTGAGTTCAATCCTAACTTTGCATAATTTTCATAGATTTGTAGGATTCTTACCTGTGTGATTGAGGAACAAATTCTTTTTCTCTCTCTCTCCTTTTAGACCGCAGGATGGTAACAAGCCCGCTGAGACTAGTCAACCTCAGTCTAGCACAGGGGGTTATAACCAGCCCAGCCTAGGATACGGACAGAGTAACTACAGTTATCCCCAGGTTCCTGGGAGCTACCCCATGCAGCCAGTTACCGCGCCTCCATCCTATCCTCCTACCAGGTCAGTCTCTTTCTTGTGGTCAGTGACTTAGTCGAATAACAAGTTGTTGTGTTGGTTTTTCCCCCCCCCCCCCCCAAGTTGTAGACTGGCTTGCTTTGGCTTCCTCAGGTAAAGTTTGTTGTCTTGACCCTCCCAGTGGTAACTCTGAACATAAGTAGTTATAGTCAAGCCTCAGACCTCGCTTCTCATAGCATTGCCTGGCAACTAGTAATATTTTCTCTAAATACAGATAAAAATCTCTCAGTTCTCCCCTTTAATTTTGTTCTTTTAGTTAATTCTCAGAAGGATGAGAAGCAGAGATAATAGGAAGCCATCTTTTCCAGTAGGTAAAGTGCAGGACATTATAAAAGAAACTTCACCTTAATCATTTTATATTTTAATTCAACACACATTATCATAGTTTAAGCTGGACACAGTGGCACATCCCTGGGAGGCTGAGGCACAAGAATCCCTTGAGCTTGAGTTAAGGCCCAGCCTAACAATTTAGCAAGACATAGTTTCAAATGTCTGTTGCAAGAATGTATCTTTGGTTAGTTTTCTTGCCTGAGATTATCATATTGATTTAATACAATTAGACTGATCTTTCATACAGTGCCTTTATTTAGAAGATTATTTATTCATCTTTTTTTTAAACTGATGCCCAGATTTCATACACAACATGAAAGGCTGAAACTGTAAGAAGAAAACAGTTTTGAATACTCTCCAAGGGAAAGCTACCATGTTAGAGTGATGTACACACCCTCTTTCATACGTACATACATACATACATGCATGCATGCATGCATTTACCTTCTACCACCAAACAGCCTGGTCTTTTCAAAGGATCATTTTCATCACTTGAATGGTTGGACGCAGTTTTGAAATAAACTCTTCCTACTTTCCTCAGCACATTTTTCCCTGAGTCAAATCTTTCCTTAGTGCACATTAATATAGAAGCAGCTGAATTCTCAAATTTGCCTTGAATATCATTGAATGTAACTGTTGTTTTAAATGGGAGTGGAGGATCCAAGAGGAGACTCTTAAAAATGTACAGATGAATTGTTTAAATAATTATTATCCTCTTCCCATTTAAAGCTTTATTCTAGGTACAAAAATATTTCCATTTTAAATTCATACTGTTGAAGTATAGAAAATGACTGCATTTTTAAGGATGTCTGTGACACCTGGGATTGTCTCATTCAGGGCCTGGGGAAGTAATACGACTTCTTCCTAAAACTTTTGTTTTTGTTTTTCTTTCAGCTATTCCTCTACACAGCCGACTAGTTATGATCAGAGCAGTTACTCTCAGCAGAACACCTATGGGCAACCGAGCAGCTATGGACAGCAGAGTAGCTATGGTCAACAAAGCAGCTATGGGCAGCAGCCTCCCACTAGTTACCCCCCCCAGACTGGATCCTACAGCCAGGCTCCAAGTCAATATAGCCAACAGAGCAGCAGCTACGGGCAGCAGAGTGAGTTGCTAAAAAGAGAAAAATAAGAATGATTTGTGCTTGGAGTTTCCGAACACAGGAAATATTCTTTTACCTTTTTTTTTTTTTTAACTTTTGGAATCCAGGATGCAGCTTTAGAGCATGACATTCCTACAGACTGCTTAGATGTCCCAATAAAAATTTCAGTTGTTTTTTTTTTTTCCTTCAACTTAAATGTTCTTAATGGGTTACAAAAAGAAACCAAGCATGGTGGTTTGTACACTCTTGTAATCCCAGCATCTCTGGAGAATGAGGCAGGAGGATCACAAATTCAAAGGCAGCCTCAGCAACTTATACACTACCTCGAAAAATAAAAAGGGCTGGGGATGTGGATCAGTGCTTAAGTACCTATGGGTTCAAACCTAGTACCAAAGAAAAGATACTGTAATAGACTATAAAAACTATTGTAGACTGCTAATCCTGCTCCTTGGGTAGGTTATATTCCGTGAGTGAAGCTAGCATTCCTTATGACCTGCCAGTCTTGAGTCATTAGGAAACAGTAGCCAGGCACAGTAACATATGCCTATAATCCCAGTGACTGTCACAACAGAGGAGGATCACAAATTCCAGGCCAGCCTGGACAGTTTAGTAAGACCCTCTCTCGAAATACTAAAAAGGGCTAGTATGTCACTTAGTGGTGGAGCACCCCTGGGTTCTGTCCCCATCATTGTAAAATTTTTTAAAAAATCCAAAATTAAAAAAAAAAAATAGGGAACAAATTTGTACCTGAATTACTGTTCTTTTGTCAATGGGCATATTTTGCTGTGGCCGTGCATTGATTAGTGCTATTTAATAGAACCCAGCCCTTAGCAGCATACTCAAACCCTAAGAAACCTGATTTCTTTTTGTTTTTGGAGTATAAACAAGCTGCTTTTGGGGATGTGGCTCAAGTGGTAGCACCCTCGCCTAGCATGCGTGTGGCCCTGGGTTCAATTCTCAGCACCACATAAAAATAAAATAAAGATGTTTTGTCCACCTAAAAAACTAAAAAATTTTTTTTTTTTTTTAAAAAGCTACTTTTGGAGACATCTCAGGTTATAGAACCCTATAAACTGTATTTTGTCTAGAGAGTTTTTTTTCTGGTTTTGAAGTGTATTATTCTAGGTTTAACTATATGAAGTTATTTCAGCCTTGATGAACCAGTAGTTTTATTTAAAAGAGCCTACTGATTAGAGGCACTTTATCATGGTGTAAAGAAGATGTGCTTTGATTAGTGCTTTGCAGTTTAAAGTTCTGTGATTCCAGGAGAAAGTACGTCAGGCAGTGGTGTAAATAAATATTTGACCAATTGCTTACAGATGTGACTCTTTCCTCAGGTTCATTCCGACAGGACCACCCCAGTAGCATGGGTGTTTATGGGCAGGAGTCTGGAGGATTTTCCGGACCAGGAGAGAACCGGAGCATGAGTGGCCCTGATAACCGGGGCAGGGGAAGAGGGGGATTTGATCGTGGAGGCATGAGCAGAGGTGGGCGGGGAGGAGGACGCGGTGGAATGGGGTAAGAGCAAACCTTTTCTCCTTTTACCTAATTTTGTTTCATCCATAGGATTTTCAGTGGAAAGAAGGGACTGAAAGACATAAGAAATTTATTCTGCATTTCCATGGACAATCTGTTGAGCTCAACCATCTTCTAAAACATGGAAATGTCATCATTGTGGCATATATTAAGTGGCAGTTTGCTTTTTTCCCTGCCAGTATACTTTGTTGGGTTGGGGAGAACAAAGAATGGTTTTGAAACCAGAGCTTTCAGTTCCCTTCATGGTTTCCAGGGGTGAAAAGCCTCTGTGGGTAATAGATTTGGGATGGAACACACACAACCCTTCTAACAACCCTAAGTTTTTAACTAATGCCTCTGAATGGTTGTCTTGAAATACCTGGTGTATATACTGCAGAAAAGGAATGCAGCTGTTTTTCACAATGTTTGTCCCTAAGTTCTATTTGTGCTCAGAATTGTTGAACATGATGATGAAGGTCTTGGTCCCATAACTTGAACTGTGGCCTGAGGTGCACCTGAAACAGTTTAGTTGGAACACAAAAAAAATCCAGTAACTTTTTTTTTTCAGGGTAATGTATTTAAGTATAGATTCTCTCCCCATTGGAGATTTTTAAAGTCTAAATCGGTTTGACCATTTTGATTGATGGCACAATCTGGTTTAGAAAACTTTGTTTAGATGAATAACATGACCCTGCTACCTCTGCCTGCCCTTCCCCTCCCTTCTCCCATCCCCTCTTCCCTTTCTGGTGTCTGTACTTGATGAAGGTGAGGTATAATGTTGGTGGTTAACATGATCAGAAGGTTTAGTTCTGTGTGTGTTCTGTCCCTATATAAACAAGTTTTTTTTTAAAAAAAGTTATGCAGAATGTATTAAGTATAAATTGGATTTGGTGCCAATGTTAAGGAAAAAGTAAACAGCATATGATTTTGTAAAAACAGATTTCAAAATTAAATAGATAAAATGTTGTTATCTTTGAATTTCAAATCTCTTTACTACCAGAGGTAGTTAATATTGTTTTGTGTATTCTGCATAACTTTAAAAATAGTCTTCAGTGAAATCTTTATTGGAAGAAAGTCATTTTATAACATGAAAAAATTCGTAATTGGATATTAAAGTAAAATCAGCCTTCCAATTTGGAGAATATTACATTATAAAGGTTTCACTTCTTTATGGATGTTTTAAAATAGACATAGACACTTGAAATTACTATCATCACGTCTCAAATCACCTAGAATTCTTAGTATTTTTCAATTTCAAAAACAATTTCAAATTTATTCATTGTAATACTCCAGAAGTAATGATTCTACTGATTTTGCTAGACTACTTACTGTTGTAGGGAGCCCCTCTTTGTGGATAAGAAGTCTCTCCTGGAGTCATAGACCATGGCCTTCCCTGTAGGTTGACCAACAGACTGTGAAACAGTCTGATGGATCCTGTGGGGACAGGACAGGGGTGTTTTCCCCTTCCCCCTTTTTTATTGTGGTGTGGTGATGGTTTTCAGTGTCTTCTGCAGGTAAGGCACTCAATGTTGTTAACATGCCCTTTTTCATTGCCTCAGTATTTTGATATTTTCATTGGCTGTTAAACGTGGAAACTTTTTAACATGCTTTGTCGCATTTATATGCTACAGGTTACAAAGTGAGAGCCTTGTATACACTTCAATACTTAAAAAGTACCCGTACTCAGTACTCAGCCGGCAGCATAATGAAAAGTGGGACTAGACACGGTGTCCATATGGAGAGGAAAAATATACATAGAATATTTTTAACAAAATGTATTCATTGTATAAATGGAATCCTTCTGTAACTTTGGTAACTGCATACTTGTTGTTTGGTAATGAACCAGAGGAGGTATAATACTCTAGAATTGTGTAACATTAAAGTGTAAACTTTTGTGTTAAAGAGAGAGAACATTTTATGGTGTGTACTTTTAAAAAGGAAACAAAGCTGCATGCAACAGCTTGAAATTGTATATTCAGGTATTAAAGGTGCAATACTGGTTAAAAAAAACTCAGGGTCTCCCACTGGGGAGCTGCCTTTATTTAACCAAAAAAGCTAAATTCATATTCCTCCTTCCCTCTTTAGAATATGTAATTTTATACTGCCGTAGTTGTTATTATTATAAACCAGTATGTCTATAAAGTTGCACCCCCAGTCCATGAGCCTTGGTATATGTTGTAAATTCTCCTTTCACAGCAATTGTTATATCCACTAATGCCCTGAACTGTATGGCTTTATGCTGAAGATTGGCTGGATGCGTCCTCTGATGTGTGTTGTAGGCATTTAATGTGGTTGTCTCCTGCTTTATTATATTGTGACTTGTTAGGAAGCCCAGGGCTCTCCTCTGGGAGAGGTTGAGGGTGCACCTTTATGAACATGGAAAGGTTCATCACAGCAGTTGCCTCCGCTTGTTCCTCCTCTGTACACCAAGCTCTCCTGGTTTTTCAGCTAATGGGGGTGGGTGTTTGGGATTTAGGTTTTCCCCCCCCCAATTTGCCAAGTATTGCACTATTAATACCAGCCCCCGAAATGAAAGGAACCAACCACAGTGGTGTGTACAATCAGACAAGCAAGGTTGTATATTAAGGAAGTTTGAGCAAGCTGCCCTGAAGAAAGGCATAGTGACAAGATGAGAGAGATGCATTGTATGGAGATGTGTTTAGCCAGTGCCCTTCTTCCCCACGAGCCCCCCCAAGGCTCAGAGCGGTACTGGCTTTTAAAGGGAAAGGCCTTCATTTCTTCGTTTATCCCCCCAGCAGCGCTGGAGAGCGAGGTGGCTTCAATAAGCCTGGTGGTAAGTTTTTGAGTATTACCATGGATAGTGTTTAAAAAAAATACAGTCAGTTTTTAGAAAACTATAATTTTTTATTACTTTCCTAAGTGGTTTAAAAATGATCTATGCAAAAGAGACTAATGGGTACTGCCGGCATTGTCTTAGGGGTAATAAGGTTAAACTATGGTTACAAAACAAAGGGTTACTTGAAGTATTGAGCAACTGCTTCTGTAATATGGGGGAGAATACAGTTTTTAAATTTGGTTTATTTGGAGGAAAATTTTTGACTTAAATTTAACACTTATTTGGCACATAAAGATTGAGAGTGTATTTGGTTAATGGTTTAGAAGCAAACCAGCAAAGAAAAAAGCAAACCCTAGCAAACCTTTCACCAATGTTAAAGAGGCACTGCTCCATTTTAGCAGTGCGGGTCATTTTGAATTTAATGGATCCCCATCAAATGGTGGTGTAGTAGATAGCTATGTGTGTTTGTAAGGTTTATAGCTTGCAAGACTTGCACTAATAATATATTATATGATCTTTCCTGATTGGCAGGACCCATGGATGAAGGACCAGATCTTGATCTAGGTAACTTTGAATTCTTAAACTTTGTTGTGCTTTTATAAGGGAATGAATGGCAAAAAAGTACATGCTTGTGTGAGTTAGAGTTCCTCAGCCCAGTAGATTAGTATGCTTTCAATGATGTCAAGGTAGATTGGAGCTTCCTTTATAGTGTTAATCTGCTCATGACTGTCTTAAAATCCATGGCATTCTTATTAGTGTTAGTTGACAGTTCTATGGTGAAACAAGACAGTAACTCTCTTCTGTTTTGTTCTCTCTGAAAGGCCCTCCAGTAGATCCTGATGAAGACTCTGACAACAGTGCAGTTTATGTGCAAGGATTAAATGACAATGTGACTCTTGATGATCTGGCAGATTTCTTTAAGCAGTGTGGGGTTGTTAAGGTAAGTAAAGCATTATAACTTTAGGTGATCTGACAGAAATTGACACCACAGGACACATAAAATTGAACTGAAATTGAGAGTTGTTCCTGAAATTCCCTGACTTTTCTGGATGTGTTGTGGTTTGCTCCTTAAGATGCCCACCTCCCAACTGGGTGTGGTGTCACACACCTTATAATGCCAGCTACTTGTGAGGCTGAGGCAAGAGGATCACAAGTTCAAGATCTTTCCTGGCAACTTAAATAAGACCATGTCTCAAGACAAAGCGGTCCTGGCCTATAGCTCAGTGGTAAAGTACTTGCCTAGGGTAGGCTGGGCCCTGGGTTCAATCCCCATTTTTAATCCCGTCCCTAGCCATTTTTTCCTAGGAAAGAAATGCCAAACACAGTTATCATATTTGATAACTTCAGGTCATTTTTATAATCATCAGTTAGTTGTGGGTTGTTGTTTTGGGTTTTATTTTGGTACCAGGGATTGAACTGAAGTACTTAACCACTGAACCAGCTACAGCCCCAGCCCTTTTTATTTTTCTTTTTGAGACAGAGTCTTAAAAGTTATTGGGGCTGGCTTTGAACCCTGCCTCAGCCTCCAGAGTAACTGGGGTTACACTTGTACATCACTGACTGTTAATTGTCCATTTAATAGCTTGGCATTATAAGAATGCCCTTCTCCCCTCCCCCAACCTGAATTTTATTCTCATCTCTTACAGATGCATTTTCTGTGATGTTTTATTTCACACATAAGCTTATTAGGCATCACTGTAGGATACCACCATTTTGAGGACTGGGGCTATATCAATGGACAAACAAACAAGAACACTTGGAGTTTACATTTAGTGGGGAATTTATAGTAAAAATAGATTTGTGTGGTGAGCTTCGTAGAGCACACCTGTAATTTTGGCACTTAGGCTAAGGCAGGAGAATCACAAGTTTTGAAGCTAGCTCAAGCAACTTGATGAGACTCTTGTTTCAAAAAGGGATAGGGGTGAGATAATGGCAGAGGGCCTGTTATTCCCTCCCCCCCAAAAAAAGGGAGGGAAAAAAAGATTAATGAATATTAGATGGTGAAATGTTATGCGGAAAAACAAAAGTAAATAAAAGAATGGCAGGGGTTAAAAAATGAGAAATAGAACCTTCTAACTTGAAGTGGGCCTATATTTCATTATAGTGGAGGGCAGGGCTCCTGGGACAGAAGTTCAAGGGAGCTGGTGTGGCTAGGTTTTGGTCAACTACTATGGGGCTTTAGTGAGATGGGGGGGAATTTTTAGGGGTGTTAGGTCGGTAACTAAAAGGTTTGGAAATTCTTGTGTTCTCGTAAGTGTATCACATAGCCTTTGAAGTACAAAAAAATTTTACATTTTTTGAAAGATGGCTGGGTTATTTCTATGTTACAGACACTGCTTCAGTAGGCATTCTTTTTTTTAGTTGTTGATGTACCTTCATTTTATTCATTTATATGCAGTGCTGAGAATCGAACCCATGCCTCACATATGTGAGACAAATGAGCCACGACCCCAGCCCCAGTAGGCATCATTCTTATACGTGTCTCCTGGTACCCAGTTGCCTGGGTTTTTTGCTGTTGTATGTGCAGTTGATTCTTTTTTTGTTTGTTTTTGTGATACTATGGATTAAACCCAGGGCCTTGTGCGTGTAAGGCAGGCACTCTATATCCCCAGCCCCAATTATTTTTATTCTTAATAGCTGTATAAAGTCACAGGAAATAGTGAATGAATGATGAGCAATGGTTTATGAGTCATAGATTTATGTGTACACATTTCTGATTATAATTTGAAATTATAAAATGAACTTGCCTGTTAAATTGTGTTATTTTAAATTTTACAAGAGAAAATGAAATCCAGAAGTGACTTGCCTGAGGCTGCCCTGCTGATAGATGTCCAAATGGCCCTATAACTGGAGTTTCTTGCATTGTCCTGCCATTCCCATCCCCTATTCTGGTCATTTATTTAGAAAATTGAAACTAAAGGGCAACATATTGTCCTGTTCACTCTCAAGTGGGAAGATGCACATTGGGCATGTTTTTGCCATGATGCTTAGGTCTGATTACAAGAGGGCCATAAGGAATGATTTTGGAGTTACAAATTAATTTTTTTGCGTAGTCAGGTTTACACATAACATTCACCACAAATAATGAAGATTGACTCTACCTGGTTGAGGAAGGGCTGGTTCTTAAGGTGTGCATGTCTCTAGTTTCACCCGATAACTGTATTGTTGACCAACTTCTTTAGAATCTGGCTGGCATTTCATAATCACATTCACCTCATCCTCACAACTGGGAACCCCCTGACTTGGTGATCTGGTGTGAGAAAGTGAGAAGGTGGTTTTAATTCCTTTCTCCTTGACTACTAGTAAGATTGTTCTAATTGGATATCCTCTCTTTGAAATATATATGTCTCTTGCTCAGTTCTCATTGAGTTGCTTATCTCTGACTTACAGAAATTGTCTGAATGCTAATCCTTGTCTGTTCAAAATCTCTCAGTTTATGGTTTTTGTTTTTTTCCCCTCTATTTTTGCAACACTAGGGTTGAACCCAGGACCTCATGTACTTGTTGTATTTGCAAGTACTTTACTTCTGAAGTACAGCCTCAGCTGGCCCTTATTTTCTTTTGATGAATAAAAGTTTTAATGTAGTCAAACTTACTTATCTTTTCCTTAGTAGTTAATGCTTTTCATGTCACCTAGAATGTTTACTTATGCATGTTTCTATGCATTTTGTGTACTTTGGTCAGTTTCTGTGATTTTTTTTTGGTACTGGGGATTGAACTCAAGGGTACTCAACCACTGAGCCACACCCCCAGCCCTATTTTGTATAGAGACAGGGTCTCACTGAATTGCTTAGCCCCTCACAGTTGCTGAGACTGGCTTTGAACTCGTGATCCTCCTGCCTCAGCCTCTTGAGCCACTGGGATTGCAGGTGTGCACCACCATGCCTACCTGTTTTACTGATCTTAACTCCTTTCTTTTCTCTATAAATTTTTGAATCAGTTCATGAATCTTTAAATTTAAAAACCTCAATTGAATGTCAACTGAATCTAAGACAAATTTGAGGAGAATGATATTTTCTGATTATTAGAGATGTTTAAAAAATGCAGTTATTTATTTCCTACATTTGTTCATACACATGTGATCCAGAAACTGATTTTCATTTCCCTTTTGTTTTTGCCAGTATTTTGCCTAATTTGTATCATGTCTTTAAAAAAATAAACATATTGGTTTATCTATGCTCTTATAATGCTGACCCCTTTTTGAGTCTTATAAATGGATAGATCTCAAGTACTACCATATGTGTAAGCAGACATGCCTTCGATTGTGTGCATATTTAATGAACAAAATACACACAGGAAAACATTTTTGTACAGTGTGGCTCCTGAATTCAAACTAACTACATAGTGCTCAACTGAAGAATAAGTCATGTACTCTGGCCTTGTCAGGAATCCATGTAGCACATTCATATCCTACACTTAAGGATGTAAGGATTGTTTTTTGTTTAGGGGAAGGGTATTGTGTAGAGCTGAGGATTGAACCCAGAGTCTCCCACATGCTGTATCAGTGAGCTGCAATCCAGCCTCAGGGGTCTTTGGTGATGTTTGAAAACCTGACTTGACTCCTGAGGGATGACTGCAGTGATTAGATTCCTGTTAGGGTGTAGAATTTGTTGAGGCTTATGGTCTAGTTTGGTTTTTATGATAAACACACTTGAGGCAGGGAACATGGAAGTACCTGTTTATTTTAGATGCTTAGGAAATAGTCCTTTGTTTTTTTACCAAGGATTGAGCCCAGGGGCACTTAACCACTGAGTCACATCCAGCCCTTTGTTGTGGTTTTTTTGTTTTGTTTTGTTTTGTTTTTAGAGAAAGAGGGTCTTGTTGAGATGCAGAGGCAGGCTTTGAATTTAAGATCCTTCTGCCTTAGCCTCCCTAGCTGGTGGGATTATAAGCCTGTATCCTCATACTGTCAATTATAATTCTAATAATTCAGAGATACTCTGTCCTAGTAGATATGTGTCTTCCTATGAAAATAACTTGCTTTTGGAAGACAGAGGTACTTTTTCTGAATTTCACATGAACTTTTCCCTCCAAGATTAGTATATTAGAGTCACATTCTAACTGTGCTGTTTTATGTGTAGATGAATAAGAGAACTGGGCAACCCATGATCCACATCTACCTGGACAAGGAAACAGGAAAGCCCAAAGGTGATGCCACAGTGTCCTATGAAGACCCGCCAACTGCCAAGGCTGCTGTGGAGTGGTTTGATGGTAGGATGTGCTCACTGGCATTCTGAACTGTTCACTCACACACATATGTACAGTCTTAGATGTTGCATGTGTTGGTTTGTAGGAATAAAGGGGTCTTGCTGATGTTGAACATCATTATCTGAGGTTTTGAGGACAACAAAGGTACTCTTCCTCTTTATGACTGTAGGACATAGCAAGAGGGAGAGACTTGAGCCATCTGAGCATGTATGCCTCCCAACTTTAAGAGGGCCCAGCCCCTGATCTTGGCTTGGGATGTTCCTTTATATTTAGGCACTATCATTAAAAATCCAAATTATATCTAAGCAGATATTATCAGAAGATACAGAAAACCCTTCAAAAAAAACAAACATCTTAAGGTCTGGGCATGTAACTCAGTGGTAGAATACTGGTTTAACATACAGGAAGCCCTGGATTTCATCCCTAATACCACCAAAAAAGCAAAGAAACCCCTTAGCCAGTGTACATTTGTGTGTGTGTTTAAATAAAGCCTTGACATTGCATCAATACTGGGATTTCATTTCAGATGAAACATCTTGAAAGTATCAAAGTCCTGGCTCTTTTCTCTTGGCTATTTTTTATCACTGCTTCTCACCCAATGTTGTATAAGAATCCCAGCCCATATTCCTCCTCCTAGTTTTCTATTCAGGATAGAGAGGTTTCTAAGTATCTTTAGAGACTTTTTTTTTTTTTTTTTTTTTTTTTTTGCCTCATCAGTAAAATCTGGGAGGTCACAGGAGAGGCAGTCTAGATGCTTCTGGGAATGGCCAAATTTGGCAAGTAATAGGTTGAAGGAAAAGGAATAGAAACTAGCTTTTTCTAGTCCTTAGGGGAGGAAAGAGTTGGAGTTTTGTGGTCACTGATATCCTGTCAATCTTTTTCCAGGAAAAGATTTTCAAGGAAGCAAACTAAAAGTCACTCTTGCTCGAAAGAAGCCTCCCATGAACAGCATGCGGGGTGGCATGCCACCTCGTGAGGGCAGAGGGATGCCACCACCACTCCGTGGAGGTATTTACTGAACGCTTTTCTCTGAGCTACTTTTCTCTTCCTGTAAATAGTTGGGCACAGTGGCACTCGTCTATGATCTCAGTTTGTTGGGAGGCTGAGGCAGGAGGACCATCACTGAGTTCAAATCCTGTGTCAGCAACTTAGGCTCTAAGCAAATTAAAAGGACTGGGGCCAGTGTGGCAGTGCACACCTGTAATCCCATCAACTCAGGCTGTGAGATAGGATGGCAAGTTTGAGACCAGCCTACTCCCTGTCTCAAAATAAAACAGGTTGGGGATATGGCTCAGTGGTTAAGTGCCCCTGGGTTCAGTCCCTAGTATCAAAAAAAATTTTTTTTTCCATTATACTTTTTGCCCCTGATGGGGGGAAGATGAAATAATAAAAGGGTGTATAGAATCAATACTAGATTGTTGAGAGCTAATGGTAAATGTAGATATGGATTGATTGGTTAGGGAGGCTAGAAGCCCTGCAGAGCCTTAACTGCCTGAGTTTCAGCTCTACCATTTATTCCGCTTTGGTTTTATCGTCCCATAAGATTATTTTGGGAGATCAGTGAAATAATGCATGTGGAAAGGCTCTGGTGGTTGTGAGGATGAAGCTGTAGTGTCTACACTAGGCCCTTGGACTGTAGAAGGATTTGTGCTCCCTGTATGGTCTTCATGAGGCTATTTCTTGTTGCAGGTCCAGGTGGCCCAGGAGGTCCTGGGGGACCCATGGGTCGCATGGGAGGCCGTGGAGGAGACAGAGGAGGTTTTCCCCCAAGAGGGCCACGGGGTTCCCGAGGGAATCCCTCTGGAGGAGGAAACGTCCAGCACCGAGCTGGGGACTGGCAATGTCCCAATCCGTATGTACTTCACTTGGCAAACTGATAACCCTACTAGTCGCATCACCCCTGCTTCGCCCCATTCCCAGTCTGGGACAGGACTGCTGGATTCTCTTTACCTAGAGAAGCTTAATGATGAACTTGATGACTGTCATGGATGCGGGACTGGTCACCCACTCCCTGCCTGCTCCCACTGGTTCTGTGGGTGTGCTGCTACCTGAGGTTTTGACGCTCGAGGCACTCTTCTGTAGACAGATCCTCTTAAAGCTTTGTGCCCCCGGGACCCTGTGGTTGTGGAAGTGCAGTGTGTGCCTGATTAAGTGTGGCCTCTGCTCGTTCAGCTTCTTTGTTCATTTGGTGATTTCTGCTCTGGTGTGACTTTGTGCAGGGGTTGTGGAAACCAGAACTTCGCCTGGAGAACAGAATGCAACCAGTGTAAGGCCCCGAAACCTGAGGGCTTTCTCCCACCACCCTTCCCACCCCCGGGTAGGTACAGGTTTCCTGAACATGCCCTCAGCTTCCTGGTGCTAACCTTCTATTGTTGACTTTAGTGGGCTTGGTAAACTACCTGTGCCCACTGTAAAGGACTTTCAGTTATAGTTCTCATTTCTAAATGTCACCCAGATGTTGGGACTGGGTCAAGTTTCTGCTTTCTTCAGAGAAGAGGAAACAGATCCTTCTACAGCATCTCTGCAGAGCTTCTTTCTCAACTCCCTGACAGTGTCTCCACCCTTTCCTCACCTTAGGTGGTGACCGTGGAAGAGGTGGCCCTGGTGGCATGCGAGGAGGAAGAGGTGGCCTCATGGACCGCGGCGGTCCTGGAGGAATGTTCAGAGGTGGCCGTGGTGGAGACAGGGGTGGCTTCCGTGGTGGCCGTGGCATGGACCGAGGTGGCTTTGGCGGAGGAAGACGAGGTGGTCCAGGGGGTCCCCCTGGACCTTTAATGGAGCAGATGGGAGGAAGAAGAGGTGGACGTGGAGGACCTGGAAAAATGGATAAGTATGTGGTGGGGGAGAGCTGGACTGGAGCTCGTCCACGTGGCACCAGTCTGGGGATGAGTCGCAGGGTACCGTGGGCTGCTGTCAGGCTGCTGAACCTTCTCTGTTCTAACCAGAGGGCCCTCTTTGCCTTGCAGAGGCGAGCATCGTCAGGAACGCAGAGATCGGCCCTACTAGACACAGTCCCCGCAGAGCTGCATTGACTACCAGATTTATTTTTTAAACCAGAAAATGTTTTAAATTTATAATTCCATATTTATAATGTTGGCCACAACATTATGATTATTCCTTGTCTGTACTTTAGTATTTTTCACCATTTGTGAAGAAACATTAAAACAAGTTAAATGGTAGTGTGCTGAGTTTTTTTTCCTTCTTTTAAAAATGGTTGTTTAACTAAGATTTAACAATGGGAACCCCTGTGAGCATGCTCAGTATCAATGTGGAGAACCAAGAGGGCCTCTAACTGTAACAATGTTCATGGTTGTGATGTTTTTTTTTTTTTTTTAAATAAAATTCCAAATGTTTATAAACAGTCATCCTTCTCAGCCTCTGTTCCACAGTTGCATGCCCCTGTTGTCCCCAGGGAGTAGGGTGCCATCCTGATAAACAGCTCGTTTCAAGTATCAGTCTAAAATGGTGGTGGCATGAAAACAAAGTACAGCACATTCTTGGTCGCAGAAACAACTGGCCCAGCACACCCTCAGAAAAGATGTACAGTGGCACTGGGGTAAGGTGGAGGTGTGGGAGTGTGGGTAAATTCCTTAATGGGAGCTGGGGCTTAAGCCTAGAAGAGGTCATCCGCTGGCCACAGGCTTGCACCGTGATAACAGCGAGCACTTGCCTAAGCCCCATTCCTGGCCCTTCTGAACATGCATCTCACCTTCATCTCTGCTGTCTGGTTCTTTACTAGATCATCCACTAGCATGAACTTATTCCTCACCTCTAGGGAGGCAAAGGGGGCCCTGTCTTTGCCTCCCTTCCACCGTCAAAGTTCTGTCCCTCCTCCTGGGAGGTGCTCTCTTGCCTCTTCTCCCCTTTAAGGACCCACATTATGATCACTGCCTTTACTGCAAGGATAACTCCAAGCTGTCTGTATTGCGGAGATGGTGGTCAGGCATTGTCTGTTCTTGCTGCCTTCTTCCAAGTCTGTTGGTGGGAGGCCCCCACAGCTAGTGTTGGGTTCCTCCAATGCTCCCTCACACCTAGCTGACCTGTCCTGTGGTTTTATCCACTGTTGACATTGTACACTTCTTCAAATGCCACCCTCTTAGGAGTCTTGACAGGTTGGAAGGTAGGATTGATCCTGTCCTGACCTATCTCAACAGATAAGTGTGTGCTCCAAACCCTGGAATTAAAAACCATGACTCATTCCCCACCCTCCTTCCAAACTGGCTCACCTAGAATCCATCCACAGCCCTCAGCCCTGCCAGGCCGCCACACTAACTCCCTGGACTTCCTGCTTCTCCCCTGGGCTCCTAATCCTTTTCCAGAGGCCAGAATGACTGGACACCAAACATTTTTGCAATTCTCAAAAGATTTTGTGGCTCCCACCATGCTGCTTCTGACCCATGTGCTACAGACTCTTCCGCCTCGGCACACACATCTCCCAGGCCTAAGCCTCAGGTGCCAAGTGCCTCAAAATATTTAATTCCTGGGCTAGGTTGTGGCTCAGTGGTAGAGCGCTTGCCTAGCATGCGTGAGGCACTGGGTTTTTATCAGCACCACATAGAATTTAAAAATTATTGTGCTCACCTACGACTAAAAACAAATTTTAAAAAATATTTAAAAGTGAGGTGCTCTGCAGGTCCCTCTGTCATCCCGGATTGGGCTCAAGTTCCCAGAGCTGCCCAGCCAGCAATGGCTTTGTGTTTTGGAATTGTGTTTCAATTCCACTAACTCCCTCAGACTTCCAGCTGCAACCAAGGCCAAGCCAGCTGCTCTCTGGCATTTAGTGGACGCAAGAAACCTGCATACACAGTGCTTCTGGGGTCTGCAGATAACCGTGGGGCATCCATAACCCAGTCCTCTTGTCCCTCTGTTGCTTCCCTTGGTTCTGTAAGAAAATGAGAGGCTTTTCTGGAGGTGATGCTATGAACCCAGGAAGGCACCACATAACAAGGTCTTCCACACAAGGGTAGTCTACACCACAGCTGCCCTGTGTGAATATTGGAGGCTGGAATCTGGAATAGCCCTCTGGTCACAGGCCTCAGCTCATGAGACTGGAGAAGAGGAAGGAGTTACCTCCATTGCCTGTCCTTCAGCATAATGCACATGTACCCCATCAGGCCACATTGAGCTGAGTTATGGTAATATTTTTTACAAACTATGATGCAACTACTACTATGGTTCCATTTTACAGATGGTGCCTCAGAGGCACAGGAAGCGTAACCAGTCCACTGGATTCAGTTCCTTTCCTATGGTCAAACCCCAAAATGCAGTAAGATAGGTACAGGCAGGAATCAAATTCCTGCATAGCTGCTGACAACAAATCTGTTTTGTCCTCTCTCGGCCTGTTTCCCTAAATTGTGAAATGAAGACAACTGAAAGTATCATTTACCCCAGTGACTTGGGAGGCTGAGACAGGAGGATCACAAGTTCAAAATACAAAGCCAATTTGGTAAGACCTTATCTCAAAAAAAAAAAAAAAAAAAAAAGTCTGGTGATATTGGTCAGTGGTTAATACCACTCCTGGGTTCAATCCCTGATACAAGAAAAATAAAAATAAAACGCCAACATCCAATATACTTCCATCACCTCCACTGCTACTCCTGGTTCCTTCTGGGGCTCTGGCTCCTGCCATTTTCCCTGCCCACCATAGCAGTTCAGGGATCCTGTTAAGACCTAAGTCAACCTCTCCTGCTCTAAATCCCTTCTATGTCCCTCTAGAGTCATGGTCCACAAGGCCCTCCCTACTTGATTTGTCCCAACTTGTCCACCTTCATCCCTCTCCCCAGCTCCCTCCACTCCAGCCTCCGGGGCCTCCTGAGTCCTATCCCACTTCATATTCCCACTGGCTATTCCCTTGGCCTGACGCACTCTCCCTCCAGGTTATCTGCCAGGCTTCTCTCATCTCTTTCCCTAATCTCTGATTTTAAATTGCACACACTCCCATCCTCCCTTGCCTGGCTCCAACCTCTCTCCCATCTCAGCCCAGGGGCTGCCTGCCTTCCAAACTGCAAGCTCTGAGAGTTTGGCCTTGTTTGGCCCCCCACTTTGCTGTTGGTTTTGAGTGTCAAAAGAGACTTGGCACCCTAGGTGCCATGTGCCCTCCATTACTAGTACTTGTTATCCACCTTACTCAGACCAGGGTGGGGAGTGAAGCCCTGAGGCATCCAGACAATTCAGGAGATTTTGAAACCACTTTCCCAAAGGTCCTGAGCTCAGGCCTGAGATGAAACCTTCGGGAACTTAGTGCCAAAGGGACTCAAAGTAGGTGCTCAATAAATGATCCTGATCTTTGAGGATATTCACATAACAGTGATGTTCAAACCCCAGGTCCATCAGCTGCTCCCAGCCTGAGCTCCAGTTGGTGAATGGCAAGTGTTCCTCCCAGAAGTGACTCCCCATCCATTCAGGGCAAGGGCCAAGAGCAGGTCTGACACCCACTGAGAGCTTTCTGAAAGCTCTGAGCATCCTGGTTGTTTGGTCCCACCCGGCAGCATGACTGCGACCCAAACCATCCAGGCGACTGCGCCCGGCCCAGCCGGCAGCAGCAGGGGGCAGGATTTCCCGCAGATCCCGGCCAGGGCCCGACTCTGCAGTTTGAAAAGAACCAAAGAACCGAGCGGGGTTCAGCCTCCCCGGCCTGGCCGACCTCCGCAGCCTCCAGGCCTCACGCCCCTGTTCTGTGCAGAAGCCTCTGCCGCAGCCTCCTGGCCACCTGCCTGCCCTTCTGAGCCTCAGCTCCCCGTCCGCAAAGCGGGTCCCCTCAACTCAGTTTGGTTCAACTGCGCCTCCAGCGGGGGCGCGGGGCGGGCGCCCAGGGGCGGCAGGCAGCCGGGCCACCTCCCCTCGCTGCGCCCGCCCTGCGGGAGGAAGCTCGCCACTGGTGGCGGGTCGCCTCGGCTATCTGGACGGCGGAGGTCCACCCGGTGACTTTGCAGTCCCCGGCCCCTATCGCTTCCTGACTTGCTCTCGGAAGCAGGCTGTGCCGCCTCCAGCCCTGGGAAGGCCACTGTCCGGGAGGGAGGACCACTAAAAAGGGTCCCCCGAGATCACAGAGGGCAGGAAGGGCCGTGGGGACCGGCCCGGGTCTGGATGGAGCGTCTGGGCTGGTCGCGGCCGCGTGGGGGCCACCTTTTGCTCCGACTGCGGAGAGACGCCAGGTCCGGACTCGGGTCGGGAGATTCCAGCTCCTCCCCCACCCCGCCCAGCCGCCCAGGAAAGCCGCGGCCCCTTTAAGAGCGAGCGGCCCCGCCCGCCCCCTCCGGGCGGGATCCGAATTCCAGGGAGGCGGGGCGGAGACGGCGCGGAGGCCGAGGAGGCTCCGGGATCCGCCGAGGCTCGGGCGGCGCCTCCCTGCGGCGGCCCGGCCCGGCTCCGGCCCCCGCCGGGGCGATGCTCCCCGCGGCCGCGGGATGAGCCAGGTGAGCGTGGGGACCCCAGCACCCTCTGCCCAGCGCGCACTGCTGCGGGACCGGCCGCGGAGTGCGCGGCCTCTGTTCCCCCAGGGCTGTGTGACCTTGGGCGGCCCTGAGCCCTCTCTGGGCCAGGCCCCGAGCACCTCGGAAGCTCCCGGAGGCTTTTCAGAATCCTGGCCCTGCTTGAACCCGCCTGGGGCGCACCCGGGAGGCTTCTGGAGGAGGCGGGACCCGGGCCGGCAGACTTGGCTGTGGGATCGCACCCCGAAACCAGCAACGCCGCGCCGGGAGCGCCCGGACTCTTCCACCCACTGCTCAGCGACCTTCAGCGAGCTCGTACCCTTTCTGCGTCTCAGTTTCCTCATCTGTAAAATGGAGATAATGTCATCGGCGCTGCCCTAGCCGCCGTTGTTGCAGTTACCGCTCAGGCTGGCTGCTGGGGTGTCACAGTGGCGCGGTCCTTAGGGGAGAGGCGCTGAGGGAGGAGCAGGGACCTGCCCGCGGGAGACGGAGTGGGCACTAGCGCTGAGCAATGCCGACAACCCTTCCCCGCGGCCCGGAGCTGTCTGCTGGGGTCCCAGGTCATTGGCTTCTTGTCTCTTGGTCCCAGCTCTTTGTGATGATGGGCACCAACCTGCCTGGGAGGAGGCCTCATCCCCCATCCCCCACCCCAAGAAAGCCGAACATCAGACATTAAGAAACACTGAGTGTGAGATTATCCCGTTGAATCCTTGTAGGCAGATGGTTTTTTATTTTGTGTAGTGGGGATTGGACCCAGGGCCTCCTACCTACCAGGTAATGCTCTACCGCTGAGCTACAGCCTCGGCCCTTTTCATTTTACTTTGAGACAGGGTCTTGCTAAGCTGCCTAGGCTGGCCTGGAACTTGCAATCCTGAGCTGGGTAATGTTACTGTACCCATTTCACAGAGGAGGAAACTGAGGCGTAGAGGTTTCTCCCAACCTGAACTTAAACCAGGCATTTAGCCTGAATGATGGGCAGGTACAGCTTTCCGTACTGTTTGCTGGATCTTCACAGCAATCCTGATCTGTGTCCCTGCCCACAGTGACTCGGCTGGCCCGGGCATGGCGGACCCAGTGGCGAGCATCGCGGGGTCGGCGGCAAAGAGTGTGCGGCCTTTCCGCTCCAGTGAGGCTTATGTGGAGGCCATGAAAGAAGACCTGGCAGAGTGGCTGAACGCCCTGTATGGCCTGGGTCTGCCTGGCGGTGGTGATGGCTTCCTGACAGGCCTGGCCACAGGCACAACCCTGTGCCAGCATGCCAACGCTGTCACCGAGGCTGCCCGTGCTTTGGCTGTCACCCGCCCGACCCGAGGTGTGGCCTTCCAGGCACACAGCGTGGTTCCTGGCTCCTTCATGGCCCGAGACAACGTGGCCACCTTCATCGGCTGGTGCCGCGCAGAGCTGGGCGTGCCCGAGGTGCTCATGTTCGAGACGGAGGACTTGGTGCTGCGCAAGAACGAGAAGAGCGTGGTGCTGTGCCTGCTGGAGGTGGCGCGGCGCGGGGCCCGCCTCGGCCTGCTGGCTCCCCGCCTCGTGCAGTTCGAGCAGGAGATTGAACGGGAGCTGCACGCTGCACCCTCCAGTGGCACCCATGCTCCCACTGCTGGGGACACGGAAACCACCGCTGCACCAGGGACTTCCACTCGTGGACCCCGCATGACGCCCAGTGACATGCGCAACCTCGATGAGCTGGTGAGTCCTCCTAGGGGCATACCCAGCAGCCCCTCTCTGCCTGCGCCCCACACCGGAACCAGGTGGCGGAGTCCATGCTCACTACCTGTCCCTGCCTATCCTGGTGTCTGTAGGTTGGCTTACCCAAGGCAAAGTGTGCATATGTTGAATGCCAAGTGTATACCTGGGCCCAAGGAAATGGCTAGGCCCATAGTGGGAGGGGTGCTGGGTCCGAGGCCACACAGTGCAGCTGGGCCTGGGACAGGATTCTGCACCTTGGCATCTCCCCAACGTTTCCCCTAGCCCCTCTGGTGCTGGGGATAGAATCCCGTGCTTTTTGCATGCTTTTTGCCACTAAGCTAGATCCCCAGCCATGATTTTCCCTCCTTTTAGGTGCTAAAGCTGCACTAACCATGTGCTGTGCCTTCCTTCAACTGGGGGCCTCTTGACTTGAGCACCCCCTCAGTGCCCTTCCCGCACTCAGGAGCTAGAGGTACATCCTCAACCTCAGTGCTCAAGGTTGAGCGGCTGCTGCACTTGGCTTCAATGAGGTGTGCAAAGCCCTCTGCAAGGCGCCTGATGCATAGTAGGCACTCAGTGAGCGCCTGGCCCTCCTCTGGGAAGCCCAGCTGCTGCTGCTGGGAACAGGAAGTCCTGTTGGAGCTGCAGGAGTCCTGCTTGGAGCATAGGAGGTGCTGGGCAATGTCCCCAGCCACCCCCCTCCTTTCCCAGGGCCTAGGTGTCCCTGCCACCCCCGCAGCTGGGCCAAGAGTTTCCTTTTTATCTGGAGGTTAGGACTGTGCTGTGCCTGCCCAGGAGGCGGGCAGCCGGATGGCCGTGGGAAGAGGCATGTGCCCCACCCCCAGCCTGGGCCTGGGTCACCCAAGGCCCCACCTGCTCATTTCCTCCGGCGCCGCTGTGGGCAGGGAGGCGGGCAGGGCCTCCCACACAGCCAGCCTGGCAGCTCCAGGCTTGGAGTGACATGTGTGCAGCGTGTGTTTTGCCAGGTCAGTGGCCTGTGTGTGCATATTGGTGTGTGCATGTGTCCCACACATCTGTGGCACTCCCCCACACCAGTGCTCAGCCAGGCACAGAGTCCCTTGCACTTGTATCTCATGACCTGCCTCCTCCAGGGCCTGGCCTTCCTGTGACCTCAGGTCCCTCTTTGTGATGTGGGTGAAGGAGCATTGAGGACGGGTTCCAGGGCTCCCCCAGGCTTAAGGGCTTCAAGGCTGTTCCTCATTGGGGTTCTACACCCCCACCTGATGACAGTTCCATCATCTCGTCCTGGTCCGCTTTCTGGGCCCTGGGGGCCAGCGAGGGGAGCCGGTCATGTTTGGAAGCTGCACCCATGTCTGGGGCAACAAGTCTCCAACCCCCATTCCCCGGAAGCACTTACTTCCTCCTGACCCTGGAGCTGCTGACAGTAAGCTCTGAGAGGAGGGACTTGACCCCTGACCTCCAGCCTGTCCTCTCTGGCCCTAGGTGAGGGAGATTCTGGGCCACTGCACTTGCCCAGACCAGTTCCCCATGATGAAGGTCTCTGAAGGGAAATACCGAGTGGGAGACTCCAATGTGCTCATCTTCGTGCGGGTAAGGGTCCCCAGCTGCCAGCTGCAACCATCCTGGTGGGCTGTCAGACCCAGGAGCTGCAGCCATGACCTGCCCACTCTGGGCCCCCACAGGTGCTGAGAAGCCACGTGATGGTACGTGTGGGTGGCGGCTGGGACACACTGGAGCATTACTTGGACAAGCATGACCCTTGCCGTTGTTCCTCCACTGGTCAGTGCCTGGGGCTGGGTGGACAAGCAGGGGCTCCCTTCCCTGGCTGTATCCCTCATATGTCATCTGTTCTCTCCCCCCACAGCCCACAAACCTGCCCAGCCCAGGGCCTGGACCTTCTCCCCCCAGAGGGTGTCACCCACCCCAAGTCCCCGGCCTGGTAGCCCAGTTCCCGGGGGTGAGCGCCGGGGCTCTCGGACTGAGGTTACTTTACGAAGCACAAAGGAGGGGGCCCAGACCCTGCCCAGGTGAGGTGCAGGAGGACATGGGAAGGAGCTGCCCCGGGTGGGGGTGGGGCTTCCGCCCTGGCCGGATGACGGAGTTGCCTTCCTTCGGCTCCAGAGTGACTCACACCCTGGGAAAAGTTCCCGTGGGTGGGGGTGGGCCTGGCTTCCCGTCTCCATGGCAACCCGACCAAACCAACAACACAGCTGGGGTGGGCCCTGGAGGTTGGGCAGCGGCCAGTCCAACCAGGCTTCCTCTGGCCGGGCCTGGGGGAGACACGGAGGCCTGGGGAGGGGCAGTGGGGGCCATGCAGACCTCATTTCTTCCGCTGCTGTGTTGGGGCTCTGAGTGGCCACAGGAAGCTGCTGTGGAGCCTCTCACTTCTCCCTGGAAGTCCCCAGGACAGACAGATGCCTTACCACTCCCACCAGCACTCCCATGGCTGTGCCACCCACCTGCCTTGCTGTCCCTCTCCTTGCCCCTTCTGCGTGCGCGCCAGTGATGCCCCATCTCTCTCTTGTTCCCTTGCCCCAGGGCCCGGGATCAGCTGCCCCCCCTTCCCCGCTCCCGCCGCTACTCGGGGGACAGTGACTCCTCAGCCTCCTCAGCCCAGAGCGGCCCCCTTGGTGCCCGCAGTGACGATGCAGGCACTGGCACCCTCCGGAGGGAGCGGTCCAGCAGGCGGCTGACCACAGGCACCCCGGCCTCTCCGAGACGGCCGCCTGCCCCTCGCAGCCAATCCCGAGACCGGCTGGATCGGGGACGGCCCCGGGCTGCCCCAGGCGGCAGAGGAGCCCAGCCGTCCGCCCCCAGCTCTGCCCGCCGGGCCCGCAGCCAGAACCGCGAGGAGCAGGCTGTACTGCTAGTGCGCAGGGACCGAGATGGGCAGCACTCCTGTGTGTCGCGGGGAAGGGGCGGCGGGGGCTCAGGCAGGAGCACCCCCCAGACTCCCCGTGCCCGCAGCCCTGCAGCGCCCCAGCCTCTCCAGGTCTCCAGCCCCGGGCCAGAGTTGGGCGCCACACCCGCCAGTGTCTTCCGCACACCTCTGCAGCTTGACCCGCAGCAGGAGCAGCAGCTTTTCCTGCGCCTGGAAGAGGAATTCCTGGCCAATGCCCGTGCCCTTGAAGCTGCTGCCAGCGGGACTCCCACCGGACTAGCCCCTGACCCGCCTCGGCCCCCAGATCCTCCCGCTCCCGACTCGGCCTACTGTTCCTCCAGTTCCTCCTCTTCATCCCTCAGCGTCCTGGGTGGCAAGTGTGGCCAACCAGGGGACTCAGGCCGGACAGCCAATGGGCTGCCCGGGCCCCGTAGTCAAGCCCTATCCAGCTCGTCAGACGAAGGCAGCCCCTGCATTGGCATGGGGGGGCCTCTTGAGGCACCTGGGACCCCCCTGGCTGGCCCAGAACCCTCGCGGGTCTGGGCACGGGGTCGGATGGACACACAGCCAGACCGTAAACCCTCTCGCATTCCCACACCTCGCGGCCCCCGACGCCCTTCTGGACCCACGGAATTCGGGGCCTGGCCAGCCCAGCCCTCGGTCACCCCAAGGGCCGAGCCAGATTCCTGAATGTGATGAACCAGACCATCTGCTCCCAAACCCCATTCCTTCTCCTTTTCCTTGGTGGCCTTAACCTACCCTCTGCATCAGGGAGCCCCCTCGCCTCCTGAGTACCAGACCTCATGGGACCAGACCCCTCGGGACCACAAGGCACAATGGGACCTCTGTTGTACATTCCGGTTGGGGGATGAGCGTAGCTATTTAATTACTAATATTATTGAATGCCTTAGGGGAGGCTGGGCTAGCCCGGTGTCCCGAGGACCTATGGTCCAGCAGAGCCTCTGACAGTAAAGTTTTGCTCCGCAAACTGTTTCTTGGAGACTCAGCCTTGGAGCATCGCACCCCTTTGACAGTCCTCAAGTTGGGATTCTGGAGTTAATTGCCAGGGGGCCAAGCTTGGCAGCTCTAGTCCAAAATCAAGTCTCTGTCTTGCCCATCCCAGAACAAAAATCTCAGGTGTACTTTGTTTCTTTTTTATTACCTCCAGAGAGGCGGGACTTAGGGATTGTGTCCAATGAAGTGCTAGGAACAGTTCGAGCTCCCAATCAGATACATAGCCAAGTCCTTTCCATCGACTGTGACCCAATGAGGCCCCAGAAAGGACTGATCTTGTCCAATGGGACGTTGGGCCCCAGTGTAGTTCAAAGAGAGGCCGGTCGCCCAGGAGACTAGGTGGGAGTTTTCCTTATCCAATCAGGGAGGAGATTTCTCTGTCCAATCCGGTCACATGAGGATACAGCGCGCTGGATGCAGCGCCCCCTGCAGGCGCAGGGCTGGGTGTGCAGGACGTGCGCGTACCAGAGCACAGCGCAAAAGCTCGCGGAAGAGACGCAGCACGTGCCAGTTGTACTTGGCGGAGCATTCGAGGTAGCCACAGCGCCAGCCCCTGCGCACCAAGGCGGCCAGTGCACGCCGAGGTCCGAAACGCAGCCGCTGCCGGTCCCGCTTGTTGCCTACCACGAGGATGGGTGCCTCGGGCGCTCCCGCCGGCCTAGGGCCCGGATTGGGGATAAGAGACACGGTGCTGGGGACCTCACAGCCAGAGAAGCCCCTTATCCCCGCCCCAAGAATATACACACACAGGTGCATTCTTTCCTATGGCCAGAGACCTCCAAGAAATATCAGGCCTGCGTGTGCCAAAGACTTATGTTAGAGACCTTCCTACAGCAATGACCCGATCCTGCAGTTCCTAGTAGGGGAGCATCTTCCCACTCCCCTCGGGCAAAGGCCTGGCCCAGTCAGGCCCCTCTCCCCACCACCACCTCCTGCGCGCCCCCACCTGGTCTCCGCGATGCGCTGCCGCAGGGCCTTCACGTAATCGAAACTGTCCGGGCTGCAGATGTCGTAGACCAGCACGAAGGCGTCCGTTTCCTGCAAGCTCCAGTCTTTAGAGTCAGGACATTCCTGGGAGCGGGAGGCCAGGGTTTGCGGAAGCCGCTTTCCCACCCTGCTGCCCCTTAACTCTGCAGGCGACACTAAACCCACAGTTCATTTTCAGGCCTTGGTCGCTTATCCCCATCTCTAAGCGCCCTCCTCCAGGCTTCCTGGGCCTTACCCTCCTTATGGTGATGTCCAGTGTAAATTTCTCCAACCATGTCTGGAGCCTCTCGGCCACCAACCCTCCTTCAACCTCGCCTTCCTTTCCTGTTCCCTCGCTCCCATATTCCTTTTCTTCCTTCCAGTCTCCCCCAGCTCAACTGCAGTCGGGCCGCTCCCCTCCTTAGCCGCCCTCGCAGGCTACAATTGCCTGTCAAGCCCAGGGCCCTGGAAACCCGCCTCCCTCCAGAGCCCCAGACCACCCGTCAGCCGCAGCCATGCCCACTACTGTTCACTCGGAACCTACTGTTCGTTCCACCTCGAATGCACTTTGCACTTTACCCAAAACCCCACTCAGTCTTCCAGGTTCAGCTCGGTGTCATCCGCTTCAGGAAGCCCTGTTTAATCCTGGCTTTTTCCTCTGAACCTCTCCGACATTCACTCCAAGACTGGAGAGCTGGAGTTAGCACAAATTACTAAATGTCTTTGCTCCAGGTCGCAGGAATGAGGGAGCAAAGAATTACCTCCTTTAGGAAGTATATCCCTGTGCCTGATTCCAATCTCTCCCACTGCTCAAGGCTCCAGACACAGCCACAGGACCGTGCAGCGACACGCGCTGGTCCAGTCCCACCAATGGAGGTAGGCAAAGATAGAAACACCCACGGCAACAAGAGAAAGCCTTGGCTAAGTCGCGGGGTTTAGGTCCTGAGCTCCTCCAGATGGGCGGAGAGGGCTCAAGTACAATACCGGGACACACCATTTTTTCTTCGATTCCTTAACATGGTCAGGAGCCCTGAGACCATCCACGTGGACACGCACGTGTGCAGCAAGCCCACACACACTCCTTACACTATCACACGCCCCTGTCCACCACTCACGCCGCTACCTCGACACCTCCGGGGCTCGGGCCGGGGCCAGAGACGTCGCCGTCGCGGATGCTCAGGTCGTAGACAGCGCCGTCGAGCAGCACCGCGGGCCGATAGAGGCGGGGCCCGTCCGTAGGTCGGTGGCGTTCGGGATAGTCGCCGAACAGGAACTGGCGGATGATGGCCGTCTTGCCCACTCCGGGAGCGCCCAGAACGGCCACCCGCAGGCTGCCCCCCATGGCCGGCCCGCGCTGCCGCGCCCCGCGCCGGAAAGCTTCATGGGCCGGCGCCGCGCCGTGCGCGCCCAGTCGTGCGCCCCGCGCGCCCTGTCCGGTGCGCCCCGGCCCCGCCGCGCTCCTCGTCGCCTCGCTGAGCAGCCGAGCACAGGAGAGGCCGGGCCCGGAGACAGGGCTGGCGGCGGGAGGGCAGACAACCGAGCGGGCAGACAGTGGCGGACGCACTAGCAGCTCGGGCGAGTGCCAAAGCTCGGGAGAGAACAGACCCGGCGCGCCGCGCGCAGACACCGCCTCCGCCCGCAGCGCCAACCGCGGCGCCGCCGGGCAGCGCGGGGCCCCGAGGTCCGACCCCCTCGCGGCACGGGTTCGGCAGCAGCGCAGCCTCTCGGCTCTTCGGCCCCTCTGTCCTCTCCAACCAGCGCCGGGAGTCACCGCCCCGGCCGCGACTGGAGGCGCGAGCAAAGCGAGTCAGCGGGGCCGCCCCGAGACAGAGATGAGGTAACCGCCCGCCCCTCCCACCCCCTACCCTCCCGGGACGCCCCTCCCGGGAAGGGTCGTGGGAAGGTGACTGGAGGACAGGGAGCCCGCTCCAAAATAGAAGCCCCTTCCCGCCCGCCCCCTTCTCGTCCTCTGCTCCCAACACTGCTCAAGCAGGCTCCTGACAAACCCTGGCCCACTGGAGTCGAGCCGCCCAGGGCGCGGATCAGGTCCCAGCTGTGACCTTGGAAGAATCGCTATACTGTGCTTGGTCTCTGCTCTGCATCCATCAAAGGCAGAAACCTTCAAGGGCTTTTGCTGCTTCTGAGAATCTACCAAGTGTCAGACCCTTTTCCAAACTGTTCCTTACTTGATCCTTAAACCTTCAGCCTCAACCCTGGTATCTCCATTTGAGGGAAGAGGAAACAGGCTGGAGTGAGAAATCTCCAGGGTTAGAAGAAAAGTGGGGCCCCTAGCTGTCCGGTGGCCTTGCTGTCTTCTCTGAGGGACCTGCCACCTTCCTTTCACCCACAGGAGTAAATTGGACAATATGTAAATATTGTAAAACAGCGGCCTGGCAGGGGAGGAGGGGACAGAGGGGACTGAACCCAGCACACACTGAGTCACAGCAACTCAGCCTCAAATCCCTGCCTCAATAAGACTGGAGGTAAATAAATAAAGGTCCAGAAATTGGCCAACACCACCTGTCACTGCTAAGGCCATTTCCTTCGGGAACTTCCACCTGTAGCTTCCCTCAAAGGACAGTAACATCCTAACCAGACTTCCAGAGCCCAAATCCCCCTCCCTGGAATTGGACAGGAAGTTCCTACTGCCAATTTGCAAAGTTGCACCCCTCTCCACTACACTGAGGGATTCTGACATCTCTGCCCTCTGCCAGGTTACTGAGGTGAAATGCACAGATGTCTGGTTTCTACACTGACCAAGGATTTCATTTACTTAACAAATATTAAAAATATTACTGTTTGCCAAGATGCTGAGGGAGAAGGGGGAGCAAGTACTGGGAATTGAACCCAGAGGGGTTTTACCACTGAGCCCCATCCCCAGCCCTTTTTATTTTTTATTTGAGACAGGGTCTCACTGAGTTGCTTAAGGCCTCGCCAAATTGCTGAGGCTGGACTTGAACTTGGAATCCTCCTGCCTCAGCCTCCCAAGTTGCTGGGATTACAGGCATGTGCCACTGCACCTGGCTGCTGACATGGAGTTTTGAAGGAGGGTCGGAGAGAGGAGGAGGAGGAGGAGGAGAAGACCATGGACAAAACACCCTCCCCAGCCCAGGGAAAGGTGGAGGAGCATGGAGGCGATCCTGGGCAACCTCAGAACATTTCTCTCACAGTGGCAGTGTTTTTATCTCCCATGCTGGAAGAGGGCCTCAGCCTGATTTCACTTCTCTCCTCAACCTTGAGGGAGCTCAGCCCACCTCTGGCAAGGATTCTGTCTTCAAGTTCAGTGAATAGGGACGGTTGGCTTCATATTTTTTCATAGTGTTTCCCTTCACTCGATATTCCTTTTTACATTTTTTTCTTGTGAATTTAAAAAATTTTACAGCTTCTGAATTTTGTGAGCTGTTTCCCTTCCTTTGGGGAACAAGGCAGGGAGTCAATAAGTTTACCCCCCAACCTTTCTGGTGGACACTGGGCGGGTCTTGATTAAGAATTTTTTTTAGGGGGGGCAGAGGGAAGGCTTAGGGGGGAAATTGAACTGAGGGGCCCTTGACCACTGAGCCATCTCCCCAGCCCTATTTTGTATTTTATTAGAGACAGGGTCTCACTGAGTTGCTTAGGGCCTCGCTCAATTGCAAGGCTGGCTTTGAACTCTATCCTCCTGCCTCAGCCTCCCTGAACCGCTGGGATCACAGATGAGTGCCCGGCTCCTTTCTTCCTTTTCTATGTAGTGCCCTCTTCCTGGGCAGTGATTCTCTGAGAACTCCAGGCAGGGCTCTGTACGTGGCACCTCTGAGTCCCCTCATGGCTTCTTGGCCCGTGCTTTTGGAATGATGGACACTGTGGACTGGGAAGGTCTCAGGGCTCCCACAAAGTTCTGCACAATCCTCAGGGGTGTCACCTTCCCTAGGGACTCTCCTGTCAGCATCAGTAGCAGAAATCCCACTTCCTCAGGACTGTGATGTGCAAGCCCTGACCCCAGAGTCACCTGCTCATTGAGACTCGGAGAGCAGTGATTGGCCTGAGCTGATCAGCAGGAAAGGAGATTGTAAAGAAGCCCCCTGAGAAGCCCAGCTTTACCTGAGCCCAGGGGCCAGAGAGGCTTCTAGAGGTGGTCAGCTGGAATATTTGGCCCTTTGGAGAGGGACTTTAGGGAGGTCCCTGTCACTCATGCAGACTGTTCTGAGCTGTCATGGAGTGGGCGATCCTGTGGCAGGTTTCCCAAAAGACCAGCAAGTTGGACGGCTGGAGCTGCCTGGGACATGGATTTCTGAGTGTCTCTATTTGGAACTGCGGTGTTGCCGCCTGCTCTTCCTCCCCAGCCCCTACTCCACAGTGACCGGGGTACCCGGCCCTCATGTTTGCATCCAGCATTTCAGGGACACCCACCACACACACACTTCTCCTTTGGCACAGGAGACCTAGCACTGGCTAGTCACTCTTGTCCTCTGTGGCTTCTGAGACAGACACATCTGCAGCCAGGTTCAGAGAAATGGAGACAGGAGCCTTGGGCTGGTGAAGGGCTGTGGGGTGAGGGGTCTCCGGGAGGCACTAGCCTGGCTGGGGGTGGGGGGCATGAAAAGGAGCCAATGACACACCTAAGCTTAGCCCTCAAGGATCTACCCAGATGGTAGAGAGGGTAGGGAGTGGGCCTGGGGAGGGGCAGGCACTGGGGGAGAATTTTGCTTCCCCCAGTTCTTTGCCCACAGCCTCCGAACAGCAGCAACCTGGCAGCCTCCCCATTACCTCGTCCCCTCAAGTGGCATCCCCCACAACTGGCCTGGTTCTGGACACTCCTTGGGCATTGGCCTGGCTCCAATGTTTAATATAAATATTTGATGTGATTCAAATAAAATGCCAACTTTTAAAACAAATAGTTCTAAAGTACAAATGGGGGAAAAGAGGGTACTCTAAGTTATCAAAACATAAAGGTACTTCTTTGTGGCCTGGCGTGATGCCTGTAATCCCAGCTACTCTGGAGACTGAGGCAGCAGACTCAGCCCAGGCAATTTAGTGAGGCCCTATCTCAAAAATAAAAGTGGCTGGGGTTGAAGCTCAGTGGTGGAGGGCCTGGGGTTCAATCCCCAGTAAGGGACGGGGCGGGGGTGGTGGTGGCAGGGAATCTTTTTGAAGAAGGCAGAAACCAAAGAACATTCAAATTCTCTCCAGAACAGAATTCAGAAAAACATCCGAATATATGTGAAAATTCAGTATATGATAAAAATGGCATTTTAAATCTGTGGGGGAATGATGAATTATTCAGTATATGGTGTGGAGACAACTGGTTAACCATCTGGGGGAAAGGGGAAGTTGGATCTCTGGCTCCTTCCTACATACAGCCCAGATGGAACAGAGGGAAAGACAAACACTAGGATCTGACAAGTACTAGAAAGAAAAGATCAAAAGGGAAGCGGGGCTGGGAGTGGGGAGGCACACCTGGAGCCCCAGCGACCCCTGAGGTGGAGGCAGGAGGACTGCAAGTTTGGGACAAGCCTGGGCAATTTCGTGAGACCCTGTCGCCAGATAAAAATAAAATAAAGAACAGGGGTAGGCTGAGGGGGTAGCTCAGTGGTAGAGTGCTCCTAGGTTCCATTTGCAGTCAGCCCTCAAATAAAAGGCACAGGGACACTGCACTCTGATTCCAGTAAGCACAGAACAATGTGTATTGCAAGCTCTGATTGTATGTAAGAAGGGGGGAAGGAAAATGTATTAGATGCCATTTGGACAGTTATAGTTTCATTGAATGGGAGAGAAACGGGAAGGAGCCAGAAGGCTTTCACTCCTATCCTTTATTACCTTTTGGATTTTTTTTTCCCCCAATACTGGGGATGAAAACCAGGGCTTCCTACATATTAGCTATGCTTTCCAGCTTCATCTCCAGAACTCCAAGTTAAAATATAAAATGTGGGGCCAGGGTTGTGGCTCAGAGGGCAGAGTGCTTGCCTAGCATGCAAGAGGCCCTGAGTTCGATCCCAGGCACCACATAAAAAAAAATAAATGTATTGTGTCCATCTACAACTAAAAAAATGTAAAATATAACTTTTTTTATACCTTCATTTTATTTATTTATATGTGTTCTAAGGGTTGAACTCAGGGCCTTGCAGGTGCTAGGCGAGTACTCTACCACTGAGCCACAACCGCAGCCCCTAAAATGTGAACGTTTGATGAGACCATTCTGGAGCTCAATCCCACAGCTGCATTTGTACCCATGAGCAAGGATGTATGTGGGAGGGTGCTGGCCTGCAGCACTGCTGGGACTTGCAGAAGACAGGAACAGCCTGCATGTCCATCCATCACAGGGACTGGCTAATGGTGGCCCATTCATCCGCAGAATACTAATATGGGTCTGACTCCAGAAATTACTGTCAGGGAAAAGCAGGATGGAGAAGTGGCTCTGTGGTACAGCACTTGCCTAGAACGCCTGGCTTCAACTCCGGATCTTACCCCCCTCCTCTCTCTCTCTCTCTCACACACACACACACACACACACACACACACACACACACACACACACAGAACATGCTGGAAGTGTGTAGGTATGCTACCATTTCTTTGGTAAATCTCTCTAGGGATTTGCTTGAACACACATAGACGAGTATCTCTGCAAGGAAAAAAAAAAATCTAGCAACGTTTTTTTTTACCTCCAGGGAAGATGTGACTGAGGAAAGATGGGAGGGAGAAGTTTATCCTTTGTATGATTGATCTTAAGGCCCTGCATCACTTTCTTCCTGAAAACAAACATAAACCACTAATTGAAGATTAAAAATGCCAAAGGAGGGGCTGAGGCTGTGGCTCAGTGGCAGAGCATTTGCCTGGCATGTGTGAGCACTGGGTTCAATCCTCAGCACCACATAAAATAAATATAAAATAAAGGTTAAAAAACAATGCCAAAGGAGGTCTCACCACAGCCCTTAGCATGGGTGTTTATCTGTGGGACCCTCTAAAAGGAACTGGTTGCTGTTGAATTTCCTAACCAGCTGGGAAGGCCCAAGATGCTGGAGAATCTTTTTTTTTTTTAAACACATTCTAAAGTTCCAATTTATTTTTATTTTTTTAAAGAGAGAGTGATAGAGAGAGAGAGAGAATTTTTAATATTTATTTTTTTAGTTATCGGCGGACACAACATCTTTGTTGGTATGTGGTGCTGAGGATCGAACCCGGGCTGCAGGCATGCAAGACGAGCGCACTACCGCTTGAGCCACATCCCCAGCCCATGGAGAATCTCAAAGAGAGCCAGGGCTGGCAGGGCATGGGGGCACATGCCTAAAATCCCAGTGACTCCAGAGGCCGAAGCATGACACTAGCACGTTCAAGGCCAGCTTCTGCAATTTAGCAAGACCCTGTTACAAAATAAAACTTAAAAAGTAGGGGGTGTGGCCCAGGGTGGAGGGCCTTTGGGTTTAATCCGCAGTACCCTCGTCCCCAAAAGCCATGGTGCCTCCCCAAGCTGCAGGACTTCCAGGTCTGAGAGGTGGCCTGAGCTGAGCAGGTGGAGGAGGAGGCATGAGATGGGAAGGACAGGGAGGCCTAAGGGCTGGGATTGAATAGCTCCTAAAGCACTTTTCCTAAAGGCCTGGTGGCCTGGCCTTCGGTGCCAATCTTCCTGATGCAATGTCCATATGTAGCACCCCACACTTGGAGAACTGGGAGCCTGAAGGTCCCCTGCCTGTTTCCCCTGAGTATATTAAGCCTGAGGAACAGGCTGGGTCTCCTCTTGCTGGGTGCTGTGTGGGAAGAATCATGGGAGGGTCCTGCCCACCATGCTCTGAGGTTTAGGCAGACTGACTTAGGAGGGCAAGCCCATGAACACACTCAGTTCAAACAGGCCAGCTGTGTGTGTGTGTGTGGTATTGGACACTGAACCCAGGGATGCTCGACCACTGAACTGCATCCCCAGCCCTTGCTTTTTTTTTTTAAATACAGGGTCTCACTACATTCTGCAGATTAGTCTCAAATTTGTGGTCCTCCAGCTTCAGCCTCGGGTTTCTTGATTACAGGTGTGCACCACCAAGCCCACTCCAGCCTTTTTCTTTGGGTTGTAGTTGGACACAATACCTTTATTTATTTCTTTGTGGTGCTGAGGGGGAACCCAGGGCCTCACATGTGCAAGGTTAAGCCCTCTATCGCTGAGCCCCAGACCCAGCCCTAGCCCACCTTTCTTATCAGTTCTCCTCACCCAAGGTCTTTGACTTGGGCCTCTGGTGGCCCAATGTCAATCCAGTGGGAACAGCTATCCTACATGTCCACTGTCTGGCCTTGATGGTAGATGTGGGGGGAGAGGAGGGTCTGAGAAGCCCCAGGATGATGACGCCAGCAGTCCTTGCAGGCAGTGACCCCATCCAGGAATCCTCTAAGGGCTTCTTGGATCTGGGGATGCAGGCAACACAACAGGTGCAGCTAGCAGTCAGCCGCTCCTGCAGCTCACTGGCAGGCAGAGCCTCAAGCAGCATCTGCCTGGGGCCTTCTGAACCTAGATCTTGAGGGGCTGCAAGAACCAGGCTTGTACAATCAAGGGCCTTGCCTTTTTTTTTTTTTTTTTTAAATCTCTGTTCCCTGGGGCAGCACACTGGCACCTCAGGGCTCAGAGGCAGGGCAAGATGCCCAAAGGGGCAGACCATCTTTTCCTGGTTTCCAGCAGCTGGGTAGGCAGGGTGTTGGGGGCTGAGCGCAGAAAGAACAGGAGCGGGTGGCTGGGGCTGAGGTGGGCTGGAGGGACCCTGGCTGCTCCTCCCTGAGAAGCAGGCAGAAGCCCCACCAACCAAGTGGAAGCTCTGCCAACAGAGCCCGCCTGTTACTGCTGCCCTCCCCAGGTCAACACCAGAATTGAGGCCACACAGAGCAGTGTCCTTGGTGGTATCTGGTTCAGACTTTGCCCCTCCTCAGAGATTCTCCTGTGGCTCCCAGAAGCCTCCCAGAAGGCAGGGAGCCAGGGGAAACCCAAATGGGATGCCAGCCCTCCTGGCCTGTGGCAAAAGGTGAAAGCACATCAGCTGGGGAGGACTTGGGATCAGTGGCAGGAGAGGTGCCAGGGAGACCAGCAGGCCTCAGAAGTTGGTTTTCCAAGGACAGGATGGAAGGAAAACCCTGTCCTCAGTGTGAGGCGCAGCTTGAGTCCAGGATGCCCGCCCAGAAGAGCCTCAGGACCTGACACACCGGCCAGGGAAACACTTGATGTCATCATTTTTATTCACTTTCTCTTTTTGAAAATAAGAGTAACATACAATATATATTTTCTATTTGTATATATTAGATATAGTTACTGCGGGGGTCAGACAACATCCCTGGCCACTTGGAGGCAGTTTTCAAATCTGATTTTTGGGGAGGGAAAGAAGTGTCCGTGACTGCCAAAAGCAGAATCTCTTTATTATCAAACAGCAAAGACAGGAAAACCTAATGCGCTGCCAGACATTGAGACTGGGAGCCAGGGGAGGGCAGCTGATGCTGGAGAAGCCCCAGGAACCCAGGCAGGAAGCTCATCCGCAGGCCCGCAGCCCCATCCCTTGGCCCTGTCTCTGCCCTGCCCTGGGCTCCCCAAGAGGATGCCAAGGAATGTATTGAGGCAGTGACGGTCCTCAAGAGCAGGGGGTGGGGACAACATGGCTGCTGGGGGAGCAGGAGCCCAGGCAGGGGCTCTGGGGGCTTCTGTGTGGTCTTGACATGGGGGCAGTCACAGGGTACCAACTTGTGGACGGTGGGTGGGTCTGCAGGCCCAGAGCTCACCTTGGCTAGCTCAGCTCAGCTCCTGTCACATCCATGAACCCTGGAGCCCCTGATCCTGATACAGAAGCTTTTCTGGTACCCAGGGGACCCTCCCCACATACCCAGGACAAGCTGCCAGAGTCCACGCAACTCGAGGAGGCAGTGGGAAGGCCTCTAACACCAACCCAAGAGACAGCAGGGCCTGTCCAGCTGGGAACCTGAGGAGAGTGCCACACTCATGCCCAGGCACAGGCGGAGGAGGGGACCCTGCAGCCTTGCATTAGCTTTCACTGCCACTCGGGCTGTTTCCTTCACTCCCCTTACCTGACCCCACGTGAGCAGCAATGGAAGAGGGGTGACCAGAGCATGGGGTACACTGAGCTCTCCCCCAGGAGGGGGACCACTCTGCCCCAAGGACCTGGTGGCCCCTGCAGTCAGGGCCAGGGAGCCCCCTGGGTGGCCAGGAGCCCTGCCCCCTCCCTCCCATGAGGAGGTGCTGCTACCCCTGGCGGCTCCTCGACAGGGGCTGGCAGGAGGCTGGGTGGGTGTTGGATGCCTCAATTCTTGAGGATGGTCTCATAGGCCTGGTAGACGTGCTGGGACACCTCTGGTGCTCGACACTTCAGGGATAGCTGCAAGGGGAGAGGGGCAGAGGAGAGAGCACTCATCCCCAGGCTCCTCCGCAGGAGGAACACCAGGGGAGGGGAGAGAGCAGGTACCAGATGGATGAGCGTGACACGCCCACGTGGCCTGGTGGCAGCTGCGGCTGGGGCAGATGTGAGGTAAAGCAGAGGGGGTGGCCATCACAGCCAGCTGGGTGGGGACCAAATATACTTGCAGCCCACACACCTGCTGTCAGCCTCGCCACCAGAGCCCTACCGGCAGGCGATGTGACTCATGAGCTGTAAGCTATCAGGAGGGCCTGGCCTTCCACAGCCCCTGGAGATCTGGGGTCCTCAGGACAAAGACTGACAGGAAATCCTGAAGGGGCAGAGGGCTGGGAGGGAGCAGGTGAGGTGCCCAGGGCTTGTTCCTACAAAGACTGCCTCTGCACTGAAGGAGGTGTGCGCCCCACGATTCCAGGCAGAGGAGGGAGAAACCAGCCACCCCTCCACTCAAAAGTAACGGTTCTAGAGGATGCAATTAGGAGGGGGTGGGGGAGTTGAGTTCTGGAAGCGGGCAGCAGTGTGGCCCCCAGGGCTCTTTGCACACTGTGTGTGGAAGTAGGGTGTAGGCTCCTCAGGGGCTAGAAGATGGGCAGCCTATCTGCACTTCTGCTTGGCTTTGGGAACAGCAGAGTGAAGTGAGGCCAAGAGATGGGGGTGCACAGCATGGCTGGGGAGGGGGGGTGGGAAGAGGAAGAGAAAAGCAATCTGCTAACCTCCAAGTCCTGCACCACGGCGCCAGCAGGGAAGGTGGACATGCAGCAATCAAACAGGGAGACGGAAATTACCACCACCGAAGCCACCACCGCACCCTCTCCCACCGTAGTGCCAAGGCCACCAGCGGGGCCAGAGGAGGCAATGTCTGCAGGTCTGCAGGGCCATGCCTGCCAAACCCAGGGGTGCGGGAGAAGCAAAGCCTGGGGCTCCCCGTTCCCGGGAATAGCAGCGTAGGCTCCAGGACAACCAGGCACACATGGAGGCCATCTCCCAACTAGGTCTGATTCTGAGGCTGGGGACCACAGGCGGCTGAGAATCAACGTCCTCCTGGCTGGGCACTCAGGCACTGGCATGACAGCAGGGCCAGGGCCTGTTCCCAGCAATGCCACTGCCCTGCCTGGTGTCTTACCTGATAACTTGAGGGGGTTCACTGTAAGTTTCTAGAAAGGTGTTTTTCAGAGACAACTGAGTCTAATTCACACCAGGCTCCAAGGGACCCTCAGCACAACCCCATCAGAGCCCCCCCACTAGCCTGGTGGCAGAGCTCCAGGACTTCAGGCAACTGCAGGGGTTCTCACCATGAAGCTGGTGTTGCCCGGCTGGATCCGTAGCTCTGCCAGAACCCAGATGCCGTTGGTCAGTTTCAGGGACTGGTAGAGCATGTCCTGGCCCTCCACATTCCTCTTGGCGATGGTGAAGATGTTGCTGCTCTGTAGCTTGCTGCTCACAGTCTCTAAGGAGTCAGACAGGGCCCAGGTCAGCGAGGGCGGGGGGGGGGGGGTGGGAACTCGCAAGGCCCAGCGGGAACCAAGAGGCTGGGCTTAGGCTTGGGGAGTCCTCACCTGCGTTGAGCGCACAGTCTCTGATCTGGAACTGGGCTTCATTCTCATTGGGAATATCTTTCCATGTGGCCAGAAACATTTGCCGATCTGCAGGGTGAGTGGGGTTGGGTAAGAGATGGGTCCCTGATACATGTGTGGCCCCTCAATGGCATGTGGCAGGAAATGGGTCTGGTCTTTACTGTCTGAGGACAGGTACAAGCTCCTCCACAGCCCCTTCTGCTTCTCCAAGCAAATCCTTAACTCTGTGATGAGGGCACCAGGGATGTTCCCAAATGACCCCAAGTTTCCCACCTCTCTCCCCCTCCCCACTCCCACCTCTTCCTCCTCTGGCTCTGAGCCACCTGCTTGTTAGTCATGGCCTGCCTCCCAGGGCTGCTGCAGCAAGCGAGAGATGACGTGGGCCCAGCACTCCCCACAAACTGGGCAGGGTTGAGGCCCTACTGCACTGCCTTCTCCAGGTTCTGGCCCCAGCACACAGGATGCGGGCACCAAGCATGTGGCATGATCTGTTCCTCCTACAGCCTGTAGGACAAGGCTGAGGGTGCAAGTAGGAGAGCCCACAAGCAAAAGATCTCCTGTGTGGCATAAGCCATCTGCCCAGCCAGGGCTAAGGGCCCCAGCTACGCTGCCTGCTACAGGCTCTGCTGAGCGATTCACCATGGGGCAAGGCCATCCACTGATCCTTGGCAAACACCAGGTTCCCAAGCCAGGGCACACTGCAGAGACCCCAGGGACTCCTTCATGACTCACCCATTTTCCCATCCTCCACAAAGAGGATGTGCAGTGGGTACAAGGTGCTGAAGTAGAAGACATCAATGTTGTTTTTCACAGCCACCTAGGCACAAAGAGGTCCCCAGTCAGTCCCAGAGGCTCGACACCCTGATTCTTGGGCTGACACCACCTTTGAGGCCCAAAGGAGGGCATTCCCGAGTATGACCCTCCCCTTGTTCCCTCTGATCTGGGCCGCCCCTGGCACACATGTAGCCCAAACCAGGACTCCACAGACCAGCCCTCTGCTGCCACGGCTGGGTCCCCTGGGTCCCTGGGGCCAGCAGGCAGGGAAGCACTGAGGTGCCTGGCCCTGCTGGAACACACCTGGAGATTGTTCAGAGGCTCCATCTTCATGACTGAGCCCACTGTGTTAAGAGGCAGGGAGGTCTCCACCGTCTGGTTGGGGCTGAGCGGCGCATGCACCTGGAGGGGGGCGGCGGGGGCCAGGCCAAAGCTGGGGAGAGAGAAGCCCCCGCAGGGATGGCAGGGGAGCAGGTGCTAACACACGCCAGGTGGGCTCTTTAGGCCAGAGTGGGCACAGAGGTGAACAAGGAGCCTCTCCACCAAGCTGGCCTTGCCCAAACTCTAGGCTAAGGGCAGGACAGGCTCCCGACCACTGCCACACCCCCATGGCTGTGGAGACAGGAGGTAAGAGCCTTGCGCCTGCCGCTCTGCCCCACTCTCACTGCAGACTGAAGCACATCTCTTCCCTTCTCCTCTGGATTGGGGCCTGGGCAGGTCCAAGTTTAGTACAGCCTTGCCCTGCTCTGCCCTTGAGCAGCTCCAACCTGACACCAGACACTGACTCTTTTAACTTGAAAACTCAGTGGCTACCCAAGTCTCTGCTGCCAACTCCCAGCTCCCGGGAGGGGTCTGACCACCTTAAATGAAAGCCAGATTTCACTGGGCCAGAAATGGCCACAGAGATTCAGGAAAGTCCTGTTTATCTGTAGAGCAGTGTGGACAAGAGCAGTATGTGGGCAGATCCCACAATTAGGAGGACCAACCCTTGGTGTGAGAGACACTCCCACTGTAGGCTCTTGGTAAATTACAACAGCATGGACTGTGACCTGAACTGAGGCTGTGGGGTGGCCATGCTGGTCATGTGCTAGCACAGCAGTTTCTATCCTCATAAAAACAGGCAGATGTCATCCCATCTTTCAGGTGAGGACAGGGAGCCTCAGAGAGGCACAGACTCATGCCCAGACCATACAGGGTGAGTGACACTGCTAAGAATCAGAACTCAAGCTTCTGGATTCCCGCTGTGCTCTTTACCCACAAGACCAAATTAAGCCTACCTAAGAAATAGCAGGAGATGACATAGGAAACCCCAGGCCTGCATGGTGGCTCAGCAAGTCAGGCCTTCCTGGGACCTCTACCACTGCCACTGTGGCCTTCTGCAAGGCCCTTGCCCTTTCTGAATCTATTAAAAAGGGAAAATGGCATTAAGTTTCTGGGCTGTCAGGTGATTCCATTAAACAACACTCCAAAAGCACTTGGCCCAGGTTCTGATACCCAGGAAGTCTTCAACACACAGGAGGTTTGTTATGAGCAAGTGTTGGGACGATCCCTAGTACTTGAGTGTATGTGTGGCCTCTAGGGTCCTCTGAGAGAAAGTGGCAGAGCTGCCCTCGCCTTCCTGGCCTGCCCAAGGGTGGGAGCCCCAGGATCTCCCTGAGGAAGCAGCCCCTTCAGTCAACTTCTTAGAGGCTCAGTTTGCTCATCACTGGAGCTGCTCAGGAAGAAGATTCATCAGGAGGGGCTGCTTCAGTTCCCCAGAGAGCCCTAGCCTCGCTGCCTCACCAATCCAGCATGGTGCCAGACAAGTGAGCTGCCCTATGACATGCAGTGTGGGGACCTGAGTGGGTGGAGGATCCTGGAGTAGCCACCATTCATTCTCAGAGGAATCTGATCTTGTGCCACTGGGGGGTGGGTTGGGGTAAGGAGGCCCACTCCCCACCTGCTTTCTTAGAGTTGCTTCCTGACACAAACGTGACTAGGGTCTGGGAAAAGAGGATTGAGCTCCTGACAGTGGGGGGACAGTCCCCTCCTGGTATGGAGGAAGCCTGTTAAAGGGTGGTTGCTGGGTTGGAGCTGGGGAGTAGGTTTGCTTTCTTTCTTTCTTTCTTTTGGTACTGGAGATTAAACCTGGAGTGCCTCACTGAGTTACATCCCAGTCCTTCCTTTTGTTATCTTTAATTTTTTTCTTGGTACCAGGGATTTGAACCCAGGGATGCTTAAGCACTGAGCCACATCCCCAGCACCCCTCTCTCCCACTTTTTAAATTTCAAGATAGGCTCTTGCTAAGTTGCTCAGTGCCTTACTAAGCTGCTGAGGCTGGCTTTGAACTTGCGATCCTCCTGCTTCTGCCTCCCAAACTGCTGGGATTCTAGGCGTGTGCCGCTGTACCTGGATACCTTTTGAGACAGGATTTCACTAAACTGCTGAGATTATAGGCCTGTGCTTCATAGAGCTGGAATTTCTTTTTTCTTTCTTTTTTAAAAATATATTTTCTTAGTTATAAGGGGATACAATGTCTTTATTTTACTTTAGGTGGTGCTGAGGATCGAACCCAGTGCCTCACGCATGCTAGGTGAGTGCTCTACCGCTGAGCCACAACCCCAGCCCACAGAATTGGAATTTCTAACAGCAACATTTCTCCAGCCATCAAAGGAAGGCAAAAGTAAGTGGGGGACACCCTTCCTGCTCCTCCTGGTACTCTGGAGTCTACATAAAAAGGTTGAGTGGTGTGGGGATCACTGTTGTGGAGTTTGGCCTGAGAGTGGTGAGGAACATTTATCTTCTCCAAGCCCCCTGTGGCTGCCAGCTCTGCCTGCAGGCCAATAGACTCTGGGCAGGTTGGCCTTGGGAGCTCACCTGTTGCGGTTGAACTGGATGGCAAAGTCTGTCATGACCTGCAGGGCCTTGTTGGTCAGCTGCAGGTCCATGGAGATGGAGCCCACCTGGCGGGTGAAGGTGCCTGAGATCTCCAAGCCTTTGGCCTTCATGGCTGGGAGCCAGACCTGCAGGGAAGACCGGGGTAGGGCTCTTACATGTCCCTTTCTCTGACCCAAGCTCAGTAGCCCACCTGGGGGCTCCTTTTTCTTTCTCCTGAAGGGACCTTGCAGACTGGCCACTCCTGCCATCTCAGGATGATAGTGATCCCGTGGTTCACCTAGGGCCACCGCATGGTGTGGTTGCCATCAGAATAGCTGGGGATGTGACTGGTGCACCCAAGGGCTTATCCAGGTCTTCAGAGGTCAAAGAAAACACTTAGCTAGCAGGGCTGGGGAAGGCAACCAGACAGGTGAGCCTTGCCAGCCTCCTGACAAGACAAGGACAGAGCTGAGTGCCAAACGACATCTTGGATTCTGGCCAGAACCTGGGACCTTTCTGTCACAGTCTGTCCTCCCTTACAGGATGCAGGGCTGGCCTTTCATTGTCAAAAGTGGCCAAGGACAGTACCCAAGAGGACCTCTTGTCTGGGAAGCCCTTGATGCCTGGCTGCCCTGGTCAATGGAGTCTCAGCCCAAGACTGCTGCCTCCAGGAAGCCAGCCTCCAAGCTCCTTCCCTGTATTATGTCCCAATGATGGGAAGGCAGATAAACTTGAGCCTGTGTGCCTGTCTCTCCTGCTCCCACAGAGCTCTTTGAGGGAAGGCTTGCTTTTTTGTTTTTACATCCTTGGCTCAGAGCCTGCTGTGGAGCTGGCATTCAGGGAGTGTTTGCTGAACAAACAGTAGGAATCACAGTGGTGCCTATTAAGGGTCACATAGGACCCTTGGGGTCACACAGATGCCTCTCAGGCTGTTAGTCTCCCATGGCTGACTTACTGACCCCTCAAAATCCTAACAGCTTCCACAAGTGTCCATAACCCTCATGCTGAAGTCATGCATCCCAAATCCTGTCAATGCCACCTGCCCCCAGGATCTTCACTTCCCAATTCCTCCACTGAAGCCACCTATGTCTGTGCCAGCAGACCTCCCCAGCTAGGGCAGCACCACAGGGGTCTGTTCCATTCCCCTTCCCCCAACAGCTAGAGGCATTTTGTGAAATTCAAATGTGATCATGGCATCCTTGAAGACCCCTTCTAACCTTGTAATGTCCTCAAAAGCCTGGGGCTGCTCCAGGCTCAGCATGCCCCAGTTCCTGGGAACCCACACCTCCCCATCCCTCTGCTTGGAAGGCACTTCTCCACCCCAACCGTATCTGGCCGACCCCGGGCACCTTTTGCACGCCCTGGACAGATCTGTGAGGGCAGAAATGACCATTTCCAGTTCTAAGCTCTAGGCTGTGACTGAGCACATAGGAAGCAGTCAGAGAGTGGCCGAACCTGGCCCCAAGCCCAGCTTCCTGGAGGGCTCCCCCCAGCCCTGCCCCATAGGCCGCACGCCTCCTCTTTTTTAAAAAATTCCTTTTTTATAGTATTGAGATATTGGCTGCTGGGCAAGCACTCTGCTGCTGAGCCACATCCCTATCCCTTTTTAATTTTTATTTTGAGACAGGGTCTGCTAAGTTACCAAGTTGGCCTTGAATCTGCCATTCTTCTGCTTCAGTCCCCACGTCACTGGCTGAACCAACGAACTGTCCCAAGCTGCTGACCCACATGCTGGAGGAACTCAAAATTCTTGTACATAGGGAGCCCTATCCCTGCTGACCAGGAGGGGTTGGAAAACATATTTACTCCAAGGCAGGCGGGGAAAGCACATGAGGCAGACAATTCCAGTAATCACATACTGCCAAGGACAGGCAGACGATCTGAAGGGAGAGCACAGGCGCATCCTCAAACCTTCCTGTGACTAAGGTAGTAGGGAAAGTCCTGACCTGTTGCAAGGACTCCTCCTCTAGGCAATCTGCCCCGATTACTTCTAACTTAGCAGTCCCCTTGCCTCTTATCCCTGGCACTCGCTGCTGACTAGAGACGCTCCTCTGGCCCTGCACTAGGACAAAGCAGTGATGACGTGTTACGGTTACCATATAAACAGAGACCAGCTTGCTGAGGGCCCACACATGACTTTACGTTTCTGGTACCTTTCAGTGCCTGGCAAGGGTTGGCACCCTCAGGGCTGCAGGAGTCTTTGCTGGTCTGTTTTTCTATCTTGCCTTATGCTTGTTATATGGGGCTTTCAAAGGGTATGGGTCAACCTCATGCCCTAGTGTGGACAATCTATGGAGTAATTAGTCAGCTGATGCAATTTACATCATACCGCATGCCCTCTGTTCTCTGGTCCTGTTGATGATTCTGTCAACCCATGCATGACATTATGGCAGCCACATACATGGTTCTCACTTTGGGTCACAACATTGCGTTCAGTTTCAGACTGTCACTTACCAGTTATGAAACTGTAGACAAAAGCATTCAGATTTCTCAATCAAAGAATGGGACTCACTATAACATAAGGCTGCAGGAGGCCTCCGTGGGATGGTGGGTGCTAGGCAAGGCTGGTAAAGAGCCTGGTACACCAGTGTGCCACTAGTGTCAGAGCTGCTGTCTAAGGGCCTCTTGGGGCCCAGACTCTGCTAGGGGGCTTGCCTGGGGGATCTGCAATGGCCCATTAAGAGTCACGTAAGACCACCATCACTGCAGGTACAGCTGGTATATCGTGAGTGAGGTTATGTCCTGGCCCTTCAAAACAGGTCTCACTGTGTCACCAAAGCCTACCTGCCTTCTGCTCCGGTGAGGGAACCTCAGAAGAGAGGGACTCTGGCAGATACAGCTTCTGACATGAGCGTTATGAGGGGATTAGGCCAGATATATCCTTTTTAATGCTGATAATGTGCTCTCCTTAGTCCCAGACTCACATGTTCTCATGCCCTAAACCCAGCTCTCCTTTCCTTGGCACCCTCTGTCCTGTGTCCCCATCTCAGCACCTCTAGTCACCTGGCTGCTCAAGTGAGAACCACCCCAAGCCCTTAAACATCCTGATCTTCCCATCTCCCAGGGAGCTCTCAAGTCCAGCCTCTGTGTCTACCCCCAAAGCCACACCCCTCACCCAGACCCTCAGCAGTGCCCATCCTCCCTGCCAGTCTCCTTGAGTGGGCTCTCTGCTTCTGCTCCTCCACACCTTCTCTGGAACCTGAGTATCTCTCTCAGGCAAATCAGACCATTTTATCCCTCAGCTTAAATCCTTCCTGGATTTTATGCCTGGATCAAGAGTAAACACTCAGCTTGACCCCGTGGACCTGCCCTTCCTTGCTAATCTCCCACCTAGCCATGAGCCTTAGGGGATGTGCTGCCCTGGGGAGCACAATGGATACTTGTGAGGCATCTCCAGACGCTGTTGGGGGTCTGCCTGAGTGACCTGGCCACCATCACTTGCATAAGGGGGTGCTATTATGATTTGTGGGTTGAAGTCAGGGATGTTGGACATGCTGTCCTGGGACATCAGTCCTGGTGACAAGCACCTGTCTTGGGTATCTTTGTAGCATTTCCTGCATGGAAAGTTCTAGGACTATAACTCAAGGGGAGCCTGTTCTTGGTCTTTTTTAGTGGGATTCAGTCACTGTTTCAGAAATTAACAGTACTGTTGGCCACATCACTCAGGGTGCCCAAGCTTCTAATACCATCTACAGCTGTCACAGCCACAGGGAAACTTTAACACGTCTTTTGGGGTAGGTGGGTGTGCCCAAGCATTTTTATTGAAATATGGGTTTGTATTTTCATCTTTTTGTCTCCTTCACCCAGTGATAGTGTTGGACTATTTTTGAAATTCTATGTGTAGATAGGTTGAACAGTCTACCAATTTTCTTTAGGGTCAGGAAGGGGGCACTATAAAATGTCTTATAGGCCGGGCACGGAGGTGCACGCCTGTAACCCCAGCAGCTTGGAAGGCTGAGAGGAGGATTACAAGTTCAAAGACAGCCTCAGCAATTCAGCAAGGCCCTGAGCCAGTTACAAACAGGCTAGGGATGTGGCTCAGCAGTTAAATGTCCCTGAGTTCAATCCCCGGTATTAAAAAAAGAAGTCTGTAACTGAAGCAGTGGGTCTGAAGCACTGAAAAAATACTGTGCCTGCTCAGTGCCCTAACAAGGTCAGAGTACTCACCCCTCTCTCCCCTCCAGGCCTTGCTATGGGCAGCTCCCTGGCTTTGCACCCTTCCTGCATTTGCTTAACTAATTGTGACTGTTCTGCAGGCCTATGCTCAGCAAGCCCTCTTCTAGGAAGCCCTCTTGGGTTCCCAAGCTGAAGTTAGTTTCTCTTCCTCTGTGCAGCTATAGCCCAGCTTCTCTTGCAGTGCCAGCTTGAGCCAATTCCCCGGCCCAGGCCTTTAAGGAAGTCCACAAACTGGTCTTTATAATTTTTCTGTGTTCCTGCTGTGACTGAAGGCAAGGTACTTACTGCTTTGGGGGCCACGTAGGATCCTGACAGGGTGCCCACACCACTGGTCAAGTCAAAGAGGTCACTAAGGCCACTGCTGATGGGTGCTCCTAGTCTGGCTGGTACTGCTGCTGCTGGGGGTGCCCCAAAGCTGGGGTCTCCAATCTGGAAAGGAAGAGAGAGAGATCAGAGGCAGGCATCAAAAGCAGGGACATCAGGGGCATGGCAAGAGTAGTCACTTAAGTTTAGGAAACAGTGGAGATGGGGATGGGACAGCTCTCCACATCAACTCTAAGTTGTAGAAACAAGAGAGTGAGATTATTGAAGGAGAGATGATAAGCCCTCCCATGCCCTATAAGCCTTGAACCTCAGGGGGGTGACCCATGGATAAAGGAAGGACCCCAGACATACTACTGCGTAGGATGTACTAAGCAGACCAGAGATCCTCAGGATGACAAGGTAATTTGTCACGGGGTGGAAAAGAACACAGTGAAAAATTCATGGTATTCAGGGTCCAGTGGCAACTGGATGCCAGGAGGTCAAAGCAAAGGCTGGACCAAAGGCCAGGGCTCAGCAAGGAGGGACATCTATGACATCACCCACCCCTTGGGATGCTGGGCTAGTGCTCTGAGGAGGAGCAGGGAAGAAGGCTTGGTGACACAGGGTTGAACCGTACCCCTTCAGGCTCATCCCCCATCTCCAAGCAGAAGCAGCAGGGTGGAGAGAACAGGCAGCAACATGCAGACAGAAAAGCCAAGAAAAACAACACAGAAACAAGAAAAAGGGAAAGAGGAAGATTAGTCAACTGTGGCTCCAACCAAGATGAATTTGGTTTGAGGCCCACAACCCTGTCTTCTTATGGGAACTACCCCCGTGGCTTTACCCACCACCCTAGTGGTGCTAACTGCCACACGCCTGCCCTTGTGTTGGGCACCTGAACTGAATAGGGCAAGAGAAGGGCTTGCCTGTCCCTCACCACCTGGCTCTACCACCTACCTAAGAAGCCTGGGGAGACCCTGTGCTCCTCTAACCACCCACTCTTCCAAAGTGAAGGGAAGTTCTATTCTGATCTCTCATGAGCCTCTCTCAGAGGCCTGGCTGAGCTAATGTCCCCAGCTGGTGTAGACTCAGGATGAATGGATGCTGGTTTGGTTCTAAAGCCCTGAATAAAGCAAAGGCAACTGAGGATTCAGGATCAAAGGAAGGGGCTAGGAGGGGCCCGTGAGCAGTTCAGCAAGGGGGCTGAATCCTATTTCTGCTGCTTAGTGCTGTGCTTACAGGGAAAGTTGTCTAAGCCTCAGTTTTCTCATCTGTATGTAGGAGTGACCCAATCACCTTCAAGGGCAGGCATAAAGACTAAATATAGCGAGCCTGTGGCAAAGGGAGAGTATTCAATAGCTATTCCTCTGAAGATCATTATCAACAGCACCTGGGGTCGGGGTGGGGGACCCAGGACATACCAGGCTGTCAAGGCCACCACCAAGAAGATCCACAGCTCCCATCTGCACTGAGGAGGTGGCCAGGGGTGGGCCACTCACTGGGGGACCAAGGTCCAGGTTGAGGAGGTCACCTAGCAGGTCGCCCTGGGTGGGGATAACATCTGGCTGCTCACCAGCTGGGGCTCCAGCAGGGGCTGTCTCAGGGCTCTCTGTGCTCTCACTCCTGCCAGACAGAAGGGAGAGGGTCAGCAAGCAGGAGTGTCCAAACATCCCAGGGAAGTCTCCAAAAGAGATTCTAGTCTCCAAAGAGATTCTAGTCTCCAAGATTCTCCCCAGGACAGGCACTGAGTCTCCTTGCTGCCCCAAGGGGTCTGTATGCAGCCCTTTGCCTCCCCATTTGTTCATGTGGTCCATCTCTGGGCTCTCTATGGGGGTGGATGAAGGGAGAGAGCCATGTGTGTTTACTCTTTGGCTCACACAAGAGAAAACTCTATGCCTGTTCCCAAGGACTGTGTCATCAGGCCAAAGCAGTCACCTGGAAGTAGCAGAGGTGGTAACAACAAGGCTCTGGAACCAGAGAACTGGGTCTGAGCCTCAGCTCTGCTAGCTGTTGAGTCCTTGGCTGGCCAAACTCTATGCCCACTTTCCTCATCATCTAAAGGGGGACATTTTCTTTTAGCTGTTGACAGGTCAAATGAGGTCATTTAGTGAATACCTCATGTGTAGTTAGGCATTGGGTAAGAGGTTGTTAGAATCATAATTGCCTCAGACTCATGCCCTGCCAAAGGAAGTCACATGAGGCCCCAGCGCCTGTGCCATTAAATCACTGAACTGAGAAGGCAGGTGGGCGGCGCAGCCCACGGGCTGGCTGCACTCACGAGGCGGTGCGGGGTGGTAGGCTCTTGTGCACCACACCCCGGCCCCCTTCCACAAAGGCGCTGGGTGGCTTATGGTAGACGGAGGCCAGCGTGCCAATGTAGCAGATGAGCTCATCCAGCAGTGTGGGCTCAATGAGGTCCGTCTCCTCAGAGATGAGTGGCTTCTCGGCCAACACCACTTCCTTGGCAGCCACTGGGTCCGTGGAAAGCAGGCGCCAGTAGATGTAGCCACGGTCCCGCAGGTCCGGGTTATCTGAGTCCTTAAGGTAGGTGAGAAGCCCATGAAGCCCCTCCCCACCATCCAAGTGTGGTCACAGGGTTGGCCAATGACACCAATCCTGAGCACACTATGAGCCAACCCCGAACCACTTAAATGGACATGTCCCAGCCTCTGGCTCATTCCCTGATTTTTTTTGGGGGGAGGGGGGTACTGAGAATTTAACCCAGAGGCAATTTACCACTGAGTTATATACCCAGCCCTTTAAATGTTTAGAGACAGGGTCTCACAAGTTGCTTAGAGACAGAGTCTCACAACTTAGCCTCACTAAGTTGCAGCTGGCTTTGAATTTGGAATCCTCCTGTCTCAGCCTCCTGAGCCATTGGGATTTACAAGTGTGTAAACCACAATCCCTGTGGTTTTCCCCTTCAGCCACTCCTGTCTCAATTCCCAACTGCTCTCTGTGTCCGCCTCCCTGCCCTCTGGTGGCTCCTATCCCCCTGATTTATATTCTGTCTCAGTTCTTCACTTGATCCCCACCACTTGGATTTGTCTGTAACTCCGGGATCCCTGAAGCAGGTATCTTGGATCACTCAGTGATCAAACCCCCACAGATGCCATTCTCTGGGGTGAGACTAGCTCCCAGGCTTGGCTCCTGAGACACCCACCTGAGTGGCCAAACTGAGGACCTGCTGCACCAGCTCCTGGGTCTCTGTTGGCTTCTTCAGAAACAGCTTTACGATGGCTGTCAGCAGCTGCAGCTGGACCTGCAGGGAGACAGAGGGGAATAAGGGTGGGCTTCATGTGGGAGTAGGAAACCAAATGAGGGCCTAGTAAAGGAAAGTAAAAGTAGAAGCCAGGAGCAGCTTGTCCAGGTTTGGTGCTGCCACTGGACACAGGCTGAGGCAGCTGGGGTGCTGATGATGCCGAGAGGCCGAGACTGGTTTAGTCACTCAGGAAGGAGCTGGGGATTGGACCATTTGGCCAACCTAAGCGGGATGGAAGGTGCTACCCAGCCTAGGCTCCTGAGCATCTGTCAGCTTCAGGCCCACAATACCATGAGAAGCTCGAAGCTTCAAAAGGTAACACAGCTGGTATGCTTCTGGGGACCATCTGAAAACAGGTGGCAATAGTGCCACTGAAGTCCGGGGAACTAGGTCAGTAGGACCAAAGAGCCAGCCTGTCATGGAGAAGCTGCACTCCCACCAGAGGATAAGAATTACTCCTGCCTGGCCTTCTATCCACCCTCAGCCTGGCCAGTACCTCCTTACCTCAGACGCCATCCCCAGGCTCACACTTCTATGGTCTCTTCTACCCACCTCACTGGTGCCACTGGCCATCAGGCTGTCATGTGGCTGTGAGCTCCCTGTGGGCAGGAATCATGTCTGTCTTACTCACTGCTGTGTATCTCTAGTTACAGTTCAGTCTAGTGCCTGATATGTAGTAGCCACTTAAGAAAAGAGATCCATGCAAGAGCAAGTCACTGTACATGGTCCTTCCTTAGCCACAATCTCATTTGCCAGTCCTGGGATAAGAGGGTAGGAGTAGCAGTTGTAGTAGCCTCTCTTGGGCCTGTCCAGTAAGGCACAAATGGCTTAATCATTCTGGCTTACAGGGGGGCTGACAGCAGGAGGCAGAATGAAGGACATGCAGTGTTTTTCTGGGATTAAGCAATCCAGAGACCCTGTGATCTGAGTACACTTGGGAGAATGGGAGAGGAGCAGTGAACTGGAAGTTTCTATGGCAGAAGGCAGCTCAGGACCTGGCTTCCACACTTGGCTTGAGCTCCTGGCCAGTGGCCTATAGGATGTCATTTACCCATAGTCTGTGAATAAGAGGTGGGAGGGAGTTCTTGTGAGCTCTGAAAATGGCAACTATGGCAGCTGACTTGGAGCTGGAGTCAGATTATACCTTATTTGGACTCTCATTCTATCACTTCCCAGCCAGATAACCCTGGACTTGTCATTTAACTATTACTACTACTTTTTTTTTTTTTTTGGAACCAGGGATTGAACCCAGGGGCCTTCACCACTGAGTCACATCCCTAGCCCTGTTTTTGAATATTATTTAGAGACAGGGTCTCAATGAGTTGCTTAGGGCCTTGCAAAGCTGCTGAGGCTGGCTTTGAACTTGCACTCCTCCTGCCTCAGCCTCCCAAGCTACTGGGATTACAGACATGAGCCACCACACCCTGCCATTTAACTTGAGTTATATTTTCTTTTCTTTTTTTAAAAAATATTTATTTTTTAGTTTTAGGTGGACACAACATCTTTATTTTTTTGTGTTGCTGTGGATTGAACCCAGTGCCTCACGCGTGCCACTTGAACCACATCCCCAGCCCCTTGAGTCATATTTTCTCATCTATAAAATGGGTACAATACCACCTCACTTTGTTAATGGGAACAGCCAATCAGACTACAAATGTAAAGAAGCTAGTGTGTATTCTGCTTAATATACAACAATTATCACCACTGCTGTCACTACCGCCACACAGGGACTCTTTACAAGTACTCCCCAACCCAGTCAGCTGGCTGCCTGGAACAATTCATCACTGTCAGGGCTGCTGACTTCTGGCTCAGGTCTGCCTTGTTCTCTGCTGCCAGAGGGTGCTCTGTCCATAAGCCTAGGGCCCTGCTCTGTACTTTGGAAACATTTATGCCCCATGAGCCTGCATATTCAGGACAGCCTTTTTGTCATGGTACTATAGCCCTCGCCATCCAGCAAGGATGCAATGAATGCAGGCAGAGCTCGTGTATCACCCTGGCCAAGATTTTTCTGAGCTCCTTCCCCTTCCATAGCTAGAAAAGCCCAGGAGCCAAGATGAGAAGATTGAGACAATCTAAGCCGAGTTCCAAAACTGTGCAGCACTAAACAGGTATTTTGTGTGTGTGTGCGTGTGAGAGGTGATTACTGGGGATTAAACCTGGTGATTTACCATTGAGTGACATCCTCAACCTTTTTTGAGAGAGGGTTTCACTAAGTTGCCTCGCTAAGTTGCTGAGGCTTTGGCCTTGAACTTGAATCCTCCTGCCTCAGCCTCCCAAGTTGCTGGGATTACAGGAGCATACTACACCTGGCTAAACAAGTATTTTTGTTGTGTGTGCCTGTGTGTGTGTGTGTTTATGATGCTGGGGATTGAACCCAGGGCCTTGTGCATGTGAGGCAAGCATTCTACCAACTCAGCTATATTCCCAGCCCTAAACAAGTATTCTTAAAAGAGTGTTGAAATGTCTTGGGAACCCAGGGTGCAAACACCATCCCCACTCCTAGCTATGGTGTACTGAGCACTAAACAGGGCATTTTACACACAGCATCCTGCAAACTTTGTGGTAGCACTGTGCTAGAGACAAGGAAATGGACTTAGCTAATTTTAAGTAACATGCCCCAGGCCACATACAGGGAAGGAGCCTGGGTTCAATTTTAGAGCCCCATCAGACACCTGGCTCAGCTTTTCCTTTTCCTTTGGCTTCTTTAATCCTGGTTCTTCAGCAGGCTTAGCTGAGGGGGAAGAGGTCGGCAAAAGATTTACTGGAATATCTGGGCAAAGTCACTCCCTCCCCACAGGCCACCCCAGGTAGGACTTGGCTGCAGAGGCAGAAACCATCCTAGGCCACGCTAAGTGTCTCAGAGATAACGGATGGACAAGGTGCTGAAGTTAAGACAGCCTGGAGGCAGGGAGCAGGAGTGACCATGGGAATTATTGCTAGGATTCTGTGAGGAACATCTACTGTTTTTGTTGACGGGGCATCTTCTCTGTCTTCTGGCAAAAGAAATGCTGGCTTTCTTTCAAAGAACTGCTTTCTCTCAACTCCTTTCAATCTACAGAGACAGAGATAAGCATCTTCAGGACCTGGAGTATTGAAGCCACAATAACTGGCTTAGGATAATGCAAACAGGCCTTGGGGACTTTGGCTGGACTGTGGAGGGGGAAAACTCTTTTCATGGGCATCGTTCAGCTGTAAGGACAGAGACCAGAAATTATTGAACCCTGGTAGCCCCTCTCCTGGAAGCCTGTCCAAGGCAGAAGCCACCCGAGGGTTGCAGAGACAGCCCCACTTCCACCACTCAAGCATTTGCAGCCAGGAGTGTGGGAAGGGACTGTGCTGAAAGGACATGTCAGCTACAGGAACCAGTCAGTCCTGTTTTTCCCTGGACCAGTTTGCTTTTGAAAACAGTTCTTGCCCAAACCAATACTTTTATTAATGAGTGCTTGTTACGAGCTGGGCACATTTGAAGGACACTACACAAGACATCTCATATAACTTTTACAGCAACAGAATGAGGGAAAGTCTAATGATCCTCATTTTATAAAAGAGAAAACTGAGGCTCAGAGAGAAAAGCAATAAGGCATAAAAGCATCGAGCCAGGAAGGGGCAGATAAAAGGTGTGGACCCTGGGATTTCCAAATCCAAGGCCTACATTTGGACCCACTGGGTTACACTGCCCCCACCAGGCGCACTATTTAAAGGCACATGTTCACAGAAATGGGAATACCATTGACAAATGCCTGGCCTCATAACACAAATGCACACAAAACTACAAGGTTACTCTAGTTATCAATCAGACGGGCAGAAAAAGGTGTGAGGATGCAGTCAGCTGGTCAGGAGGTAAGGAAGGGGCAATACCATCATCTTAAGTGGGAAGTAAACCAGCACAATCTCTACACTAAGGGAAATTGGGCAAAAGCTATGAAAATCCCAAATGCACAAGCCCTTTTCTCTATGCATTCTGCTTAAGGATTATTCTCCAGATTTATGCGCAGTCATATATCACACAGCCTAGCTGTCGTAGTACTGCTTAAAAGACAGTCAAATGCCCAGTGGCTCAAGAGGCTTAGGCAGAAGGATCACGAGTTCAGAGCCAGCCTCAGCAAAAGTGAGGAGCCAAGCAACTCAGTGAAACCCTGTTTTTAAATAAAATACAAAAATATAGCTGGCTTAGAGGCCAAGTGCCCGAGTTCAATTCCCAGTACTCAAAAAAAAAAAAAGAAGTCTTCAAATGGTCTTCTCTGCCTTCTCGAATTAAACAAAGTATTGATGAATAACAGCATGGCCTTCAAATATATTTTAAGGGGAAAAGGCAAGGCACTGAACAACTTGAATTTGCACAGTGTGCTGTCAGTAGTGTTTAAAAAATAAATGAGAGGGAAATAAATTCACACACAATACTCATTATCTGCAGAGTCGATGTTTGTGAATCTGCCTGCTTGGCTAAAATCCACTTGTAGCCCCCAAATCAATGCCCATGGTGCTTTTGTAATCACCTGCAGATTCCAGCAGAGCAGTAAGAACTCGGAACTGCTCAACACAAATGGAGGTTGGACAAGGCAGCACTCTGCCTTCTCACTTCAGCTCTCAAGACTATAAACAAGGGCTGGGGTTGTGGTTCAGTGGTGGAGCACTTGCTTAGCAAGCGTGAGGCACTGAGTTCGATTCTTAGCTCCACATATACAAAAATAAAAGGCCCGGGCTGGGAATGTGGCTCAAGCGGTAGCGCGCTTGCCTGGCATGCGTGCGGCCCGGGTTCGATCCTCAGCACCACATACCAACAAAGATGTTGTGTCCGCCGAAAACTAAAAAATAAATATTAAAAATTCTCTCTCTCTCTTCTCTCACTCTCTCTTTAAAAAAAAACAAACAAACAAACAAACAAAAAAAAAAAACAAAAATAAAAGGCCCATCAACAACTAAAAAAAAAAAAAAGACTGTAAACAAGCATCTTTCCCAGGTTTAGTGCTTTTTTGCCCCACATTTTTGAGTCTTTCATTTAAAATTTCCCCCAAATGCTGTGCTGAAGTATTTGCCTCATGTTCTTATGCACAAGAAAGCTGTGAGGTGCCTCATGCATAAAACATACATGCCAAATAAGTTCTGTACAGGCACGAGTTACAGTGGTGTTGGCCATAAACTCAATGTTAAAGAATTGATAATATATATTAAATAAGGTGTCTTTAAACAGAAATACAAAAACAATGTAATATATTGACTGACAAAAATGTATCCAGACACTCACAAAAACCTAACTATATTCCTTTTTAAAGCAAATGTTCAGTATTTACTAATTCAGCATCTGCAATGATTAAAGAACACAAATGCCAGCCAGGCACAGTGGTGCATGCCTATAATCCTGGCGATTTGGGAGGCTGAGGCAGGAGGATCACAAGTTCAAAGCCAGCCTCAGCAATGTAGTGAGGTCCTAAGCAACTTAGTGAGACCCTGTACCAAACTACAAAAAATTTAAAAAGCGTTGGGACGTGCCTCAGTGGTTAAGCACCCCTGGGTTCAATCCCTGGTAATGACAAAAAACAAAACAAAACAAAAAAAAATCAATTGTGGGGACAAATGCATGGAGTACTGCATGCATGGCATACGTTAAGGGTGCCTGAGTGGCAAACCACTCCCCTTGTGCTAGCGTGTGAGCAGCAAACCGCTCACCCCGTAGGCACAGCACTGGATATAAAACTACATGTGTTGCAGTCACAGCGCTTGCTCCACAGCTCGCTCCTCAATTGGTCGCTGCAAGGAAAGTTGGCAAGAAACTGTATTGGTGGCTGCCTGCAATCTGCTTAGCTACTGCCCGAGTACACATAATTGCACAATAAAATCAGACCTGCTTCCTGCTTGGTCTCCGTAGGACTTGATTTGTGACTCTGCAACCACACTTTCCTCTACCCTGTTCGTGGACTTCCTCGCTGGACGAGAGTGAGCCCACGCCAAAAAACAAATACACAAATACCATGAATAGTGAGAATGGACCATGTGTGAGCATGTAGGGGTGTGTATCTGCTGGTGCATTCCTAAACAACCTCTGCAAATATCCCCAAGACACCAAGAATACTACTGGCTTCTGGAAAAGTGGTGGAAGGAACACTTTACTGTTTATTATTCCATACCTTTTCAATTTTAAACCAACTCAATGATTACCTATAGAAAGATAAATATGCAATTAAAACAAACCCAGGGCTGGGGCTGTATCTCAGGGGCAGAGTGCTTGCCTAGCATGTGAGAGGAACTGGGTTCAATTCTCAGCACCACATAAAAATAAATAAAATAAAGGTATTGTCCATCTACAAATACAAAATAATTAAAACAAAACAAAACAAAAAAAAACAAACCCAGAGACCTTTGTCTACCTTTCATGTATGCCACTGTGGACTATCTCTCATGTCCACTGAGGCACTGTCATGGGTGAAGAAAGGTGACCACACCCAACCTCCATACATCCACTGTCACTGTCTGCCCACATTGGCAGAGCAGTATGAGGGGAGGGTTTCAGGGCAGGATGGGCTTGAGCTGCTGGTCATGATTGATGTCCAGTTGGGCACTGACCATATGAAAGCTCACCTGGGTGCTCTCATCATGGAAGCCCTCGAGGAAACTCTCCAGTAGCTCGTCTGCATTATCAATTCGCTCAGCATACTCGCCTACGATCCAGATCATAGCTGCTCGGGCCTCAGGCTCGTCCAAGGAGTCCAGGTTCTCACACAGCGTGGCAATTACACTTTCATACCTGGAAAAGAAGGAAGGAGGCAGCATGTGAGCACTGAGAAAGCCTGGCTTACCCTGTGGGGAGGGCCACTGGAGGCTAGAGACAGGCAACAAGTCCCTAGGAGATGGTGAGGAATGGAAATTTGAGTTGTATCTATTACATTTTGGCCTGGGGAGCAGAGCAGGGCCAGCTTAAGAGAAACAAGAAAAAATAAAGTTTTCTTCCAAGAATACTTCAAGAACAACAGAGGCAGAAGGAAGAGGGAAGTAGAGAGGCCCCCCCTTCCTCTATATTCCCACCACCCTGTCCACAGGCAAAGTCAGATCGCTCCATCACCAGGAGGATAGGTGGTACCTACTTGTTAGGGTACTTGCGGAAAATGTCCTTAATGACCACAATGGCTTCCTGGACCACGTAGTTGACCTTGGTCTGGATGAGATCAAGCAGCGTACTCACACAACGCTCGGCAGATTGCTGAGTGGAGAGAGGGGGAGGGTTGGGCAAGGTCCCTTTACCCCACTTCCAACAGAGCTGCTGGGCCAAAAAGCCCAAGTCACCCCCCACCCACATTCCTCATTACAGCAAAAGAGGACAGACTCCTTCAGATAATGGGGTAGGGAACAAAGGTAGAGAATGAGTGCGAAATGATGGTCCTGGGAGGGCAGGGACATGGAGATAGGATGAGACTGTGGAGAAGCTAGGGGAAGCACTCCTGAGAGTGGGGAGGACTTGGAGATCTTCCAGGCCAAGCCCTCAGGGCAGAGTGACTCCGCTTCAGCCTCACCTAACCACTCTTCCTTGTTTCATAAAGTGGATTCTTGTGTCAAACCCACTCACAGTCTGTGTGGGCCAGTCCTTCTGCCTTTATCCCCACACTCTGTGCTGATGGCCCAGGATAAGAGATTTCTTAGGATGGCCATCATGAGCATCAAGGGGAAATGCCTCCAAATGACTTAAGGGTCTGGCCTGGGGGTGATCAGCTGATCCGAGATCCTCTAGACACCACTGGACTCATTTAAGGAGAGTCCAGCTTGGTAGTCAAAAAATACCTCTCTAGGCAGAGAATGGGAAGAGGTAAAATGTCAGTACATAGGGTCTGGAGCAGTCTGGGCAGCTTGGAGAAAGATCCATGGGTAGCTGAATCAGGATATGTACTGAAGTATCAGAAAGGCAGAGCCCCTGCTCCAATGCTCTGTGAAATGAAGTTAAGCCTACCAGGGCCACCACCAGCTGGTGGTTGCCCCACTGTCTTAGCTAATGCTACAGGTGAACCATGATATGATGTGTTAATTTTTCTTTTGTCTCTTTTTTTGTTTTGGGGTACTGGGGATTGAACTCAGGGGTACTCGACCACTGAGCCACATCCCCAGCCTTATTTTGTATTTTATTTAGAGACTGGATTTATTTAGAGACTGGATCTTAGTGTCTCGCCATTGCTAATGCTGGCTTTGAACTCTTGATCCTCTTGTCTCAGCCTCCCGAGCTGCTGGGATTACAGGCGTGCACTACTGCACTTGGCTGATGTGTTAATTTAATCTGCAGCAACTGGAAGGCTTAAAGGAAACTACAAAGAAGGAACCCAAATGGATCTGTATAATGGGTATCTTGGGGGCTCCTATGGTGACCCTGAGGTCTTCCTAGACCACAAGCAGTCAGTTGATACTGCTAGGATCAGATTGATTTCAGCTCTCTTCTCCTTGCTCAGCTAAGGAAGGAGTCCCAGAACCTCCTCACCTCCACCTTGATGGCACAGCGGCCAATGGCACGTACAGCCTTCCGAACAAAATCCACATCCACTTCTGTTGCGTACTCTTTTAGCTCTGCCAACACCTGTAACCCAAACAGAGAAAATGGACTGAGGGAATGTGATAGGGCAACCATCTGGAACATTCCTGGGTAATGAGAATGTGAAGATCCCCAGAAAGAGAGGATTCTGTCTCCTACTCGAGGTGGAACACTCAGGCGAGGGAGAGACCCAGGTGCCCCAAAGGGAAGGCAAGATCAGATAATTCTTGTTGTAGGATGATCTAACTAACATATCCAACTACTACTTTGTTCTTAATTTTTGGTGCTGGGGGTTGAGGCCTGGGCCTCAGGCATGATAGGCAAGTGTTCTACCACTGAGATAGACCCAAACCCTTTTTAAAATTTGTATTTTGAGATAGGGCCTTGCTTAATTGTCCAGGCTAACCTTAAACTTGCTATCCTCCTGCCTCTGCTTCCTGAATAGCTGGGATTACAGATGTATATGACTAGCTTGGGAGAACATTCTTTTTTTTTTGTAGGAGGGTGGATACTGGGGATTGAACTCAGGAGCACTCAACCACTGGGCCACATCCCCAGCCCTATTTTGTATTTTATTCAGAAATAGGGTCTCAGCAATGCTGAGGGTGGCTTTGGACTTGCAATACCCTTGTCTCAGCCTCCCCAGCTACTGGGATTACAGGCATGCATCATCATGCCTGGCTTGGGAGAACATTCTTTAACATAATATCAAAGTTTTTAAAAATCTGCTTATGAAGGGGTTGGGGTTGTGACTCAGCAGTAGAGTGCTCGCATAGCATGTGCAAGGTCCTGGATTCAATCCTCAGTACCACATGAAAAATAACTAACTAACTAAATAAATAAAGGTATTGTGTCCAACTACAACTAAAAAATATTAAAAAAGAATAAAAAATAAAAAATTTGCTTATGAAGCTCCAGGTCCCATGGTTAATATTCTCATTATTCTGAACTATTCACAGAATTATCATCTGACCCAAAGACCAGAGCTAGTAGGTGAGGTAGCTATCTGATATGGAAGCCTGTGCCTTGCACAACCACACTATGCTCACCTGAGCAATGTTGGCCTGGGAGGCCAGGCGGATCATAATGTCCAGCTTCTCCAGCTTCACGTAGATGGGGTCATTATATTTAACAAAGAAGACCTTCATCTCATGCTTCAGGATCTCAGGCCTGGTGGCAGGGCAGGATGCCCAGAGAGCAGAAAGCAAGGCATGAACCCCATGAAAAAAAAACTCTCCACATATGCTGAGACATTTCTGGGGTCTGAGGCGGAGCCTGATGTTCAAGGAAGCAAAGCCACTGTTGTGGCTGTATGTTCCCAGGGAAAGCCTGAGCAAAGTTCTGCCTGGTTATTGCCTGTCCACACCTCAGGAAGGGGAGAGGAAATACAGCAAGAGACAGTTCATATTCAAAGGCAGCAATTATTGGGCAAAGGTTCCAAACCCAGCTTGTGACCTCAGGACTCTATTTCCTCATTTGTGAAGTGGGAATGACACTGCAAGAAAACTGTATGCTGCAGGCTTGTGTCTGCTAATCTCAGAAAGGCCTGGCATGTGGCGACAATTCTCTGAATGATAAAGGTGGTTGACTGTACTTAGGCCATTTGTATAAACAATATGGTTTATGCCTAACACCTGCTTTCCTTCTTAAGAGTCTGAAACTGGTGGGTGCTCTCAATGAAAACCTTGTGAACTAAGTCTCACTTAGGCTGCCCTTGGCAGAAATATTCCATGTCTTCCTGTACTTTTTTTTTTTTTTTTTTAAATACTGAAATTGAACCCAGGAACACTTAATTACTAAAACACATATATGTGTTTTTATTTTCAAAGAGGGTCTCACTAAGTTGCTTGGGGGTCTTGCTAAGTTGCTGAGGCTGGTCTCAAACTTGCAATACTCCTGCTGATCCCAAGTTGCTGGGTTTACAGGCATGCACCACCACGCCTGGCACGTGTTCTTATACTTTGTTACTGGGGTGGAGTATGCTCTATCCGACTTGCCAAGGGAGGGAGGGACCAGGAGAAATCCCTCATGGATTCCTCCAGACTCTGAAATATTTATCCCCTATGATCCAGCTGTGTGTCCTCATATGCCACTCTAACAGATCTTACCCAGAAGCATAACTATATGCTGAATCCCAGGAAACCTGCTGGTAAATCTCTGAACATGGTCTTGGGTGCCTTGTCCCAGACACCTACACAATCTGCTGGTTTTATGAGTCAGGAAGCATCTAACATAATGGACTCCTGCCTCAGAGAAGGCACTTGCTAGGCAGGACCTGTCACCAGCTGAGCACTTCCACTTTTTTTTTTTGATACCAGGGATTGAACTCAGGGGTGCTTAACCACTAAGCCATATCTCCAGCCATTTTTTATATTGTAAAGACAGGGTCTCATTGAGTTGGTTAGGGCTTGGATAAGTTGCTGAGTCTGGCTTTGAACTTGCAATTCTCCTGTTGTAGGCTTTTGAGCTGCTGGGATCATAGACACACTTCCACATTTATCACTGCTCCTCCCTCAAATGCAATGGTTTTTGGACCTCAACTGACACCACCCACTGCATTTTTCTTAGTCAAGAGAACCTCAGTGAGGTTGTGAGGCTTATACTAGGTCACATGTTAACAAGAGCAGGAGCAAGATGAGAGTCACCACCCCAACGCCTACTCCTTTGCCCTTTCTAGAACAGAAACCAATACAAAAACACAAAATGACAACTTGAAAACAAAACCTTTTCTATCATCAGGAAAAGGGATGAGGACAGAAGGTAAAGAAGGGAGGTGTCGGGGCAGAAAGAGGAGCAGCCCAGGCACTCACTGCTGCCACACAGACTGCAGGAGATCCTGGCCAAGCCAGGAGCCTCTGTCCTGCTACAGAAAGGAGGCAAGACTGCAGCTGGGCAGCAGGAAGATGATTTCTGTAAGCAGGACTGGGTAAAAGCTGCCTAACCATGTGTCAGGGCTGGACTAGGCCAGGTGTGCACAATAGGGACAACTTCTTAAGAGATTTACCATGTTAAATATAGCACAGGGAGCCCTTCATGCTGATCTGGATCTACAAGTTCCTACACCTTACTAAATCCAGTAAACCAAGGGCTCTGACAGGTAAAGACCCACACTGCTTGGCCCTGTTGACATTCTGGGCCAGATAGTTTCTTGTCATGGGGGACTATCCAGCACTGTAGAATGCTGAACAGTGTTCCTAGCCTCTATCTACTAAATGCTAGCAATATCCAGTTGGGACAACCCAAAGTGTCCCAGACACCACCAAATGTCCTGGGGGTTAAACGTGCTCTGCTGATAACCCCTGGTTTAAGGGATTTTTTAGATTTCCTGCACAGTAACAGGTCAGTTTCACTTGAGAGCCCATTCCCAGGAGTGCACACTGAACATGTGTGTGGTGGCCTTTGTACCTTTTCTGCACGATAAGGTTGATGTTGCGCAGGGCCACATACTGCAGCTCTGGCTCAGCCGACAGCAGTGTGACCAGGGGCGGGGCCAGCTTCTTGAGCAGCGTGCCGTAATAATCTAGGTCCTTGGACAACATCTCCATGAACTTCATGAGCACCTTCACAGCAGACAGCACCACAGCAGAGTTGGCATGGGAGAGCCTGGGTGTGACCCGCTCACAGATGCTGGGGTCCAGCAGTTCCGGCAGGGCAAAGAGTAGAGATAGACAGGGGATATGTTCTGTTTAGTTATCAAGATAGCATGTCTTTTAACAGGAGAAAGATCTAGATCATGGTGCATGCTAACTGAACCAAGCAGGCTCACATCACTCTAAGCCTTAGTTTCTTTATCTATAAAGCTGAGACAATGAAGCTTGCTTCACAGGGTTGCTGGGGCCCTTACATGAGATAACACATACAAAGAATGGGCAGTGCCTGGCATACAGTAGATGAGACAAAAGTCAGCTCCTTCCTTTCCCCCCACTGCCAGGACATTCAAATGGGGCAGGATGTCATGCTGGTTTAGACCAATGGTCAGATGAGTCCCAGCTAGGTACCTGTACCCTCTCTAAGCCAGAGTTTCCTCATCTGCAAGATGGCAGATGATAATAAGGTATCCTTCACAGAGTTTCTAAAGATTATCTATGTGTACAGAGGGTCCAGCATTGCCCAGGGCACCCTGTGAAAACTCAGTGAATGGCTGATTTCTTCACTCAAGCTAGCTCTGATGTTATCTAGCTGAGGTGACTGAGGTTCTTGTCAGCTCCCAGGTCAGGCCCTTTCTGTAACCACAGCAAGAAGTGATTTGCTACCTGTAGCCACACTACTGACCGCCTGGCTCTGGAGACATGAAGGGTGGGCTGGCTCCCTCGAGGAAAGTGTACTTAGAGATGGTGCCAGGGGAAAAGCCCTGTGAAGGGGCCCACTTAGCTCATGGTTGGACCCTACACAGGATCAAGTTCAGGTGGGCTGGCAAGGGTCATCCAGCTTACCTCTGGGCCTCACGGTCGTCCTTGGGTGTGTAGTTGGCCAGGCAGTCCAGGATGAAAATCTGGCCCCACTCAGTGCACTCATTCAGGGCTGTCAGCAGCTTGTTAATGGACTGTGGGTTCAGGTCGAGCAGATTGCTGCTGGGGTGAGACTCGGCGATCTCTGAGAGGGCAGCCACAGCATTTGCCACCACCTGGTTGAGAGGATGGAAGGGCAGAGCCTGGGGACACTGTACTTGGCCAGGGGGCAAAGGGGCTAATGACACTAGCTAGTCAGAAGTGGGACACCCTGAAAGGAATATGACCACGCAAGCAGGTCTGAAGTCTCATCAAGGCCCACTTCAGGCACTCACCCTGTCGATGCCTCTGCAAATTGCAACTAAAATAAAATAAGCATATTGCACAAAACAAAACAGAACAAGAAAGCCCCAGCTCCAAGTGCTTGGCGGTAGAAAGCATTCCAGCTACCTAACACAAGAGCCTGGTTACCAGCCACAGCTGTGAATTGCTGCCATCACCACCCAGACACATTCTAGTGTTCTGTCTTCCACACTATGCCACTCCAAGGGCAACCCTCTATAATCCCTGGGTGATATGCGGAAACAGAAAAGAACAGCTTATATATGGTCTTGGTGAGGAGATAGTGATGATGACAATGACTGGAAGGGGAAGAAGACACTAGCACCAACTGCACTACGTAGCAAGCCATGACCATTACCTTCCAGCATTCCTGCCATCATAGAGAATTAGATTCATTTTACTGATGAAGAGGGCTCCAAAACATTAAGCAGCTTGCCCAAATTCAGGCAGCTAGTAGAGGACACAGAAGAGAATCCAGATCTAGTCTCTTGCAAAGATGATTCCTAAACCACCACACGGTACAGGGACAAAGGCACTCAGCAAAACTCTGATTTCTAAGAACAAGAGACTGCCCAGCAGACTGTCAAGCCAAGGTCTTCCCTAGCAACCCAGAAAGTGGCTCAGTGAGTGGTAGTTGACTTACCATGGGGTTGGAGTCAGAGATGAGGTCTTTAAGGGTGTCCAGGAAGCCCTGGTCCTCCACCAGCTGGGCATTGATGTCATGGAGCTTGGCTACACACACGGCTGCTGTCTTGCGCACATATGGATCCTCATCCTTCAGGCACTTCCGGAGTGGCTCACACAGGTACTCAGTGATCTTGTCAACTCGAATGCAGCCCATGGTCCGCACAGCCAGGGCCCGGATGAGGGGGTTGGGGTCCTCACAGTCCTGAGGGGAAGGAACCATTGGTCAGCGGCAGGAACAAGACAAGTCATGTGGCTTCCAGTTCTTCCTGGCCTGCAGCTCTGAGCCTGCGGCTGAGCACCATCTGGCAGTTGCTATGGGATAACTATGGGTTATCTATGGGTAATAACCACCAACCATAATCAACAGCACTGCAGGTAAACGCCATGCAACAGACACCAAGCCCTTGCCAGATGCTGTATAGGTACTATGCATACAGTCTTCTCTGATCCTTCCAGCAAACATACAATATTGGCTCCGTTTCACAGGTGAAGAAGTTAAGGCTCTCAAATCCACAACCACTAGCACCACGACCCTCAGTCTTTACCCTGCCAGGAAACCCTGATTTTCCTGTATGTGTGCATACAGAGAGAAAGAGAGCCCTCTGCTGGAGGAAGAGGCCCTTAGCCTGCATAGGAAGGAAGCAACAGTGTGAAGATCTGGGAAGGGGTTAGAATATTTCTATTCAGGGCCACAGGACCACACCCCAAAGAGATGGGGGAAAGGGAGCAGGGAGCATCCATTATCCATTGTCACCAAGCTCCTGCTCACCTTCACAAAGGTGTTGACAGCCATAATGGCCATGTCAGGCTGACTCTTGGCATAGTTCATCAAGTACAGGTATACCAGCTTCTTCAGCTCTAGGTTGTCTGTTTGCATGCAGTTCACCACATCGGGGAAGAGGGCACTGAAAGGACAAACTGATGTCAGTATGGGGCAGACTGAAGATAGGAAGAGCAAGAGGGAGACAGAGGGCAGGAGGGAAGCTGAAAAATAAACAGGACTTCTGATAAAATAAGGGTATTAGCTATGCTGGTCCCTGAACACTTGATAGGAGAAATAGAAGCCCAAAGGGTTATTTTATTTTATTATTATTATTTTTTTGGTACCAGGGATTGAACCCAGAGGCAATTAATCATTGAGTCACATTCCCAGACCTTTTTATGTTTTATTTTGAGACAGAGTTTCCCTGAGATACTTAAGACTAAATTGCTGAGGCTAGCTTTGAACGCATGATCTTCTTGCCTCAGCACTGGGATTACAGGTGTGCGCCACCATGCCTGGTCAAAGGGTAATTTTTTTAAAAAATATATTTAGTTGTAGATGAACACAATGACTTTATTTTGTTTATTTAATTTCTTTTATGTAGTGTTGGGCATCGAACCCAGTGTCTTATGTGTGCTAGCCAAGTGCTGAGCCACAACCACAGCCCCAAAGGGTAATTTTAAAAGCAAAAAGTCCTCAAACATGAGCTCTGGAGCCTGTTAAACCTAGGTCTGTATATATTTTTGTTTTCTTTTTAGTACTGGGGATTGAACTCAGGGGAGCTCTACCACTGAGTTACCCCCACCCTTTTTATTTTTTGAGACAGGGTCACACTAAATTGCTAAAGCTGGCTCTGAATTTGTCATCCTCCTGCCTCAGCCACCTGAGTACCTGGTATTACACCATACCCAGTTCCAGTTCTGCCTCTTGCTTTGTGGCTTTTTATTCTGGTGGCACGGGAGATTGAACCCAGAGTCTTGGGGGGCATGCTATGTAAGTGCTCTATCATTAAGCGACAGCCCTAATTTTTTCTTCCCAGTACTGGGTTATCAAACCTGGAGTTTTGAGCATGGAAGGCAAGAGCTCTACCACTGAGCTATATCCCCAGCCCTCAGTTCTGCCTCTTGCTAGTTGTATGACACTAGGAAGCTTCCTCCAGCCCTTGGACCTCAGTTTCCTTATTTGCAAGAAAGGTGCAGCAGAAATTCACTTTGGGGTTGGGGATGTAGTTCAGTGATGGAGATCTTGCCTAGCACACTGGAGGTCCTGGGTTCAATCCCTAGCATTACAAAAACAACCACCACCACCACCACAACAAAAAGCTCACAACCACAAAAAAACAAAATAACAACAACAACAACAAAAACCCCATCTCACATTACAGGGCCCTAGTGAATTAAATGAGACAATGTACTTACCATATCTGGTCCTTGGTATCTGGGAGGTGCTATGTAAATGAAAACACTTATTTTCCCCTCTGTACTTAACAGGGCCCCTTATATTGGGCTGCTGGTTCTGGAGGGTCATAGGGAAGCAGGGACGAATGTGCTACTTTCACAAATGCCAGCTCTGGCACCCACTAAGAAAGAACCAGCAAAGCATGAATGGAGTACATGCTACACGCCAGTATTAGTGCTAAGGTTCTGACATACTTTAATTCATTTAGCGTCCCAAGAAGCCAAGGAGTGTCCCATTTTACAGACAATAATACTGAGGTTCATAAGTGTTAAGCTGCCTAAGGAGCCAGGTCTAACTCCAAAGTGTGTGCTCTTGATCCCTGCTATACTGGGTAGAGCCCTTCACAACAAGGTGTCCAATGGTTCCAGATTCACAGGCCCTTTTGAGAATGAAATGTGGTTAGAGGTCAATTTTCTGTCTCTGGAACCACCACCTTCCCTCTCATTTCTTATGCTTTTACTGACAAGGACATGGCAGCACTGAGACATAAAAGGTCAAAGAGAACTTCCTCAGCCCCCACAGGCAGGAGTCCTGCCAGGCTAAAACTGATGCTACACCACCTTGGGAGATGACACATCAGGAAGAACAGGGGGCAAGGAGAGGAGGGGGAAGTGCCAATGAGCCTGGCTTTCTCTCTGGCCCATAACATCAGCAAAGGAAGCTCTTCGGAGGTGGGAGAACAAAGATATTTCCTCTGAGAGGAGGTGACAGTAGTGTTCTAGTTGAAGGAGTGCAGCTTTGCTCTGGAACAAACTGAACCTGGAAGGAGGCCCAGTTTTCCAGCAGAAACATATATACGTCCTCCTCAAGTTTCTGGGTAAGAGTTTTTGAGTGTTGGCAGAAGGGCCTTGTGGAGGATAGCAATGGGATGGGCAATCTGTGGGAGAAGTCCAGGGCAGTGTCATCATGTTGTGGGACCATTATGCCGGGGAGCTGCTCCACATCAGCACCAGGCCTGAGACACAAGCTGGGCAAAAGCAGCCTGGATTTGAATTTCAGAAGGGCTGGGTTTCAGTTCTAGTTCTGCCACTAACCACATGACAGTTAGATGGTCATTTTCTTCCTTCTTTATATTGTTTCTCTGACAGTAAGAACATCATTGCCTACAATGAAAACTGTAAGGAACTATTGAGAAATCATATCCAAAAGTGTTGTGCAGACTCTCAAGCACCGTACAAATATTAAGTTGTTATAAAATCCATCCCTGTCTTTGGGGACTTCACAATCTGATGGGCAGGTAAACACAGGTGCATGCAGTAATAAGAATAGTCAAGAATCAGTGCTGGGTGATAGGAAAAAAGAGCAAAAGCTGAATTTAAAACAGGACGCTGGGCGATGAGGGAAGGCAACAGGGAAATGGTGAACCTTGCATGGGCTTTAAAAGATGGAAAAACAAGCTGAGAAAACAGGCATTCCAGGCGCTGGAAAAGCTGGAGCAAAGGTGTGGCACTATTTCTTTTTATTTTTTAGTTTTCGGCAGACACAACATTTTTGTTTGTATGTGGTGCTGAGGATTGAACCTGGGCTGCATGCATGCCAAACGGGCGTGCTACCGCTTGAGCCACATCCCCAGCCCAATGTGGCACTATTTCTACAAGAGATCTGTTCCAACTCAGGTGCAAACCAGAGGTTGCACACTGGCAGCAAATAGAGTAATCCAATCTGTAGGTGTGCTTTGCTTGAACCACAATGTATTTGTTTACTATTGTTTGGTGATTTAAAAAATGAAAACATCCAGACTTCCTGTTCTTTTTAAAACTCAGAAGACCTGGCCACACTGGGTTCATCTTCCCTAGTTAGCAACAATCCTCTGGAGCTTCTGCAAATGTTCACATCACACCCACTCCAACACCTGCTGCCTTTTCAACCCAGTACACTTTACTCATTCCATTATCACCTGACCCATCAGCGTTTGAGCTCATGACTCCTGTGCAAACAAAACCCTGTTTGGAAAGAAGGTTCACCAAAGGAGCTGTATGAGGGAGACATGGGTCTCTAGGTACACTAAAGGAAGAATCTGACCTGGACCCAAGCTCTCCACCCTCCCATCAGCAGCACCAGGCTGCAACCCAGCCTACTCCTGCACACCTGACATCTTTGCCCACAGTCATCGATGCGATCACTTTCTTTACCGCCTCCTTCTTCTTCTCCTTCTTGTCACTGTTGAGCTCTGCCTTCAGCTCGAAGATCTCCCCTAAGAAAAGTAGGAAGGCATGAATGATCCATCCCCAGGGGATAAATTCCTGTCCCCAAACTCCCAAGAATGGCAGGGAGGCAGAGGGCAGCTTTAGGCCCCTGGCCTTAGGTGGGATAGGTGACAGTGAGGAGTGACAGTTATTAAGATGGAAGACTGGAGGGTCACACTGCACCAAACGAAAGGAACTGTGGAGACTACAATGGTCTTGAGGGGGACAAAAACAGGCAAGCAGGGTCTGCTCAGCCAGACTGCGAAAAATGAAAAGGAAAGCAAAGTTCTCCTCAGTTCCCTCAGTGAACCAGACGCCCTCAAGACTGGGTGCTCAAGGACTGGGGGGAGGGGGGGAGAGGGGAGGAATCGATCCCACACGTAGGCTTTTCCTGTTTTCCTAGAATCTCGAGTTTAAACAGCTTGCTCAGGGTTTCACTTCCTGAGCCACAAGTGATTGCTCAGCTTGGAAAATTGGAATTCAGCTGCCCCAACATGTAATCAATTGTTCTTAAGAACTTGATAATACAGAAAAAGGAAACAAGGAAGTAGGGCTGTTTCAGATCTTCCACAGAGAGCCAGTCAGGACCTTCTTGCAGGTTAGGAGGACAGGATGTATTTCCTGAGCCTTTCTCTGAGCCCTGTACCACACTTACTTTTTCCCATGCCTTTTTCATTCGTCTTCATGCCAACTCTTCATTCCAAACTCACACTCAAAATGGAGGTGTAATAGGTATAGTAACTTACACACAGCTACCAGATAGGAGGGCCAAGATTTGAAACCAGGTCTGTCCTAAGTCTGCTCTAAACCCCTATGCTTGGGCCTAACTCAAAACACTCCTTTTTGCCCCTCTGAACCTGTTTCCTGGCCTCTTCTCTCTCCCTTGAATAGGGTGCTGAATTCTCCCATTTAACACTCAAAGGTGAAACACTTGCTGGGTGCCTTGCTGGTGGTCTGTGCTAAAGGTGGCAGCTGTTGTTATTCTGCCACGTGACCCTCTGCCTTTAGATCCCTCTTTTGTAGAGTAAGAATCCTGGGCTTCCTTCTCAGGGATTCTTACTGAAGCAGGGACTATAATGTGGAAGAAAATGCTGAGAAAGTTCTAGGTGGGTTTACAATGAGAAAAAGGGAAACTAGTAGGTTCTGTATCATGACTGGACAATGCGTTGCTCAGAAGAGAACCAAAGATGAGAGACAGCAAACATGGTTAATTAAGAATAATCACATAGCACAGCCCCGGGGCAAGGCTGCACTGAGGATATTGCTCAATGGAGTCGGGAAGAATCTGCAGATCTTGCAGTTCAAATTTATCAAGGAACATGTGCCTTTCTCCTGCAAGAGAGTGAGGGGAGGGTTTCTGGTTGTTCTGGGATCCAACAGACCATGATAATCTTGACCCTAGACTATTCTGCAGGGCTGCCCCTGCTTTTCACTCAAAGTGGCCAGATATAGTACAACCGCCATTAATTAATGGGTCTCATCCCCAAGAAGGCTGAGGGGTGACCCTGGGATCTGACTGCCTCTGAAATGTATCCTTTGTCAATTGGGTCCCTCAATCAAGTCTACCTCCTCAATCACATAAAAGGCATTCAATTCTCTCTCCCCAAAGCTACTCCCCACCACTGCCAGGCTCAGGTGCCATCACGTCTCATCAGAGCTGTGGTCCTTTTCTCCCCACTTCCCTCTAACCCTTTATTAGAATCTGCCTTGGACTTTACCTTGCTTAAAAACCATCACTGGGGCTGGAGTTGTAGCTCAGTGGTAAAGTGCTTGCCTAGCATGTGTGAGGCACTAGGTTCGATTCTCAGCACCACATACAAATAAATAAATATATTATGTCCATCTACAACTAAAAATAAATAAATAAATAAATAAATAAATAAATATATATATATATGTATATATATATATATATATATATATATATATATATATATATATATATATATATATAAACCATCACTAATGGTCTGGGTGGTAACCATCACTAATGGTCTGGTCCAGTGGTAGAGTGCTTACCTGGCACATGCGAGGCCCTGGGTTGGATCTCCAGCACTGCACCACACACACCCCACTGATGTCAAATTTGAAATCTGAACCCAGGAATCTCTCTCCAGACATTCTCCCCAGAAGAAAACCCCACCACTGATACTCTGCTACACATGGTGTGAAGCTCTCTGATTCCTGCATGCTTCTCTGGCCCCTTCTAGCTCCTCAGCAAGGAAACTGTTTTCCTTTCCTGGATGAATCATGGGTAGAGCATTTGCGCCCTCCCCTTCCCACACCCTTTTCTACCTGGAGTACTTCCACAGCCTTCTGCACCCCCACCCTTCAACATGGCTGCTACTTCATAGACTATCTTCCCAGTTCAACCTCAAGCAAAGCCAGGTCAGAGACTGCCTGTCTCTTTCCCTCCACATGGAAGGTCCTCAATAAAAACCAGCAAGTATGTAGTTTCAGCTTTTAGGAGGCTGAGGCTAGAGGTCACTTAAGCCCAGCACATCAAGGTTAGCCCGGGCAACATAGTGAGAACCTGTCTCTTACAACAAAACAGAACAGGCTGGATCAATAAATAAAATGCTTGCTGAGGGACAGAGTTTAGGACCTGGCTCATGTGATTCAATAAGAGACTATCTGGGGCTGAGACTGTGGCTCAGCGGTAGAGCACTCATCTAGCATGGTGAGGCCCTGGATTCAATCCTTAGCACCACATAAAAATAAATAAAATAAAGGTATTGTGTCCAACTACTTCTAAAAAAATAAATGTTAAAAAAATAAAAAAGACTATCTGGTCAGTAGGTATGTGTCAATCTCACCTGCAAGGAAGGAATGGAGAGGAAGGGCCAGCCAGAGAGATGCTTACAGAGTTAAAGCACACTTGCCAGCCTCAACATCCTCCATTTCCTTAAAAACAGGGGGAAAAAAATCTCCAACAACATAAGCTTACTTAGCATATTTTAGTGCAGCAACTCCATTGCCTTAATATTGAGTCATTAGAACTGTTGGGAAATGTTTATGATAACATTATATGAAAAACAGGATGGAACTCTGACTGCAACCATGGAAAACATGTGCCCACGGATAAGGACCAGACACACAAGGCCCCCTACCCCCAAATGGGATTGCTGATAGGATTGTGTGTCCTCCCTCCACCAGAAGCGGAAAAATATATATATATATATTTTAAGTATTTTAAGCTGTGGGGAACAAAGAGGTTTTTTTTTCCCCATACTTGGAGCTAATGCTCTTTCCTTCCTGAGTTCTAAAGAAGCAATCAATTTCTTAATACTCTCAACAATTTAATTTTCTGACTCCACGAGGTAAAGAAATTCTAGGCCACTCCAATATCTCCAGGCTTCCACTCTGCTTCTGTTCCCCAGTCCTCCAGATAGCAAGCAGAAGGGTCAAGCAGGCAAATAACAGGGCAGGCCCATGATGAAACATATCATACCTTTCTTGGTCGTGGTGAAATACTTTGAATCAGTCATTTTGGTCCCTTATCTGTGGTCACACTCTGCAAGACAGAAAAGAGACGAGTGATTCTGAGTTGTGTTCCATTCCATTTTCAGTTAGGGTGTTCAGGGGAGAAGGAAAGAAAGGATCTAGCACACATATGGTAGGGAAAGATAGCTACTGATACCCTCTTCTGCAGTATCAGGGACTGAACCCAGTGCATGCTGGGTACATGTGCTCTACCACATCCCCAGGCCTTGTTATTTTGAGACAGGGTCTCACTAAGTTGCCCAGGCTGGCCTTGGACTTACCCTACCTCAGCTCCTGAGTCACTGGCATTTCAGCTCAGTTAGCTGCTTATCTCTTTATTGGGCCAATGAACTATTAGACCATGGCGAATCAAATTTTGGAGGGAAATTCTGAGGAATCAATCACATTTTAAAATGTGCTTATCTTCTGATCCAGCAATTCTATTTCTAGGAATCCCTCCCATGAAGTATCTGGTAGTAAGGATACCTTGGGTTTACTGCATCACTATCCATACAATGCAGCACTGGAAAGAACTTAAATGCCTATTAATAGGAATAATTAAGTACCCTGGAAGAGTCCACAGGTTAAAAAGCAATATGACTCCATTTCTGTATGATGCACCATAATGCAATCTACTGTCATATGTAACTAATTAGAACAACAAAAGGCAACGTGAAGTCCCTTCATGACACTCACCAAACCTATCAGGGTTCTTCTTCTTCTTTTTAAAAAACCATTCATTTATATATTTATCTGAGGTGCTGAGGATCGAACCCAGTGCCTCACACATGCTAGGAAAGCGCTCTACCACTGAGCCATATCCCAGCCCCCTTCTTCTTTTTTTTAATTAGAGCTTTATAGTTACATAGTTGGGTTCATTCTGACAAAATCATACATGAATGGAATTTGATTTTGGCTCATGATTCCACTCTTTTCCCCGCTGTCCTCCCTGCCCTCCCCCATTCTCCTTTCTCTACTAGACTTCTTTCACTTGTCTATATATTTCTATTTGATTGGGTTTTTTTTTACTTATAAAGGTGAAATTCCCTGTAGTATATTTATACATGCACATAACATGATTTTTAAAGAATTCATTCTGTATCGCCTTCCCTTTCCCACCCTTCTATCCTGCCTCTCGATCTCCTTCTACATTACTGATCTTCCCTTTATCTCTATAACTTACTCTTCCCTCTCCCTTTCCTTTACCAGCAAATGCTGTAATTTCATTTTTCTTTATGGCTGAGAAAAATTCCACTGTGTGTGTCTGTCACAATTTCTTAATCCATTCATCTATTGTCAGGCACCTGGGTTGATTCCATATTCTAGCTATTGTGAATTGTGCTGCTATAAACACTGAGGTAGCTGTATCACTATAATATGCCAAGTTTAGATCTTTCAGAAAAATACCAAGGAGTGGGATAGCCCAGCACAGTTCTTTCTAAATGCTTCATCCACATATGAAGGGTACTACCATTACCCTATACATAAAAATAAATTTGGGAAAAGCCAAGTTTAAGAAGCTAGGGAAGAGCCAGGCACATTGGCACATGCTTGTAATCCCAGTGGCTGGGGAGGCTGAGACAGGAGGACTGCAAGTTCAAAGCCAGCTGCAGCAACTTAGTGAGGCCCTAAGCAATTTAGCAAGACTACGTCTCAAAATAAAAAAAAAATAAAAAGGGCTGGGGATTTGGCTCAGTGGTTAAGTGCCCCTGGGTAATATCCCCAATGTCTTCCACTACCCCCTAAAGAAGCTAGGGAGGATTTTTCTCTCCACAACTTTCCCCAAACTTCTAAATCAGTAATATGTGTTATTCATCTCTGGAAAGAGATAGAGTCTACAGACTTTAGATTCAACAGCATTCTCCAAGTCTATCTGGCCAGTTTTCTTAAAGAATCTCTCAGAACATCTCCCAATGCAAAAGTGACATGTGAAGTACTGTTATAAGGCAACAGGACAAGTACCAAAGCTTCCTCATTCACTCAGGTATTTATTAAGCATCTACTATATCTGAACATTTCCTTACTGTTTTCTTGCATGGCTAGGGATCAAACATAGAGCCTTGTACAAGCTAGGCAAGCTCATTACCACTGAGACATACTGCCAGCCTTCTTGACCAATAAATGAAAGATAAAAGAAGCTTCCCAGGAGCCACGTCATCCTGAGTACATAGCAGAGGCTTCTGGGATTGTTCTGAGATTAAGAAGTGATTATTTAAAAAAACAAAACAGTGGTTACCCTATTTCACAGTAAAAAAAAAGAAAAAAGTGATCATTTCCTGAGTCCTTGTTAAACCTAGGGATTTACAGACATTATCTCATTTAATCCTACTAACAGGGTAATAGCTTTTAACACTACTTCACAAAAGAGGAATGAGGCTTTGGAATGTCATGTAACTTGCTCAAGATCACATGGCTAAATGGCTAGACTAGGAAACTATCCCCTGTCTACCAGAGCTCGGTGCTTTGTCTCAACAATGAAGAAATTCTGCTTTGCTCATCTGAGAGGGAGGACAGGGCCCTGATAATGACTAAGAACTCAGTACAAAAAAATCTGAGAGACTTCCAAGTAACTTTCCAATCAACTTGGTAGTATTATTGTGGTTGTTGTCTAGAAAAGCACAAAACCTCCCAAAAAAACAAATGTCGAATGTTTTCTCTAATATAAGGAGGCTGATTCATAGTGGGGTAGGGAGGGGGAGCATGGGAGGAATAGGGAAGAGGGGTGGGAGGGGTAGGGAGGGGAAGGGGGTTAGCAAGGATGGTGGAATGTGATGGACACAGTTATCCAAAGTACATGTATAAAGACATAAATTGGTGTGGACATACTTTGTATACAACTAGAAATATGAAAAACTGTGCTGCATATATGTAATAAGAATTGTAATGCATTCCGTTGTCATTTATTTTTAAAATATCAATTTAAAAAAATTTTAAAAATCAATTAAAAATATAAAAAAGACCATAAAATATCACATAGATTCATCACATTGATGATATTTTGCTAATCTGACCTACTACAAAAGAAGAATCAATAGCAATAGGTAACATATATTATCCATAAGACATTTTCTTGTATCAGACGATTGAAAATAAAATCTGGAAAAAACTCAAAAAAAAGAAGAAAAGCAGAAAACCCAACAAACATTTGAATGGTAAAAACTCACTTTACTTTGTGTCCTCTGTTGCCTCTATGGAAGGGAGTCAAATAGTCAAATATGTAACCCACAAACATTTCCTTTCCAATCATTACTATGCAGGAGCAAATGAAAGGTAACGATGTGCTGGATGTGAGGGATAACAGATCATTTCATAGCCTCTGAAAACCAAGCCAAAGCAGCTGCTCTCCAGCCCAACTGTATTTTTCCAGGTTCAGCTTGTACTTACAATAGAATGGCAATGGAGATGTTCTCCAGATGAGATTTTGTTTCAGCAATCAACAGGAGACAAGTAAGGACTGTCTCAGGGTTGCCTTAAATCCTTCATGGACACCTTCAGAATACCAGGAATAAAGGCTTTGCTGACAAAGTGGTATAAAAAAAAAAAAAAAAGACACAATTCTACTCTCCTCTTGCTTTGCATAGTTGAAAGGGGATGATGTCCCTTTTCTATGGGAGCTGGGGGAAAGAGCAGAGGAGTCTGTCACACCTGATGATGCAAATCCCCCAGCAGGGCCTCTACCTTGCTGGTCTTCACAGTATGCGCCAGGGCTATAGATGGATCCACAGAGGACTACTAACATGGGCCTGTTCACAGCTCCATCCACCCTCACCTTCATGGCCGGCCCAGGCCTCTGCATAAAGAAAGTGTTTAATTGATAGTTGTTGAAAGAAGGGGCCACTGGAAATCCCAGGAAGCTCAGCCTGCTGACTGCTCTGTTATGTAATTCTCAGTTTTTGTTTCCAAAAGTAATTGACTTTACATTCAACATCTCCTTCTCACTTGCACACATACAAAACTGTTTTATCAGAGAAACATCACTAACCTAGAGGTTCTTCCTGGAGTTCTGAGAATGGGCAGATAAATAAGATAATGGGTTTTTCTTTTTTAATATTTTTTCAGTTGTCAATGAACTTTATTTATTTATATGCTGAGAATGGAACCCAGTGCTTCACACATGCTAGGCAAGCACTGTACCACTGAGCTACAACCCCAGCCTGATAATGGGTTTTCTGCTATACAATAATAGGTTGCAAGATTCCTGAAGCTACAGATTTCAGAGTATAACTGGTTGCAGTGTTTAAAACAGGGGAGTGCCTTGTTCCTCAAGGCTGAATCAAGTCTAAGAAGAGGGATAACTGAGGGCAAAGAGACATAGACAATAACATATAAACCACACCAGTGTAAAATCTAGAAGGAAGTAAAAGTGAACAAAACAAAAACTCTTGGATGTCCAACTTTGGGCTACTCAGGCATTTGTTCTTCTCCAGCAGAGGAGACTGTCAGGGGCTTTCCCTCATCTGTAACACAGATTAGCATCTGAGGGCCCTAAACTCCCAGGATACAACCTGCTGAGGCAGACTGGTGTTGATGCAACTGATCAGGATGAAGAAGTGGTAAGACAGTTTCTCTTTCTTTCTTTTTAAATTTGAGACAGGATCTCACTAAATTGATCAGGCTGGCCTCAAACTTGTGATCCTCCTGCTTCAGATTCCTGAACAGCTGGAATTACAGGTGTATACCACCTCTCTAAATGCTTCTCCTTTTAATGATTTAAAAATAGGCAAATCCTTCTGGGAATGGTGGCACATGCCTTTAATCCCAGCTGCTTGGGAGGCAGAGAGAGGAGGATTACCAAGTTCAAGGCCAGCCTGAGAAACGGACCTTGACTTAAAAATAAATAAATAAAGTATAAACCAGGAATAGTGGCATGCAACTATAGTGGAAGCTACTCAGGAGGAGTGTGGGGGTCTAGGGAAAACCTCTACATTGGTGAGGTTACTCTGATAAAATAGCTTCATATATTTCATAAGGTCAGGAATTTGAGGACAACCGGGAATCACAGTGAGACTCTGTTTTAAAAAATAACTTTAAAAAGTGCTGATAGCCCTGCAGTTGAGTTTTTAGTGACATTCTTCCTTTTATAGGTGCTAAGCAACTAACTAATCATAAACTTGAACTGCTCTCTAGTGTGCTGGCGCAGGCTGATGCTTAGTCCTGCAGTTATCTATTTTGCAGATCCGTCTGCAGAGGGCCCAGCGGGACTAATGATGCTGAAATGCTATCCCTCTGAAGTTGATCATACACAGGAAATTAGAGGAGGAAGGGAATGCTAGGGAAAGCAAAAATGCTCTAGAAAACCACCAAAGCACAGATGAAAAAAAAAACAAAACACCTCATTTAGAGCTCACCCACAGCTTGGTGATTTACTGAGGAAGGCTATCTTCTTTTCTCTTTTCTCTATGATGAGCTTCCTCACCTGGTACCAGGTCCGCTTAGATGTCTGTAGGAGGGGGATTTTGCATTCTCTCTGCAGGAATGGAAAAACCTCTATGGTTCAGTCTCGAGGAGCTGGGACTTCCAGATGCCATGGGAAAGACATGCTTTTCCTGGCACTGTCCAGCTGTCACCATGGAGGCCAAAGGAGCTAAGACTTAGCTCTTTTTTACAATCCCCCACCCTCTGCTCAGGGCTGAGAATTGAACCCAGGGGTGCTTTACCAGTGAGCTACATTCCCTTTTTAAATTGTGAGGCAGACTTTTGCTAGGATGGCAAGGCTAGCCTTGAACCTTTTTTTTTTTTTTAAATTTTTTTTAGTGTTGATGAACCTTTATTTATTCATTTATTTTTACTTAGATGTGGTGCTGAGAATTGAACTTAGTGCCTCACACATGCAAGGCAAGTGCTCTGTCACTGAGCCACAACTTCAGTCCTGGCCTTGAACTTTGATCCTTCTGCCTCAGACTCCCAAGTAGCTGGGCTTACAGGTAATATGTCACCATGCCCAGATTCTCTGACAAATCTGATCAGGAACATAGGCTATATTTGAAAGTAGGTGGCCAATTTGGGCAGGGAAAAACTCAGGGTTTGGATTTTGTCTTTGGAAGTAGCAGGGAATGTTTTAAAAAGCAGTAATTAAAGGGAATTTTTGGTTAGAAACTGCTTTGGGCAGTATGATGAGTCACTTGTGCTAAGGAGTCAGCATTCTGGGCTAGGATCCCCCTCAATTTTAGCATTTACAGGCCAACGAATACCTCAAAGGAATAGCAAAGTCAAAATTAAAAGAGGAGCAGTCCTGAAACAACTGGTTTTGCCCTTGAGGAACCACCACTGCTGCCCCTACCTCAAGTCTATCTTCCCACACTCACAGATTGTGACTTTGAAAATACAACTCATTTTTAAATTAGGGAGGTGGCCAGGCATGATGGCACATGCCTATAATCCCAGTTAATTGGGAAGCTAAGGCAGAAGGATCACAAGTTTGAGGCCAGCAAAGTTGGTAGACCTTGTCTCAAAATAAAAAATAAAAAGGAGTAGGGATGTAGCTCAGGGATTCAAGCCCCAGTACCAAAAAATAAATAAAAAGTTTAAAATTAATTAAAAAAAAAGAGAGATTACCACCTGTCATTCTTTTTTTTTTCTTAAATATTTTATTTATTTATTTATTTTAGGTATAGATGGATACAACACAATGCCTTTATTTTTATGTGGTGCTGAGAATCGAACCCAGGTCCCACCTGTGCTAAGTGAGCGCTCTACCGCTGAGCCACAATCTCAGCCCCATACCACCTGTCATTCTATGTTATTTCACATATTTCTTCTGACAGAGAATAATGTGAGAATGAAAGCTCACTGACAAAAATAAATATAAATGAGGGCTGGGGTATAATTCAGCAGTTAGGTATAACCGTAAACACCATAAACATCATGGAATTTCATCTGTATGAAGTTCTGGAATAAGCAGAAGAGGCAAAACTAATCTACAATGATAGCATCAGATCAGTGGATGGTGATCTGGAAGAGTGCCCAAAAGCCCTCTGGAGGTAATGGAAATTACCTCATCTTGACATAGACACTGACCATACTGTTCCATTCATTATGCCCACCTCTCCCCCTCCTCATTGGGAGCCCTTCATACACAGCCAGTAACTATGAATAGATAAGCTGTGTGCTTCCTCAGGCTCAGCATGAGAGTCAGAACAAATGTGGCAGCAGTAGCAGCAATGGCAAGTGCACAGGTGCACCATGGGCTAGACACTCTGTAAAGAGCTTTAGATTTAGTCCTCACAATAATCTGAAAAAGGTTTTAATAATATCACAGGTTACAGATGAGGAAACTGAAATCCAAAGAGATCAATGCTTTTTTTGTGTTTGAGTCACCCAGCTAGAACATGGTAGTGCCAACACTTTCCACCACTGTCCCACAATGTGATCACAAGTCCTACTCCATCTAGTGAGATAACAACTCATCTCTAAATGAAGCCCTGGAAGAAACGCACATGCTCCAAGCTAAAGGGTATGTGAAGTAGATTGCCACATATCCTGACAGAGTCCCTCAGATGTTGAACAGAAGGTTATTTTAAGGCCAGCCCATCTACCTTGGACAACAGAACATCTAGTTTGGTAATATGCCTAGCAAAAGCCTGTTGAGGGGCTGGGGATGTGGCTCAAGCGGTAGCGCGCTCGCCTGGCATGCGTACGGCCCGGGTTCGATCCTCAGCACCACATACCAACAAAGATGTTGTGTCCGCCAACTAAAAAATAAATATTAAAAAAAATTCTCTCTCTCCTCTCTCACTCTCTCTTTAAAAAAAAAAAAAAAAAAAGCCTGTTAAGAAGATCTTGCCAAGTTATGGGTCTCCTGGGATTTGGATGAAAACTGATTAATCAAAATCAATCTCCTGAGGCCCACTAAAAATCAAAGGCTTCAAAATGAAAAGGAACCAAAAGCAAACAAATGCCACATGCAAACAAAGGTTCTTATCTCAGATTCTAAAACTCCATTCTAGAATCACTTGATTCTAGAATCAGTTGTCAGTTCTCAATTAATCTACAAGTAGTAATGAATGGAAAGGTCTGCTACCAAGAAAAAGGAAAGTTCCTCGGTATTTGGAAAAAAATTAGCAAGGTTATCTTCTGAACAATACTTAATCAATGTGAGGAGAAAAAGGACAAGAACTATAGAATAAGACTTGTGATCTCTGTTTTTCCCACTTATACCACAGGAACCCTTTCTGGAGAGTTGTCCATTTTCATTGTCTTCCAACAGTAAGTAAAATGTGGTGTGTCATCTGCTGCAAACCTGGGTCTGTGCCCCACCAGGAGCATGCACACAATAAAGGTCAGCCTTTTCCCACAAGGCTTTTACAGATTCAGAAGCCAGGGAAAGGAATGCAGAGGAATAACAGAGTGATTCTGAGCTCTAGATAACTGCCACCAAAGCTTGAGGAGCAGGGTTCTGAGACAAGTGGAGGGGCTCTCTTTGATGAAGATGGACTTGGATGAACATGGAAAGACAGGTCAGATTCAGAAAGGGAGGAGCTGGGGTGACAGAAGACCCACAAGATCCTAGCATAACAGGGGAGGTAAATGAGAACAGCAGAGTCATTGCCGATGCTAGCTGGAAGCAGGCTCCATACTGAGTAACTTACAGCCTGTCTCATTTCATCCTCACTTAAAAGCAAGGCATTAAGGACACTGAGAGAGAATCGGCCTATCCAAGGTCAAAACTTATGTGTTTAGAAGTCTGTGAGACTTCCTCCTTGGCTGGAGGAAAGAAGCAGATTAGGTTAGGTAAGGTAAAATGAGATTTAAGGGCATGTTGGACCTTTCCAGCAGAAGATGCAGAGCTGTCAAATGACAGGTCTCCCACTGATAAGCTTTTGATACTACTGATCCTTTCCTTCTTCCTGAAATATTTTCTTCCTTTAAATTCCAGAAAGCCACACTCTCTGCTCTCCCTCTTACCACACCATCCATTCCTTCTTGGTTTCCTCTGCTCCTTCCTCCTCTTCCTCTCTTTCAACTCTTCTCTTCTCCATCTACACTATTTCACCTCTCTGTTGATCACATCCAGCATCACAGCTTTAAGTTTCATCCACAAGTGGACAACTCACAACTTTACATCCCCTGGTCCAACCTTTTCCTGAGTCCCAGGTTCCTACAAACAAACCATCTAATTGACTTCTCTTCTTAAATGTCTATATGACTAGCAGGGAAGTCAAACTGAGCATGATAAAAACTAACCTCTGGCTTCCTTCCCTCTCCCAACAGGTTCACCTTGCAGTCTTCAGTTACTCCTAACAGGTTCTCAGGCTAAAAATCTCAGTTACCTTTGACAACATACTCATACCCCACATCTCATTTATCAGCAAATTCTACTGGGTGTACTTCGAGATTAAGTCCAGAATCCATGAAGTGGCTTCTCACTAGTTCCATTGCTACAACCTGGCCCCAGGTCACCATCACTTCCCATTGAGATTGCTACCAATCTGCATCCACACTGTTTCTGACAACCCAAAATGATTCTCTTACAGTCTAAGACAATGACATCCCTCTGCTCCAGTCCTCCAACAGTTTCCTATCTTACTCAAAAAAAAAAAAAAAAAGCCTAAATCCCTACCACCCCTGGATGAGATGCAGCCCCTACCCCACTATTTCCTCTCTGAATTCTTCTCTCCATTACTTCCTCAGCCCCAGCCACATGAGCCTCTGTGCTGTTCCTTGAACACAATAAGCATTTTTCTATTGCAGGGCCTGTACTTTATCAGGAAGGCTCTTTTCCTAGATAGACTATGGCTCAGATCCTAACCTCCTTTAACTCTTAGTTCAAATTATCACCATCTCATTGAGACCTTCTCTGACCACCCCTCCAGCCAATCACCATTATTTCCCAATCCTCTTTCCTCTTTTTCTTCCCCTTCAGATTATTTATCACCTACATACTATAAAAGGTTCTCACTATTTTTCTTCCTGGGAAACATAAATTCCATGAGAACAAGGATTTTATGTTTCATTCACTACTGTTTTCTACCTATTATTTGTATACCACGCAAAGAGTAGGTGTTCAATAAATGTTTTAATGACTAGTACTTAATTCCTTTCTTGGGAAAATTTCATATTTTGTAAACCAACCTCAGCTGGACTGGTTCTGACAGGATCAGAGATATATCTTATTCTTTCAAGCTATTTTGACCATATTGAAATTGAAAATGCCACCACTTCAGCCTATTTTATAGTCAATAAATGGAAAGTAAGTGTATAAATGATCAGAGAGAGAAGAAAAGGCAAAGGGTAGAAGAAACAGATGGCAACATCTAAAATGGTAAAAATGTTCAGGCCACTTCCCTTCAGTAAAGCCAGGTTGCTGGTACCTGCTCTCACAAGCTTCTACAGGCTCAGAGAGCCAGCAGACTGAGGAAGGCAGTGGGGTTCTGACACGGGCTATGATGGAAGCATGGTCAGACCCTCCTCCCCGCACAGCCCTTCAGGCCCACAGGCCTTCTGAGTTCCGTAAAGTGCCACATGCTCATTGCCTCTGCACCTGCTGATCCTCCTGCCTGGATTATCCTTTCCTGCTCTAGCGTGGCTGCACAAACTTATCCTTCACATTTTAGCTAAGATGACATCACTCCAAAGACACCTTCCTCACATCTGCTGTAAGAAGGTATTTCTCTGTCCCATCCCCCAGATTTCTTATACATTTTCTACACGTTAACTCTAAATGTCTGCCATGTACTAGAAGGTGTTGCACATGCTGGGGATGCCAGCAGTGAAAGAAACAAAATTCCTCCCTTCATAGGTTTATTTACATCCTAATGGGGAACAGAGACTTTAAGTGAGATAAATAAGTGAAATGTTTAGTATCTCATAGAGTAGTAAGTCCATTGCAAGGAAGGAGGATAGGAAGCATGGAGTGAAGGGAAGGAAGGTTGAAATTTAACTAAGGTAGACACAGAAGGCTTCCTTGAGAAGGTGACAGGTGATATCATGGCAGGTAGGGAGCCTTCCAGGCAAAAGAAATAGCTAGAGGGTTGGGGAGAGTACTTGCCTAACATACCAAGTGCTAGGTTTGATCCTCAGCATTGCAGCATTGCAAAAAAGAAAGAAAGAAGAGAGAAAGTGCCAGGGTAAAGGAGTGTGCCTGGAATGCCTAAGGCAAATATGGCTGAGTGAGAAATGAGGACAGCAGTGGGTTATGATGTGAGAGGAGAATATGGGGGCTCTATGATCAAGGTCAAGACTCTGGCTGTTACTCCAAGGGAGCTGGAGGGTTCTGAGCAGAGAAGCCCTGAGATCTGACTTACATTTTAACAGGCTCTGGCTGCTATGCCTTTTTGTTTTCTCTCATGGCTTATCAGTTCTCCTAATCATTGCATTTTTCCCCCTATTTCTACTGTCTCCCTCCCCAATGAGAAAGCAATCTGATGGCAGAAATTACGCCTGGCTTGATTACCTGTCAATACAGGCCAGTGCCAGGCACTAGCAGGTCTCAAAAAACACTGAATAAATGAATGAGTGTTGGATTTATGAAGACTCTGTTCTCGGTGTCAACACCCAACAACTAATCCTTCAAGATTAAAGAATGAAGATGACAGAAAGTGGCTATTCTCAAACTGACATTCCACCCTCAATGTGCTTAAGATCCTAAAAGCAATGAGGTAGGGTTAAAAAGAACCTGCCACTCAAATCTACTTTTCTACTCTACTATAGAACTCAGCTGTTGAAGCGCTGAAATAAAACACTGAAGGGTTAGTTTTAAAACTTTTGAGATCTGACCTCTAAATCTACCACTTTGCAGTTTAGTGTCCACTGGGAACTAAAGTAGATGGGGATCAATGATTACAGCATCCTGGGTGGTAATGAACTCTGGAACTTCTGGAGTCAACCAGTGACACTCTTACCTTAATTAGAAGGAGCCTCTCAACTTAGAGACCCTCCTGGTAAAGGTCAAGCCCAAGGTTAAAGACAAGAAGATCATAATGCTCTGGAGTCTAAAACCACAGGGAAGTCCCTCAGCTCCACCAACAAATAGGAGACAATCTAAGAGGCTAAAATAAGTGAACACACACAAAGCCCTTGTAGTACACAGCACCCTAAGGGAGCTAGGCAATTGTTAGCCACTATTATTTCTACAGAGGGGGAGTGTTTACCATCTCCTTAGGGACCTGAGGAACTCTGGTGGCTGGAGGCAGCAATGATAAGTTTGAGAGTAATTAATACTACTACTAGTCAGATTTCTCCCTATCCCCTGGGGTGTTATGATAATGGACAGGACGTCATCTAGGAAGTGCTTTGAATGCCATAGATGTCAAGAAACCCTAAGAAGTCAATGTAATATTCACTCACTAAACATTTGTGGTGCACTGCACTGACTCTGTGCCAGACAGAGTCACAACTGGAGACACAACACAGTTAAGACAGGTCTTATGGGCTGGGGATGTGGCTCAAGCAGTAGCGCGCTCGCCTGGCATGCATGAGGCCCGGGTTCAATCCTCAGCACCACATACAAATAAAGATGTTGTGTCTGCCGAAAACTAAAAATAAATATTAAAATTCTCAAAAAAAAAAAAAAAAAAAGACAGGTCTTATGAAGGATCGAGAGTTTGATTGTTTGTTTTTTCTATTTTTTCCCCTAAAAAGACATCCAGCAGGGCATGGTGGTGCATGCTTGTGATCCCAATGGCTGGGGAGGCTGGATCACCAATTCAAAGCCAGCCTCAGCAAAAGCAAGGTGCTAAGTAACTCAGTGAGGCCCTGTCTTTAAATAAAATACAAAATAGGGCTGGGGATGTGGGTCAGTGGTTAAGTGCCCTTGAGTTCAATCCCCAGTATCCAAAAAATAAAAAGATATCCAAGTAAACAGACACACCCACTGTGTCACCCATTGTGATCACAGAACATCCAGCAGGGATATCTAGCTCAGGCCTGCAGGGTGGTGGTAATGATCAGAAAGGCAGCACCAAGTAGTGCTCCAATAACAGGGGTTTGGTGCAGGGAGCAGGAAATGGTGTTCAGACAAAGAAGGAAGAGCAAGAAGCAAAGGTAGAAAGGCATAAAAAACGTATCTAGACGTGGAAGCAGCTTGGGAGGTAGAAGTATGGAGTAGGAGGGATGAGGAGAGAAAGCCAGGCAGGAGTCAAGAGCCCAAAAGACCTTGGATGCCAAGCTAAGGAAGTGGGTGAGTTTAGCCTGAAGGCAATAAGGAACCACTGATAGATTTTCAAGCAGGACTTTTTAGTTTTAAGGATCCCCCAACTACTCAGGTGATATCTTCTCTCTGGTGTATTTATTCTTCTATGTGAGGGATAAAGAACAAAAAATCTCTTCTGGCCTGTGAAAATAAAAATACCTGTCCAGAAAAAAAAGACTTTCAAGGACTAGATGCCCCTCAGAAACAGAACAAAGGGCCAGGTGCAATGGCACACACCAGCAGCTCGGGAGGCTTAGGCAGGAGGACTGCAAGTTCTAAGCCAGTCTCAGCAATTAAGCAAGTCCTTAAGCAACTTAGTGAGTTTTTTTTAAAAAAGGGCTGGGGATGTAATTCAGTGGTTAAGTCCCCTGGGTTCAATCCCTGGTTTAAAAGGAAAAAAAGAAAGAAATGAAATAGAGCAAAGCATAAAACCATACGTAAGCCACACTTGCTTACTATCAGCACATCATACTTCGATGCCAGACTTGAAGGTCTTCTGGGAAGTAAGCAGTTTAGAAATGCAAGTTTTGAGGATGGCTAGAAAAAGATCAAAGTCCAGAGCCAGAATCTACAGGACCAACAAACTGAACATGTTCTGAAATACTTTTAGGAAGTGAAAGAAGGGTGGAAGAAGCCCTAAGTACACAAAGGTCTCTATTTGCACAAGGAAGCAACACCCCACAAGCCACAGCTGCCAGTCTTCCTCAGACATAGGCCCTGGCAAGCATCAACTGTTTTAGGGTCAAAACACCCACCAGTGTAACAGGCTCTGCACAATTTCCTCTTTTAACAACTCTAAAATTGGTGTGGGGGAGGGGTGATCAGTATTATTTTGCAGCTGAAGTAATGAACTCAGCCCAAATAATCTGTTCAGGTCACACTGCGGAGAAGCTGCTGGGCTGGGGCTGAGAGGAGTCAGGAATGCTGTTTCCATTATACCTCTGAGCCCTTCAAGTTGCTCAGGGTAAAGCTTCTGGTGGACCCACACTCAATAGATGATCTCAACCCATGCAACCTTTGAGAGATCTGATTATTTAAGAAACAGTGAAGGTGCCCTCATGACGGTTTCTAAGAGGAGCTTGGTGGGCTAAAGCCAGGACAGGGAGCCAGAAGCTCTGAGCTATGTCCTACCATCTGTGACAAGTTGCTTTATCTCAAATCCTCTCCTGGAAGGATGGGGATAAGGTAACAGTATTAAGTTTCTGTGAATTCAATGAACTAGGAGAACAAACCACAGTTTAAAGAAAAAAGTAACAAGAGGAATATTTTTTTTAATCATACCTTCTTCAGAAGTATGTGGAAACCTTCTTGGATTCACTAAGGCTTAAAGCACCTGTGTGTAGGAAGATGACAGGTCTTCACACTGTGGTTAGGGAAACTGAGGCAGACCTGGAACAAATGACTGCTGCAAAGGAGTGAGGCTCGAACTCACAGAACCTAGCTCCCTGGCCATCAAACCACCTCATTCTTTCAGCCAAGATATATATTCATCCCAGGCAAGATGGCACAGGCCTGTGCATTTTTCAGAGAGATAGTCTTTCCTTGAATACATTAGGTACATTCTTCCAGAACCTAGCACCAAAAGATCTCCTTTCTCTTTACTGAAAAAGCAATGCAACTCAGCCTCTCTCAAGAGACATCTGGATGTTCCTGCATGGATAGTCTGTTTTGTGTCTCACAGTTCCTAACCGGGAAATTTTAAGCTCTTGTCCTGAAAGATAAATTACTTATAGCGATAGCCTGCAGGATTGTTTCACCCTAAAGAAAGTGAATTAAATGCCCTTTATGATGATCAGACAAAAAGCAATAAGGCTACATCTTGACACAGATCCAAATAATGTACCAGCAGCTTGAAATATTAAATAGTTCCTACACCCTAACCCTACTCCAGCTTCTCCTTTGTCTCTGCACTTTGCTGGTCTCTAAAACCTAGGTAAGAACCCCAGTGCTTCTGCCTCTTCTACCTGATTGACTTTATATGTGTGACTTGACTTTTGTGCCTATGTGTCCTGGTGGATAAAATGGGTAAGGTATCAATAGCTACCCTACAATATGGCATTGTAAGTAAAGTGTTTAGCACGGTGCATCGTTTACAGCAGGAGCTTAATAACTAAGATGGAATTCTTGTTAGTGTTTTCTAGCATTATTACAGGTGTCCCCATTCTGTCAACTCGTCCCAAAGGATCCAAAGGACAGACCAAGCCTTAGCCTATCAAGGCGCGGGAGGCACAGAGCCATTTCTTGACCCCCCCTCCCCCCATCATTTGGAATTTTGGCAAAAAGATAAGCCCCTGTACGAGGAGGAGGCCACAGGACAGCCATGGATTGAGTGCAAAGGGAGAACCCAAATCCGGAAGAGTTTTGCCTCGGCCAGGGACAGGCTCCATGGGGCCTAAGTCTAGGAGTCTCTCCGGGCGGGCGCCCCATGAGGGGCTGCGGACCTGGGACGAGCCCGGTGCTGGCCAGCAGTCAAGTGGGCGCGAATGAATGAACCTGCAGTCCTTACTCCTGGTCTCCGCCGGGAACGCCGCTCGCGCCCCTCTAGCATGGCGTCCTCACCGTGACCCCTGACCCCGCAAACCCCTCAGCTCGACCCCCGACTAGCCGCCCCACTTTTTTCCGAGCTTCGTCGGTCTCCCTGTTTCCTCACCCGCAGGTCCAAACGGCTCCTGGCGCCACGACTCGATTCGGCTCGGCAGCAAAATGTCCGCGGCCTCCTCCTCCCCGTAACCCGGTGCGTCGGTGCAGCCGGCCGCTCCGAGCCCCGCGGCTGTCACCTGCCGGGCGGAAGTGAGCGGTCTGCGCGCGGGCACTTCCGGTGGACGCACGGCCTGGGGGCGGGATCAAGGGTACAACCCGGGCAGGGGTGGTGCCCGTGGGCGTGGCCAATGTGGGCGGGGTCAGAAGGCGGGTCCAGAGGGCGGGACCGACCGCTATTAACCTCTCTGCTGCCGAGCGCTGATTCGCCACTGTACCCTGCAGAGCGCAAAGAAAAACTAGTTGTAATTAGCGTGCTGAGGCCCTGAGAAGGGTAGGATTTTACCCAATGGGAGAGTCAAAATTAGAACTGTAAATCTAGTCAAACGCAAGACTGAAGCTTCTCTGCTAGTCTGAAGCTGGACTGTTTCAGGGCAGCATCAGCGCCCTAGGGGAAAACATCAGTCCCTCCAAGGAACTTTTATCCACTGGGATCTTAATAAAGAGCCATTTCTCCTTTTGCCAGGACCTCAATTGCTATTGTCACCTTTCCCAATTCCATTAATTTTCTCTTCCTTCTAGATAATTTCTGTTCATTTCCTTTAAAACATTATGTAATTTCTACTCTTTAAAGGTGCTTTACTGAACAAATAATATTTACATTGCAGAGAAATGGAAATATACTGGAAGCAAAAAGAAAACAAGCCGGTTGCTCTGGCCCAATCCTATAATCCCGCCGATTTGAGAGGCTGAGGCAGGAAAATCACAAATTTTCAACAATTTTAACAGCCTCAGCAATTTAGCGAGAGCCTGTCTCAAAATAAGAAATCAAAAGGGATGAGGATGTGTGACTCAGTGGTTAAGCGCCCCTAGATTGAATCTCTGGCACACACACCCCATCTCACACAAACACACGCGCGCGCACGCGCGCATACACATACACACACACACACACACACACACAATAATGTGTGATCCCATTGCATGAAACAACCACTTTTAATATTTTGGTAAATATCTTCCTGGACTTGATTTATTATCTGATATTTTTATCTCACTAAGATATTGGTAAAACTTCCTCAAAACAATATATTAATTTCTACTTGTGCTTACCAATACTTTCATAGTACTCTAATGTTTGGGTCATATTGTGATTTTCTTAAACACTAAAATTGTACACTAAGGTTGTTATCAATCTTAATATTATAAAAACATTTTGATAAATAAGCTCTTGCACAGCCATAGATTAGAAAATTGTAAAAAGAGCATAAAATAGAGTCCCATATACCCTTCATTCAGCTTCCTTTGATGGTGACTCTCTATCACTGTAGTATGACATTAAGCCCAGGAAATTGGCATTAGTAAAATGCCGTGATCTCAACTACAGACAGTATTCTGTTTTTAAATCCATTTTCAAAGTAAGGAAAGAAAAATATTTTTTCTTTTTTGTTGCAATGATGGAAATTTATTTTTCTACAGCCACAAGGCTGAAAATCTAAGATCAAGACCAAACTGGGGGCTGGGGATGTGGCTCAAGTGGTAGTGCGCTCGCCTGGCATGCATGCGGCCCGGGTTCGATCCTCAGCACCACATACAAAGATGTTGTGTCCACCTAGAACTAAAAAATAAATATTAAAAAAAAATTCTATCTTTCTCTCTCTCTTTAAAAAAAAAAAAAAAAAGTTTAAAAAAAAAAAAAGACCAAACTGGTTTCTTCTCCTTGACTTGCAGATGGCCATCCTTTTGCTGAATCTTCACATGGTCTTTCCTCTGTGCACCTAGAATAATCTTATATCTACATGTCAAATCACATATCTGGAGGAAACTTTTCTAATGATAAATGTTGGCAAGTGCCATCAGTCTAATTGGAAAACAAATTGAGAATGTGACCCAGAAAAAAAAAATTTTTTGTTCAACAAAATGAACACACCTAAAGGTACCAAGCTGGAGAACTTATGTGCAAGTGGCAAGACATTAGCAGAAAGCAGAGCTTTAAGATTTCCAAGGAGACCAAGGTCGCTGGGCCCAGCTGCTCAGGAAGGACTTCCTGGGGAAGGTAGCATTTGTTCTAGGTCTTGCTGAATTAGTGCAAAGTTGCACGGAAATCAGGGCTGGGAATATGTCTCAATGGTAGAGTGCTTGCCTGGGTTCCATCTCCAGCATGGGAAGGAAATAAAGAATGGGAGGGGAGAAAGAAAGAGCGAGCCAGGTGTGGTGGCACATGCATGTAATCCCAGAGGCTCACGAGGCTGAAGCAGGAGGATCATGAGTTCAAAGCCAGACTCAGCAAGAATGAGGCGCTAAGCTACTCAGTGAGACAATGTCTGTGAATAAAATACAAAATAGGGCTGGGGATGTGGCTCAGTGGCCCCGTGACCGAGTTCAAACCCCAATACCCCTCCCCCCAAAAAAAGAAAGAAAACAAAGCTTGGGAAATCACAAGCCCCCTACTCTTCACCAGGCTCTGGGCTAACTGTTGGATAATCAGATGGTTGAGGGCCAAGGTCCTGCTCTTGCTGAATTTACAGTTTGTCTAGGGAGGTGACAGAGCAGCAGACCCAAGTTTCTTCCAAAGCCTCTCTCCTTGACTTGTAGATGGCTGCACTTGCAGAAGTGTGAGATTAGTGCTAAGGTAGGGGACATGCTGAGGGCTTTGGGAATCCAGGACAAGAACAGAAGCTCCCTAGGGTTGGAAGGACCAGGGGAAGCCTGGATAAATGGGGGGGGGGGTATTTAATCTGTAACTTTAAAACAATGACTATTTATGGAGCCCCCTCTGTGGTGCCGAGTGGTTTGCAGGCCTCATTTGCTCTCTCCATTGGCCCCAGAAGGCAGGGGCTGTTTTAATTTCATTTATCTGGGGAGCGGGAAGGGACACAAATCTGAGACTTAAGTCAAAGAGCATGTGAGTGGCAGAGCTGAAGGCCTGGTCCCAGAGCCCCAGCTCTCATTAGTTCCAATAATTTCACCTAAAATACATTGTCACTCCTACCTGAGCTAGCCATGTTGGGGATGCAGCAGTGAACAAGGAACAGCCCAATCCCTCCTTGGGGCTCACTGCTGAGTGTGGGAGCAAGACAGATAATGGGACAAATTATAACTGAGTGATCAGCAGCACCAGGGAGGCACAGGAAACTTGGACACCAAATGAAGTGATGTCCAGCTTGAACCATGAAAGATGAAGCTACAGAACACCAATGTGAGGTAGGAGTTCAGGGACACCAAGATGGCAGAGGCAGGTAGAAGAAAAATGCCACTGGAGAGGAAGACGGAGAGTTGGGTCATCCCGTCCCTGTTTTTGATAAGTCCCATTACCATGACAACTCCTGTCACTAAGGACTTATCACCCTTGATAACTCCTGCCACAGTTTGGTATTTTAAAATGACCTATGATGGTAAGTGGACAGTATTCTAATTAGGTATTCTAAAGTAACCAATGGAGGGAAATTGGACACTCTTCTAATCAGGTATTAAAAGGTAATCAGGGGTTGGGGTTGTGACTCAGTGGTAGAGCGCTTACCTAGCATGCGTGAGGCACTGGGTTCGTTCCTCAACACCACATAAAAAAAAAAAAACAAAAAAAACACAAAGTGATAAAGAGTAATGTTTATTTTTTTTTAAAAAAGGTAATCAATGGAAACAAATGAGGTGAGGTTTTTCATTTGAACCATACAGAGAAGAGATGCCTCAAAGCCCAGCATTTAGGAGGTAATTTCTAGACCTTGAGCTTCTCTCTCTTGCTCGATCCACTTTGCTCTACCTTACCAAGTGGTAATTTAACCTTCAACTTCAATAAATCTGCACTTTGCCTGTTACTTCTCTGTCTTGCTCAATTCTTTTTTTTTTTTTTAACCCAGTGCCTCACATGTGCGAGGCAAATGCTCTACCACTGAGCTATAACCCCAGCCTCTGTCTTGCTCAATTCTTTGTTCAGGACACCAAGGACCTGGACTTTAGCTGGACACCTCAGTGGTAACACTAATAGTTACCATGATCCAGGCACCACCTTAGTCTCTTCTACATATTGATTCACTGAACTCTTCTAGTAATTTAGATTCCCTGACGGTCCCTAAGTAGAGATGAAAGGGCTGGGGATATAGCTCAGTGGTGGAGCATCTATCTAGCATGAGTGATACCCTGGGTTTGATCCCTGAAAATGGATTTGATCCTTAAAAAATGCATAGAATCAAGCAGAGATGAAAAAACAGGTTGGTGGGCAGAACTGATTTCTCCTCTACTTTCCTATAGGTCTGGACGTTTCCTCCCATAGTTCAGACTGGAAGGACAGCTAAAATTATAATACTAATAAGAGGAGGCACAGGTCAATGCCATAGGCTGGGTAATTATAGCTTGCAGAGATGAGAGACAGAAGCTGGCCACACTGCCTGAGCAAGTCATTCTCACTGTCAAATGCTGACAGCTAGGTTGGGGATTTAGCTCAGAGGTACAGTGCTTGCCTGACAGGTGTGAGGCAAGGGTTTGATTTCTAAAACAAAACAAAGAAAAAACAATGCTGTCATCTACAGCTGGAGCAGCCATACCTGTGGCATTCGGAGTCTGCCTGGCCCCCTCCTCAAGGCCCAAGGGAGCTCCTTGCTCCAGAGTGGATGAAGCAGAGCCAGTGATGACCAAATCTACCTACCTGGAAAGAGAAAACCAACTTCCCCCAGCAAATACATCCTTCCTAAAAATTATATCACCTTCTGGTTAGAGGGAGAAGCTTTATTAGCTTTTCTCGGAGTCCTGGTCATTTTGTCTTATTATTTTTTTATCTCTTTTTTGTTGTTGTTAGCTATAGATGAACCTGTTTTATTTATATGCAATGCTGAGAATTGAATCCATAGCTAGGCAAGCCCTCCACCACTGAGCTACAACCCCAGCCCTCGTTTTTGTCTAATTGAGTGAGCTCTTTAGGCCTAAGTTTCTCCTCCCTGGGTACTCGGCCAATACCATGGGCCAAGCACCATTATATGCCCTCAACATCATGTTCTTCATTTAATTCTCACCACTCTCGAGAGGAAGGTCCATAGAAAGCCTGTTTTACAGATGAGGACATTGAGGCCCCGAGAAGCCGCAGAACTTTCCCAACTCCACTTCATGGCAATGGGGTCCTAGCTGGGAGTCAAGATCAGGGCAGATAACTGCAGGGCCCATGCTTTTCCCTTCTCTCCATCCTTACCTGCCTCATAAGGTTTCATCCAATCAGAAGAAGGTTGGGAGTTCTTGCTGGGATGTGGAATGATCCATAACTGTGGCTGATGCTATGTGACCTACATCAAGTTTTTTCTTTCTGACACTCAGAATCTCAGAGCATGTCTTTCCCATCCTCCCTCCACAATGGGTGCGTAAGTATACAGTCAACACTGTATCCATGGGTCCCTCATCTGTGGATTCAGTCAACATGGATCAAATATTAGGAAAAAAAAAAAAGGCAGAGTACAATGACATACTTCTATAGTCCCAGCTACTTCGGAGGCTAAGGAGAATCACTTGAGCCCACACGTTTGAGACCAGCCTGGAGAATATAGCAAGAGCCCATCCTTAAAACATTGAAAAAAGGCCCGGTGAGGTGGTGCATGCCTGTAATCCCAGCATCTTGGGAGGCTGAGACAGGAGGATCGACAGTTCAAAGCCAGCCTCAGCAGCTTAGCGAGGCCCGTCAGCAACTGAGCGAGTCCCTGTCTCAAAATTTAAAAATAAGAGGGCTGGAAATGGGTCTCAGTGGTTAAGTGCCCCTGAGTTTAATCCCCAGTCCCCAAAATAAATAAATAAATAAATGAAAGGCTGGGAATGTGACTCAGTAGTTGAACACCCTGGGTTCAATCCCTGGTACAAAAAAAAAAAAAAAAAAAAAAAAGAGAGAGAGAGAAAAGAAAAAAAAGAAAGAAAAGAAAAGAAAAAAGAATTGCACTAAACACACACAGACTTTTTTCTTTATTATTCCCTTAACAATACAATATAACAACTACATTGTACTAGGAATAAGTCATCTAGAGATGATTTAAAGAACAGGAGGATGTGTGTAGGTTCTATGCAAACACCACTCTAACTTATATAAGGGCCTTGAGCATCCATGGGTTTTTGGTATCCACAGGGGTCCTGGAAGCAATCCTCTGCAGACACAAAGAGATGCCTGTCTTGTTGGACAAATTAAACTCAGGAGTCTTTCCCTCTGTGACCACTAGAGGGATCACAGGTGCCATTAATGGCCACCCTCTCCTTCAAAAGTAATCATTGCACAAGACCTGTAACAAGTCCTTCCATGTCCCAAGTTTCTAGATTCTTCTTCCTTCATGATTACTCATCCTCTACCCCAGTCTCTTTTTACTTGCTGCTTTTGTTGTTTTTATCCTTCAAATCTCTGGCGCTTGCCACAGATCTTCTCTGGAAGGAGGTAGGAAGTGACTTTGTCCATAGCCTCACTGAGGCTAGCCCTCTGCCTGCTAACAGCTGCACTCCCTTCTCACCCAAGCCAAGAGGGCCATAAACTTCAGAGTAGAGAATCCTGGAGGCTGTTGTGAACCTCCTTGGTTGTCCTCATCCCTCCCTCCCTGCTGCCTGTGATCTCAGTACACCAACCCTGGCTTTCTCAGGAGCAAAATTTTGCTCAGCCTCTCTTGTCAATGGAAGTCTGCCTCTGGAAGGGCTTTGCTCTCTCAGGTGCCTTGGGTTCAACAACCCTCAGCTGGTGCAATCACATAGGCCCAGGTTTAGCTGGGCACAGTGGTACACATCTGTAATCCCAGGTATTCAGGAGGCTGATGACAAGTTTGAGGCCAGCCTGGGTAATTAGTGAGATGCTATCTCAAAGAAAAAGAAAAGAAAAGAAGAGAAAAGAAAAGAAAAGAAAAAGAGAAGAGAAAAGAAAAGAAGAGATAAGAAAAGAAAAGAAAAAGAGAAGAGAAAAGAAAAGAAAGAAAAGCTGGCAATTTAGCTCAGTGGTAGAGCATTTGTCTAACATGTATGATACCCAGGGTTCAAACCCCAGCACTGCAAAAATAAAGAAAAAGAAAAAGAAAGAAACCTCAGACTCTGAACCTCATTGGGATTTCAATCTTTCAAATCCCCAGTTGTGGGACCTCAGTTTCCAACCTAGAAAATGGGGCCAATTGTGCCTTCTTGCAAAATTGTTAATAGGGATTAAATTGTGGAAGTTAAGAATAGTGCCTGATACCTCAAAGTTCTCCTTAATTGAGGGATACTGTTTGCATTAATATTAGCTCCAGCTCAGCCACTTCCTGGTTATGTGTCCATGAGCAGATTTTTGGATTTAGCCTCTTTGAGCCTCATCTTCTCTATCCAGAAAATGAGTCAAAATACTATTGCTATCAAGAGAAACTAGATATTTTCTAGGTAGGTAATGTTTTTAGGGTAATATCTAGTTTAAATACTAAGTGGTAGTTATTGTGATTTTTAAAGGTCACAAACTACAGTGCAAAGAAAATGTCAATAAATTCTAATATAGTAGAAATTATTTGTAGATCTTTTCTTTTTTTCCATATTGGCGACTGAACCCAGGACCTTGCTCTCTCTAGGCAAACATTTTGACCATTGAGCTACCTTCCCCAGCCCTGTACATTATTCTTTGACTACAATCTAAATAATTAGAAATCAGGCTGGGCAAGGTGGCACACAGCTGTGATCCCAGTGCCTCGGGAGGTTGAGGCAGGAGGATTGAAAGTTAAAATCCAGCCTCAGCAATTTAGTGAGGCCCTAAGCAACTCAGCGAGACCCTGTCTCTAAATAAAATATTAAAAAGGGCTGGGGATGTTGCTCAGTGGTAAGCACCTCTGGGTTCAATTCCCCGTACAAACAAACAAAAACAAGAGCAACAAAACAACAAAAAACAAACTAACCGGAAAAACGTCAGAACTAGAAATCAATAATAAAATCATAAAACTAACCTTATACCTTGTAAATAAAACACTCTTTTTAAAAACATTTATCTTTTAGTTGTAGTTGGAGACAATATCTTTATTTTATTTATTAATTTTATGTGGTGCTGAAGATTGAACCCAGGGCCTTGGAACATACTAGGTAAGTGCTCTACCGCTGAGCCACAATCCCAGCCCATAAAACACTCTCTTAAGTAATTCCTGAGAGTTTTGGGTAAGTGGTGAATTCAACATGTGTATAACCTCCATTCCTTCTGAAGTCCCACTAAAATAGCAGTAAAGGAATTTTTCTTTCTTTCTTTTTTAAAAAATAATTTTTAGTTGTTGATGGACCTTTATTTTATTTATTTATATGCAGTGCTGAGACTAGAACCCAATGCCTCACACATGCTAGGCAAGTGCTCTACCACTGAGCTACAACCCAGCCCAGTACAGGAATTTTTATGGTAAAATATACATAATATAAAATTTACAATTTTTTTGGCACTAAGGATTGAACCTAGGGCACCTTGCCCCGGAGCCACATTCTCAGTTCCTTTTTAAAATTTAATGAATGAATGAATGAATTTGTTTATTTATGTACCAGGGGCACTTAACCACTTAGCCACACCCCCAGCCCTTTTTTATTTTTATTTTGAGACAGAGTCTGGCTAAGTTGTTTGGGCTTTGCTATGTTGTTGAGGCTAGCCTCATACTGCAATCCTCCTGCCTCAGCCTCCTGAGTTCCTGGGATTATAGGCACGTGCCACTGTGCCTGGCTAAAATTGACAATTTTAACCACTTGTAAGTCTATAATTTGGTGGCATTGGGCATATTCACATTATTGTGCAGCCATCACCACTATTCATCTCCAGAACTTTATCATCTGGCCAAACTGAAACTTTATACCCATTAAATACTTTATATCCTATTCCCCCTCTCCTCAGTCCATGGTAACCACTATTCTACTTTTGTCTTTATGAGTCTGACAATTCTAAGGACCTTATCCAAAAGGAATCATACAGTATCTTTCCTTTTATGTCTGGCTGATTTCTCTTCCCATAAATAATATCAAGTTTGGTCCATCTTGTAGTACATGTCAGAATTCCATTCTTTCTTTCTTTCTTTCTTTTCTTTTCTTTTTTTTTTTTTACAGTGCCAACAATTGAACTCAGGGTCTCACACATGCTAGGAACTGTTCTACCACTGACCTAAGTCTCAGCCTTCCTTTTTTATGGCTGAATAATATAACACTGCATATATTCTATTATTTATTTTATTGATTATTACTCCCAGTTATTTGGGACATAGTGGCTACTGGAAATTCCTTCATTTTGGTAACTTTCAACAAGCTTTCAACAATTTTCAGTACTTCCTTATTTTCTGTTATCTCAAGATATTCCAGCATTATCTCATATTTCTTTTGGCCCAGCATTGGAATGAACCATTTTTCCAAATAGCCTTGCTTCCTTAAAAAAAAAAAATTGTAGTTGTGGATGGGCAGACTGCCTTTATTTTATTTGTTAATTTTTATGTGATACTGAGGATCAAACCCATTGCCTCACGCATGCTAAGCTTTGCCACTGAGCTACTTGCTTCCTTGTATTGGAGAGTGGTATGTAGAAACCAAGATCAGGCTGGGGATGTTCGCCTAGCATGCTTAAGGTCCTGGTTCAGTCCCCCAGTACCACACACACACACACACACACACACACACACACACACACACACACACACGGGAAAAAAAAAAAAAGATTTGAGTGGTAGGTATGTGCATTGCTCTGGGGTGTCATTGCTTCTAGATTGCCTCAGTGAACAGAAGTGAATCTGTAGAATGTTAAACCATTTGACCACATTATCCATTGTGTATATAAATGATATGTAGTCATTAAAATATATGAATATTATAATATTAAATATATGATATATATCTATTATAATTTGTAAATATATCCACTTATCAGTGGACAAAGGTGAATCTATAAAATGTTAAACTATGTAACTACATTGACTATTATCATATACAAACTGATATGTATTATAATATATAAATATATAACACAAATGTTATATAAATATATAGTCGATAAATATATCTACTTCTCAGTGGTTATAGGTGAATCTGTAAAATGTTAAGCCATTTGGCCACATTATCTATTATAATACATAAACTGAGAACGGAAATCAAACAACTTAACAAAAAAATTGTAGGTTTCCATTTACAGCATCTCCCTGGCTGTGTCCCCAAGCAGCCTCAGCCCCTCTGGGAATGATCAAGTCACACTCCCATTTATTTCCCGATAGGTATCTTTTGTAACCAATGTGTAGACCCTTAAAAAAAATCATGATGTCAGACTGGGAGCAGGGAGAGGCCCTTCCTGGGAGCTCCCAGATTTGCTTCTGGGGCTCTCTCATAATTAAATAGCTGTTTGATCTTGAGAAGGATGCTATACTTCTCTGAGCCACTTTATCAATAAAGTGGAAATGTTAATACCTACCTTATGGAGCTAAAAGAATAAACCACCTCATAGCAAATCTCTATTTGTTTTCTATTGCTGTGTAACAAATGACCACCAACTTAGCAGCTTCAAACAAAATCTATTCTTTAATTCACTATTCTGTAGACCCGAGTTCAGCACGGCTTGACTGAGTTCTTTGTGGAGGTCTTGCTGGGCTGAAATCAAGGTGGCAGCAAGTACTGTGGTCTCATCTGGATTCTCTTCCAGGCTTATTGGGTGTAGCACCATCAGTTTCCTTGTGTTGTAAGCCTGAGGTTCATTTTTTTTTTCTATCTTTTTTTTTTTTTTTTTTTTTTTTTTTGGTACTGGGGATTGAACCCAGGGGCACTCAACCACTGAACCACATCCCCAGCCCTTTTAATATTTTATTTAGAGACAGGTCTTGCTAAGTTGTTTAGACCCTCTTTAAGTTGCTAAGGGTGGCTTTGAACTCGAGATTCTCTTGCCTCCGCCTCCAGAGCCGCTGGGATTGCAGGCGCGCTCTACCTCGACACCCAGCCTGTTTTCCTGTTGAGTGTCAGGGACAAATCTGAGGCTGTTCTTGTATCCTTGCCCTACGGAACCTCCAGCTCAGCAAGGAAGACCTTGCTACACATCAAATCCATCTCAGGCTTTCAATTGTTTTGCTTCTTCCGCTGCTACCAGCTGGAGAAAATCCTGTTTTTAAAAGGCTCATATAATTAGGTTGGGTCCAAATGGATAATCTTTTTAAAGTCAACTGTGCCTTGTAATATAACATACTTATGGAAATTTCTTCTCATTCTATTCAAACTTCCACGCACACTTCAAGAGCAGGGGATTTAACAAGGCCAAGAGTCATTTGGGGATCACATTAGAATTCTCCTTGCCACAAAATGGAAAGATCTACAGATAATTTTTTTTAACAGTTCTGGGTATTAAACCCAGGACCTCATGCTCATTAGGCAATCACTATACCACTGAGTTACAGCTCCAGCCCTAAAAAGATCTACATATCTGTAAAGATGAAACATCAGAGCTTTGACATTTACATATCTTTGAAGATCATGTCAGGAACCTTACCCTAGAAAAATCTCTGTAGATCCTTTCAGAGCTCTAAGATTCAATGAGAACATTCACTGACACTATTAATCAAAGCCTCTATGACTTCACAGCTTTCTGGCAGACTGGGTTTACTATGTATGTGTATATGTGTATTTATTTTTCTATATATTTTTGGGGGCAGCATGGGAATTAAACTCAGGGGCACTTGACAGCTGAGCCACATCCCCAGCCCTATTTTGTATTCTATTTAGAGACAGGATCTTGCTAAATTGCTTAGTGCCTCGCTTTTGCTGAGGCTGGCTTTGGTTCACATCCTCTTGCCTCAGCTTCCTGAGCTGCTGGGATTACAGGTGATTGCCACTACATCTGGCTATTTTTCTATATTTTTCATGTATTTATTTACCTGTAGGTATCTACCTATATGTATCAATTTCTATATGCATATAAATTGCCTTGGGATTATAATTTTGTTAAGTGCAGATTAAATTTATTAATTGTGATTAATTGTGTAATTCGAGTTACTATTCTAGGTTACCAAACATACCATCCTGAGTATTTTGTGTGCATTGAGTTTAACCAACCATGGATGGAAACTATTCAGAAAAAAAAATTGCATCTGTACTGAACATATATAGACTTTTTTCTTGTTGGTATTCCCTAAATAATATGGTCTAACAACTACTTACATAGAATTTAGATTGTATCTGTTATTATATACCATCTAGATTTAAAGTATACAGGGCAGGGGTGGGCACTAGGGATATAGCTCAGTTAGTAGAATGCTTGCCTCGCATGCACAAGGCCCTGGGTTCAATCCCCAGCACCACAAAATAAAATAAAATTAAGTATACAGGGGAGTGCTGGGGATGTAGCTTAGTAGTAGAGCACTTGTCTTAACATGTGCAAGGCCCTGGGTTACATCCTCAGCACTGCAAAAAAAAAGAAAAATAAAGTATCCAGTAGGAGGTAGGTAGGTCATAGGCAAATACTACCCCATTCTATATAAGAGACTTGAGCATCTGTGGATTTTGGTATCTTCTGGGCATCCTGGAACCAATTCACCACAAATACGACAAATGACTATATTCTTTTTTTTTTTTTTTTTGTACCAGAGATTAAATACAGGAGCATTTAACCATTGAACTACATCTCCAGCCCCTTTTTATTTTGAGACAGGGTCTTGCTAAGTTGCTTAAGGCCTCACTAAATTGCTGAGACTGACTTTGAACTTGTGATCCTCCTGCCTTAGGCTCCTGAGCCCCGAGATTACAGGTGTGCGCCACCACATCAGGCCAAATGATTATACTCTTTTAAAAAAATATATATTTTTTTAGTTGTAGATGGACACACAATACCTCTATTTTATTTGTTAATTTTTATGTGGTGCTGGGGATAGAACCCAGTGCAAGGCAAGTGCTCTACTGCTGAGCCACAACCTCCGCCCTGACAATATTCTTATGCTACCTCTGCAAGCTGTCTTATCTCTGTCTTATTGAGGAGAAACTGAGGCTTAGAATTTAGCTAGTAAGTAGCAGGTGCAAATTTGAGCCCAGCTCTGGTGGGCCACCAATGTCTGTTTTTTTTTTTTTAATTTATTTTTTAGTTTTAGGTGGACACAATATCTTTATTTTATTTATTTTTTTAATGTGGTGCTGAGAATCAAACCCAGTGCCTCACGCATGCAAGGCAAGCACGCTACCACTTGAGCCACATTCCCAGCCCTTTTTCTTTTCTTTTCTTTTTTTTTTTTTTTTTTTCCTGTAATGGATAGTGGGAGTTCAGGAGGCAAGAAAGGAAGAGCCAACAAATCTACATACACAGCTAGGAGGATCGAGATAGATGCCTCAGAGGCTGGGGTGGATTTATAACGTGTCATTTTGGCTGGGCTGAACCACATTTCTCAGAATTCTCTACCTTGGGTGGGACAGAGCAGAGTGTCTTGTACAAGATTTGGAGGGCAGAAGTAAAATCACTGCCTTCTCTGTAGCTCACACACATTAACACTGATTCACTGCTCGCTAAGAGGGGGCAGCCATCCTGTAACTGCTCCACTTTGCCCTGGATCAGCTTTGTGTTCTCCAACTCTCAGGCCAGCGGTGTTTGTGTGTAGAAGGGGCCCTGCCTCCCAAGACACCCATGCATACCATCAAAGTCAGCAGCAATGAAAACAGACACTGCGGGGGCTGGGGATGTGGCTCAAGCAGTAGTGCGCTTGCCTAGCGTGTGTGCAGCCCAGGTTCGATCCTCAGCATCACATACAAACGAAGATGTTGTGACGCCGAGAACTAAGAAAAAAAAAATATATTAAAATTCTCTCTCTGTCCCCCCCCCTCTTAAAAAAAAAAAAGAAAACAGACACTGCATTCCACCCCTCCACCTGGTCTTCTAGCATGTTCTTCCTGTTCCCCACTTTGCATCCTTCTTCCTTTCCCTTCCTGTGGACTTCAAGCTCCCACATCAGACTCAAGGATGACAACCTTCCAGAAACTTCTTGATTATATAGATTCAAACTCCTGGGACAAAACCCTTTACCTACATGTTCTAGAGTTTCTGTTTTTCAAATTTTGAACAAGACGGGATGTGTTGGTTCAGAAAAGGTGGGTCTAGTCCCAAATCCACACTGGTATCCAGCTTCTGTATCTCCCTCATCTCTCTCCCAGGGAACACCTCCGAGTCTCTGACCTTCTCCTCTGGGGAAGGGCCTGATCCAGCCCTTGCTCAGCTATTTTGTTCTCTCAGTCAGAACGGGAATCATGTTCACTTTAGCACTCTGTCTCATATCACCTGTCAGTTGGTCAATGAATGAATGAATATATGGATGTGCTGGTTGCCTTTGTCCGAAGGGTAGAAGGGTCTGTGAACCCAGGGAGAGGAGGGAGTCTCCTCAGTCTCCTCTGCTTGAAATAAGACCAGGGGAATTTCATTCATGTGTTCTTTTGGTGCTGGAGATTGAATCCAAATGTCTCGTGTGTGCTCAGCATGGGCTTCACCACTGAGCAGTACTCCTAGTCCCATTCATTATTATTATTATTATTATTATTCTTCTTCTTCTTCTTCTTCTTCTTCTTCTTCTTCTTCTTCTTCTTCTTCTTCTTCTTCTTCTTCTTCTTCTTCTTCTTCTTCTTCTTCTTCTTCTTCTTCTTCTTCTTCTTCTTCTTCTTCTTCTTCTTCTTCTTCTTCTTCTTCTTCTTCTTCTTCTTCTTCTTCTTCTTCTTCTTCTTCTTCTTCTTCTTCTTCTTCTTCTTCTTCTTCTTCTTCTTCTTCTCCTTCTCCTTCTCCTTCTCCTTCTCCTTCTCCTTCTCCTTCTCCTTCTCCTTCTCCTTCTCCTTCTCCTTCTCCTTCTCCTTCTCCTTCTCCTTCTCCTTCTCCTTCTCCTTCTCCTTCTCCTTCTCCTTCTCCTTCTCCTTCTCCTTCTCCTTCTCCTTCTCCTTCTCCTTCTCCTTCTCCTTCTCCTTCTCCTTCTCCTTCTCCTTCTCCTTCTCCTTCTCCTTCTCCTTCTCCTTCTCCTTCTCCTTCTCCTTCTCCTTCTCCTTCTCCTTCTCCTTCTCCTTCTTCTTCTCCTCCTCCTCCTCCTCCTCCTCCTCCTCCTCCTCCTCCTCCTCCTCCTCCTCCTCCTCCTCCTCCTCCTCCTCCTTCTTCTTCTTCTTCTTCTTCTTTTCAAACAGGGTCTCACCAAGTTGCTTAGGGCCTCACTAAGTTGCTGAGGCTGGTTTTGAACTTGCAATACTCTTGCCTCAGCCTCCTGAGTCACTGGGATTACAGGTGTGTGCCACCGGGGCCAGCACCATTCACTCTCTGTTTTTGTTAATTTTTTTTTTTTTTTAGTTGCAAATGGACACAATATCTTTATTTTACTTATTTATTTTTATGCTGTGCTGAGGATTGAACCCAGTGCCTCACACATGCTAGGCAAGTGCTCTACCACTGAGCCTCACCTCCAGCCCCACTATTCACTCTTTTTTTTTTTAATATTTGTTTTTTAGTTGTAGATGGACACAACACAATGCCTTATTATTATTTTTTTTTAATGTGGTGCTGAGGATCGAACCCGGGTCCCACCCGTGCCAGGCAAGTGCTCTACCGCTGAGCCACAATTCCACATTCACTCTTTTTGATAAATATTTGTGGATTCTACACTGGGCCTTGTGCCAGACCTGGCCTCCTGGGATCATGCCCTGACAACAGAAAACTACTCTCTGAGATCCAAGCGCAGGGTTGGTATGAGGGCTCTTTGAAAGAGACATATCTGAGCAGGCCCTTGCCATCATGCCCACATTTGAGCATCATACAGACCAAGTTTTCAATTTAATAGCTTTGTGACCTTGGGCAAGTCACTTCACCTCTCTGGGCCTCCACTTACTCATGGGTAGAAACTAAGTTACCTAGAAGGTGCTATTATGAGGATGCTATGAAATAATCAATGTGAACCAGGGGGTATGATTCACACAGGTCCCAGTGGAGATTGGGTGTATAGTAGGTGCTCAGGAAAGTGAGCCAACTACCAGGGTAGGTGGCTGGGCCTGTTTTGAACTTTTACAATTAATAGTTTTACTACCCTTACCTGGGGATCAAACCCAGGGCCTCACACAGGTTTGGCAAGTGTTCTCCCACTGAGCTACATGCCCAGCCCTGCTCTTATTTTTCAGTGTTAGGTGGACACAATATCTTTATTTTATTTTTATGTAGTGCTGAGAATCAAACCCAGGGCCTCACGCATGCTAGGCAGTGCGCTACCACTTAAGCCACATCCCCAGCCCAACTCTTATTACTTTTAAAGCCATTATCATCATTGACATGAAGTAGTGTGTCAGTGGGCTCATCTCCAAGGAAACTTCACAGTAAGTCTGAACTCCAACAACAACTCCTGGGTGCAGGATAGGAGCCCCATGGAGCCCACTCCTGGAGCCTTCCAAGTTCATACCATTTGGCCAGTCTTCCTCTTGAGTCCTTGCTGGTTTGGTAGCACCTCTGCTCTTCAGCCATGCAGTAACTGGCCTGGACAACATTTTCATTTGCAAAGTTGTGAAACAGTGAGACCCCAGCAATGCTGATTATAGCCTCTATAACCTTGAGGTCACATAACTGGCATTCAGGACACCTGAAAATCACTGGGCTTGGAGTCAAAGTGATAAAGAAAATATTTGGGGCTGGGGCTGGGGCTCAGCGGTAGCACTTGCCTGGCATGTGTGAGGCATTGGGTTGGATTCTCAGCACTACATATGAATAAATAAAATGAAAGTCTATCAACAACTAAAAATATATTTAAAAAATAGAAAATATTTATGTATTTATGGAATGTAGGAATGTCTACATTTAGACAAAGGAATGAAGCACTATTCCTGCTATGAATGAGCTTGAAAACATTGTGCTCAGTGAAAGAAGCCAGACAAAAAAGGCAAAATAGTGTATAATGTCATTTATTGAAATGTCCAGAGTAAGAGAATCAATAGAGACAGAACAAAGATCAGTGGTTGCCTAGGGCTGGGAGGATGGAGGAATTGGGAGTACATTAGTCAGCTTTCCATTACTGTAATGAAATATTTGGAGGCAATTAACTTATAAAGAAAAAAGGTTTATTGAGCTTACAGTGTGAAAGCTGAAGTCCAAGATTGAGTGGTGTGATCATCTTGCCCTGCTGTTTTTTTTTTTTTTTTTTTTTTGGTGCCAGGGATGCTTTATCACTGAGCAACATCTCTAACCATTTTTTAATTTTTTATTTTGAGACAGGGTCTTGCTAAGTTGCTTAGGGCCTTCCTAAGTTGCTGAGGATGGCCTAGAACTTGTGATCCTCCTTTCTCAGCCTCCCAAGTCACTGGAATTATAGGAATGCACTACCATACCCAGCCCTGCTCATTCTTTTTTTAAAAACAATATCATTTTTATTCTTACCAGCAATGCACAATGATTGCAAGTTTTTCTTTCTTTTTTTAGTTGTTGATGAACCTTTATTTTATGTATGTGTTTATATGTGGTGCTGAGTATTGAACCCAGTGCCTCTCACATGCCAGGCGAGTGCTCTGCCACTGAGCCTCAGCCCCAGCCCTGCTCTTTTTTTTTTGATAAATCCTTGTGCCAGGCCCTGGGTCTGACCTGGCCTCCTGAGATGGCTGGCCTCTGGTGAGGGCAGTACATGGCAACGGTGGAGCCTCTGGTCACATCACAAGCCAAGAAGTGTAAAGAGCATAGGCAGGGTCCCCTAGTCCCAATCCCACACACACCCAACAACCTAAGGATCTCGCAGAAGGCCCACCTTCTGACAGGTCACAACATCTTTCGATCCCACAACCCTGAGAACAAACCCTTACACAGGCACCTTTAGGGGATACTCAAGCCATAACTTGAGCGAGTGACTGTTAATGAGAATGAAGCTTTCTTCTGGGGTGACAAAGATGTTCTGGAATTAGGTAATGCTTTTACAACCTTGTGAATATACTAAAACCAATAAATTTTCTACTTCCAAGTGGTGACTATGTGACATGAATTATATCTCAATTTATAAAAAGAGGATATGGGGGCTGGGGATGTGGCTCAAACGGTAGTGCGCTCGCCTGGCATGCGTGCGGCCCGGGTTCGATTCTCAGCACCACATACAAACAAAGATGTTGTGTCCACCGAAAGCTACAAAAAGAGGATATGGGTTGCAGTGCTGGTTCTAGTTGTATGACATCACAAGTTTATTTTTTCCTTTCCTTTTTTCCTCTCTCTTTTTAAAAATATTTATTTTTTAGTTGTAATTGGACATAATACATTTATTTATTTATTTATTTATTCATTCATTCATTCATTTTTATGTGATGCTGAGGATCAAACCCAGGACTTCACACATGCAAGGTGAGCGCTTTACCATTGAGCCACAACCCCAGTCCCTCCTTTTTTCTCTTTTTGAGACAAGGTCAATGTTGCCCAGGCTGGCCTTGAACTCCTAGACTCAAGAGATATTCCTGCCTCAGCCTCCTATGTAGCTGAGGTTAGAGGGATACACCACCATATCCAGTGGTCAGGCAAATTTCCTAACTTGCCTTCCTTCCCTCCTCTACAAAATGAAGATAATAATCTCTCCCTTTAGAAGTTGCTAGGGGGAGCCAGGCATGGTGGTGCATGCCTGTAATCCAAGCAGCTCTGGAAGCTAAGCAGGAGGATTGCGAGTTCAAAGCCAGTTTCAGCAATGGCATTAAGCAACTCAGTGAGACCCTCTTTCTAAATAAAATACAAAATATGGATGGGGATGTGGCTCAGTGGTTGAGTGCTCCTGAGTTCAATCCCCCCCACCAAAAAAAAAAAATAGTTGCTGGGAGGATTTAATATGTGGTGCCCACGGCACTGTGCCTAGCTGTTATGGTACTGGTGAAGCACTGGGATGATGTCCACCTTGGTTTCAGCCAATCCCTGGCTGGGAGTGGGGACCAAAGGAAGACCCCTCCCACTATGTAACAGGATATCAGAAATCGAATCTGGTCTGCCTAGGTGATGTGGGCCAAGTCACTTACCTTCCCTGAGCCTCTTTTTGAAGAGGAAAACGACCGGCCACACTGGCTAGCTGGGCTTGTCCAGCGCCCCCAGCCCGCTCCCCTGCTCCATCAGTCTCCCTCTTCCCCACCACAGGTAAAGCTGGGACCCAGGGTGTCATAGGGGCCAACTGGGGGACTTGCATGTTGGGCTGGAGCACAGAGGAACCCCGGTAAATGCTCCAGAGACCCCGACAGCAGAGCGGGGCCCACCTCCCAGGCTTCATCAGGGTGACAGAGTGAGCCAAGCTTGGGCCAGCGTGGGAACACCCACTGGACCACTTCTGTTGGGTGATGTGCTACTGAGCTTTCTGTTCATATAACAAATGACAGACACAATCGACTCATAACTCAAAACTACCCAAGAACACGGTGCTCAGGTTGAGAAGATCAGACCTCTGGAGAGATTCTTCACGGCCTGTGCATCAGGTCCCCTCATTCCCAGCATCCTATTGCTTCAGACAGAAGAATTATTGCAGAGAAGCAAAGCACTGTGAGAAGAGTTCTTCTGCAATGAAAAGTGGAAGGTAAGAAAGTTGTTTTAAATCTCTGCATTTCTTTTTCCTGTGTCTTGATGGATTTGTTTGTTTTGTTGCAATTATCTGTATAACTATTTTAATAAAGAATTCCTGGAGTCTAATACTCCCATGCCTTAAGCATGCAATACATTTTGTGTGCTCTTTTTCCTGTTAAAAAGAAATGGATTTCTAGCCTGGCACAGTGGCGCACGCCTGTAATCTCTCAGAGACTGAGGCAGAGGATCACGAGTTCAAAACCAGCCTCAGTAAAAGGGAGGCACTAAACAATTCAGTGAGACCCTGTCTCTAAATAAAATGCAAAATAAGGCTAGGGATATGGCTCAGTGGTCGAGTGCCCCTGAGCTCAATCCCTGGTACCCACCTCCCCCTGAAAAAGAGGATTTCTTTAAAAAAAAATTGAAAAGAATGTATAAAAGCCAAAAGATAGAAAAACCCAACACCCATCAACTGATGAATGGATGAACAAAATTTGGTATATCCAAACAAATGCAGGATTGTCCAGCCTTAAAAAGGAATGTTACACGCTACAGCATGGATGAAACCTGGAAACATGCTAAGCAAAGGAAGCAGCCACAAAAGGACAGAAATTACTGATTCCATTCATATGAAATACCCAAAATAGGCCAATCTATAGGGACAGTGAGCAGACTAGCGGAGAATGGGAGAACGGGGAGCTGGCATACTGCAAAGCTCATGGGTACAGAGTTCGCTTTGGGCTAATGAAAGTGTTTTGGAACTAGATAAAGGTGATCGTTCCAAAACATTTGTTTTAGTCAGCTTTTTCACTGCTGTGACCGAAGGACCCAATCAGAATAACTGTAAAGGAGGAAAGGTTTATTTAGGGGCTCACAGTTTCAGAGGTCTCAGTCCATAGAAGTCCAGCTCCATTCCTCAGGGTTAGAGGTGAGGCAGAAAATTATGGCAGAAGAGTATGGCAGAGGGAAGAAACTCACATGATGATCAGAAAGCAGAGAGAGAGAGAGAGAGAGAGAGAGAGAGAGAGAGAGAGAGAGAGACCCAAGCCTCACCCCAATCCCCACCTCCTCAGCCACACCCTACCACTTCAGTTACCACTCAGTTAACCCCTATCAGGGGATTAATTCACTGATTGAGTTAAGACTCAGACAATCCAATCATTTCTTCTCTGAACCTTGTTGCATTGTCTTCCACATGAGCTTTTGGGGGACGCCTCACATCCAAAGCACAACACATTGTAAATATTTTAAATACCACTGACCACTTCACAATGGATAATTTTATAATGTGAATTTTACATCGATTTTTAAAAATGAATAAGAGCCCAGGATGTGCAGTGTCATTCCAGTCCCATAAGCATACTCAAACACATAGACATCGACAGAGACCTAAATGTTAGCGAGAGTGACATCATGGATAGCTTTGATATTTATATTCTTTTTTGCTTATATACATTTCCCAAATTCTCCATAGTGAAAATGTATTACTTTCATATAAATGTTTCATAAACCCCCTCCCCACCCCCATACTGGGGATTGAACCCAGCCTCTTGCACATTCTAGGCAAGCACTCAACCTCTGAGCCACATCTCTAGCATATTTTATTTCATTTTATTTACTTATTTGGAGATTGGGTCTGGCTGAGTTGCCAAAGTTGGCCTGGAACTTGCAATCCTCCTGCCTCTTGAGCAGCAAATCCCTTAGAGGCATTTGCTACTCTGTCTGGCTCATAAATCATTTTCTAAGGTTTACAGAGACCTACTACTGTGTGCTGGGATCCACTGAACACAAGCAATACTTTCTGACATTGGTACCACCTTAACTGCCACAGAAAACCTTCAATCCCCAAGGAGGCCAGTGGGACAGAGGTAAGCATCCCCGTTTTTCAAGTGAGACAATTAAGGCTCCATCAGGTAAAGTGACTCAGGTCACAGAGCAAGTCAGTGGTGGAGACGGATTTAAATCCAGTCCTCTGGTTCCAAAGCCCTTGTTCCTAACTCTTCAATGGTGCCCATCCTCTGCTGGGCTTGGGCCCCAGGCCAGGTGTCAGGAGTATTTGGTCCCAAGAACTGCATGCAAATTAGTTTTTCCTACGAGCCCCTCATGCAGACTGGGACCTCTGGGGCCAATCTTCTTATTCCGAGAACAGCCCACACTCATGCACATCTTTGAACCTTTTTCTAGGCTGTACATCTGGTTTAGGTCTTTCTCTTGCTGCCCATAACCTCTTCTTAGCCTACAAGCCTCTTCCTCTGCAAAGTCTGCCCTGCTTTAAGGCCAAGAACACTGTAATCCCACAACTGTAATCCCAGCTCCTCAGGAGGCTGAGGCAGGAGGATCATGAGTTCAAGACAGCCTCAGCAGAAGCGAAGCACTAAGCAACTCGGTGAGACCCTGTCTCTAAATAAAATACAAAATAGGGCTGGGGATGTGGCTTAGTGGTTGAATGTCCCTGAGTTCAATCCCTGGTACTGCCCCCCCACACATACAAAAAAGAACACCTTGGAAGGAGTCTCTCCAGGCCCCAAAGGCTGGGTCTGAGAAAGGAGGTACATGGGAGGCTTACCCATAAACAGGAGGCCTGCTCATCTCAAAGTCAGTGGGCCCTATGTGTGTAAGTCAGCAAGCTGACCAGGTTCCTTACTAATTATTTCAGAAATACAAATTTTTTAAAAATTGTTTTTCCCTTTAACTACATAAATGACATGTGCTCATATTTTTTTTAAGACAGAGAGAGAGAGAGGAGAGAGAGAGAGAGAGAGAGAGAGAGAGAGAGAGAGAGAGAGAGAGAGAGAGAATGTTTATTTCTTAGTTTTTCAGTGGACACAACATCTTTGTTTGTATGTGGTGCTGAGGATCGAACCTGGGCTGCACGTATGCCAGGCGAGTGCGCTACCACTTGAGCCACATCCCCAGCCCCAATGTACTCATGGTTAAACATTTTTTTTTTTAACAGAGCAAAAACTCTTCTACTTCTACCCTACAGAGGTCATCCCTGAACCAGGTGGCAGCACCTCCCAGGAAACCCCAGGAGACAGCCCGACGTTGAAGCCTGGGACTCCAGAATGGGGGATACCAGGTTTAAATCCATACCTGCTGACCTGACCCTGCTGGCCTTGAGCAAGATTTTTATTCTTGCTGTTTCTTGGTTTTTCTTTTGTAGTTCTGGGGATTGAACAAGTGCTAGGCAAGTGCCCTACCACTGACTCACACCCCCAGATCTCTTGTGCAGCTTATTTGGTCTCCCTGAGCCACTGTAAAGTGGGAAGAATATCAGGGCCTCTCCCTGGCCCTGGTATTCTTCTTTGATGAGGTGGGGCTGATTGGAGGCTGAAGTGTGCACACATGCAGTGCTTGGCTCGGGGATCACAGGAGAGAACTGCTCAATGGATAGTGCCTGTTTTTGGTCATCTGAGATCATCCCACTGCTGTTAGAAAAGTCTTATGCATTCAAGTCCATAAAGGCTGCCTGACTATATTGATTAATAACTCAACCCAAGTAACAGGAGCCGGGCGCTCAGCGCTCTGCCCAGCGCTCTACCCAGGTTTCTGGTCTGCCCTCACCTACCTTCATGTGCAGGGCCTGCCCCTTAGGGGAACTCCCAGAGCCTGGAGGAGCCAGACCCACCCACTGCAGGCACTGCAGCCTCCCCAGGTACTGCACCGGGCTTTTTCTCTGGAACCTTCCCAAGCTCCTGGCAGCTGTGAATCTTTTGGCAGGGACTGCAGAGACTCAGCGTGGTAGCTTGGGCAGGCTGACTCCCTTGCCCTCCTTCTGGTTCTGCAGGCTGCAGTTCCTTTCCGAGGCCAGGGCAGGATGCCCAGGAGCAGGTTACTGCAGCATTCTTGTCCTCATCCCAAGGCCATTGCGAGGGGCTGGACTCCCCACTCACCTCGCCTGGATCCCTTCTCTTGGCCTTGCTTTTCCCATATTAAAAACAAGCTACTTGGATCTGGATATTTATTATGATTCTGATGAGAGTCACAGTCACTTTCTCTAAAAAATGCTCACATGACACATGATTCTGCACAAAACATTACCAGCCACTTCCCCTACCAGATCCTTGATGAATCTGCCAGGCAAGCATTTCTTCATTTTAAGAGCTGCTGTATTTTTTTGTCTTGTTTTGTTTTTTTGTGTGGGGATTGAAGCCCAGGGTCTTGTGCAGGTCAAGTGCACACTCTACCACTGAGCTATCTTCACCTGCCCAAACAGGTAATGTTACTTGTAAAATATAAGTTACAAAACAGAATGTATGACATGACCTTTTAAAAAATAAGGGGGCTGGGGTTGTGGCTCAGCGGTAGACCACTCGCCTAGCACATGCGAGGCCCAGGGTTCGATCCTTAGCACCACATAAAAATAAATAAATAAATAAAATGAAGGTGTTGTGTCCAATTACACCTAAAAAATAAATATTAAAAAATGTTAGAAAAGATAATCCCAGGTTACTCAGGAGGCTGAGGCAGGAGGAATGAAAGTTTGAGGCCAGCCTGGGCAACTTAGCAAGACCCTGCTAAATAAACAGAGCTGGGTATTTGCCTCAGTGGTAGGGTGCCCCTGGGTTGCCCCAGTACCCCCTCCAAAAAAGTATTAACATGTACTTGTAAATGCAAAGAAAAAACTGTAGAAATCTATATAATAAATGGTTTCAGAGCTAATCTCTAGAGACTGGAATCTAAAGAGCTTTCACTGCATACCTGGAACATTCTGTAACTGAATTCCTTTTTTTAACAGGTGCATATTATTTTGTGGGGAAGGGGGTTATGGGGATTGAACCCAGAGTGATTAACCACTGAGCCATGTCCCCAGCTCTATTTATTTATTTATTTATTTATTAGCTGTTGATGGACCTTTATTTTTTTAATTTTTATTGTTGGTTGTTCAAAACATTACATAGCTCTTGATATATCATATTTCACACTTTGATTCAAGTGGGTTATGAACTCCCATTCTTACCCCGTATACAGATTGCAGAATCACATCGGTTACACATCCATTGATTTACATATTGCCATACTAGTGTCTGTTGTATTCTGCTGCCTTTCCTATCCTCTACTATCCCCCCTTCCCTCCCCTCCCCTCCCCTCTTCTCTCTCTACCCCATCTACTGTAATTCCTTTCTCCCCCTTGTTTTATTTCCCCTTTCCCCCTCACTTTCTCTTGTATGTAATTTTGTATAACCCTGAGGGTCTCCTTCCATTTCCATGCAATTTCCCTTCTCTCTCCCTTTCCCTCCCACCTCTCATTCCCTGTTTAATGTTAATCTTCATCTCATGCTCTTCCTCCCTACTCTGTTCTTAGTTACTCTCCTTATATCAAAGAAGACATTTGGCATTTGTTTTTTAGGGATTGGCTAGCTTCACTTAGCATAATCTGCTCTAATGCCATCCATTTCCCTGCAAATTCTATGATTTTGTCATTTTTTAATGCAGAGTAATACTCCATTGTGTATAAATGCCACATTTTTTATCCATTCAGATGGACCTTTATTTTATTCATTTATATGTAGTTCTGAGAATCAAACCCAGTACCTCACACATGCTAGGAGAGTGCTCCACTGAGCCCCAGCCCCAGCCTTCCCAGCTCTTTTCATTTTTTAATTTTGAGACAGGGTCTTGCTAAGTTGCTGAGGTTGGCTTCAAACTCATGATCCTCCTGCCTCAGCCTCCAAAATTGCTGGGATTACAGGCATGGGCCACCACAACTGGCTTAGAAATTCTTTTCCCATTTATTTTTATTTATTTTTTTATAAATATTTTTTTTAAAGAGAGAGTGAGAGAGGAGAGAGAGAGAGAGAATTTTTTAATATTTATTTTTTTAGTTCTCGGCAGACACAACATCTTTGTTTGTATGTGGTGCTGAGGATCGAACCCGGGCCGCACGCATGCCAGGCGAGTGCGCTACCGCTTGAGCCACATCCCCTCTTTTCCCATTTAAAATGTGATCCTATAATATCATCAGCATTGATCTCAGAATCTCCAGACCATTAGTCCTTTCGTTGTGGAAAGTGAGTAGATCAGTGAGTGACCCAGCAAGGTAATGAGCACTTAGGCTCCCAAGTCTGATCCACAGGCCATCCACAGGATCACAGCCATAATTTGACATGAAATTGGCTCCCTTTAGCAAGATAATTAACCTATGTAGCCCTCAGTTTACCCTTCAAAGTGGGGTTAGCAGTATTGCCTATACCTCAAAGGCTTTCTTACTTTGTTAAGAAAAAGAAATCTAACTATTTCTTAAAGAAAAGATTTGAGTGAGATCAGCTCTCAAGCATAGAGCCTGGGTCCCCAATAAAGTTGGTAGGTTTCAGAACTGAGTCATTTGCCCTGGTCAACTTCTTCCCAGATGGTGGGTCTCAAAGTGGAGCCCCGGAAGGTACCCCCAAGCATTGGGAACCCAGAGGACAAATGTAGCTCCTGGGATCTGCCTGGACTCCGGCAGCTGGCACCAGTTCAGCAATGGGGATATAAAAAACCCAGACATCACCTCATTGCTGTCTCATCAAAAAAAGGAGACTTTCTTCCTGCACATCCCTGTTAGAGGACAAATTCCTGCTAGTGTGTTGCCTGGTGGGGGAAGAAAGAACAGAGTAGGGAATCTGGAGAGTTTCTCTCTCTCTCTCTCTCTCTCTCTCTTTTAATATTTATTTTTTAGTTGTAGTTAGACACAATATCTTTATTTTATTTATCTATAAATAAATAGAGGATCGAATGTGGTGCTGAGGATCGAACCCAGGGCCTCGCATGTGCTAGGCGAGTGCTCTACCGCTGAGCCACAACCCCAGCCCTGGGGAATTCTCTTCTTAGGGGTCAGAGTGTAGTTTCCAGGTACCATGTGGACACCTGACAACCCCGTCCACTCCATCCCACAACCATGCAAGGGAGGTACTGTATCCCCTTCTAATGGAAAGAAGTTGCTCTTCAAGTTATAGGAGGCTTGTATGAGCTCGCTGAGCAGTAGTCAGGATTTGCCCCCAGTGTCACTAGCTTACAGCCAGTGCTCTGAGCTTCCTGGGAGCCAAGAGAACTATGGTCTAAGCATAGCTCTCCTCGAACTCCTCATGTGGCCAGGCACAGCAGCACATGCCTGTTACCTCAGCTACTCAGGAGGCCGAAGCGGGAGGATTGCAACATTGAGAACAGCCTCAGCAATACAGTGTTATGTCAGATTCCTGGGACCCCAATAGACCTCCAGGAGCCAAATCTGATGCAATCACACAAGAGTCTTTATTGCAAGCTCAAGCCTGGACTCAAAACCGTTCCCAACGCAGCAGTCCCAGGGAGTGAGTCCTGGTCTTTTGTTCAGTGAGATTTTATAGGTTTTGGGGGATACTCTATGCGTCACAACCTCACACAGCAAATCATTCCATACCGCGGGAAAGTCAAACAACAACTCTTACCATTGATTAGCACATTCAATGGCAGGAACAATTTGGGTAGGGGTGATTGGTTAATATAAGAGGGGGATTCCTTTGAACTGATTGGTTTAGGCCACGAGGGGTGTACATGCTAAACTACATGGCTTTAAAAATAAATAAATAACAGCAGCTTCTACCTCAAGACCTGTCCTAAGGAAGGGGACATGACCCTTGTCCTTGGAAAAACCCACAGAGCACTCCTAAGCACATACCCACCTTGCTGAGTTGTTTGTAAATAACAGGAGAGGTCTGCAGTGCCAGGTGTCCCTGACTCAGTTAGGCTAGGTGAGAACCCATAGCAACCCCCCTAGCAACCTCCAATCAGCATAAGACAGAGAAAATACCTGGAATGCCTGGTGACCCCCAAGTGGTTTATGGTGGTTGATAACATGTTGGGAAACCGTGTAGTTTAGCACATACACCCTTCGTGGCCTAAACCAATCAGTTCAAATGAATCCCCCTCTTATACTAACCAATCACACTTACCCAAATTGTTCTCGCCATTGAATGTTAAGAATTGTTGACTTTCCCGCGGTATGGAATGATTTGCTATGTGATGTTATGACGCATAGAGTATCCCCCCAAACCTATAAAATCTCACTGAACAAAAGACCGGGACTCACTCCCTGGGACCAATGCGTCAGGAACGGTTGTGAGTCCAGGCCCGAGCTTGCAATAAAGACTCTTGTGTGATTGCATCGGATTTGGCTTCTGGAGGTCTACTGGGGTCCCACGAATTTGGCATAACAACAGCAAGACCCTGTCTCAGAAAAATAAAAAGGACTGGGAAGGGTGGTAGAGTGTCCTTGGGCTCAATCCCAGGATAGCAAAAGAAAAAAGAAAAAGAAGCTAAAAAATTTTCAACATGCCACCCTAGGCAGGTCTGAAACCTTTCCTGAGTGCTTCTAGATTCCTCTCAGGCATGTTCGGAGGGAATTCCCCGGTTCTCCCATCTATTCCTCCAAGGTGAGACTACACATGGGGCTTTCTTGGAACATGAGGTCAGAAAGAAAACTAAAATAAATGAAGCCCCCAAGGAGCCAGACAGTTCCCCAAAAGTTACAGAAGGAAAGTTCCCACGGTCCCAGATACCAAGTGCGTTCTCTGGGGATCAGTTGAGCCCACTGGCTCCTCAGGTCCTGCCTGCTCAGTCTATCCAGCTCAGGGTCCTCATGGCTTCTTCTCCCCTTATCTGTTCCCTAAAGCGCATGGAGCTCCTCCTTGTACAGTGCTGGACAGAACCCTGTGACCCTGTACAGGCTTCTCAGGACTCTTTAGCAAGGCTCCCCAAGGCCACAGCATGACTAGGCAGAGATGGGCCTCACAAACATTCACATCCACCCCATCTTCCTTTCCTTTCCCCACCTTTAGGTCTACCACTGATTGATGGTGGACCTTTGGTGTTTCAGGAGCTAGAAATTTCAATTTTAATGCTCAATTGCTCAGTTGTTTAACACTGACAATTATTCTGGTCATTTGATCATCCGCCTTGTGATCACAGACCCATCTGCTGTCCTCCCTCTGCCCTACTCAGCCTCTGAAGGGTTTACCTCTGAAAACTACATTTCCCAAGCTCCTTTGCCAATGGCCTTTGTTAGATCCAGCCAATGGGAAACACTGGAAGATGGGAAGAGGCCTGTGGTTGTAGTGGCTGGGCCAGCTCCAAAGTTCTAGTTCCCTTTAGATAGCACATGGATTGGGGTATATTCACACCCCAACCACCTCTTAAAGGTCTTTCCAGGTTGCCCTTATTGAGTTCCTTAAAATGAGCTGTTAGTTGGGTGTGGTGGTGCATCACCATAGACCCAGCAACTTGGGAGGCTGAGGCAGGAGGATTGAAAGTGCAAGGCCAGCCTGGTCCACTTAGCAAGACCTTGTCTTAAAACATTAAAAGGGGTAGGCATGTGTCTCAGTGGTTAAGTACCCCTGGATTCAATTCCTGGTTTAATTAAAAAAAAAAAAAGGGAGCTGTTTTTCTGACAGGGCAACTGTTTTAGATATTCTCCCCCACATTAAAAAGAATTGTAGGGGGCGCTGGGGATGTGGCTCAAGAGGTAACACACTTGCTGGCAAGCGCGGGGTGCTGGGTTCGATCTTTAGCACCACATAAAAATAAAATAAAGATATTGTGTCTGCAGAAAACTGAAAAATAAATTTAAAAAAAAAAAAGAATTGTAGGGGCTGGGATTGTGGCTCAGCGGTAGAGCACTTGCCTAGCATGTGCGAGGCTCTGGATTTGATCCTCAGCACCACATAAAAATAAAAAATAAAGATATTGTGTCCAACTACAATTGAAAAAAAAAAGAATTGTGTTGGGGGACTGGGGATATAGCTCAATAGGTAGAGTGCTGGCCTCGCATGCACAAGGCCATGCGTTCAATCCCCAGCACCACCAAAAAAAAAAAAAAAGAAAAAGAAAGAAAAAAGAATTGTGCTGGGGGCCAGGCACAGTGGTGCACACCTATTATCCCAATGGCTTAGGAGGCTGAGACAGGAAGATTAAGAATTCAAAGCCAGCCTTAGCAAAAGCAAGGCACTAAGTAACTCAGTGAGACTGTCTCTAATTAAAATACAAAATAGGGCTGGGGATGTGGCTAAGTGGTAGAGCCCTTGCATAGCATATGTGAGGCCCTGATTCTCAGCACCACATATAAGTAAATTAAATAAAGGTCCATCAACTAAAAAAATATATATTAAAAAAATTGGGGGAGCTGGGGTTGTAGCTCAGTGGTAGAGTAGTAGTTGTGTGTGAGGCACTTGGTTTGATCTTCAGTACCACATTGAAAAAATAAATAGGATTACAAAAATATTTTTAAAAATTGTGGAAAGGGCTGGGGATATGGCTCAAGTGGTGGTATGCTCGCCTAGCATGTGTGGGGCCCTGGGTTTGATTCTTAGCAACACATAAAAATAAAATAAAGATATTGTATCCACCTAAAAAACTAAAAAATAAATATTTTTTAAAAATTGTATGAAAAAGCCCAGCATGGCGGCATTTGTCTATTAAGTTCCAGCTACTTGGGAGCCTGAGATAGAGGGATTACTTGTGCCCACCAGTTCAAGAGCAGCCTGGGCAATATTTCTCAAAAGGGAAAAAAAGTGCAAAATATATATTGCCTAAAATGTACCATCTGCCCTAGCTTTTACATGTACAGTTCAGTGTTTTAAGTACATTCACAGTGTTCTTTGACCATCACTACTATTTCCAAATGAAATCCTTTTAATGGCTTTTGGGGACTAAACCAAGTTGGTCCTCAGCCTGGGACTGCCTGCTCACCACCTCTGCTTTACAGGTGGCATGAGCTGGTCATGCATTTCCTCCCCTGAGTACCCCAAATCCCATGAAGTTCATGGGACAGAAGATCATGCCCATCTCACAGAGGAGGAAACTGAGGCTCAAGCAAGCCCAAGGCTCCCAAGTAAGCAAGAGACAGCCCCAGACATCTGACTCCCAGCACTAAGCTGTCTGTATCCGCTTCCACTTCCTGTTAGTGCCCTCTAAACCTGTGCACATATTCACTGCTGCCCTGTCCCCCAGTGAGGGTAAAGACCAATTAGGTCTCCTGTGGAGGGTCACCTGGGGAGTGGAGTGGGGTCCTGGATCTCTGCTACCTATATACCTAAGTAAGACCACCCAAGGTCAAGGCACAGGCACTTCTCTCTGCATGTGGGGAGGGAAGGAAGAGTTCTGGGTGCAGGCTCCACGGGTCTGGTGGTACTGCTTTTCAGGGGTCAGATGGAGGCTTGTGATAGTGGATAAGCCCAGAGCCTATCATTAAAACAGTCCAGCTATCACTTAGGGAGGGCTCACATTCCCCAAGCAGTTTGGCACTTTGTCTCTTAATCCTCAGAGAAAATGAAGGCTCCTGGGGGAGGGGGAGTAGAACCACCCAGAAGGGTGCAACAAGGACTTGAGCCCAAGTCCAAAGCCTGGCCCCAAAGGAGGCATCCCCGCCTTGCCCTGCCCTGCACCCATATACCCCAGCTCCTGCCCCACCCAGGGCCCACTCAATCTGGCCCCTTTGCCTTTGTAGTAGCTGCTTCCCCACACGAGGCTGTCTCTGTGAGGTGAATGAATCAGGTGTCACACGCCTGAAGGGAGGCAGCCCTGCACCAGCACAGCCAGCCAGCACCACGGACCAGTCCTACGCCTGCTGCAGCCTCGGAACAGAGCCAGGCAGGCTGCCCAGCCAACTTGTGGAGGACACAGCGACAGTGAGAAGACGAGAAGATGACCAGGAGAGGGAGGAGGACTCCAGGTGGGGACACAGGCCTCTGGTGGTCCCACATCTCTGCCAGGGCACAGTGGGCACTCTGACCCAAGTCCCGATCAGCCCTAGGGGTGACAGTCACCTCACAGGCCTGTGTTTAAACCTGGCTGTGAACAGCGCCCACTGGGTTTGTCTGAGAATGCAAAAATCTGCCTGGAAAGATCTGGGAGACTCAAATCATCCCAGTTGCCTCTTGGGGAGGGCCTGGGTAGCTGGGGATAGAAGGGGAGGAGAAAAGACTTGGAACTGTCTATTCTTCGTCCAAAGTTTTTTGGACCATTTATAAATAATTTAAAAAACTTAAACCCTAGAGCTAGGAATTTAGCTTAGTGGTAGAGCACTTGCCAGGTATATGTAAGGCCCTGGGTTCCATTCCCAGCACAACCAAAAAAAAAAAAAAAAAAAAAAAAAACAACGAATTTTTAAACCCTGGATTGGTAAATCATTGCGGTGTGACCTTGAGCGAGTCACACAACCTCTCTGAGCTTTTATTCCCTCAGCTATAAAACAAGGTTATAGGGGCTGGGTTTGTGGCTCAGTGGTAGAGCGCTTGCTTGTCTTACATGTGTGAGGCACTAGGTTTGATCCTCAGCACCACATAAAAATAAATTAAAAAAATAGAGGCACTGTGTCCATCTACAACTAAAAAAATATTAAAAAAAAACAACAACAAGGTTATAAAACACAGCACTTGCCTAATAGCATAGTGGTGAAGTATAACTGGAAGTATGAGTATAATGTGCTTAGCATGGTGCCTAACACACAATAATAGCTCCTAAAAAAAGTACTGCTATTATTATTATAACTATTATTGGCCATTTGCCTGACTGACCCCAAGCAAAAGCTACCACTCGTCTTCTCTCACCCTCCAGGGTCTTGTTCTCAACCTGGAGGCCATTTCAACAAATGCCAGCACTGTCACCACTCGATGTGGGTTAGAAAAATCACATCACTGCTGGGCATGGTGGTGCACACCTGTCATCCCAGCAGCTAGGGAGGCTGAGGAAGGAGGATCGTGAAATCAAAGCTAGCCTCAGCAACTTAGGGAGGTCCTAAGAAACTCAGTGAGACCTGTCTCTAAACAAAATACAAAATAGGGCTAGGGAAGTGGCTCAGAGGTCAAGTGCCCCTTAGCCCCTGAGTTCAATCCTTGGTACCCCTCTCCACCAAAAAAAAAAAAAGAAAAAAGAAAAATGACATCACCTCTCTATGCCTTGGTCTCCTCCTCTGTGAAACAGAGATATTAGAATTTCCTCAATATTCCCAATGTCATCAACAATCAAGATTTGGGTATTCACCATTTATTTTGCACTGCAAAAAAAATAAAGGTTTGGGCCTTGGACTTCAGAGGACCCCCTGGTTTCAGACCTGGTTCTATCACTTATCAGTTGTGTGACCTTGGACAAGTGACTTAACCTCTCTGTGCCTAATGAGGAAAACAGTGGTGTTGTGATCATAAAAGCAAGTTAATACGTGGGAGGTGCTTAGGATTGTCTTTTCCAGGTATGCGGGAGCCATTAAGGGGAAGATGCTGACTAAATATTTGCTGGGAAGATGAACAAATGAGCAAATAGATCATCAAGGTTTTAATAGTCCCACACCCTCCTTGTAGATCCTGTGTGGGAGCCTGCTCTGGCCTCCCCTCCTCCTGCTCACCCCTGAGCTGAGATCCTGCAGATCACCTGGAGGCACCATCCCAGGTGCCGCACCACCACCACCACCACCTTGGCTACAAATTGCCCTCCAGCAGCCAATTCCTCCCTGTCTGGACTGGACAGCCTCTGGGAACCAGGCTAGGGGATGTGGGGCCTGACCTCAAAGGGAAGGAAGCCCATAGTAACTTAACTGTCACCTGTTAGAGCTCAGGTCTGACTCTCCCTAACTTATGAATGAGGACCCAGAGCTGCAGAGATGGAGGCAGTGGCCCCAGGGGAAGGGAGGAGCCTGGACTCCCAAGCTGGGCTTCTCTACCACCCCCATGGCCCACTGCTGTCTTGCTTGCCTTGCCTGCCAAGGTCCTGGTAAATCAGTGCCAACGCAACAGACTTGGGGGAGAAGGGAACTGAAGGGCAATTAGAAGCACGGTATCAGTGATGGCAGTTTCAAGGTCATTCACACTGTACAAATGGGGAAACTGAGGCCCAGAGAGGTCCCATAAGCTACTCCAGGCTGCCCAGCCCAATACTGCACTGCTAAGATGGATGCCTGTCCTTCTTGCTCCACAACCTGCCCTGATGTCCCGAGTACCCGCTGTGGCCTGAGACAACCTGACTGCCTGCAAACAGGGACCCAGACAGGAAGGGCCCAGAAGTGGTTTGTAGGCAGTTCTGCTGGAGAGAGCCCAGAGGGAGCCATAAATCAGGCACTGCGGCTGCTGGGCTGGAGCTGGGGAAGCAGGTCCCTATCCTCTGCCCCCACGGCATAGTACAGATGCTGGAGAGCTGGGGTGGCCCTGGCTGGGTTCTGGGCAAGCCACAGCTCTGCAGAGGGAGAGATGCAGCAGGAAATGCTGAGCTGAGCTCCCATCGAAGTGAGAGCAGAAGTCCAGCAAGGCCGGCTGGGGGGGTGGGGGTGGCCTGGTGACTTTCCCCTGTAGCTGGGTGGAAGGAGACAAAGAGGAGGCTTCAGTACTTGCAGGACCCACGGGCTGTGCCTTCTGTGGCTGAACTTGGAGAAAGGGGCACAAAGAAGGGAGCCAGGGTCTCCTTGAGCTTCTCTCAGCCCCCTTAGGTTGGGAGGGAGCATCTCGGCCCTGTCATGGGGAACTTGACAGTGTGTGAGAAGGTAGCTGGGGTGGGGTGATAAAAGGCATCTGCTGGATGACGATTTCATAAGGATGGCAATCAGGAATAAGGATTCTAAAAAAAAAAAAAAGCAATGTACTAACTGTCGACACCATGCCAGTCACAGTGAGCCTCAGCAGTCCTAGGAAGGCCCTATTTCTTTATGCCCCATTTTACAGATGAGGTAACTGAGGCCCAGAGTGGTGACATGCTGGTCTCCACTCCAGCACCAGGAGAACCTTCTCTGGGGCTCTAAGCTCCAGGTGGCTTTGGACACTGGTTCCTGCTCTATTCCCTATGCAGTGTCCTGAATGAAAGCCACACTTAGGACATGAGGAGTGGCTGCATGAGGCCAGTCCCTTGAGGGGCAGATAAAAGGGGCACTACACCTTCCCCACTCCCTGCTCTTCCACATTCAACCTTGTTTCTGTACCTGTCAAAACCTATGGTCTCCTGGGAGCTTCCTGATGTCCCTAGAGGTGGCCAATGCCTGGAAAGTCACTCCCACGTTGCAGATGAGAAAAGTGAGCCTCAGGGAGGTTATGCTTGGAGACCCCAGCCAGCCCCTGGCCAGCCAGGCCCCTTCTCTTCCTCCCAAACCCTATCAGCCTTCCCTGGGAGCGGGTGGGACTGGCTGTAGGGAACAAATAATACCAGGGGCAGCTAACATTTAAGGACACTTAAGAGTGTGTTAGGCATGTAGCCGCTCATCTGACCCTCCCAACAACTTCTTGGGTTTTTTTGGAGGATGAGGGGGAGGGAAACAGATTTATTGAGATATAATGAACACATCAATCATTCAAACCATTCAAAGGCTCACTCTTTAGCTATTATCCCACAACCCGCTCACCCTACCCCCACAGTTCTGCATAACCACTCTAATCTACTTCCTGTCTCTCTAGAGAGATTGCTTATTCTGATTAGATTGCTTATTCTGGAGAGTTCATATAAATGGAGTCATGTCATAATCTGACAATCTTTTGTATAGGTATGTTTACTAAGCCCATTTCCCAGATGGAAATAATGAGGTGTGAGTAGGTGAAATCCTTACCCAGGGTCCCTGATGAAGCAAAGATGAGAGGGATTCAAACCCAGGTCCACCTAACCCCAGAGGCCCTGTTCTCTGTCATTACCTCACCAGTTAGTGAGTGTGGAGTAATGGAGCCATCTTCCCAGGACCCTACTTCCAACTTCCTCCATCACACCCAGAGGTTCTGCCAGGACTCCAGGTCCAGGGAGCCCACTCAGTTTTTGTGACCCCTGCTCAGTCCTCAGCTATGCCATCTCCTCTGGAAGCCCCCTGACTGCTCACCTGTCTTGGCACTTCCCCCACCTGAATGCATTTGCCCATGGCCAAATGGGCAGCCTGGTCCTTTCTGTGTAGTGGGAAACTTAAGCCCTTGGGAAGTGTCAGGGTCACTTGGTAATCCAGGCAGAGTGGGGCAAGGACCAGATCCCCAATTCCCACACCAGCACTCTCTTCCCTGGAGCATTTTAAATGGGTGCCCTTCTGGCTCCAGGGAAGGGGAACGAGCACTGAGCTGAGTTGGGCACCTGGATGAGTCCCATATCCAGGGGTTCCAGCACAGTTCCTGGGCCAGGATCCAAGATAGGCCCTTATCTCTTCCACTTTTTTTTTTTTTTTTTTTGGTACTAGGGATTGAACTCAGCAGCACTTAATGACTGAGCTACATCCCCAGCCCTTTGTATTTTTTGAGGTGCTGAGGCTGGCTTTGAATTCATGATCCTCCTGTCTCAGCCTCCTGAGCTGCTGGGGTTACAGGTGTGTGCCATTGCACCCAGCTCATCTCTTCCACTCTTGCCCCCTCCTGAGAAGTAGTGCCATCAGCTCATGGGAAACAGGAGAACCGTGGCTCAACAAGGCTGGAGTTCTTCCCAAGGTCATGGACACTGAGTAGAGACTCATCTGCTGACTTCCAACTTGCCTCCCACCATTTACTGGGTCAGGAGCTCCAGTTTGAGGCTCTTGTGGCCCCTGGAGTTGCCCCTCTATCAGCTCTTATAAAACTGGCCTCGTACTTATTGGGGTTCTGGACAAGAGGAGTTAGAGGCCCATCTTCTTCAGGGCTATAGTCCCAGTACAGAGAAGGGCAGGACACAGGTCCCATTCTGTGGGTTGCACGATGACAGGAAGGGAAGAAGGGATAAATAAGGTCTGGAAGCCAGTTCTTCTGCCTAATAAATCAAGAATTCTTTTGATGTTTTGGGGTCTTATGCCCAAGGAGGATCACCCACACAATCCTGCAGTTTGGGGGGCTCCTGGTCCCTTGTAGCTCACCCACGTCCCTAGGAATTGGGTCCCCGATTACAGTCAAGACCCTGTCCCAGGCCACTCCTGGTGACACAGCACACCTCACAAGCCCGGAGCACATGGGCATTTCAGTCATCTCCTCTCAGCTGAGGCCACAGTAGGTGGCAGCCCCTGGCTCGCAGTGTGGCAGTCCTGGCACCATTCTTCCCCCGGTCCTCACAGGGCCACTGCCTCTCCCCACAAGCGGCTGCTGAACAAGGATGTGTGAGAATGCCTGGGAATGTCACCTGGGCTGAGCAGGGAGCTGCTCAAGTTTCAGGGGTAGGGGCTACTTGAGACCCAAATTGGGACCCTCCACTGTCTCAGGAGGACCCTGACTCTCCTCCCTCTCCCCAACACCATCTTGGTCCCAGGGGCTAGAGAGGAGGCAGGGTCCAAGGTTCAGGAACTTCCCCAGGGCCCAGAATGGTGGTGTAGACACAACAGGAGTCACATTTGTTTACCGAGAATTTTCCACGCCTCCAATTTTTTCTGCATGTTTTCTCACTGATTCCCAAATGAAGCCCCTACAATTAGCACTCCATTTTACAGAAGAAAAAACTGAGGCACAGAAAGGAGAGGTCGCCTGCTTAAGGAGCCCAGCTGGGAGGCAGGAGTGCTGGCATTCAGCTTTGGGTTAGCCTGGCCTCGGAGGGAAGCTCTAGATCCCGAGGGGAGTGAGCAATGCCCTCTAGAAGTCACTGCTGATGTTTGGAGGTGGCTGTACCTCTTCACACATGGGGTGTCAAGGATCTTCTGAGTGGAGGCAGATTTATACTCATTAGAAATTCTCAGGGCTGGAGATGTAGCTCAGTGGTAGAATACTTGTATAGCATAAGTTTGATGCTCAGCACCACAAAAGGAAGGAAGGAAGGAAAGAAGGAAGGAAAGAAGGAAGGAAGGAAGGAAGGAAGGAAGGAAGGAAGGAAGGAAGGAAGGAAACGAAACTCTCAGAGGGCTGGACATAGTGATGCACATCTTTTTTTTTTTTTTTTTTTAGTGTTTTTTGACGCCAATGGGCCTTTATTTATCTATCTATTTACCTACCTATTTATTTATTTATAGATGATGCTGAGGATCAAACCCAGGGCCTCATACATGCCAGGCAACTGCTCTACCACTGAGCCACAACCCCAGCCCCCATGCACATTTTTTTTAATTTTTATTTTTTAGTTGTAGTTGCACACAATACCTTTATTTATATGTGGTGCTGAGGATCAAACCCAGGGCCTTGCAGATGCTAGGCGAGCATTCTACCACTTAGCCACAACTCTAGCCCTCATGCACATCTTTAATGCCAGCATCTAGGGACACTTGAAAGAAGGGTCCAAGTTCAAGGTAGCCTGGAAAATTTAGCGAGATCTTAAAAACTTAATGAGATCCTGTGTCAAAATAAAAAGAACTGGGAATGTAGTTCATTGGTTGAACCCCTGGGTTCAATCCCTAGTACTAAAGACAAAAAAAAAAAAAAAAAGATTGAAGACACCTTGGTGGTAGGAATTAGAATTGCCTAGTTTCTATACTTTACTAGTGGGGAAACTGAGGCCTAGAAAACTTGGTCAAATCATGTCCAAGACACAGATAATTAGGATCAGCTCTCCAACCCAGCTCTCCCAACATAAGTCAAGAGTGTCAAGAAGGTCAATTTGACTGGGCACAGTGGTGCACTCTTGTAATCCAGTGACTTGGGAGAGGCTGAGGCAGGAGGATTACGAGTTCAAAGCCAGCCTCAGCAACTTAGTGAGGCCCTAAGTAACTTAGTGAGACCCTGTCTCAAAACAAAATATAAAAAGGGCTGGGTATGTGGCTCAGTGGTTCAATCCCTGTTACAAAAAAAAAAAAGGGGGGGGGAAACGTGGTGTTCTACTAAGATTGACATATAGGCAAGTACAACACACCACTGTTGAACCTAAGAGTTCTAGTTTTTTTTTAAAAAATATTTATTCTTAATTTTTTTTTTAAGGTGGACACAATAGCTTTATTTTACATTTATGTGGTACTGAGGATCGAACTCAGTGCCTCGTGCATGCTAGGTGAACACTCTACCACTGGGCCACACCACAGCCCCAAGAGTTATAACAGCATGTTAAGGCATATCAGAAGACCTTGCTCAGGCTCATCTTTGAAAATGATGGAAATAACAAAATGCAAATAACAGGAGTGTAAATGACTCATGGAATGGCCTTAGATCAGCATCCAGCAGTTAGTGGGTGTTCAGTTTGCAGTATCTAATATTCATTTATTTCTCCTTGCCATTTCTCCTCTCTAACATTCTGCCTTCCAGGTCAAGCACTTCTCAGTACAGTGCATTAGGTAATACTGGGGACTACTGCTTCAGCCACTTGTTAGCAGGGTGATCTTGCACCGGTTACTATTTACAGATTCTGGGCTTCATCAGTAAATTGGGAATGTATTACCAGTATCTACCAAACAGTAGTGAGGTGGAAATAATGCATGTGATAGGATTCATGTCCCTGTACTACAGTTGAGAACCCTATTCATGAGACACACCCTGTCCTGGGGACACAACTAATGTGAATGTACTTCATAAAATTCACCAGTTAAGTGCTCAGTAAATGTGAGCTACTGTCTGTTACCTGTTACTTCCACAGCTATGCCTCATCTATCACCAACACAGGCTGCAGAGCTCCTGACCCATCAGGAAGAGGCTGGTCCCCAACCATCAGCCAAGCAGTAAGGAAAGACATCAGCTCACCTGATCTAGCTCTGATTTTCAGGTGCCTGCTTGAAGTCAAGAATTCTGAAAAAAAAATTCTTTTTTTTTTTTTTTTGTACTGTGGATTAAACCTAGGGGCACCTGACAACTGAGCCACATCCCCAGGCCTATTTTGTATTTTATTTAGAGACAGGGTCTCACTGAGTTGATGAGCACCTCACTTTTGCTGAGGCTGGCCTTGAACTTGCAATCCTCCTGCCTCAGCCTCCTAAACCGCAGAGATTATAGGCATGTGCCATCACGCCCAGCTCTCAGCCCTTTTTTATATTTTATTGAGAGGCAGCATCTCACTGTTTCTTAAGGCCTTGCTAAACTTAGGCTGGCTTTGAACTCATGGTCTTCCGGCCTCAGCCTCCTAAACTGTGGGATTACAGGCTTGTGTCACCATGCCCATCCTGAAAATGATTTTTGTAAGCATGGCAATGACCTGGAAGAGCCCCTGCTACCCACAGACACAGAAATGTCAAGACACAAGCCCAGGATTGATTCATCCATGTCCATGCTTAAGGTACAATTCTGCAGGAAGATACCTTCTTCAGCAACCTGTGCCTAAGGAAGCAGGATGGCCTGGTTCAGGTGGGAGGATGGAGTGGTAGGTCCTTTTAGGCATGAGGAGCTTCCCCGCCATTGCCTGCAGGGGGCGCTGTTGACATGGCAATTCTGTCAAGTGGAAAGCCAAGCCAGTTTCAGAGCCAGAGAAACGGTTCTGTACTTCCAGAACCTCGTTTTTGTCCTTTAGAAAGTGGGTTTGACAACAAATCTGTGAGGCTTCAATGGGACCCAGAGAAGTTTGTGAAAGAAAGCAAAACACACATTCACAAATTAACCTCTCTACATCTCAGTTTATTCATCTATGAAGGGAGATAACCATAGGTTCCTCCCTGTGGATATCCAAACATGTAGAAAAAAATAAAGTGTCTGGTACCTTGGAAGCACCAGCAGGTGGTGATAAGAGACAAAGTGCCCTGCCGATTCAGAACATCATATCCAGGTCTTGTCTCCTGCCTCTTGGAGCTCCAGCTGCAGAATCAGAAACAAGGCAACTGTTAGCTACACTGAAAGCCCAGGCTGCTTCAGACCTGCCACTGACCTCTCCAGTCTGTTTCTTCGTCTACACCACTGATGGGATCTCAGGTCCTCTGAGCTCAGAGGATGACTTATAACTAATCTGACACGGAGTGCCGTCTATGGGAAGTCACCGCTGACTGATATTTACTCATTCAACACACTCTGCTAACACTCTGGATCTAAGCCCTAGGGATGCAATGTTGACTAACAGGACTCTTGACCTTGTGGAGCTCACAGTCCAGTTAGGAGATGAATACAGCATCAGGCTAGAATGAAGGAAAAGCTGGGGGCTGGAAGAGCCCAAAGGAAGCAGCTGTCAGATCCCTGGGAGTCAGTGAAAACACCCTGGAGGAGGAGGAAATGTGGAACATCTAAGGAATGAAAAGGGGTTCTGTGAATATTGAGATGAAGGAAAGGATTTCAGACAGGAAGCCTAGGGTGCAAGCAGATGTGGCACAATCAAGACTTTCATAGTGTCAGGACTGGAAAGTAGAAGAGATTTGGACGGGGGTTGGGGGGGGGCGCATCAGTCCTCTCCATCCACCCTGCCTCCTCCAAAGCTACCAACAGGGAACATTCTTTTTTTTTTTTTTTTTAAAGATTTATTTTTTATTTTTTTAGTTGTAGTTAGACACAATACCTTTATTCCATTCATTTATTTTTATGTGGTGTTGAAGATCGAACCCAGGGCCATGCACATGCTAATGAGTGCTCTACCTCTGAACCACGATCCATCCCAGCCCCCAACAGGGAACATTCTTGTGTCCTATCTATGCCTCAAGTCCTTCCATTTGCTCACCCACTGCCCAGGTAAAAGAACTACTTCTCTCATGGGGGGCTCTTTGTCTAGCAGGGGTCAGAAAGCACAGGCACCAGGAGCTCCATTAGCTCAAGTCATGAGCTAGGTACTAGATGTGCACCTAGGTAATGAGCAGGGCACCCAGCACCAAATAGTAGTGATGGAGGATGAGGAAGGCATTCCAGGAGACAGCCAGTCCTCCAGTGGGACACAGTGGCATTTCAGAGCAAGTCTGTGATTTTCTTTCTTTCTTTTATTTTTTTTGGTACCGGATATTGAATGCAGGGGCACTTAACCACAGAGCCACATCCCCAGACTTATTTTGTATTTTATTTAAAGACAGGGTCTGTCCACTAAGTCCCCCTCACAGACAGTAAGGCCTCAAGGTCGGCTTCTTCCTCCACCACTAACCTCTCCAGATGCTAGAAGGCAGGAGCAGAGTGCCTGCTCTGGTGTGTGTGACTGGTCCCTGGTCCAGGCCCATTCTGAGTTCCTGAAATCTTCTGACCATAGCAAGTGACTACCTTAGGGTTGAGACAGAGGTTTCAGAAATTTTCTTGGCACATCTCTCCCATGATAGCATCTGCCACCTTTGGGTGATGGCAGGCTGCTGACAGGCCCTATATGTCCTCACACAGCCTAACTACAGAGGGATGTGCCACAGTGTAGCTGTCCCTGAGAAGGGCAAGCTTCATGTCCATTGAGCCTGAGGATGGGCCCACTTTTTTTGTTGTTCTGGGGATTGAACCAGGGGTGCTTTATCACTGAGCTGTACCCGCAGTCCTTTTTATTTTTTTTGTTTTCAGACAGGGTCTTGCTAAGTTGCTGAGGGCCTTATTAAATAGCTGAGACTGGCCTTGAACTTGTGGTCCTCCTGACTCAACCTCCTGAGTCACTGGGATGATAGTTGTATGCCACTATGCCTGGCTGGGTCCACTTACTTGTAAGAGCCTCTTTTAAAGCCCAGTCATGCCTTGTTGACCTGCCAACAATGACCATGAGGAATGAACTTTTATCCATTTGCTATTCATCTCAAGACCCAACATTTCAATCTAAATTCTTTGGCATAGAATCTTTCTAAATTGGACTATGATTTTCTTCTCTTCTAGCATAGAGATGAAGCATCACTAGAACCTGGCCACAGAACCCTACCCTGTGACCTTGGAAGGTCACTTTCTCTGATCTCAAATGTCTTACTCCATAGAAAGGGTGATCCTGCACACCTGGCAGAGCCACTAAGAAACCACGTATGTAAGCAGAGAACGCAGTGAGCAGGCGCTCAGAACATGGAGGCTGCCAAAACTGTTTTCTTTTTTTTTTTTTTTTTTTTTTTTTAAAGAGAGAGAGAGAGAGAGAGAGAGAGAGAGAGAGAGAGAGAGAGAATTTATTTATTTATTTATTGGCGGACACAACATCTTTGTTGATATGTGGTGCTGAGGATCGAACCCGGGCCGCACGCATGCCAGGCGAGCGCGCCACCGCTTGAGCCACATCCCCAGCCCCCAAAACTGTTTTCTTGATGACTCAGGTTTACATTGTGATTATCAATCATCATTCTGTGACTACTTTCTATTTATCTGACTCCTCAGCCATGGATGTCCAGAAAGCTGAGTTGACCATCACTTCAATTTCCTGACTGTATTGCCTGGAAAGTCTCCTGCCTTTCTGCCCCCGCAGAACAACCCAGAGAAAAGATAAAAACCCAGAGCTAGTTCTCAGCTCCGCATGCTTTCACCAATGTGCGAGAAGTAACCCTTAAAGCAAGGTTTCCAGTCAATTGTAATGGAACTAGGAAAGCGTTGGACCCCAGTGAATGTGACACATGACTGCAAAGTCTTATACTTGAGCTTACCTGCTGTGGAGCCCATCAGAACTAGGTTCAAATCCCAGCTGCTTTGTTTGCTAGCTGTGTGACCTGGGACAAGTTACTCAATCTCTCAGTCTTCATTTCCCAATCCAGGAAGCGGTACTAGTAGTCATATCTATTAAATAGAGTTGCAATGGAAGAGAGACCAGTCATAAAAGCAGAGGCACTTTCTCTTTTTCTTAGATGACCGCCTTCATTCCTATTGCTACTTAGCCTCTTGGTCTGGATAACAAAAAAGTATTGACAGCCATAGAGCATGTGATTAGCAAATCCCATGTGGTTACAAGACAAGGGTCCCCTAGGAAAGACCAATGAACTGTCTCATTCCCCTTCTTGGGAACCACAGGCCCAAAGTCATTCAACCATAGTTGCCTACAACAAATGCTGGAGCAGAGCTGTGAATCCGCCCACCAGTTCCTGGCCTTTGGGGCAGGATTCAGCTTCCCACACAGTATAGTCCCAGAGCAGCGGATGGGGGGTGGGGTGGGAAGGCCTCCTGCAGGCTTCATGAGCTGCAGGCAGTCCCCAGTGGTTAGGTACGTGGGTGGAACCCAGGAGGGGGAGGTTTATGCAAAACAGTTTGTAGTTCAATCTTTGATGTTTGCTTCCTAAAGGGAGGAGGGGTAGGGAGGCTGTCTCTCCTTTACCACACATCGGACTCAAACCAAGCAAAAAGACGGCAAGTCTAGTGGGATGGGGCAGAGAAGGTGGGAGGAAGGGATAAGGAAGACAGAGAAACTGGGGAGAAAGGCACATGATGCGGGAAAGGAGAGAAGAAAGGGAAAGAAGTGGAGAAAGGCAGAGGAAGGACTGGCAGAGAATATGAGGCACCATGACCACTAGAGGGAGAGAGGTGAAACTCCGCCCAGCACTTCACAGAGAAGTAGAAAGAATCGCTAAACCCAAATAGGCAATTCTAGGAGTGGGGCGAGTTGCAATGCAGTGGCAGGGCTTGAGCCTCAGCAAAGGTGACTGCACAGCTGGAGCTAGGAGGCTTCAGCCTGGGGACTTTCAGGGCCCCCTTCCCCAATCACTCCTCTGGGGGCCTCCCTCCCAGGGCCAAGCAGGCTGGGAACTGTCCATGGCCCGGTGCTGAAATATCCAGGTGATCACCAGCCTCTCAGGCAGAACCTTGCAGTCATCATACAAGTACTTGTTAAGCACCTGCTGTATGCCAGCCACTATTCCAAGCACTGAGGAAAGCAGCAGTGGATAAAACATACAAAAATCCCTGTCCTTATGAAACTTACCTTGTAATGGGAGGAGTCAAAGAGGGAAAATAAAGTCAAGTCCTATGGAGAAAAAGCAGGAAAAGAAAATGAGGTTTAGCAAATGCACCCCAAGCAATGGTCGATGCTGTTCCTTATAAAGGATATAGTGGTGCAGGGAGTGGGCCCTCATATAGGATGTGTTGAGGGGCTGGGGTGCAGCTCAGTGGTAGAATGTATGCCTAGTATGCACAAGGTACTGGGTTCAATCCTCTAGCACCAAAACAAAACAAAATAGAGGATGTGCTGATACTGGATCATGGATCAGAGGGAATCTCAGCTGAGCAACCTGTCAGAGGTCAGACTCCTTCCCCAATCTCACCCCCAGAAAGTTGCTCATTCTCTTTCTGGGGACTTCTCATTCCTCTACCCTCAGACTACCAAGGCCTCTACTGTACAAGAGAAATTGGTTTCCACACTGTGTGTCCAGCATTAGCTTAGACCTGGATGACCTGAGACACTGGGCTATCCCTAACCCAGATAACCCACTTCCTTACTCTGGCTTCAATTTACTTAAGTAGTATATAAAACAGGAACAGTGATCCCTGACAAGTGAGGAGGTTTGAAGAGGCACCAAAGAAAACATGGTGAGTCTTCTCTGTTGTATACAAGGGAGGTAAAGGATTCCATCTCACTGGAGTCTGTTTTCTGAGTTCACTGTGGGGTTTAATCCCATCTAGTGGAATGAATGAAGTGAGTGGCAGCAATGTCTCACAGATGTTCACAGAGAGCTTTATGGCTTTATTGTTCTTTTTGGAGGTATACCTATTGCATTAGTCTCATTTCTGTTACTCTAACAAATATCTGAGACAATCAATTTATAAAGAGAAAACGTTTTGGCTCACAGTTCTGGAAGTTCCAGTTCACATCAGTTGGCTGCTTTGGGCCTGTGGTGAGGTAGCACATCATGGTGGGAGCACATGATGGAGCAAAACCATTCACCTCATGGCCAGGAGGCAAAGGAGAGAAAGAGGAAGAGACTGGAGTCCCACAGTCCCCTTAGGGAACATTCCTAAAGGCCTTCCATTACCCCCTCCACCTCCCCTCTCCCAGATTGGGGATTGAACCCAGGGGCACTTGACCCCTGAGATGGTCCTGACTTCTTAAAATTTTTTTGAGGGGCTGGGGATGTGGCTCAAGCGGTAGCGCGCTCGCCTGGCATGCGTGCGGCCCGGGTTCCATCCTCAGCACCACATACCAACAAAGATGTTGTGTCCGCCAAGAACTAAAAAATAAATATTAAAAATTCTCTCTATCTCTCTCTCTCCTCTCTCACTCTCTCTTTAAAAAAAAAATTTTTTTTTTTGAGGCAGGGTCTCACTAAGTTGCTGAGGCTGGTCTTGAACTTGTAGCCCAGAGTAGCAGGACTATCTGGCATTGCAATTAGGCCACACCTCCCAATAGCACCACTCTGAAAACCAAGTCTTTAACACATGGGCCTTTCAGAGGTATTCAAGATCCAGACTATAGCACTTATGATCATCTTGAAAGTGCCTTAGGAGGCTGGGGATGTGGCTCAAGCGGTAGCGCGCTCCTCTGGCATGCGTGTGGCCTGGGTTCGATCCTCAGTACCACATACAAACAAAGATGTTGTGTCTGCCGAGAACTAAAAAATAAAAATATTAAAACTCTCTCTCTAAAAAAAAAAATTTTTAAAAAGTGCCTTAGGAAATGATGAGTTGGGATTTGAGAAGAACTTGAGAATCCAGAGATAATTTTAGAAGCTTGTGGGATATTATAATCTCAACATTTAGTGTGTGCCTATAGCATAACAGGTGCTCAATAAGCAATGAAGGGAGGGAGGGAGGGAGGGAGGGAGGGAGGGATGGAGGCATGGAAGGATGAAGGATGAATGAAATAATAAGTTGTTCTAATTAATTCCAAGTGGTAAGAACCATAGGAAAGAAGGTGAAAGTGATTTGAGGCACACAGATTTAGGGCGGAATCATTCTTAGTTCCTTCTGGACTGAAAGTTTGTCTGGAGGACTAATGGAATTCATTCTTTCATTCATTCATCATTCATTCACACAATGACACAGAGTGAATGTACTGCTAAGACTTAACATTAGGGACCATGGAACATTCAGGAGGGGACAATTACCTAAATGTGGGGAGGGGCAGGAGGCCAAGGATGGCTTTCTAGTAAGCCTGAAGGGTCTTTTGAGGGAATGACCTCAGGATTCCAGATCTTGTGCCAATTTTCCAGCTATAAAAAATCATACTTTGGATTTCTGGAATCTGTAGGAAGCTGTAATCTGATGGGTGAGGTCTCTGGCCCTAACAAATTTATCTTGCCCCCTCCTATTTTACTCCCATCCCTCCTATCAGCCTTCCCACACCCAGAGCAAGTATCTGCATTGTGCAGAGGACTGATGAGACTCAAAGTAAGAAGGATCAAATGGCAAAATTCCAAGCAGAATGAAAAATAATTGGGGAGCCATGTGACAGCAAGAGGGTCCTGCCCAAGCACCCCTCTACCCCATGCCTTTCTCCAGTACCTCAGACCAGCCACTCACCTCATTCTCCCAGCATCACCTGCAAAACCAGCCCCTCTGCCCCCTGCAAACCAAAGCATGACTGGACCTTTAAGTGGGGGAAAAATGCTTCATCATGTTCTGCTTCTCCATGCAAAGCCAGAAACTCCCTTCCCCCTCTTCCCTGCTCCCCAGCGCACTCTCCTTCCAGTAAAACATGGTTAAAGGAACAGCACCATCACTTCCCCAGCTCTGAGGGTCTGCCTAACACCAGTTGTCTGGGCATGAGAGAGGGCAAAGAGAAAGGGATTGGCAGGGATCTTTTTCTGGAGGGTCTGTCGGTCTCTGTCCTGGGGATCCTAAGAGAAGGAAAAAGAGGATAAGCTAGGGGTGCAGTGGGGGTTGAAATAACTGCCTTGGGGAGATTCAGATCTGGGAGGGGAGTCTATTCTGATTTCCAGAGGATGTCAGGGTATCCCTGGGGGTCTTTTCAGCTCCCAATGGAAAAGGAGTACAGGCCAGGTTTGCATGGAGAACTTCCCAGAAAATAGATCCCTAGTGAAACATCCAGGAGTGGGTCTCTGGCTCACTGTGACTTTCTAGACCACTCACCCACCCCCGTCATCGGTTCTTATCCAAATAGCACAGGGCAAGAGACAGCTTGCACCCCTCCCCTCTCCAAGGTAAAGGCAAAGGCAGAGATTAACCCCTATGTCCCCAACAAGAAGCAGGCTCTGTCACTGATGAAATGCCAGCCGCAGTGCCACCCCCACTCCCAATGCATCTGACATGAAGCAAAGCCAAGAAAGAGCCCCATAACAAAGCAGCTGCAGAGTCCCCAAACCCAAGGAACCCCTTTTTCTGCCTGATTCCCCACTAGGGCTCACAGGGATGAGGGACTTGATAGTAAGAAAGCATCCCACCACTTCCTTGGGAGTGAGAAGGGATGCCTGTGGAGGTGTCAGTTTGTCTGTTGTGGGGGTTGGGCTGTGAAAAGTTGAGACTGAGGAGATGAAAAAGAGAAGGAGAAAGATGGATATTCTAGTTGTGGGAAAATGGTTGTCATACCCATAGGCAATATGTGGGCTCCCCTCTAATTGAGCTGGAGACCTTCCTCCACAATGGTCCTGGGTTCTGGAGTTGCAGCTGGTCCCTAGGGCAAGAACCCCTCACGAAGGGAAAAGCTAGAACTGGACGACAGAACTTGTCCAAGGTCATTCTGCCAGCAAACTACAGAGCTGACCCCAGCGTACATAACTCTGCCCCTCAAACACAGCCCACCTCTCCGTGGTTCAGGAGACCCCTCTGTCCCTTCATTTAGGGGCCCTATTACTGAGGTCAGCTGCTACCTCCCACTTCCAATCTTGGCCACACTGCAGACTTTTTGAAGAATACTCTTTCCTCACCACCACCCAGGCGTCCCTCTCTTCATTTTCTGCAGTGTCTCCCATACCCCAATTCAGGGTAGCCTTACTGTCCTTTCCAACTCCAGGTCCTCCTTCCCTATTCCAGAGCCAGCTGCAGAGTTTCTTAAGTCCTCTCCCAGTGGTGCTCTAGCAATTAGGGGAACACGGTAGGAGTCCCCTATCTATTCTCTATAGCGTACACCGTGCCCCCATTCAACTGCCTGGCTCCCTCACTATTTCGGACCCGCTACAAATTCTCTGCATCTCCTATCCCCAAGGCCTAACTATTAGGAAAACCTTGTGCTCCATCCCATGCAAGGGTCCTCTCATCCTAATGATTACAGCACATCTCAACGCTCCACCCCGAAGGCACCCACCCCGATTCCCACCAAGTCTAGTTGTTCTCCCCCTATATCAGGTCCCCTCTTTTATTCTGAACACACTAGCAGTGTCTTCCCGCCCGCACTTGAGGGTCCCCATTAGTCCTCTCCGGAAGTCCTCTACCTCTTGCCCTGACCTCGGGAGACTCCTCAGTCGCTGCGACGATTCCCCTTCACTCCTTGCTCCCCCTGCCCCGCCCCTCTCACTGCGGCTAAGCCGGTCGGCCCCGGGCCGCGGGGGAGGAGGTGGAGAGGGCGGGGCCCGACTCCCCAGCCCCCCACTGCCAAGGGGCTGGACCCGGCCAAGGCGGCTATAAAAGAGCTGGCGTCCTGGAGCTGTCGCAGTGCCGCCCACCCCGTCCCGGCCCCGCGTTCCGGCTCTGCCGGCGGCCCGCACCTGCCTGGCCATGATGAGCTTCGGCAGCGCGGACGCGCTGCTGGGCGCCCCGTTCGCGCCGCTGCACGGAGGCGGCAGCCTGCATTATGCGCTGGCCCGGAAGGGCGGCTCGCGTTCGGCGGCGGGCTCCTCCAGCGGATTTCACTCGTGGACTCGGACGTCCGTGAGCTCCGTGTCAGCCTCGCCCAGCCGCTTCCGTGGCGCAGGCGCCGCCTCAAGCACCGACTCGCTAGATACACTGAGCAACGGGCCAGAGGGCTGCGTGGTGGCAGCGGCTGCGGCGCGTAGCGAAAAGGAGCAGTTGCAGGCCCTCAATGACCGCTTCGCGGGCTACATCGATAAGGTGCGGCAGCTTGAGGCGCACAACCGCAGCCTGGAGGGAGAGGCTGCCGCGCTGCGACAGCAGCAGGCAGGCCGCGCAGCCATGGGTGAGCTGTACGAGCGCGAGGTGCGCGAGATGCGCGGCGCAGTGCTGCGGCTGGGCGCGGCGCGGGGCCAGCTGCGCCTGGAGCAGGAGCACCTGCTCGAGGACATCGCGCACGTGCGCCAGCGCCTCGACGACGAGGCCCGGCAGCGCGAAGAGGCTGAGGCTGCGGCGCGCGCACTAGCACGCTTCGCCCAGGAGGCCGAAGCTGCGAGAGTCGAGTTGCAGAAAAAGGCGCAGGCACTGCAGGAGGAGTGCGGCTACTTGCGACGCCACCACCAGGAGGAGGTGGGCGAGCTGCTCGGTCAGATCCAGGGTTGCGGCGCCGCGCAGGCGCAGGCGCAGGCTGAGGCGCGCGACGCCCTGAAGTGCGACGTGACGTCGGCGCTGCGTGAGATCCGCGCGCAACTCGAAGGCCATGCGGTGCAGAGCACGCTGCAGTCAGAGGAGTGGTTTCGAGGTGCGCAGGCGCGCGGGGGCTGGGGAGGGGTGCCCCTGCAGCTAGCTACCCCCCGGGTTGACCCAAGGAAGTGTTGTTGGATTCCGTGTAGCAGAATCAGAGGGCTCACAACTCGGCTTCCCTCGGAAAGTGCATGCCCCCTACTTAAGTAATTTTCACAGGTTTTTTGTAGGACGCCACCAACTCTGGGTTCTCTTTTGGTTGCTCGCCTTCAGATTCTTTGTGCTTCCACTCTGAGGCCCCCTGGTCTGAGATTTTTGCCCATTAAGAACAAAACAAATTGTCTCTAGTTCCAAAGTAGTGCTGGCTTCTGGTCCTTAGTGCATACCCTGCAAGTGCCGCCCATCTCCCTTTCCTGCACTCTGCTGGGTCTCCATTCTTCTGCCCCTACCCTAGTAGGCTCCGCCCCACTACCTGCTCGGTGCCTAATGCCCCCACCTTAATCTGCAGTGCGGGTTGAAATGGGTGGGGCATTTTCATATCCTCTCTCCCCGAGGTGGGTCACCACAACCAATGACCAAGAATGGCTGAGGCTGGCCTCTTCACTATTTTAAATCCCCTCTCTTAAGCAACCTGGAACCTTCCCAAGTCCCCACCACCACCCAACTCCACGTAGTCCTGAGTCAGCTGGACCGCAGCTGTCCTAAAGCTGTGCCCAGCAACTACAGGGTGACCTTGACCAACATTAGCCCTCTCTGGTTTTCATTTCTTTTTGATTGAAAGAGCTGGGTGGACCAAATGACCTTCTCAGTCTGGAAACTTATATGATCCCAGCTGAAACTGTTTTTAAAACTGCTTTGTTCTGGGGAGAGTGCAGAGGCTTCAATGATTTTCAAATGAGTTTGCAATCCACAATAGGTTAGAATTCTCACCCACCTGGACAGATTTCTAAGTCTTTGCCAGTACTGGCAGGGAAAGCCAGGAATGCTCAGTTGGATGCTTGGAATTTCCCATTCCTTTTCTACTCATCTGCAGTGGCAGAACCCCTCCTCCATCTCTGCAGCAAGGCCACTCCCAGAGGGGAATTCTGTTCTCTTGAATTTGCCCTTCACTCAGGCAAATCATCCCAGGGCTTGTGGTCCAGACAGCTGGCTTCTCTTCACCAAGACTCAGGCTCTCAGTGCTATTATGTGGGGATTCAGGATGTTCATTTTCAGGGGATGTAAACCAATCTAAAGGCCTCCACTGGCCCCCTCAAGGTCTTCTGAGAACTAGGAGCCTGTGGGTGGAAGGGGCCAGGGTGTGGCTGCCATCAACTGGGAGGTTCCTGTGCTATGCAATGCACAGCGAATTTGAGGAAGGAATAGAAGGGCTGACACCCAGGACCTTGGACTTGCAGTGATCTTGGACTCTTCGCAGAAGTCTGAAAGGAATGTACCATGGCTGCATGATGACCTGATTGCTCAGAGCTCTCATGCCTTCAAAGGTCACAGGCTCATTAACAAGTTCAGCCACAAGCCTCCATTATTCAGCTCAGTTAAACCTCATGGGCAAAATTTCACATCTGAGTCTCCAGCGGTGCTGGCCCCTTGCTGGGGAGCTGGACCTGGTACTGGACCAGAAATGAGAGCTTCCTGTCCCCTGAAGGTTGATATAAATTTCTAGGTTGAAGGAGACTGAGTCTAGTCTTTGGAACCAGATAATCACTAGATTTGAATCCTACTCTGCCACTTACTAGCTAGGTGGCTTTAGGCTGGATCACTTGCCTTTCTCATAGCATGGAGTGAGGTAAGCATCCACGATGGTGCCTGGCACACACTAACTCCTCAACCCATGTGTGTCACCTTCCAGATCTAGGCATTGGAACACAAATCTAGGTGTGTCTAACCCTGTTCCCTGCTCCCTTCTCTACCTAGTGAGGCTGGACCGACTGTCAGAGGCAGCCAAAGTGAATACAGATGCCATGCGCTCAGCCCAGGAGGAGATAACTGAGTACCGGCGTCAGCTGCAGGCCAGGACCACAGAGTTGGAGGCTCTGAAAAGCACCAAGGATTCCCTGGAGAGGCAGCGCTCTGAGCTAGAGGACCGTCATCAGGCTGACATTGCATCCTACCAGGTAGACATAGGGACAAACTGCCTCTCCTGGTTGGGTGACCTGTACAAGTCACTGCCCCTCCCTGAGCAGGATGCAGTGGTTAAGACCATGGTTCTTGGAGTTAGACATACCATGACTTTGTAGCTGTGTGACCTAGGAGAGTTTTCGGCCTGTCTGAACTTAAATTTCTTCTCCGCAGTGACAAGGTAAAGAAAGAAAACCAAAAACTAACACTTGCTTTACAGAACTTTGAAGGTTAAAAAGAGAGACAGACTTTGAAGTGCTCAGTAGGACATCCAATTAATAGTAACCTGTGGGTAGCCTGGGGAGGGCCTTGGCAGATTCCTCCAATTAAAGATAACTTTCAAAAAACAGCATAGAAGTAATATATAGTGATTGTAGAGATTTTAGGAAGCAGAGAAACAAATAAGAGAAAATAAAAAGTGATAATAGTTCTCTTTAAGCTGTGGCTGCAGTGGGCCTAGGGTGAGATGACAAGTTTTATCTTGTATTTAATATGCTTTTGTGTATGTCCCTGTCATTAGATCATCAAGAACAGATGTTTTCAAGCCCTGATGATGTGGCAGGCAGGCTCTTTGGGGCACCGGGGAAGCAGTAAGGAGAAAATGCAGATAAGGCTCTGGTCCCACTGAGCATTTGCTTTTTTTTTTTTTTTTTTTTAAATATATATATTTTTAGTTGTAGATGGACACAATATTTTTATTTTATTTATCTTTTTGTGGTACTGAGGATCGAACCCAGGGCCTCACACATGCGAGACAAGCACTGTACTGCTGAGACTTGACCCCAGCCCCCCCACTGAGCATTTTCTAATTTTAAGAGATTTGTGAAAGTTCACATATCATCTCATGACCAGGCTAGCATCTGAGACATTTCATTCTAGACCTTTCCTCAAGCTGAGATTTTTGCTTCAGATTTTTCCATGTCCACAAATGAGGACCCTGAAGCTTTGATAGGGTGGGGTTTGGTCCCAAGTGAGCCTTTCTGAGAAGGGCAGCTTGGGCTTACACAGCCAGCCCCAGATATCCTGGTGATAAGGGATAGGCATTGACTAGAGAGTGACACATATGATCTGTCATCCCCAGGAAGCCATTCAGCAGCTGGACACTGAGCTGAGGAACACCAAGTGGGAGATGGCAGCCCAGCTCCGAGAATACCAGGACCTGCTGAATGTCAAGATGGCTCTGGATATTGAGATTGCTGCTTATAGGTGAGTTGGGCCAGGAGCTGCTGAATGGTGGAGAGCCCTTGTGTTTTAGGTGAAACCTTGGGTTTCAATTTCTATTTAGGCAACATGGCTATTTAAAGACAGAAGCCATTTTTTAAAAATTTTGATAATATAAATTACATGATATTTGCCAATTAACCATCTTAAATGTCAGTTGTATTAAGTACAATTTGCACTGTTGTATAACCCTATCACTATCCATCTCCAAAACTGTTTTTTATCATCTTGAACTCAAACTTCATCCCCTGTTCTCCCCTTTCCTTAGCCCCTAGTAACCTTAGTAACCCCTAGTAACCACCAGTCTAACCCTCTGAGAGGCAGAAATCTTTTTTTTTTTTTTTTTTTTGGCGGGGGGTACTGAGGATTGAGTCCAGGGGCACTTAACTACTGAGCCGCATCTCCAGTCCTTTTTTATATATTTTATCTAAAGACAAGGTCTCTCTGAGTTGCTTAAGGCCTCTTTAAGTTGCTATGGTTGGCTTTGAATTTGAGATTTTCCTGCCTCAGCCTCCCACCGCTGTGATTACAGGTGTGTGCCACCATGTCTGGCAAAGGCAGAAATCCCGACAGTGACTTAAGGAGTTAAAACTCTTCTTTTCTTCGAATCCAGTCAGCCAGAGGCCTGCTCTGGAGAGAAATAGATACTTAAATTATCAGAGGCTTTTACAACTCTATCCTTTAGAATTTCTTTCTTTTTTTTTCTTTTTTTGGTACTACAAATTGAATCTAGGGTACTTTACCACTGAGCCACACCCCAGCCTTTTAAAATTTTTTATTTTGAGACAGAGTCTCACTAAGTTACTTAGAGCCTCATTAATACTAAGTCTGGCTTTGAATTTACAATCCTCTTGTCTCAGCCTCCTGAGTCTCTGGGATTGTAGGCACATGCAACTACACCCAGTTCCTTTAGAGTTCCTTTGGTTTCTAAGCATTCATTTCTTGGGGAAGTAAAATGGAGATGATAGTAACAGGATCCATATCATGGGTTGTTGGGTGAGCTAATCCTATTAAACTAATCGAAGTAACACATGTACATGGTAATCACCCTTACTTAGTAAGGGTGGCTCTGAGAAAGCCTGTCCCCCTGGATGAGCCTTTCTGGTTTAGCAGGTCTGAGGAACAGGGCTGACCCTGAGGACCTTTCCTAGTTGCAGACTGATGATTTTTGACTTTCCATCTGTTGACTTTACTTTTTTTTCCCCTGAGATGCTGGGGATTGACCTAGGGCCTTGTGCATGTGAGGCAAGCACTCTACCGACTGAACTATATCCCTAGCCCCCCAACCTATTGACTTTATTTAGTCTATAATTTGCCCTCCATGCTAGGGATTGAATCTAAAGTTACATTACCACTAAGCTACACCCCCAACCCTTTTTTATTTTGAAACAGGGTCTTGCTAAGTTGCCCAGGTTGGCCTCAAACTTGTGATCCTCCTGCCTCAGCCTCTCCAGTAGCTGGGATTACAGACATGTGCCACAACCCCTGGCTCTAATCTCTAATCTTGCTATTCAAAGTGTGGTTCATGAATTAGCAGAAACAATGTCGTCTAGTACCTAGTTAGACTTAGGCCTTGTCCTTGGCTACTGGATCAGGATTTGCATTTGGCTCCCAGGTGATTTGTGTGCTATTAACTTTGGGAAGTACCAGGGGCTAGGGTTGTGACTCAGTTGGTAGAGCGCTTGCCTTGCATGTGCAAGGCCCTGGCTTCAAGTCTCAGTACAATATAAATAAATAAAGTAAAGGTCCATTTACAACTAAAATAAATACATATTTTTTAAAAATTGGGAAGCACCAGTCTGTAGGGGTTACCCCTACATTCACTCTAAGGCAAGCACTCTGCTAAATCCTTTTTATTCACTGTTTGACTGAAACAACCCTCTGAAGTAGGAACTCTTATGATCTTTTTTTTTTTTTTGGTTAAATATATATTTCTTAGTTGTTGATAGACCTTTATTTTATTTATTTATACATGGTGCTGAGAATCGAACCCAGTGCCTCATTCATGCTAGGCAAGTGCACTACTGCTGAGCCCCAGCCCCAGCCCAAATGATCTTCTTTTTATCAATAAGGAAATTGAACCCTTAAGAGCTTGAATGACTTGGCCAATGTCACCATCTAGTTAGTAGCAAAGCCAACAGGAGGAACTGTTTCTACTACTCTCTTTCTAAAACCTAAAGGATAATGATAAAGAGTGACAGGAAAAATTCAAATGGCAATATTGTAAGACCTCTTCAACTAAATTTATCAATGTGGAATTTCTTGCTTCCTGCTCTCTCTTTCTCTCTCTGTCCTTTATTTATTATTATTATCATCATCATTATTTTTGCAGTACTGGTGATCAAACCCAGGACTAGGCAAGTATTCTGTTGCTGAGATCCACCACTTTTACCACTTTTGTTTATGTAGGAGCTCTCTATTATGGACCATTCTTCAGGTGTGGAAAGGGGAGTTGTTTAATTTCACAAATTGCAATGTCCACTGCATTCAGTAAGAACAACCCCATAGGAGTATAGGTCTAGGGGTCACTTGGATGATGTGCTGAATGACTTTCTCCATTCTCCAAAGTGTTTATTTCTGGAGGTGTCGCTGACGAGTAGAGTGCATGCTAAGTATGTACAAGGCTCTGGGTTTGATCCCTAGCACCTAAATAAATAAATAAACAAACTACTAATTAAAAAGGAATAAAAATGTCAGGCACAGTGGCACACACTGATAAGCCCAGCAACTCGGAAGGCTGAGGCAGGAGGATTTCAAATTCAAAGTTAGTGTGGATAACTTAGTGAGACCCTGTTTCAAAATAAAGCTGAAATGTAGATGTAGCTGAGTGGTAAAGCAGCCACAGATTCAATCCTTATTACCGTGCCCCCACCCCCCTCAAAAAAACTATCATTCATTCATGTTCCTTCCCTCACCAAAGTTCATGTCATTGGATGCCAAGGAGCTTCAGGATACCCTAGGAAGACCCCAAACCAACAAATCTGCTCTGAGTTAATAGTAATATGTTCCACTATCCATTTTGCAGAAAACTTCTGGAAGGTGAAGAGTGTCGGATCGGCTTTGGCCCAAGTCCTTTCTCTCTTCCAGAGGCAATCCCGAAAATTCCCTCCATATCCACTCACATAAAAGTCAAAAGTGAAGAGAAGATCAAGGTGGTAGAAAAGTCAGAGAAGGAAACTGTGATTGTGGAGGAACAGACAGAAGAGATCCAAGTAACTGAAGAAGTGACGGAAGAAGAGGAGAAAGAGGCCAAAGAGGAGGAAGGCAAGGAAGAAAAAGAGGGAGAAGAGGAAGAAGCAGAAGAGGGAGAAGAAGAAGCAGAGTCTCCCCCAGCAGAAGAGGCTGCATCCCCAGAAAAGGAAACCAAGTCCCCTGTGAAGGAAGAAGCCAAGTCACCAGCTGAGGAAAAGTCCCCAGTGAAAGACGAGGCCAAGTCACCAGCTGAGGCCAAGTCCCCAGCCAAGGAAGAGGCTAAGTCACCAGTCGAGGCCAAGTCTCCAGAGAAGGCCAAGTCCCCAGTGAAGGAAGAAGCAAAGTCACCAGCTGAGGCCAAGTCCCCAGTAAAAGAAGAGGCAAAATCACCAGCTGAGGTCAAGTCTCCTGAGAAGGCCAAGTCCCCAGTGAAGGAAGAAGCAAAGTCCCCAGAGAAGGCCAAGTCCCCAGTGAAGGAGGAGGTGAAGTCCCCAGAGAAAGCCAAGTCCCCAGTGAAGGAAGAAGCAAAGTCCCCAGAGAAGGCCAAGTCCCCAGTGAAGGAGGAGGTGAAGTCCCCAGAGAAAGCCAAGTCCCCAGTGAAGGAGGAGGTGAAGTCCCCAGAGAAGGCCAAGTCTCCAGTGAAGGAGGAGGTGAAGTCCCCAGAGAAGGCCAAGTCTCCAGTGAAGGAGGAGGTGAAGTCCCCAGAGAAGGCCAAGTCCCCAGCGAAGGAAGAAGCAAAGTCCCCAGAGAAAGCCAAGTCCCCAGCGAAGGAAGAAGCAAAGTCCCCAGAGAAAGCCAAGTCCCCAGCGAAGGAAGAAGCAAAGTCCCCAGAGAAAGCCAAGACTCTAGATGTAAAGTCTCCAGAAGCCAAGACTCCAGTGAAGGAGGAAGCACGGTCCCCTGCAGACATCAAATCCCCTGACAAGGCCAAAAGCCCTGTCAAGGAGGAGGCCAAGTCCCCAGAGAAGGTCAAATCCCCTGAGAAGGAGGTCCCAAAGAAAGAAGAGGTGAAATCACCCGTGAAGGAGGAGGAGAAACCCAAAGAGTCCCCAAAGAAGGCAGAAGAGAAGGCTCCAGCCACACCCAAAACTGAGGAGAAGGACAGCAAGAAAGACGAGGCTCTCAAGAAGGAGGCTCCAAAGCCCCAGGTGGAGGCCAAGAAGGAAGCTGCTGAGAAGCCCAAAGAATCCAAAGTTGAGGCCAAGAAGGAAGAGACGGAGGATAAGAAGAAAGCAGCGACCCCGGAGAAGGAGGCTCCTGCCAAGGCGGAGGTGAAGGAAGAAGCTAAACCCAAAGACAAGACTGAGGTACCCAAGAAGGAAGCCGAACCCAGCAAACCAGCAGAGAAGGAACCAGAAAAGCCAAAGAAGGAAGAGGCAGCAGCAGTACCCGAAAAGAAAGACACCAAGGAGGAGAAGACCGCAGAGGCCAAGAAGCCGGAGGAGAAACCCAAAACGGAGGCCAAGGCCAAGGAGGACGACAAGGGTGCCTCCAAGGAGCCCAGCAAGGAGGCCCCCACACCCAGCAAACCCAAGACGGAAAAGGCTGAAAAATCCTCTAGCACGGACCAAAAAGACAGCAAGCCTGCAGAGAAGGCCACAGAGGACAAGGCCACCAAGGGGGAAAAGTAAGGCAGCGAGAAAGGAACCCCAGAGCAGCCAAAGAAACTCAGGAGGGTCCCAGAACTCAAGGGTCACTGTAATGAATTTTCATTTTTTTCCTCCCTTTTTGTTCTATAAGAAAAAAAAAATGCTTTGATGTCGGGCCTTCCTTCACCAAACAGGATTTTCTGTTAACAATATGGTAGCAAGAGAGGGCACTCCCAGTTCCTGACCCTCTCCCCACCCCGTGTCCCAAACCCTCTCCAGGCGATGGACAACTATGTTATGATAGCTTATGTAGCCGAATGTGATAATATGCCGATTGCTACACGTAAACACTTGACTACAAAAACTGCCCCCCTCCTCTCCAAATAAGTGCATTTACTTCCTGTATGTACTGACAGATGACCGCAATAATGAATGAGCAGTTAGAAACACATTATGCTTGAGATGTCTTAACCTATTCCCGAATGCCTTCTGTTTTCCAAAGGAGTGGTCAAGCCCTTGCCCAGCACTCTCTTATTCTGCAAGAGCGGGAGCCCATGAGGCTGGGCACTGGCCACTGAATCACAACAGGGCGCACTTTCCACTGGAGTCCACTTTCAATTGCTTCTGTGCAATAAAACCAAGTGCTTCTAAAATGAAAATGTGGTTGCCGTTATTTATTTTGTTCACCTGGGAAGGCTCAGGGCAGGACATGGGAGGTCCAGGTGCACACTTAACACTGCATGGGGACTGAATGAGCATCAGAGTTCTCTTGTGACTCTGGGGTGATTTGCACTGGCCTCTCTGGGGCTATTTCCTGGGTACAAACCACATACCACATATATATGCTGGGTGCTTTATTTTTATGATTTGTGGACTGGTGGCCTGGGGAATGGTTTTTTGTTGTTGTTTTGTTTTTTTTTTGTGGGGTGGGCACTGGGGATTGAACTCAGGGGCACTCTACCACTGAGCAACAGCCTCAGCCCTATTTTGTATTTATTTAGAGACGGGGTCTCACTGAGTTGCTTAGTGCCTCGCTTTTGCTGAGGCTGGCTTTGAACTCGCAATCCTCCTGCCTCAGCCTCCTGAGCCGCTGGGATTATAGGTGTGCGCCACTACACCTGGTCTGGGACATGGTTTCTGAGCATGGTCCATAGACCATCTTTAGCAGCATCACCTGGGAGCTCTGTAAACTTGGAGATGCTTTGACTCCATCCTAGGCTATTGAATCACAATTTAAGAGGAAAGCCTGGGAAAGTGCCTATTTACCAACTCCCAGTTGATTCCAGTACATACCAGTGTGGGTCTAGGAAGACTTTGGACTGTTTATAGGCTCTGCATGCTAGGTGGGAGGAACCTTACCATGAGGGGCTATATGTAGGTGTGTAGTGCAAACTACAGTGACCACTTCTTTAGGAATAATTTATCAATAGCCATCTAATTGACCTCCAATGTGCTTCTCTGGACATGAATTTGAGTTGTGGTCCTCTTCTAGATTCACAGGTGTCTTTTTACTGTTAAATCTTTGTGCAGTTTTAAATTTCAGGCCTTTTTACTAGACACCTTTCCAGGAATTGCTTCTGCCCCTTCCTCAGCCAGGTGGTTTTTAGGGAGCCTCTATATTTCAAATTTCTCTGTATCACTGGTCACTGATGATTGATCCAAGGATGGCCACCTAAGCCAATGAGAGCTCTTTCTTGGGGTTTTGAACTTGGGATCAGAGTAGCTGGGAGTCGTCTGGTTGTGGAAGGCAGTCAATTGGGAATCAGGAGCTGTGAGTAGCCAGGTTTCTAGCCTTGTGGTAGAAACAAAGCAAGTTAATCGGACAGAGACAAGGTGCCTAGAAAGCCATAGTAGATTTCGTGGCCTTTCCACAGATTGTTGGCCATTACTTGTGCCAAGAAATCTCCCTCTGCCAAATCATTTGAGTTATAGCTCTGTCATTTGCAACCATAAGAGTTCTGAATAGGATAGTGATTAAAAGGGATGGTTGTTGCTATGCTAGAAACCAGGGGTGATCTCTCAGGGAACAAGCAAGTAACCTCTTTAAAATGCTACCCATGGTCAACTCTTTGTATCAGGGTCCACATGTCACCTTCGGCACCCATTTTCCATCTATGAAAAGGTCTGAAGAGCACTTTAGACTGTCTAGGGTGGTCACATTTAAACAAAGGGGTGTTTAAATGTTTAAATGCCACTTTAGAAGTGATTTTGATTTGCTTTTGCTCCAAGTTACCAAACATGCTCAAGCACTCCACAAAAACCTAAGCATTAATTAAAAAAAATTTTTTGTAGTTGTAAATGGACAGAATGCCTTAAATATTTTTTGAGAATTTTTAATATTTATTTTTTAGTTCTCGGCGGACACAACATCGTTGTTTGTATGTGGTGCTGAGGATCGAACCCGGGCCGCATGCATGCCAGTCGAGCGCACTACCGCTTGAGCCACATCCCCAGCCCAGAATGCCTTAATTTTACTTGCTTATTTTTATGTGGTGCTAAGGATCAAACCTAGTGGCTCACGTGCTAGGCCAGTGCTCTGCCACTGAGCTACAGCCCCAGCCCCTAAGCATCAATTTTTTGAGCAGCTCTGTCCTAGAGAAATCAAACAGACCTCCTTAGGTCCTAGAACACAGCTATAGCATCTGAATATCAAGCTGGTAACCTGGAACCCAGGAAATATCTTCACGTGTCTTATCTGAAAAATGTTACAGTTGCCTGAGTACCTCCAATTGCTTAAAATAACAAGTTATCATTTTTTGAGATAATCATGTTTTTACATAAATTCTCTCTAATCCACATGGGCAGTTTCCAAGGTAGATGTTCTTTAATTTTTTTAGTTGTCAATGGGCTTTTATTTTGTTTATTTATATGTGGCTCTCAGAATCAAACCCAGTGCCTCACACATGCTAGGCAAGCACTCTGCTACTGAGCCACAACCTCAGCCCCTCCAAGGTAATATTTTGATGCCTATTATAAAAGTAAGAAAACAGGTGAGGTGGTTTGCCCAATGCTTGTAAGTGGAGCCAGGATTTGAACACAAACTCTCCCAGTTTGCCTGGGATAGAGCAGTTTTCTAGGACATACAATTTTTAATGCTAAATCCAGGAATGTCTTAGACAAATGGGGATGAGTCTTCCCACCCCAATGTTTGGGCAACCACTTCAGCACATTTCAAAATATTGCCGGTGACAAAACCTGACGTCTGGATTCAAGAGCTGCAGGGAAGTCAGTGGGTCACCATCTTGGTTCTTGGCTCTGTTTATCTCAATGTTGGCTTCTGTGATAGGCATCTTCTAAAATAGCTCCAGTGATCCCCATCTCGTGGTATTCATGCTCTTGTCATCCTCTCCCATCAAATATGACTTGCCTCTAATGGTGAGACCGTATCAAAGGATGGGATGTCATTTCTGAGAGTAGGTTACAAAAGCATTCTGGCTTTTTTTTTTTATAGAATTTTTTTTTAAATATATTTTTAGTTGTTGATGGACTTTATTGTCTTTATTTTTATGTGTTGCTGAGGATCGAACCCAGTGCCTCATGCATGCTAGGTGAGCACACTACTACTGAGCCACAACCCCAGCCCGCATTCTGGCTTGTTTTTGTCTTTTTTTTGGAACTGGGGGTCAAACCCAGGGCTTTGTGAATGCAAGGCAGACGCTTTGCCACTGAACTACATCCCAGCCCTCTGGTTTGTTTTGAAGGCTTTTTCATTTGATCCTTCTGAAATCAGCTTCCTTGTTGTGAGCTGCTCCAAGGAGCTCCACATGGCAAGGAATTGAAAGAAGTCTTGGCCAAAAGTCAGTGAGGACCTGAAGGTCTCTGTCCAACAAGGAACTAAATTCTACTAGAAACCATGTGAAGCCAAGTTCAGTGGTATATACCTGTAATTCTAGTGGTTTGGGAGGCTCAGGCAGGAGGGTTGTGAGTTCAAAGCCAGCTTCAGCAATTTAGCGAGGAACTAAGTAACTTAGTGAGAACCTGTCTTTAAATACAGAAAAAGGGGGCTGCGATTATAGCTCAGTGGTAGAGTGCTTGCCTAGCATGTGTGAGGCACTGTGTTCAGCACTATGTAAAAATAAATAAAGTTAAAAAATATATATTCATTCCAGAGAGACAGAGTGGGTTGTTAGGGCAGACCATTTAGAAATCTATACTAATAAGCCACTATGGTACATGCCTGTAATTCCAGCGGCTCAGGAGAATGGCAAATTCAAAGTCAGCGTCAGCAACTTAATGAGGTGCTGAGCAACTCAGTGAGACCCTGTCTCTAAATAAAATATAGAGTAGGGTGGGGGATGTGGCTCAGTGGTAAAATGCCCCTAAGTTTAATCCCCAATACCCCCCCCCCAAAAAAAGTAGTAGTCTATACTGATAAACAAAGTGTAAGAGTAGAAAAAGGATAATTTCAGGCATACAAATTCTCAAAAATTTGCTTCCTATAAATTACTTGGGGACGTGCTCCAACAAAAAAACATAAATCATAGGCTGGGAATGTAGCTTTGTAGTAGTAGAGTGCTTCCCTAGCAGGTGTGATGCCCTGCATTCAATATCCAGAACTATGAAAAAAACCCAAAAAGCAAAAACCAAAAACAACAACAAAAAAACAAAGACCCACATACCAAGAAACAGAATCTCTAGCAATACAGAAAACAAGGACAGCAGTCTGGGAATGTAGCTCAGTAGTAAACTGCTTGCTTAGCATGCATGAGGCCCTGGGCTTGATCCACGGCTATACAGACACACAGACTACAACCAAGAAGAGAGAGGTAGAGTCGGACTCTCTGACTCTCTGGAATAATAACAAAGAAGTGTTAAAGGACAAGAACTGTGCAGTTCCTATCTATCCAGACTAGGATGGGTGTATAGGAAGAAGGAGAGTTCCAAGGGGAAAAAAATTGAACTGATAAATTATTTGACTTGATTGACTAGGTGCAAAGTTGAATTGAAAGCCTTTCACTGAAGCTTTTGGAGATTTTAGGAAGATTTAGTCAAGTTCAAAAACAAAACAGACAATAAAAGCAAGGCAATTATCAACTTCAGGACAATCAAAAAGCCATGTATAAAAGGAATTATAATTATGATACACTAGCCAATTTAAAGATCACAACTTTTACATAATACATCATGAAAGCAATTAATTTGGATTAAACAAAATTACGATAAATATATAAGAAGTAGGAGTGAAGAAGAAGGGGTGTAAGTGATTGATCAAAGATATTTCTATGTGAGTCCTTGAGTTTAATCCCCCAACACCACCACCATGACAACAAATCACTCATCTCTCCTAATAGAAAGTTTAGGGGAAAAGGTCAAAATTAATAAATCAAAGAAAGGATGCAGAACCAGGCACAGTGGTGCTGCCTGTAATCCCAGCTACTAGGGAGGCTGAGGCAAGAAGATCCTAAGTGTAAGGTCAGCCTGGGCAACTTTGCAAAACCCTTTCTCAAAATAAAAAAGGTCTGAGGGTATAGCCCAATGGTAAAGGATTTGCCTTTACATGTGCAATGCCCTAGGTTCAATCCCCAGTACTGGGGGAAAACAAACAAACAAACTAGGAATAAATTTTTTTAAAGTGTTTGTTTTTTTAGTTGTTGATGGTCCTTTATTTTATTCATTTATTTATACACAATGCTGAGAATTGAACCCAGTGCCTCACACATGGAAGGCAAGTGCTCTACCACTGAGCCACAACCCCAGCCCCAAAACTAGGAATAAATTTAACAAAGAAGGCAAAAGACTCCTTGTTTTCAGTTTTATTCAGAGACATTAAAGAATTTTAAAAAATTAGGGTGCAGTGATACAAACCTGTAATCCCAGTGACTCAGGAGACTGAGGCATGATAAAAAGGACTGGGGATGAAGTTCAGTGGTAAAGACCCCTAGGTTCAATTCCCAGTACAAAAAAGGAAAATAGATAGATAAACAGACAGATAGATAGATAGATAGATAGATAGATAGATAAGTAAATAAAAAGACATCCATATTTATGGGTTGGAAGACTTCATAGTGTTTAGATGGCAATACTGCTGAAGGTGATTTGCGTATTTACTGTAACCCCTAACAAAATTCCCATGGCTTTTTTCCTCCAATAATGGAAAAGCTCATTTTCAAATTTATATGGAAATTACCAAACTTACCAGTTACCCCGAATTACCAAAACAAAGTGAAAAAGAATAACACAATTGGAACAACCATACTTACTAATTTTACTTTCCTAAAATATACTACAAATCCACAGTAATCAAAACATTGTGGTACTGACATAAGGATAGACATATAGACCAAAGGAATAGAACTGGGAGTCCAGAGATAAACCTATTCATCTGTAGTCAATTGAACCTAGGAGCACTTTACAACTGAGCTACATCCCTGGCATCTTTTTTTTTTTTTTTTTTTTTTTAATTTTGAGACAGGGTCTCATTAAATTGCTTAGGGCCTCACAAAGTTGCTGAGGCTGACCTTAAACTTATGATCCTGCTGAGATCATAGACATGTGCAATTAATTTCTGACAAGGGTGCCTAGACAATTTGATGGGGGAAAGAATAGTCTCACTTCATCAGATGATGCTGAGACAACTGGATATTCATATACATAAAATGAAGTTGGCCCCCTACCTCACACCATATAAAAAGTTAACTTTTAATTAATTTCTTTTATTTATATGTGACAGTGGAATGCATTACAATTCCTATTACACATATAGAGCACAATTTTTCATATCTCTGGATGTATACAAAGTATATTCACAAGAATTTGTGTCTTCATACATGTACTTTGGATAATAATGTCCACCACATTCCATCATTTCTAACCCCATGCCCCCTCCCTTTCCTCCCATTCCTCTGCCCTATCTAGATTTTGTCTATTCCTCCCATGCTCCCCCTCCCTACTCCACTATGAGTCAGCATCCTTACATCTGAGAAAACATTCAGCATTTGGTTTTTTGGGATTGGCTAAATTCACTTAGCATTATCTTCTCAAACTCCATCCATTTACACAATGGAATATTACTCAGCAATAAAATAGTTAACTCTTGATGGATCAATAAGGGGGCAATCAAAACAGAGCAGGTAGGAAGAGCATGAGAAGAAGATTACCATTAAATAGGGATGAGAGGTGCGTGGGAATGGGAGAGAGAAGGGGAATTGCATGGAAGATGGTAGGAGACCCTCACGGTTATGCAAAATTACATATAAGATGGTGTGAGGGGGAAGATAAAAGAGAGAGAAACGTGTCACAGTAGATTGGGTAGAAAGAGGTGATGGCAGGGGAGGGGAGGGGAGGGGGGATAGGAAGGGCAGCAGAATACAATAGACACTAGTATGGCTCTATGTATAAACGTGGCTGTATAACCAATGTGATCCTGCAATCTGTACAGGTGGAAAAATAAGATTATGTACCCCATTTGAATCAAATGTATGATATGTCAAGATCATTGTAATGTTGTGAGCAGCTAATAAAAAAATTAAAAAAAAAAGAATTACAACCATAACTGGGCATGGTGGCACATACCAATCTCAACAAGTCAGGAGGCTAAGGCAGGATGATCATAAATTTGAGGCTAGCCTGGATATGGCACCAGAAGCATGAGCAACAGATTAGAAAATTGATACACTGAGCTTCATGAAAAGTTTTAGATTTTGTGTACCAAAAAACTTTGCTAAGAGAGTGAAAAGGAGAATGAGAGCATAACTCAATGGTAGAGAGCTTGGCTAGTATGCTGGAGGCCCACTTTGATCCCCCTCTGCAAAACATTTAAAAAATAAAAATGAAGACCTACAGAATAGAAGAAAACATTCAAAAGTCATATACCTGATAAGGGCCTAGTATCTAGATTATTTAAAGAGTTTAATCCAAAAACAGGCAAAGGATTTATGATGGCCATTTTATCTTATTAATCTCCTAACAGACTAAATTGTCACTGAGTAGTTCACTTCAGAATGATTAATTTTATGTTATGTGAATTTCACCTCAATATGTTATTTTGAAACATTTTTTTTTTTAAATTTTCTCTTTAGTTGTAGGTGGACATAATATCTTTATTTCATTTTGTGTGGTGCTGAGGATCAAACATAGCGTCTCCTGTGCACTACCCGAGCGGTCTACTACTGAGCCACAATCCCAGCCCCTGAAACTTTTTTATTGTGGCAAAATACACATAACAAAATTTACCATGAGTGACAACATTTAGTACATACACCATGTTGTGCGACCATCACTTTTTGTTCCAAAATATTTTTGTCATTTTCTCAAAAAGAAAACCCAGTACCCATTAGCACTCAGTCATTCCCTGTTTTCCTCTCCTCCCGTCCCTTGCAGTCTCTAATCAGTTCACTTTCTGTCTCTATGCCTTTGCCTATTCTGGACATTTCAGAGAAATGAGATCATCATATGATCCTTTTTGTTTGTCTGCTTATTTTGTCTATTTCCTTCTTCTACCAAGAAAATATGGGAGGAGGGAGGTATTTTTGTTGTTGATATGACTTTTGCAAAACAATAGTCAAATATAAATGTCAGCTTTATGTAGTACATGAATGATTATAAAAAAATAATAAAAAGGATGTGGAGGATGTGGAGTGGTAAAGCACCCTTGGTTTCTATCCCCAGTAATAAAAAACACAAAGAAAAAAAAGAAAAAGAAATACTTATTGATTTCTTTGTACACCAACCTGTGTAAAGCCTGAGAGCTCTAGAGGTAAACAAAACCCAAGTGGGGTTTCTGCCCGTTCTGAAGCCTACAATCTAATGGGAAAACAAATATTAAATAGTAGTACAGCTGGGTGAGGTGGCACATGCCTGTAATCCCTGAGGCAGAAGGATCGAGAGTTCAAAGTCAGCCTTAGCAATGGCGAGGTGCTAGGCAACTCAGAGAGACCCTGTCTCTCAAAAAAATACAACACAGTCCAAGTCCCATTTTTCTTTCTTTTTAACATGCTCTATACTATAGAAATTGTATTCATCTAAATAAATCGCTTGAATTTAAAGTTGGAAAAAAAATAAAAAAATAAAAAAGGAGAGGTTTAAATTTTCAGATTTAATGCCCCCTGAGCCCCAGGGAATGTTAAGAATACAATATCATAATCTGAAATTATTTTAGAATTTCCTTCATATCACCAAAAAATGAAGGTCACTAGAAGTTTGGAAATTTTCTCTCCTCATTTTTTTTAAATATACCTCTAAAATGAAAACTTTATCTTTACAAAAAATTCTTCAAAGTGGCTGCTATTATTTTAAATCATCATTGGTAAAATTATACAATTAGAAAAATATATCTTAGGGTTAAAATTTGAATACGTGTAAAAACAATAGATTTAAAGTGAGACAAAATCATGGAAAGATAACTACTTCTCAAAATAAATAATTTTTATTTTCAAATTAAAAAAAAATAAAACACAGGGCTGGGGATGTGGCTCAGTGGCTGAGTTCAATCCCTGGTACCAAAAAGAAGAAGAAGAAAAAAAGAGCACACAAATTATTATGTAATTAAATGTGTTGTTTTATTCTAGGACCTCTGTGGATTTTTGCTCCTAGCCTCTATCTCCTTTTTTCTAATTATCCTTTTGTTTTCTATTTGGGAAACCACACCTCCTCACTCTCAGGCCATGTAGTAGACTAAATAATGGTCCCCTAAGGACATCCAGGTTGTAATTTCCTTTTTTTTTTTTTGAGAGAATTTTTTTTTTAGTATTTATTTTTTAGTTCTCGGCGGACACAACATCTTTGTTTGTATGTGGTGCTGAGGATTGAACCCGGTCCGCACACATGCCATGCGAGCGCGCTACCGCTTGAGCCACATCCCCAGCCCCCAGGTTGTAATTTCCAAAACCTATGTGCATGTTATCACATAAGGTATATGGGACTTTGCAGAAATGATTAGGTTAAGGGTCTCAAGATGTGGAGATGATCCTGGATTATCTGGGGAGACCCAGTGCCATCCAAAGGGTCTTTGTAAGAGAAGGGCTGGAGGATCAGCCAAAGGAGGTGATATGCTAATGGATGCCCAGATTAGAGTGACGTACTTCACAGATGAAGCAAAAAGCTACAAGCCAAGAAGGCCTATAAAAGCTGGAAAAGCAGAAAACAGATTCATCCCTAGAGCCTACAGAAGGAACCAGATTTTTACTGTAGTCCAATGAATCTAATTTTGGACATATGTGTTCCAGAATTTGAAGAGAATAAAGTCTGTTATCTCACCAAGTTTGAGGTATTTTGTTACAGTATCCATATGACCCTAATATAGGCCATGTGCTGGCAAGGAGGGACCAAAGCTTCCAGAGTCGGAATCCCTTGGCAGAGGAAGGAAGTATCCAGTGCGAAAGGCCTTCCTCATCCAAGAGGCCCCTTCTCTAGGTTGAAACCTGGAGGGCAGGGATGAGTCTCTCCTGTCTGCTGAGCAATCCTAAACACTGGTTATGGTACCAAGAGTTGATACTACCTACCTGTGAGAAAGGTTTTGTGGCTACTTCCAGTTGCAGGGGAGGACCCCCAAGGCTTAAAGTGAGTCAAATAACCAGGGTTACGCAGCTGCTCAGGTTGGAATGAGGACCTAAATGAGTCAGTTGGACACCAAGCTGTTAGCTCCTGACGGCTGTGTTACTCTGGGTGTATTGAAATGTACATCTGTTGCTGAAATGAATATATGGCCCAGCAAGTGTGCCAGCCTGGATGGACACTGAGCCTGAAGTAAAGAGGGGCTATAGTTTGGAATGTGCCCCAGCAGGGGAACTACAGAAATGTCATGGACAATTTCAACTGAGTAGATTCTAGGTGCTCCCTTCCCTTTAGGCCCCTTTCCTCAATCTGCCCACCCTTGTCATGAATGGCTCAATTGAGTAGTTCAAAGGGGTCTTTGTCCTGGATTTCTCATTTGCTTTAAAACCCTTCTTAGCAGGGTACAATGGCTTACACTTGTAATCCCAGCCACTCAGGAGGCTAAGGCAGGAGGATCTTGAGTTCAAAGCCAACCTCAGCAAAAGTGAGACCCTGTCTCTAAATAAAATATAGTGTAGGGCTGGGGATGTGGCTCAGTGGTCAAGTGCCCCCGAGTTCAATCCCAGATACACACACACAAAAGAAGTACTTCTTAAAGCCAAGGGATTCTTTTGTTCAGCCTGCTTCTTTTAAAAGAGAAAAATCTCCTTGGGAGGGTGACAGGCTGCAATGAGCCCTGCTTAGGAAAAAGAGCCTCCTCCTAGTCCCCACAAGTCCCTATTTCCTTTGGAGGCAAGCTTTTGTGCTGAGTCAGACTGGCTGTCTTCCAGCCAAGAACAGAAGTGGAAGCTGCAATGCAGGAGCCAGTAAAGAAACTATTTTTAGGTTCCATTTTAATCGTATTCAGCACAGGCAGTGAGATACAAGGACTGAAGGTGGCCAGACCAAGAGGATGCCTACAGGGACAAAGTCCCAGGTAAGTAGGTCAGGAAAAAGACAAGATTTTGCTATGGGGAAGGAAAGAAGTGCCTAGAGGCTCGAGACAAAATTGGGATATTCCCAGTAAAACCTTCTCCTTTCGGGGCTGGGGCTGTAGCTCAGTGATAGGATGCTCGCCTCACACGTGTGGGACACTGGATTTGATCCTCAGCACTACATAAAAATAAAGGTATTGTGTCCATCTATAACTAAAACATTCAAAAAAAAATTCCTTTTACAACAATAAACAAACTTTGGTCTCCATTATAAACACATTCGGTAAAAGTGGATTTATTGACTGTTTCTCCTGCCTGCTAAACTGATCACTGAGCATCCCAGGATTAAGATTTTCTGAGGGAGAGGCCTATCACTGAGCTCCTAAGACAGGAGACCAGGTGCAAAAGACAGAAGAGGGGAGCTGCTCAGAGAATTGAATAAGGGAAAAATAAGGGAGGAAAGTACAGCGCCTTCCAAAAAAAGACTAGGGCACACTGCACCTGGGGAGCTTGTTAAAAATATCCTTCCTTGGCCCATCTCAGGTCAACTGAGTCAGAATAGTGGGAGTGGAGCTTGGAATGTGCACTTCGGTTCATTTCCCAGGATAGGTGATGCAGGTGCAGTTTGAGGGCCTTTGGGCAGGAAAGCACCTGTGTTGGGTACTCAAAGGAATTATGACAGGCCAAGGTGAAGGAGAGGCTCAGGTAGTGGTGGTCATTTGGTGGCTACTTAAGGTACTGTTTTCCTCTCTGGCTGGGCTCCAGTTTCCATATATAAAACAAAGGGCCCTAATAGGCCTTTCCTGTATTGATTTTTTTTGGGGGTGGGTGGAGGGCAGATATAATTTTTCTGACAAAACTCTCCAAGAATACTCTGTGTCATCCTTCACTTTGTCTTCTGATGGAGGATCACGAAGGAGGTAAGCTTAGAAACATTTTCCGAGGACTTCTCCTAATCCCAAGAATCAAATCATTATCTAGGGGGACATTTATCATGTTATTTACAAGAAGATTCTCCACAAATGTCATCTGGACTCATTTTGCCATTGTCTCACTGGCCAGCAACTCTGCACATGATTCTCTAACATCACTCTCACTGACTTCAGGAAATCTTGCAAGATTTAGAATTATGTTGTATGATGTATTTGTCTTCTATTTATACTGCACTGTCAAATATTTATTTTTTTTTCATTATTTATTTTTTAGGTGTAGATGGACACAACACAATGCCTTTATTTTTATGTGGTGCTGAGGATTGAACCCAGGTCCCGGCTGTCTAGGCGAGTGCTCTACCACTGAGCCATAATCCCAGCCCCTGCACTGTCAAATATTTAAAGTACCCATCAGAGAGAATCCAGTCATCATGGATAATGAAAGTAGTAGTGAAGAGCTGGAGCAGGAGGAACAGGAGCTTGTGCTCGTTGGCTCTGACTTTGGCTTCTCCACCTAACAGCTGAGACCTAGGAAAATAAATATGAAGATAAGAAACACTCTGCCCCAAGCCAGGCGCAGTGACACATGCCTATAATCCCAGCAGCTCAGGCAGCTGAGACAAGAGGACTGCAAGTTCAACGACAGCCTCAGCAATGGCGAGGCCTTAAGCAACTCAGTGAGACCCTGTCTCTAAATAAAATACAAAATAGGGCTGGGGATGTGGCTCAGTGGTTGAGTGCCCCTGAGTTCAATCCTTGGGACCCCCCTCCCTGCAAAAAGTTATGCGCATACTAGAAGATGGCATCTCCTTACAGAATCAGAATCTCTTGTTTGCTTTTCTTGGCCACCTTTTAAAACGCTCTTTCACACTGTATCATGGCTCCCAGCTGCCCTCAAATCATAAAAACACCTCCTTAAGGAGGCACAAACAAAGGCTGTTTGGTCAGGTGACACTTTAATAACCTTGTATCTCCAGAAACTATCAAGAGCCACATGTGGCCAAAGCAGAAAGCAGAGGCCTAATACTCTGGGCAGCAACAGGCAGAGTAGCAGGTCAGCGATGGCTGAAGAATCCTTGAGGATGGTTATATTTAAATGGCTTCATCCTGCTTGGACCCCTAGAGAAACAGGAGAAGGAAAAGCAGTTAATACCATGCCTCCCAGACTGATAAGTTACAGTTCACTCACAGAGGGAATATCATGTAGCTGTTAGAAAAAAAGAAAGGGGGACAGAGATATATGACACAGGACATTGTGAGAAAAACAGACTGTAATACAATAAGGTGTGACACTATTTTTGTAAAAAGTCCCTATGTGCTTGCAAATGTGTAAACAAAACCTGGAAGGGCCCTCAAGAAGATGGGCACTGAGGGGACAGGGATTGGGCACCCTCACTTTTTAGATTATCATTGTTTTTTTTTTTTTTTTTTTTTAGAGAGAGAGAGAGAGAGAGAGAATTTTTTTTTAATATTTATTTTTTAGTTTTCGGCGGACACAACATCTATGTATGTGGTGCTGAGGATCGAACCTGGGCCACACGCATGCCAGGTGAGTGCGCTACCGCTTGAGCCACATCCCCAACCCGATTATTATTGTTTATATATATATATATAAAATAACAAACATGCTTTGTTTCTATAATTTACATCATGTAAAGAAAAAAATTAAATATTCCTTGTAGGGAGATTCCCATGCAAGCAAGAGTCTGGGACTAAAAAGAATCTGCACTACCGCGTTCGGTGGCGCACACCTGTAATCCCAGCAGCCTGGGAGGCTGAGGCAGGAAGATCACGAGTTCAAAGCCAGCCTCAGCAAAAATGAGGCCCTAAGCAACTCAGTAAGATCCTGTCTCTAAATAAAATACAAAACAGGGCAGGGGATGTGGCTCAGCAGTTGAGTGCCCCTGAGTTCAATCCCTGGTACCAAAAAAAGATCTGCACTATCTGCCAAGAGCTATGGGTTTATACTTACTACCTCTTAGGTGCCACTTCTATCACTGTACAAATTTTACAGATGAAAAAACAGGTTCGGGGGGGGGGGGGGTTAAATTATCTGCTAACACTGTATGGCCAGGAAGAAACAGAGCCAAAATTTGATAACAGGTCTGATGCCAAGCCTGTTTGCCCCAGGAAGGCTGAGAGTCATGGCTGGGCAGGGCAGGACCTGAATCCAAAGCCTTGATCCTGTGAAACATAGGTGCTTCAGCTGTAATTCCGGGTGCCCTAACAAAACTTCACATGGGGCCTCTTCCTCACAACTCCACAAGCAGTGGATGTCCAGCAATAAAAGACTCCTTCCCCATTTCTGTCTATGATTGAAATTCAATGGTAACCAAAGTGATGTCCTGCGTCTTGTTTGTGTGCATGTGCGTGTACGAATGTGTGGCAGGGATTATAAAGAGGGGAGAAAGATTTTTATTCCACCACCAGTGGCTGAGGGTGTACTCAGCTTGCAGTGCTTGGCACTTGCCACACTCCATCTCATTTAATTTCATCCTCCCAGTAACACCTGAGGCAGGTGCTGTTACAGATGAAGAAACTAAAGCTCAGAGGGGTTAAGCATAAGCTTAGCCTAATCACACAGTCAGAAGCTGGAATTTGAACTTTCCAGAGCCTCTTTCTGGCACTGGAGTCCTGGCTCACATCTATGAGATCACTTGTCTCCCAACACTATAAGAGCACAGAGTCACCAGGTTTAGGTACAGTGCTGATAGAGAAGCCTTAGCCTGGCAGTCCCTGGCCACGGGCTAAGTTGCATCTTAGGTCTCCTGCTGCTCACACCAGCACTCTGAACTTGGTCCCTTGGTTCAGTCCCAATCCCAGTGATCATCTGGACTCTGGGCCAAAAGCTTCACATCTCCCATCTGCCAGTCATGGAGTTAATTAGATCTGAGTCTCAAAGCAGCACCTTTCCACAGTGTAGACAGAGGAGTTAACACTTCAGGAAATGGGTCTTTTGGGAGAGATCTGAGAAGAGGAAATAAGCACAGGGCATATAGGGGCTCCTACCCTGGAAATGTGCTACAGTGAGCTGGGAGGGTAGGAAGAGCTGAGGTCTCACACTGACCCACAAGGGATAGCAGATCCTAGAAGATTCTACAAGAGTCACCAGCTTTGCCTCCCTGCTGCCACATGGGAGTTTATTATTAGTTAACACAATAAACCAACCCAGTGGAGGTGCTGGGACTGCTTCCTGGGGATGGAACTGCATCTGAGAACAAGGTGAGGGCAAAGTATAGCACCATTCAAACTGACAGGGATAAGAAGGGTGGCCCAACTAGAAAGAGCTCGAACTCCACTTGGAAAGGCCTGAGCAGTAACTTCAGTTTTAAAATGTATAAAAACAGGAATTAATGGATGAAAAGAAAACTAATGCCAAAGAGAAAGGAAAAACAGCCAGAACTGACGTGAGCCCAGATACTAAACATCAAGGTAAGGCACTAGGATCTGCTGACATATTCTGAGGAGCTATCTTATGCCAGGAACTACCTGGAAACTACATGAATCATCTTGGATTCACAATGAGCTAGAAAGGTATGCTTTTACCACTTCAGCCGTAGGGAAAGAGGCTCAGGGCTGAGTAGTTGCAATGACTCTTCTGTGGTCTCTGCACTCATCTGTCTCACTTGGGAGCTGGTTCCTCTGTGCTGCTGACTACGCACAACCAGAATCTCCAGACAGGGAGCACTCTAGAAGACTACCTGGGGACTATGACATGCACATTGCTTAAAATACTGATTCAGATAGTTAAAAGCAAACAGACTCTACTGTTTTTCCATAGAAAGTTCTGGAAGTTCAGCCACATCCTCTCAGTTTGTGGCCTGGCACTATTTCCTTGGTTGGTTGTTCATGGAGAACAGGTGAATCAGGCTGCAGGAATCAGGAAGGAGGGCATAGCTCTCCCCCAGGAAATCTGGCAGTAGGATTTTAATTTCTGCTCTGAACAGAGGTAAACGCACCTCAAAAAGCACATACCCTCCATGTCTGGCCCTGAGAGAATTGGTCTCCTGCAAGACTTTGATCTCTGCTCCATCTCCCTTCAAGAGGTCACCAGAAGGTTGAAGCCCGGGCCCTCCCTCACCTGAAAAGCCGCAAACACATCTTCTCCTGAGGAAATTCCTTGGGCCCCTCCACACTGTCATCGTGACTCTCTGTCTCCAGGTAGACATCCAATAGCACGCACAGCCGCTGCAGTTGGTTGGTTAAGAGCTGGTGGCTGGGCCGGGGACCGCACAGCTCCTTGTAGCACACATTGACCTCGCTCTCCATGGCCTGTGTGGGTGGGAAAGCCAGCACCTTAGCACTACCTTCCTAAGGGTGGCTCACTGCATTGGCCAGCCTTTTGTCCCAGGGTGAGTGTGAGGGTGCCACAGGAACTGTGGCTGTGCCTCAACATGAGCTATGCCTGCAGATAAAGCCAGACTGCCTCCTACTGAGGCCTCCTTTTCCTCTATACAATAAGGTTTTCCTGATCCTGACCCATGACTTTCCCTGCCTCAAATACCCACAGCCAGGAACACATGTATGGAGAGAAAGAATCTTGAGACAATAGCCAAGTCAGAAGGTACTAGTATTAAGACATCCTTTATAGCAATAAGTCATATCAGCAGGTGTAACCCTAATTAAACAGAGTGATTTCATCAGTTTCTCATTCCAGAGCTTCTGTAATGCTTCTGAGTTTACTCATGTCTTCACAGAAGTCCAAAACAACAAACTTTCAAGGCAAGCATTCCTATTTTATAAAAGGGGAAACCCATGAGCACCAAGGTAGGTGAGCAAGTGAGATGAGCCTAAGCCTTCTCTTATTATAGGCTTTGGCATACTTAGTGCCCATGACCTCAGCTGAGACAGGTTGTGACTGCCCACCTCTCCATAAGGCTTTTCTTGTTCCTCCTGTCACCCCTCACCTCCTACCCTCACCCCATGGGCCTCACCCGGATGTTGTCATCATTGCTGTTGGTTTTCTCCCCTTTCCAGTTCAGACAGAGCTGGAAAATGGGTGGGATGGAAGAGTAGCCAGGGTTCAACACCACAGCAGCCTGGAGTTTGGCTGGGAAGAGAGGAGAGGAAAAATTAGTTCTACCACCCAGTTTCCCAGTATGGCAGCCTTCCCACAGTACCCAAGGCCAGCTCAGATGTCTCCTATTAATCCAAGTGCTGCAGAGTACACTCTGGCACTAATTGTTCTAGAATCTCCTAAGTGGAATTGCAGAATGTGAGGTTTGGTAACTCTGGTCCCTTCAAGGACTTTGTTCTACTTGGTGTGCCACAGAGCTATGAACCCTCCAGCTTCTGGCCTACCTTGGGTTTACCCACAGGCTCAATTTGCCATCTGAGAGAATTTTTATTGTTATTTCTTCATATGCCAGGTTAAGGTGTGGTGTTGTGTTTTGTTTTGGGAATTGAACCCAGTGCCATTTTACCACTGAGCTTCATCCCCAGCCCTTTTTATTTTTTCTTTGGAGACGGGGTCTAAATTGCTTAGGGCCTTACTGAGGGTCTAAATTGCTGAGGCTGGCCTCAAGTTTTTGATGGTCCTGTCAGCCTTCCAAGTGGCTGGGATTATAAGTGTGCATCACCATGCCAGGGCCCCTAGCCCTTTTTATTTTGATACAGGATCTCACCTAAGTTGTTGAGGATTTTTCATATGAAACTTATTCTATTGTTTTTTTCTTTTCAACAATATTGTTATAGGGGCTGGGATTGTGGCTCAGTGGTAGAGCGCTCACCTAACACGTGGGAAGCCCTGGGTTCGATCCTCAGCACACATATAAATAAAAACAAAACAAAGGTCTAACTACAATTAAAAAAATAAAAAATAATAATGTTATATAATACCAGCAGTTATATAAAACATTTTGTCTATTCTCTTTCTTTTGTTTTTTATATTTTGTTATATAAAATTCTTTCTTTCTTTTCTCTTGTTCTTTCTCTAGTTCTGGGACTGAACTCAGGGCTTATGCTAGGTAAGCACTCTATCACAGAGCTATGCCCCAGCCAACATTTGTTGAGTCCTTACTGTATTCCAGGCACTACTAAACACATTTTATTCCATCCTAACTATGATTCTGTGAGATGGGTACAATAATCCTGATATACAGTTTATTAGGTGACAACTGGGGCTGACAGAAACTACCTCACCACCAAAGAGCTGCAAAACAGTAATGCTGAGTTGAACCAGAACTGCCTGATGTCAGAGTTGCACCCATAATTTTTAAACAAAATATCTGTATTTCTAACTATATTCATTTTTCCTCTGGTGACAGCCTTTGCTTTTTCAACAGGATGACATTTATCCTCTCTACCCATGGGCACTGTCTTAGAACTTGCTGTGATTTGCATATAGTTTGAGTGTGTCCCCTGAAGGTTTATGTGCTAGAAGGTTGGTTCCCTGTGTGGCAGTGTTGAGATGGGGTAGAACCTTTGAGAGGCAGGCCTAATGGGAGATGATTAGTTGGACACTGCCCTCAGAAGGGATTAACATAGTTCTGGTGGGATTCTGGTTAGTTCCCATATAAGTTGCTATAAAAAGAGCAAGCCTGGTCCATCCATCTCTCTGGCTTCCTGTTTCACCATGAGCTCTCTTCCACAAATGCTCCTGTCCTTGTGATACCATTGATAATATTAAGTCCTTACCTAATCTTGGAATCTCAGCCTACAAAAATGTGAGCTAAAAAAATCTCTCTTCTTTATAAAGTATCCAGCCTTAGGAATTTTGTCACAGAGTCCCCAGATGGACTAATACAGAACTAAAAACAACTTCTATAGCTTGGTGATTATAGCAGCAAACCTAGGAAATGAGTTCTTGTGAACAGGGCCAGGCTTGCTGAGGCTGGGGTGAGACAAATTCCTTGAGCACAGGATTTGAGTAGCTCCAGCAGGAAGCCTCAGAGCCAGATGCTGGAAGAGGTGTGAGGAATCACAGCTTTTGATGCCTCTAAAAGGAATACAGGAGTGGAGAAAAGGAAGGGGATCCAGGGCCCTGCTCTTTTTTATTTATTTTTAATTTTTTTTTTTTTTTTAGTTGTAGCTAGACACAATACCTTTAGTTTATTTATTTAATTTTTATGTGGTGCTGAAGACTGAACCCAGAGCCTTGCACATGCTAGGCGAGCACTATACTGCTATGTCACAACCCCAGCCCCTAGGACTTGCATTTTTTTTTTAAATATTTTTTGTTGTTGTAGTCAGACATAATACCTTTGTTTTATTTATTTATTTTTACATGGTGCTGAGGATCAAACCTAGGGCCCCGCGTGTGGTAGGTGAGCGCTCTACCGCTGAGCCACAATCCCAGCCTGGACCTGCTCTTTATAACCTGAGAGTGACACCTCTGCCCTTCTGAGGAGAGGATGGGGGTCTGATGCTTGACAGTGGTTAAGCAAAGGGTGGAGGGCTCAGGCTTTGAGGTCATCCCAGGTGACCTATAAAATGGGAAAGATCCTATCATCCCCAAGACTATCGTGAGGATTAAATGAGATAAAGGGTAGATGTGAATGCATTACAGAACAAGTGCTTGCTGAGAGAAGCTCTCACAATCACTGTTTGCTAAGTCTCTGCTGGCAGGATTCCAGGATCTTTTGCTTCCTTTGTGGCAACTGGGGCTGACAGAAACTACCTCACCACCAAAGAGCTGCAAAGCAGTAATGCTGAATTGAACCAGAACTGCCTGATGTTTGATTCTTGGGGGCTCCCCTTATCTAGAACCATTGTCAAGAGCAGAGAAATCACCTACCTGTGCCCCTTTCAACAAGCGCCATATAGTAGAGATTGGTGTCCCCAGCCAGTCCTGCCTCTACAATGTCTTTGGTAAAATGCAGATCCTAGAATAAGCACCATGAACAAAGACTCAGTTGTTGTCTTCTCTAGTTAAGCCCCTTGCACTTCTAGAATGGGCAGGAGCTAAAAGGTGACATGATCAGTATTTGTGACCTGTCACTCCTCCACTTACCATGTAATCCTCATGAGCAATTGTCACCCACTTCACCAGGCGAGACACAACCTTGGCAGGGAAGAGATACTGGCAATCGCTGGTAACTGGCACAATGCCATGTTCTAAATGATAGCAAGACAGGTGATGTCATGTGTGGAAATCACGTACCATAGCTAGCATCTGTCCAGGGCTCTCTGGAGGACTATGGTGGCCCTCTATCTGTCCAGGTACACCTGGCACTCAAGAGACACAGGCATACCAACCTGACCTTCACCCAGAACTATGTGCATATGCACAGACACAGCACCAGCATTCACAGTGCTTTATCCTTAATGCAAATGTTGGCCAGCAAAACAAACCCTGAGGCCAGAACTAGTTTCTGGGCCTCTGCAGCAATGACTGTTAATTAGATCAAATAGCTGAGAGGGCTGCCGTTTTCACAGCTGACCTTGACAGAGGAAGCCAGTGAAGTGTTTTGTGTCAGTTCCTCTAAGGGAGAAGAGCTGGAGAACTGCTCCTGGGTAAATTCCTGCTGGCAATTCAATAAGCAAATATGCCAACACAGTAAATGCTGTCCTGGATGACAATCACTCAACCTTGGGACAAAACAAATTCAGCAATGCTGATAGGGAGCAAGGCCTAATGGACAGGCAATGCTGCCCTGCAGAGAACAGGGTCCATGTGGAACCAGTGAAATAGCCTGGGAGGTGGGATCTCTTAATGGGTTATGGAAAAACAATGCTTTTCCTGACAGTGACTCAGAAAGATCTGACACTCCCACCCTGCAAGTGCTGTACACTCTGTAAACCAGTTAAGTATTTACCAAATGAATAAATTAAAAGCCCCAGATGGCTACTACCTAGGTCAGAAGTTTATCAGAATCACCTAAGAGCCTAGGAGAAAACACAAGGACTCATACTACCCTAGGGAGTATCAGATCAGTAGGTCTTGAAAAAGAGATGAGAGTGTAGATCCACAGTACAACGGTATTCAAATGTGAGCACCATGAAAGCAGGGGCTCTACTGTTCTTTCCCCTTCATTATGCTTGGCACCTGGCATGAACCAGATTCTCATTAAATACTTGTCAGATCACATCATCATCTGTGATGAATGATCTAGGATGAGCTGCCCTGATCAGCCCATGAACTTGTGACACCCAAAGGTTTGGGGCCTCTTCTGAGAAGGCAGGACAGCCCTCATGATTCTGCAGGGAGCTCAGAACTCTGCCTAGATGGGTCTGCAGCTCTCCCCAATGGCCCTGACAATATCCCTGCTCAGTGAAGCCATAAATCCATGTCTCTTTGATTAGAATTAGGAAAAGCTTGTCATTTTTGTCCTGTGTTGTCTGAGTGGCTGTTAAATCCCAGCCCTAACAGTGACTTACCCAGGGATGCAAACTGTTTGTGGAGGGCCAAACGGGACTGTACCCTGGTCTTCAGCAGTTTCATCGTGGTTTCCATGTGGCTGGCACTCAGTGAGTGGTCAGCGATCACTGTGTGCTGTGAATGACAATGAGAGGCATATACCTGACAACTCCCCCACTTCCTCCAGGGATTTGCCAGCCTGCACAGCCTGAATCATCCATGCCCTAAGGTGCATGCCACTTAGGAATGGCAGGGTTTACCCACTATGAATGGCCACACATTGAGTCCTCGAAGGAACAACATAAGTTGCTGGGTTCTCAAGAGACTGTGGCCAGCTCCTGAGAAAAAGCAGACTTCTGCTAAGGTGCCTGGTCCTCTGGGATTTTGTTCATACCTCATTTTTGGCATCCTTCCACACAAAACTGAGGGTGGCAGAACCTGAAGCCATGTTGCACCCAGAGAAGAATCCAAGTTACCTTGGTCTAGAAAGCCACTAGGCTTACAGAGAAGGCAAAAGGCACATTAATACTCATAGCCCCAGACATTTGAGTGTACTGAGTGGATGGACAGAGAATAGATCACAGTCCCAAATAAAGACATTCTGCTAAAATAAGCCCACAAAGGCCACCAGAAGCCTTTCTGGAATCTATACAGGAGAGGAGACATAGAGCCCTTTGTCCAAAGAGACAGGGTTAGTGTACATACCTGGGGCTGCTCTTTGGGGAAGTGGAGGCCACCCAGCTTCTGTACCCACAAATAGGGGTGACCCAAATCAAGTACATAGTCTCTCAAAGTCAGGATGCTACAGAAAAGAACACACAATAAGATTATTTAAATAATGTCTGCTGTAGTCCCTGGATATAGCCTTCTCCCATCCTCCCATGTCCTATAGACAGGAGGGTTCACAGACTCAACCATGTTCACAAACAGGCAGCCCACAAAGCCACTTCACTTCATCAGGTCCTTACTGGGAATTTCATCTCTCCCACAATTGCTTTCTTCTTTTCCCCCCTGCAGCCCCAAGTCAAAAGCAAATAAAAACCAAAAAGGCAAAGGGTGCACTGATCTCTTCATTGGCCTACCAATTTATAAAATGCTGGGGCTGAGGATTTGGCTCAGTGGTAGAATGCTTACCTAGCATGTGCAAGGTCCTGGGTTCAATCCCCAGCACCATGAAAAAAAAGAAAATGTTTCATATGGACTGGGGGTATGGCTCAGTGGCAGAATACTTGTTAGCATGTGTAAGGACTTGAGTGTGATCCCCCAGCACACTGAAAAACCAAAACAAAACAAAAATGCTACATATTTTTAATATGTTTTTTTTTGTTGTTGTTGTTGCTAGGTTTTTTAAAAAATTGTACTGGGGATTAAACCTAGTGGTTCTTAACCATTCAGCCACATCTTTAGTCCTTTTTTGATTTTTTTTTAAGTTGTAGAAGGACACAATATCTTTACTTATTTATTTTTATGTGGTGCTGAGGATCGAACCCAGGGCCTCACGTATGCAAGGCAAGCACTCTACCACTGAGCTACAGCCCCAGCTCCCTCTTTTGTTGTTTTTTTTTTTTTTTTAACTATTTTTTTTCAGTTGTAGATGGACATAATACCTGTATTTTGTTTTTATATGGTGCTGAGGATGGAACCCAGTGCTTCACATATGTGAGGTACGCATTCTTATCACTGAGCTACAACCCCAGTTGCCCACCCCCGCCCCACCTTTTTTATTTTGAGATAGGATCTCATTCAGTTGCTTAAGGCCTCACTACATTGCTGAGACTGGCATTGAACTTGTGATGCTCCTGCCTCAGCCTCCCAGGTTGCTGTGATTACAGCAAACCTGGCTATATATGTGTTCTTTCAGTTTTTGTTTTTGTGGTGCCAGGTACTGAACTGAGGGCCTTGTGCATATTAAGCAATCATGGGAAGCTACAACCCCTGCTCTTATCATAACATACTTTTCAACTTTTCTATGACATTCCTTTGCCTTGAAAGCAAGAAAAGTGCTGCCTTCTGTCCTGGGGTCTGCCTTGTCCCCTGGGTGGCCACTGGCCCTAACAAATCTCCACCTTGGGCTTGAGCCACCAGAGATACTCAAAAGCATAGAGGTTGGGAGAGAACAAGATGCAGCAGACTCACCCAACTTTATCAAACTGATACTGATTGGCTGGATTCGGAGTTTTCTTTCCATGATCTCCAGGATACAAACAGCTCAGGACAGAGTCAGGAGATAGCAAGTCCCTGCAAAAGGGAAAAGAGGCCACAGTGAGAATGCCAGCCAGAATCTTGCCTTGAGGTAGACCTGTGCATCTGAAGGTGAGTGCTTTCTATGGGCCAAACCTTTTATGTGCTGAAGTTACTGGATTGTGACAACAATATGAGGTAAGGAGAAATATTATTTCCGTTTTGAAATACATGGATTGTCCAAGCTTACGCTGCTGGTAAGTGCTGGAGCAGGGTTTGCACAGTCTGATAAAAAAGAGTAATAATTTATATAGATATTTTGTGGGGGTACCAGGGGTTAAATCCAAGGGCGCTTATCCACTGAGCCACATCCCCAGCTCTTTAAACTTTTTTTTTTTTGAGACAGGGTCTCACTAGGTTGCTTAGTCTTGCAAAGTAGGTGAGGCTGGCTTCAAATCTATGATCCTCCTGCCTCAGCCTTCTAGGCTGGTAGGATTACAGGAGTATACCACCACACCTGGCTAAGAATAGTATTTTTAATCACCAAAAAAAAAAAATTTTTTTTTTTTTTTTTTTTTTTTTTAATATTTAGTTTTTAGTTCTCAGCGGACACAACATCTTTGTTGGTATGTGGTGCTGAGGATCAAACCCGGGCCGCACGCATGCCAGACGAGCGCGCTACTACCTGAGCCACATTCCCAGCCCTTTTTTTTTTTTTTAAATATTTATTTTTTAGTTTTCGGCGGACACAACATCTTTGTTTGTATGTGGTGCTGAGGATCGAACCTGGGCCGCACACATGCCAGGAGAGCGCGCTACCGCTTGAGCAACATCCCCAGCCCATCACCAAGTCTTTTATAAAACTTACCCCTTCACTAGGCACAGTGGTGCATACCTGTAATCTTAATGGCTCAGGAGGCTGAGGCAGGAGGAGCCCAAGTTCAAAGCTAGTCTCAGCAAAAGCGAGGTGCTAAGCAACTCTATCTTTAAATAAAATACAAAATAGGGCCGGGGATGTGGCTCAGTGGTTGAGTGCCCCTGAGTTCAAACCCTAAAAAAACCAAACCAAAACAAAAAAACCCTACCTCTTCACTTCAAGAATTGTATGGTGGCCAGGGCCTTACCCTGGAGGAGCAAACCTGCGCACACTAGCAATAATTATAGTAATAATTTATTTTGTTTACATGTGAAGTTAGGTTTTCTGCTTGTTTTTTGGTTTTTGTGAGCACCCAAGGCCTCACTCATGTCAGGCAATCATTCTAACACTGAGCTACATCCCAGACCTATGTTTTTATTTATATAAACTGCATGTATTTATGGTGTTCAGTGTGATAATTTGATATATACATACAATGTGTAATGATCAAATCAGGGTACTTAGCATTTCTATCTCCTGAAATGTTTATCATTTCTTTATGTTGGGAACCCTCAAGCTCCTCTCTTCTAATTCTTTAGTCCTTCATAACATACAGTAAGTTATCATTCTACTATGCTGTAGAACATTAGAACTTATTCCTCCTATTTTGGACCTGTTATCCAATTTCCCAGCATACTCCCTTCCCAATAAATATTATTTTCACAAAGCACAACACATCCCTTTCCATTCCAAAGAGAAAAAGTATAGAGCTTTGACTTAATCTCATGATAATCACAGAAAAAGCCCTCCTTTATAATCCTAGAAAAAGATAACATTACAAGTGCTAGAGACAAGGTGACGCAATGCTATAAGCAGAGAAAGACAGTTTCACTGTTGCCACCCACCTAGGATGGTTAGGAGACAGCATGTAATTAAATGTGACAAGCAAGAAGAGATGGTGCGGGGATAATGTAGTAATTTTTATCACAAAGGACAACAAGGCCATTGTTTTCTTGAACCAACAGAGGTTCTCCTTCATCTTTCTAAGGAGAGCATCAGGAGCTACTCATCGGGACATGAAAAATGTGCTACTGAGTCACAGGAATGCCTTTAGAAACTTAACATTAGGACAGTGGTAACTGCTGGCTCTTCCCTGTTCTGTCTCAGAGTCTCTCTGCTGCCCCTGGGCCTCTGCTCTTTTCTCTGTCTCACACAGAGAACTGGCCAGAAAACTCAAGTTTTTCAGTCTTTCAGTCTTCCAGCATGTCACACATGCTAAGCTAGCAAGCTACCACTGAGCTACAACTCCAGCCCCATCTTTTAGTCATTTTTTGGGGGGTATTGGGAATTGAACTCAGGGGTGCTTAACCACTGAGCCACATCTCTAATCCTTTTTTATTGAGATAGGGGCTTGCCAAGTTGCTTAGGGCCTCACTAAATTGCTAAGGCTGGCTATAATTTGCTATCCTCCTGCCTCAGCCTCCTAAGCTGCTGGTCTTACAGGCATGCACCACTGCACCCAGCTAAGTTTTTCAGTCTTTTAGTCAGATTGAATCAACCCTAATAAAAGAAAACAGATAACGTACATGACAAAAAGTTGTAAACCTTGGTCCTCAAACATCACATATGTGCTATTACACAAGTGCTCTACCACTGAGAAACACACCTAACCTTTTTTATTTTATTTTGAGAGCGTGTCTAAATTTCCCGAGCTGGCTTTGAATCTGCAATCCTCCTGTTTCAGTCTCCTAAGTAGCTTGGATCATAGATATGCACCACCATGTCAGCAACAACAAGGGTTTTTTTTACAGTTTTTTTTTTAAACAGTACTAGAGATTGAATTCAAGGGTGCTCTACCACTGAGTTACAACTCCAGCCCTTTTTAAACACAGTCTTACTAAGTTGTTCAGGCTACTCTCAAACTTACAATCCTCCTGCCTCAGCCTCCTGAGTCACTGGAAATATAAGTAAATGCCACTGTGCCAGGCTATTGTAAAATTTTGATGAAAAGGGATTAAAAAACCTTAGAAAGGGGCTGGGGCTGTAGCTCAGTGGCAGAGCACTTGCCTAGCATGCACGAGGTACTGGGTTCAAACCTTAGCATCACATAAAAATAAACAAATAAAAGGGCTGGGTTTTGGCTCAGTGGTAGAATGCTTGCCTAGCATGTATGAGGTACTGGGTTTGATTCTCAGCACCACATTTAAATAAATAAATAAATAAATAAACAATAAAGGTCCATCAACATCTCAACATCTAAAAAATATTTTTAAAAAGATAAAGGCATTTTGTCCATCTACAACTACCAAAAAACAAAACAAAACAAAAAAACCTTAGAAAGTCGGTGTGGTGGCACATGCCTATAATCCCAGAAACTTTGGAGGCTGAGGCCAGAGGATCATGAGTGCAAACCCAGCCTCAGCATCGTAGTGAGGCTCTAAGCAACTCAGTGAGATCCTGTTTCTATTAAAATATAAAAAAGGGCTGGGGGGGCTGGGGATGTGGCTCAAGCGGTAGTGTGCTCGCCTGGCATGTGTGCAGCCTAGGTTCGATCCTCAACACCACATACAAACAAAGATGTTGTGTCTGCCAAAAACTAAAAAATAAATATTAAAATTCTCTCTATATTTGTCTCTCTCTCATTAAAAAAAAAAGGGTGGGGGGGCTAGGGTGTGGCTAGGTGGTTAAGTACCCCTGGGTTCAACCCCTGGTACCAAAAAATAAAAAAATAAAATGAAAATAAAAAACCTTAGAAAAGTAAAAATGATTAAGAAAAGTTTAACAGGGCTGGGGTTGTAGCTTAGTAGTAGAGTCAATGCTTAGCACACAGGAGGCCCTGAGTTCAATCCCCAACATCCAAAACATCAACAACAACAACAACAACAACAACAACAGAAAAGAAAAAGAAGAAAGAGTGGATAATGAGAAACCAGCTGTCATTTACCAAATGCTTCATCTATGCTAAACACATGACCTGCCTCTTCCTTAGGGCCCTAGTGGAGGGGATATTACAATTAATGAACAGAGTGAGGAAATAGACTTTGAGGTTAGACATACAGCTTACTGAGGAACTGGTATAAAGCATTAAATTAAGCCAGACAGCAGCCCTGTCATTAGCATAAATCAAGCAGACTTCTCCTAACAAGACAGCAATAGTGAGCTGGGTGCAGTGGTGCATGCCTGTAATTCTAGTGGCTTGAGAGGCTGAGACTTCAGGATTTCGAGTTCAAAATCAGCCTCAGCAAAAGCAAGACGCTAAGCAACTCAGTGAGACCCTGTCTCTAAATAAAATGCAAAATAGGGTTGGAGATGTGGCTCAGTGGTTGAGTGCCCCTGAGTTCAATCCTCAGTTCCCATCCACCCCCACCCCCACCCCCAAAAAAAGAGAGAGAGAGAGAGAGAGAGAGAGAGAACAATGGTGACATACCTGTAACCCCAACGACTGGGGAGGCTAAGGCAGGAGTTTGAGGCCAGTTTCAGCAACTTAGTGAGACCCTGTCTCAAGCTAAAAATAAAAAATGCTGGGGATATAGCTCAATGGTAGAATGCCCTTGGGATAAATCTCCAGTTCCACATACTAAAAAAGTTTCATCCCATACAGAGAGCACTAGAGTTACTCACTAAACCAAGAGCCCTGGCTGAGCAGTATAACTGGGCACTCAGAAGCAAGTCCTGGGCTCCCTCTGCTGGGAACAGGGTAAATTTCATCCAGTGTCCCCTGGTAATCAAGCACTTTTTTTTTTTTGGTACCAGGGAATGAACCCAGGGGCACTTAACCACTGAACTACAGCCCTAGCCCTTTTTATTTTTTGAGACAGGGTCTTATTAAATTGCTGGGGCTATCTTTGAACTTGCAATCCTCCTGCCTCATGCTCCTGAGTCGCTGGGATTACAGGAATGCACTACCGTGCCCAGCCCTACAACACTCTATTTTTTTTTAATCTGTATTTTATTTATTTTTATGTGCTGCAAACCAAGTGCCTCACATGTACAAGGCAAGTGCTCTGCCACTGAGCCACAATCCCAGCCTCTCTACAGCACTCTTAATGTAGAGAGTACTGATGCCAAAAGGGGACTAAAGGAGACACCTGAAAAGAATAAAATTAAATGTATTTACAAACAAATAATAAAGGAGTCACTCTATTGTCAAGCAGAATGAGAAGGGGTAGGAAGAGCCCCACTCTACCAAGTGCCAAACCTATGCCCCCCTGATCTGGGCAGGGCCAGGAGTACTGAGCTGGAGTGGTATTCTTTTTCAGTGGAAGCTAGTCCATCCCCAGGCTGGCCCTCTTTGTCCTCACTTTTTCCTACACCTGGCTGTAGAGCGAGACTCACGAGGTCAGGTGAGTTCTGGGGATGCTATGGCGGTCATTCTCATGCCTCTGCTTACTCTCCTCAAAATCTCCACTGGGATGCTTCAGTCCTCCACCCACCACCCAGGTAAGGACAAACCTGGGGATTGAGTGAGATGGAGAGCAAAAATCCCAGCACCTTGGGACAGAAAGGGAAGAGTGGCCTCATTTGTCAACCTTGTCATGTCTGCCAAATCTCATTTTTGTATTCACATGTTTTCCACTGGTTTCAATAGTTTGGTGGCTCTGCCCTACTCACTCAATTTGCATATATGCTGCTGGATTTATCATCTGCTGTGTAGTAAGAGGACTTCACAAATACAAGTCAGAGAACATTTCTAAAACCCAATGAGGTGCCAGGACTCCTAGGCCACAGGGACAGGACAACAGAAAACAAAGTGGCAGTGGGCTCCCTCAGGGCCTGAGGGAGAAATCAAGAGTAGCCTCCAGGCTGTCATCACACCCCATCTCACACCCCATACCCATAGTGACTGCCTCATACCCTGCACTGATGGGGGTGATCAGCTCTGTGGCAGTTGTTACTTTGGCTTTCACTGTCATGATGTTGAGGTTCATGAGGTAGTAGAAAGTCAGGTGAAGCACGCTGTCATCTGGAGGGGAGAAGGAAAAGAAGGTATCATTTTTGGGTCTAACAAAGTCAAAGTCTATAGTATTACAGAAAGAAAATTCAAACAGGCTTTACGATCTTCTACCATAAAACAAAAATGCAATTGCAATAATGTTGAACAAAAAAGAGCAGTGGTCTACAAATTCTTTGCTACTCTTCCCCATAAAAGGAGGAGGAGCTTCATTTCCTAACCCTTGAGTATGGGCTGAACTTGGTTATTCTGCTTCTAACAAATACAATATAGAGACGTAGCCAAGGTGTCAAGGTTGAAATCATTCATAACATAATGATATCATGTACTCCCGATGTGAGGTGATGATGACCACATATTTGCTACTCTTCTCCCAATTCTATAATCTCAATCTAATCAAGATCATGAAAGAAGAAAGAATGAGAAACCATCACTGCCCAAAGGAGGTTAAGGAGTATGACAACTAAATGTAATGTGGCATCCTGGCTTGGGTCCTGAAACAGAAAAAGGACACAATTTACAATAACGTTATAATAATAATACTTGTAGTTTAATAGTATTAGGCCAATGAAATTAACACTGGCTTTAATCACTATACTGTGGTTAATTAAGATGTTAACATCAGGGGAAGCTGGATAAAGAGTATATGGGAAGGCTGCGGGTATAGCTCATGGCAGAGTACATGCTTAGCATGCATAAGAATCTGGGTTCAAACCCCAGTATCCCAAAAACCCCAAACCAAAAGCATACGGGGATGTTCTCTATTATCTTTACAACACTTCAACAAGTCTATAATTACCCCAAGATAAAAAATTTTTAAAATGAAGGGCAAAGGAAGGACCAGTGTGTAGAGCATGTCATTTTTGTACAAAATAAAGAAGCAGAGGATAAATACACAGTTGCATAAAAGCTTCTAGATGTATAGAATACTTTTAGAAAATGGATAAGAAATCTCTATCAATGGTTGTCCTTGGAAGAAAGACCAAGGACTAGCATCTGAAAGTCTGGGTAAGAAGGAAATATTTCACTGTTAACTCTTACACTGCCAGAATACTTTATCATGTTCTACTTTTTCCTTAAAAAAACAGTTTCCAAATATATTCTCTGTGGAATTCCAAGCTTTAAATATATATTTACTAAATTAAAGATGTTAATTGTATTCAAAATCTGCATACTCTTGCAACTTATTCTTTGGATTTAACATGTTAAATTCAGAAAGAAATATAGTTTTTTTATCTTGCCTCTCTTATGTTTGAGATTTTTGTTGGCTACATTATTATGGTTATGACTTTAAAAAAAATCAAAGAATAACAAAGAGGAAAAACAGAAATAGGAGATCAAAATAATTTTGGGTGCAGAAAGGCTTCTGGCCTGCTGGACCCCCTCCATCTATGGTAGGCCAAAAAATTATGGGAGAATGAGATGAGTGCAGTCAGACCTTTGCACTTGAGGTCAAGTAGGACGGACAGTGGGTGTCTCTTTAGCATTTCCTTGCGCTTGTCATCCAATTGAACCCCCAGTGTGGGTCGCCGCCGTTTCTGGACAAAGGAATGAACCAAGATGATAATCACTGATCATGGCAATCTCTCCCCTTCTGCTCCCTCCAGACCTGCTGCTTCAACTCCCCAGGCTGCCCAGCTCCCCTCCCAGGAGCCCTGTCTTCAATCATCTTTCTTCTGCTTCTAGGGAGAATGACACCCATACAAGATAAAAGGATACTCACCGTGGTCTGCTCCTCCTCAGCATCCGAGTCACTCTCGTCATCTGCAGTTACACAGAGAAGGCAGTGAGAGATGAGAGGCCTCCAGAGGCTCCCTGAAGCCCCTCAACCAAGAGGCTCCAAGAGGCCCAGACTCTTGTTTCTTTAGAATAAATATTAATATGCTGCTTCTTATTCAGTATAAAAAACATGGCGATGGAAAAAAAGAAAAAAAGAATGTTTCATAATCTCACCACCCCTGATCTCTACAGGGCTTTTAAATATCACTTCTATGGAGCAGAAGTATATTTCCATGAGCCAGTAATAGTGATATGAATAATAATAAATACTCAAATAATTAAGAGTGGCTGCTATGTGCCAAGGATGATACTAAGGGCCTTGCAACCATTATTACCTCATCTAATCTGCATATCTACATGAGGCTACTGTAACTAAATTATGGCTCGAAAAATGTTGAATATCTTCCCTAGGGTCAGTGGACTAGTGAGTGGCAGGGCTGAAATCCAAAGTCAAGCACTGTTGACTCCAGGGACTGAGAGCTCTGCTCTTGTCTACCCCAAACACTGACACTAATATCAAGCTTCCTACTACAAAGAACCAGTCCAGCTACTTCTCAAAGGACAAGGAATGCCCTTGGGTGGTGACTAGGGTATCCCTGGAGGAGGTATCCCAACCACTATGTTACCTTGGGAGTCCTCAGGAGGCTTGAATAGAGCCTTGGCTTCGTCCACACTGCCTTCGATAGCCACAGACAATGTCTTATCTGGGGGCAAGAAAAGTTTCATGGGAAAGCTGCTGGGAAGGGCACCAGGCAATGCAGGCAAGCCAGCTCAGGGGCTGCGTGTCTTCTGCTTCTGCCCCATCTTTTCACTGACTCGGGTGGAGGGCAAAAGCCCTTTCTCCACATGGACAGGAACAAAATTGGAAACTTAAATCTTTTCCCCATCATTTACTGAGTAAACCAAATTCAATGTGCAGATTCCCAGACAATAATCCCCTGAAGCTAATGGTGAATGCTTCTCTGTTTAGGCTCACACCAAGGCACAGATATTCAAACCCAGGGCTAAAACCCCATGGAACTCTTCAGTTAGCTGTGCTATAAGTTCTCATTAAAAAGTCCACACCTGCCGGGTGGGTGCAGTGGAACATGCCTGTAATCCCAGCGGCTCAGGAGGTTGAGGTAGGAGGATCTCGAGTTCAAACCCAGCCTCAGCAAATCAGTGAGGCCCTAAGCAACTCAGCGAGATCCCGTCTCTAAATAAAATGTAAAAAAAGGGCTTGGGATGTGGCTCAGTGGTTGAATGCCCTGGTTTCAATCCCCAGTACGCCCTACCCCCGGCATAAAATAAATAAATAAATAAAATAAAAATAAATGAAACCAGTCTACACCTGTCTACCACCCTGAAACAACAGCTTTCACCTAAGTGCTTACTCTCTTCTGCATGACTCCAAGCACCTGGCTGGCATCATCTCATTTAGTAGGGATATGGATGCTATAGTCCAGTCCCAGACCTAAGTCCCTCATTCCTACTTTGCCTGAGCACATGGCCTGCAAAGTTAAATCACTACTCTGAGGGTCCACTGGTCTCAGGTTCCACATCTACGAAATGGAGATTAAATAAGTAGTAGCTGCCCTGTTGAGTGGTAAGAACTGAATGATGTTTATATAATTTTAATTATAAAATTATTTTTAAGCTGGGAATGGTGGCGCAGGCCTATAATCCCAGTGTCTTAGGAAGCTGAGGCAGGAGGACCACAAGTTCAAAGGCAGCCTCAGCAACTTTATGAGGCCCTAAAGCAACTCAGCAAACCCTATCACTAAATAAAATATAAAAAAGGGCTGGGGATGTGGCTTAATGGTTAAGTACCCCAGGACTTAATCCCTGGGACCAAAAACAAAAAGAAAAGTAAAAATATTTTTTAAGACTTGGGTATTTTTTGTTTGTTTGTACCAGGGATTGAACTCAGGGGCACTCAATCACTGAGCCACATCCCCAGCCCTATTTTGCACTTTATTTAGAGACAGGGTCTCACTGAGTTGCTTAGTGTCTCGCTTTTGCCAAGGCTGGACTCAGCCTCTCTAGCTGCTGGGATTACAGGAGTGGGCCACCTCCGTGGACTTAAACTAAATTTTGAGGCTGGGGATATAGCTTTGTAGTACAGGACTCACTTAGCATATGTGAGGCCCAGGTTCTATCCCAACATGGACAACAATAACAACAACAACAAAAAACCCAAAAAACAAAAAATAAAAAAACAAAACAAAACATTTTTTTTTAATGAAACTGAGGATCTGAGGAAAAGATTAAAAAAAAAAGAAATAAAGTTTTTAATCTTTATAACAATCTTGTAGGAGGTTGTTATTCAACCCTATTATAGAAGGAATAATATTATTTTAACTATTTAGATATGAAAAACTTAAGGCTCAGAGAAGTTGGAAACTACAGCCAGGAAGTAGATAAACCAGGATTCAAGTACAGGTCTGTGCAACCTGAGCTTACTCTCTCAAAACTGAGTTAACAGCCTGTTTCACATACCTGGCTTGAAGACACACTGAGTGACTCCTTGGGTCCTTCTTTGTGGAACTCTGGGGGCCTAGTGCTACAAAGTCAGGCACCCTTCCTTTTTTTTTTTTTTTTTTTTTTTGGTGGTGTTGGGGATGAGACTCAGAGCTTGAGCTATAGCCCCAGACCTTCCTCTATCCTTAAGGGTATAGAAAGTCACATATGCCTGAAATAGTCTCCCAGCTGCATTAAGGAAGAAAGACAAAGTCCCTCAACATAGCTGACTACTGCCTTATCTCTGACAACCATACACAAACCATCACAGCCCGCCCCCAAATCAACTGGATCACCCCCCATCAAGCAATGGCAAATTACAGAGCATTCTCTTTTAAAAATGTTTATAGAGATTGAACCCAGGGCCTCACGCAAGCTAGGCAAGTGCTCCACCACTGAGTCCCATCCCAAGCTCCACACTGGTTGTTTAAGCTTGAATTCTGTAGGGGCAAAATGGGAGTAAAAACAAATAAATTTTAAATACAAAAAGAAAAGAAAATTACTCACCCTGTCTAGGGGGCTGGGAGGAGGATTTCATATGAGCTGATGATGGAAACAGGAGGGAGAACAAAGGGGAGGGAGATGAGAAGGACCAGGAAGACACAAGAAGAGAGACAGTAATGTGTTGGTGCCCGTGGCTGGGAGGAGAGCATGCACTGGCTCAATATAAGTCTGTCTGATGCAATGCAGTGGGATGGGGGTGAGATAGAAAAGTTTAGGTGCTGGGTGGAGCTGCATTAGGACAAAAGCAAAAATTTCTCAAAACCTTAGCAGAGTCCCAGGCTGCACTTAAGCATAATGAGGACACATCTTCTCACATGGTAATTCACTGTAACGACATGCAGCCTGTTTTGAAGCATCGTGAAAGCCTGGGAGAGCTGGCCGGGACCTGTCTTCACAAGCACCACCCTCCACCCCCCACCCAAAGCAGGTTAGGAAGCACTGATCTACCTGCCAAGTGTGCCTTGATAGAGTGAGCACCTGGGAGCCCAAAGGGGCTTTCTGGACACTGCACCCATGGGCCATCCATACAGGCTTAAGAAAGTTTCAAAGCCATCCATTCTGAAATACCCATTAGGTGAGTCCAGCCTCAGGTCAGCTGGTCAAAGCAGCCATGCTGGGTGTGGTGCAGAGGGAAGGTAGCATCCGTCACCTGAAAGCTTCTGGCAAGGCTGGGGAGCTCCTTGGCAGGCAATACTTCCAAATGACTCAGTAAGTCATGGCTGCTCCTCCCATAGCCCTCCTCCTCATCCAGCCCCCATACTCACCACAGGCCTGCCCATATGCAGTAGCCTGGACAAAGAGCACGTAGAGGGGAGGCGGCAGGTGCCTAGCTGTCTCGTATTGCTTGTGAGCCTGGTCAAATGGCATGAACAAGTACTCCTGCACCGGAAGGGAAGCCTATGCAACAAAAAAGAGTGTTTTTGTTTTTTCTTTTTTAACCGATCCCACATAAGAACATGCAGTTACTTTGTGATTGTATGTAGCTGGGGTACCAGGGTCTGAACCCAGGAATGCTCCACCACTGAGCTACATCCCCATTTCTTTTTGAGACAAAGTCTTGCTAAATCACCCAGGCTAGGCTTGAACTTTGGAATCCTCCTGCCTCAGCTTCCCAAGAAGCTGGGATTACAGGATGCAACACTGTGCCCACTGTATGTAGTTTTAATTTTTTTGTACTAGGGATCAAAAACCAAGAAACTTGACTAAGTTACAGCTCCAGCCCTTTCTTATTTTGAGACAGAGTCTCACTAAGTTGCTTAGGGCCTCACTATATTGTTGATGCTGGCCTTCAACTTTTGATTCTCCTGCCTCAGCCTCCCAAGTCACTGAGATTACAGGTGTGTGCCACTATGCCTGGCCTGTATACAGTTTTTTATTCACAAAGTGATATATGACTAAAAGAATGTATAGGTGGAAAAAGGCAAAATAAATGAATCCATTGTATTTTTTATACCAGTCAGAGAGAAAGAAAATGAAATTATGAAAATATACCATTTCCAACAGCATCAAGTAAACATCAAGGGTATAGGGATAAAGCTCAGTGGTAGAGTGCTTGCCTAGCATAAGTAAGGTCCTGGATTTGAGACTAAGCACCACCAAAAAAAAAAAAAAAAAAAAAAAAAAACCAGAAAAAGAAAAAGACTTGTCATGCTCAACATCACTAGTTCCCAGAGAAAGGAAAATTAAAACCATAATGAGATACCCTCCAGAATAATATCAAACTGTTGGCAAGGATATGGAACAATCAGACCTTTCATATGGTGCTGGTGGGAATTACCATAAATCAGTATGATCACTTTAGAAAAGTGTTCTGTGTCTACCAAAGCTAAATATATGCATAGCATATTCTATATGACTCAACAATTTCATTCCTCTGTAAATCTAACAGAAATGTACATACAGGTTCACCAAAGGACATAGGTAAGAATGCTCACAGCAGCATTACTTACAATAACCCCAAATTGAAACTAACTAAAATCAAATACTAAACATCAATAAAAAGAAATGAATTGGTACTCAAAGTGGCACAAACTATTATGAGTACTACTTAGCTTTTTTTTTCATTTTTTTTGGGGGGGAGGGGGGGAATGGGCGGGCAGTACTAGGATGAACTCAGGGGCACTCGACCACTGAGTCCCATCCCCAGTCCTATTTGTACTTTATTTAGAGAAAGGGTCTCACTGAGTTGCTTAGCACCTTGCTGTTGCTGAGGCTGGCTCTGAACTTGCATTCCTTCTGCCTCACCCTCCTGAGCTGCTGGGATTATAGACATGCATCACCTTGCCCAGCACTACTGATCTTTTAAAAGATAAATTCCACAAACATACCACTGAGCAACAAAAATCAGACACATAAGAGTATATACAATTCTATTTGCATGAAACTCAAAAGTAGACAAAACTAGGGGCTGGGGTTTTGGCTCAGTGGTAGAAGATTCACCTAGCACATGCAAGGCCCTGGGTTCGATCCTCAGCACCACATAAAAATAAATAAATAAAATAAAGGTATTGTGTCCAACTACAACTAAAAAATAAATATTAAAAAAAAAGTAGACTACCATGTAAGAAGTTGAGATAATGGTTATGAGTAGTAAATAGTGTCTGAGAGTGGTAATAAAGAACTCTAAAAAAATTGGTAATGCTCTCTCCTGATTTTGGAGTGGCAATACAGATGTGATTGCTCAGTAAATATTCATTCAGCTGTACACCTGTATACTTTTCTGTTATTTTGGTGCTAGGGAATAAACCCATGGCATTGTGCATGCTAAGCATTCACTCTACCACTAATCTAAACCCCCAGCCCTATAAGATTACTATTATTACATTTTGAGATGTGGGGCTCACTATGCTGCCAGGTTGGTCTCAAACTCAAGGGCTTAAGTGATCCTTCTGCCTCAGCCTCCCAAACAGCAGGGACTACAGACATGCATGACTATACCCAACTACTGTTTAAAGTAATATAGGTATATGTTGTATCAGAAAGTTGTAGGCAATTTTATAAAGTAAAATCTCTCAGTTTATAGCCCCACAAAGGTAACTGATAATGGTTTTGTGGAAATATAGATTATTCTAAGCATACACAAAACACACACACATAAATCCACACAGCTTCTTTGTAGATCAAAACATAAAAATGAGACCATACTATACACTCTACAATTTATATCTGTTTTTCTTAATGCTATTAATAGGTTTCCTTCCTGTCCAGTTATTCTACCAGTAGTATGCCATTCCATACTTCCATCACAGCTATAAGGCCATATTACACGCCAGGTATTGTAGCACATGCCTGTAATCCCTGCAACTTGGGAGGCAGAGGCAGGAGGATCACAAGTTTGAGGCTAGCCTCAGCAAGGTGCTAAGCAACTTACTGAGACCCCGACTAAAAAGAAAGGGTGGAGGGCTGGGGATGTGGCTCTGTAGTTAAGTGGCCCTGGGTTCTAATCACTGGTATTTAAAAAAAGAAAGGCTATACTACACAAAAAGTTTATTTAACCTAGATCCTATTTACTGTGTCCAGTTAACTGAAGAAAATTTAACCATGCAGAGGATTTGGAGTGTTAAGTACAACCAAACCTTTTCATTTCCATTTTCTTTTTCTCTGGTTATTTAGTGCTACTGGAAAATATTTTTGTTAATAATTCTAATTCTATGCCTACAGTTGAAGAGAGGAAATGCAGGTCTTGCCAAGTCCGGGAAAAGTGAATTTATAATTTCCCTAGGGTCCTTTTACAAAGCTCCTCCATATTACCATTTATCCTGCTTCATAAAACCATAACGATTTTTAGAACAAATCTAGCTTTACAAAGCAAACAAAAATCAGGTCACCTGTTTAGAAAGACAATCTATTTCATAGGTAAAGTGGGAACTTTTCCTCCTAAGGAACATAATGAATTTCAAATGTGTTAAGTTCTTTACAAAGGAAGTAGATCTGCTGAACAGTCTGCCCTGAGCTCTCCTCAGTGGGATGTAACAGACATCCACAGGAAGCATGTTTAGATAACTTGAGATGGGACAGGGATGTAGTGGCAGAGCCTAGTATATGTGAGACCCTAGGTTAAAAAAAAGGGCACCTAGAGACTACAGGGCTAGTGGGGACCATGGAGGGGGTTAACTGAATTTATATAATCTGAAAAAGTATGACACAGTACAGAGGGGGCTCTAGATATAAAGAAAATGGCCATTACATGTGTATATATGTTTCTAAAACAACCTGGCCAGAATTTATTTATTTATTTCCTTCCTTCCTTCATTTCTTTTATTACAGTGCTGGGGATTAAACCCAGTGTCTCATGCATGTGAGGCAATGCCTACCACTGAGCTACCCTTTAACCCCTGGCCAGAATTTCTTTCTCTTCCCTTTTTTTTCCTAAATGTTTTTTTGTTATAGATAAACAAAATACTTTGTTTATTTTTATGTGGTGCTGAGGATTGAACCCAGTGCCTCACATACTAGACAAGTATTCAGCCACTGAACTACAATCCTAGCCGTAAGCATTTCCTTACTGCAGGATGTAAGCTTATTGTACAACCAGGTAGCACTTCACATAAGACACTCCTATTATGTACTCAGATTAGCTTAAGACCTGGCAAAGCCCAAAGGGCGATGTAGCTTCTGGTGGCCTCTGGGCAGTGGTAAAGGCAAAAGCAAAAGACTAGCAGGCCTCACCTGCATGATGCTGTTGAGGCGAGGCTGGAGGCTGCTCAGGTATTCCTTCTTCACCTCAATCTCCTTAAGGATTTTCTCCTTGTTGGACAGGCACTCTCGGTACTTCTCCGCCAGCCTGAGAGAGTAAACAGAGCGCTGTCACCTGATGCCTTGAAGGGACATCTCAACAATTAATCTAGGTATAAAAATACAGTATATATATTTTTTTCATACTGGAATTTTCATGGTTGCTTCTCTCCTGTTAGAGTAATTTTTTATATTTGTTCAAGAATTCTAGGGTTTTTGAATGGTACATCTGTTTTTTTACATAAGCAGCATTTTCCAGACTTGCCTTTTTCTGTAATAAGAGAGGAGAACAGGTCAGACTCTACCTATAATAGCAGCTACAATTAAATGCTGATGTTTGGGGCTGGGGTTGTGGCTCAGTGGTAGAGTGCTTGCCCCTTGTATGTGTGAGGCCCTGGGTTTGAGCCTATAAATAAATAAAATAAAAGATCCATTGATAATTAAGAAAAAATTTTTTAAATGCTAATGTTTGCCAACATTTGCCATGTGCAAGACCCTTAGGGAACTCTTTATAAGAACTATCACATTTAGTCCTTATACAAACACAGGAAGATCTTATCCCTAAAGGAAAAAACTAAGGTTCCAGGAGGCATTAACTTGCCCAAAGACATCTAGTTAAGAGCAAACAAATGAATCCATCCCTGTTCTCTCTAGAAGTTCCACCTGTAACCACTAGAGAATACCTCTGAACTTCCATAAACCTGGATCAAGCAGTTATGGACATTCTATAAAACCTCTTCATTAATACAAAGCCCATAGACTGGCCTGAGTGAGGCAGGATGGGAATGGATTTTGGATCAGTGCCACAGGTTTGCAGCACTCATGGTTCAGCCTATGCCTGGGTCAAAAAATCAACTTAACAGGGGAGTGACAGTCCAGGTCCCTCTGCTCAAACACAGAAACAGGGGAGTGACAGTCCAGGTCCCTCTGCTCAAACACAGAAACAGGGGAGTGACAGTCCAGGTCCCTCTGCTCAAACACAGATGTAAATTCCCTAAGAACCAGACTCAGTGCAAAGTGTCTAACATGGACCAAAGGGACAGAATATCTCCTATTACAGAAAAAGGCAAGTATAGAAAGTGCTGCTTATGTAAGGAAAAAGAGGACAGATTTGCCAGTCAAAAACCCTAGAATTCTTGTACAAATCGGCAACAGGAGAGAAGCAACCATGAAAATTCCAGATGGAAAAATACATATACTGTATTCTTGACCTAGATTAACTTGCAGATTAAAAACATTCTATTTATGATTAATAAAGAAAAGCTCTTTATTAGTATAGAAAAATTTAATATGTAAACAACATTATTTATGGTAGCAAAAATGGAAATAACCTAAAAGTTCAACAGGGGGAAAGGACTTTTTTTTTTTTTTTTTTAAATATTTATTTTTTTTTAGTTCTCGGTGGACACAACATCTTTGTTGGTATGTGGTGCTGAGGATCGAACCCGGCCGCATGCATGCCAGGCGAGCGCGCTACCGCTTGAGCCACATCCCCAGCCCAGGAAAGGACTTTTTAAGTTATATTTTTCTATACACTAAAATGTTGTACAACTTTCTAAAATAACAGAAAGCATATGATGCTGCAGGATTATGCTTAAAGATGGGGGAAAAGGCAAAACTAAAATTAGATTTATGGTACAAAAGACACAGGTCTCAGGTATTGAAATTTTTAAAAAATATTTTTTAGTTGTAGTTGGACACAATATCTTTTATTTTTTTATTTTTATATAGTGCTGAGGATGGAACTCAGGGCCTCACACATGCTAGACAAGCACTTTGCTGCTGAGCCACAAAGGTATTGAAATTTTAAAGAAAAAAGGTTACTTTGCTGTGTATGATGGTGCATATCTGAAATCCCAGCAGCTCAGGAGGCTGAGGCAGGAGGATCACAAGTTTGAGGCCAATCTCAGGAACTTAGCAAGGCCCTACGCAACTCATCAAGACTCTACCTCGAAATAAAATAAATAAAAAGGGCAGACTGGAATTGTGGCTCAGTGCTAAAGCACTTACACAGCATGTGTGCGGCAATGAGTTTGATCCCGGCACCATATAAAAGTAAATAAATAAACAAAATAAAGGTATTGTGTCTGCCTACAACTAAAAATAATTTTTTAAAAAATAAACAAATAAAAAGTGGGGGGCTGGGGCTATAGTTCAATGATAGAGAGCTTGCCTCACATATGTGGGGCACTGGGTTCAATCCTCAGCATCACATAAAAATAAATGAATAAAGATATTGTGTACATCTACAAATAAAAAAATATAAATAAAAGGGTATGTAGCTTAGTAGAAAAATGTCCCTGGATTCAATCCCCACTACCTCCCTAAAAAAAAAAAAGTTACTTTAATGGCCATGTGTGGTGGCTCCTGCCTATACTCCTAGTTAATCAGAGGCCTGAGGCAGGAGGATCACTTGAGTCCACAACATGGTGGCCAGCCTGAAAAACACAGTGAGACTCCATCTCAAAAACAAAACCCAAAAACCAAAATCAAAACAAAACAAAACAAAAACACCACTCCAACTTTCTATTAATAACCTTAAGCAAATATAATCCCACCCATGATGAGGTTGGTCAGGTTTGGCCTCAAAATGAAATAAAATGGGCTAGGAATGTAGGTCAATGGAAGAGTGTTAGCCTAGAGGTCCTGGGTTCAGTCACCAACTCTACAAAAAAAAAAAAAAATTGTTTTGGAGATTATTCTACTAATTGCACAGTATTTGGCTGACTGATCCTGGATCATGACAAAGCACTATCACTCTATGGTTAGGAAGATCAGGAAGGAGAAGCCAAGCATGGTGGTAAACACCTATAATCCCAGCAATTCAGGAGGCTGGGGCAGGAGAATCAAAAGTTCAAGGTCAGCTTCAGAAATCTAGTGAGGTCCCAAGCAACTGGCAAGACCCTGACTCAAAATAAAAAAATAAAAACTGGCTGGGGATGTGGCTCAGAGGTTAAGTGCCCCTGGGTGTAACCCTCAGCAACAAACAAACAAAGCAGCAGCAGAAGCCAAGCAAAAGTAAATTCTACCTTTTCCGTTGCTCCAATTCCCAGTCCAGTCGTGCTAAGGTCTGCTGATGAGGGTCTCCCATGGTGACTTCAGCTTTGCTGATGTCTGGTGGAGCCTCCTTATAAAATTCCTCTAAACTAACCAGATCTATTTCTTCATGCTTTGACCTACAGGAATAAAACAGATGTCAAGCTGTGTTCTCAAGAACCCAAACTGTGGCTTAAATTGGGAGTCCCTTCAACTGCACTCACTCAGCCCTAATCCACAATTACTCAAGATACTGGAATCCAATTTCAGAATATGCTCATTAGCAGATGTTTCAGTATGATGAGAGGTCACTGGTGACATGCGATAGGATCCTTGTCCATGCTGTCCAACCTTTTTATCTATGAATTAGCTAAAGACCTGGAAAGGATACTTACTGAATTTACAAATATCTCCCAGTTGAGCAGGAGAGCTAAGAGTCAAAATCAATACAGCCTAGACCTAAACTGTCAGGTTGAAAGTAGGACATGTCCTGGAACAAGAATAAACGTAAGAGTCTGAATGTAAGTTCAAAACACTAAGTATAAGAGGGAGGGAGATCCAGCATGCCAGAACCAGATGTAAAAAAGATAAAAGATTTTAATCGTTACATGAACAGTGACATACTGGTATAAAAGAAAATAAATCCAATACTTTTTGATGCATCAAGAAAGTTGAGGGCTCAGATCAGGCCACATTTTCGTGGTCATGGTCAGCAACTACTACGTATTAATTAGTACCCACCAGCTGGGCGGTGGGTACACTCCTGTTCTTTGTTTTGTGTTTTGGTACCAGGGTAAACCCAGGGGCACTCAACCACTGAGCTCCATCCCCAGCCCTATTTTGCATTTTATTTAGAGACAGGGTCTCACTGAGTTGCTTAGTTCCTGGCTGTTGCTGACTGGGATTACAGGCATAAACCACAACACCCAGCTAGTGGTACACTCCTGTAATCCCAGGGACTTAGAAGGCTGCGGCAGAGGGGAACACAAGTTTGAGGCCAGCCTCAGGAATTTAGCAAGGCTTTAGGCAAATTAGCAATACCCTGTCTCAAAATAAAAGATAAAAAAGGACTGAAGATGTGGCTCAGTAAGTAGTAAAACACCTCTAAGTTTAATCCCTAATACCGCATCAACTGCCCCCAGAAAAAAAATAATTAGCACCCTATATATGTGTGTCTTCACTTAATTTAATCTTATAACAATTCTAGGATGTGGGGATTTTTATCCCCATTTTTCAAGTGAGATGGAGGCTTTTATTCAGTGCATAGTAGAGTTCAGACATGGACCCAGGCTATCTAACTACAGCTCTTTTCACATGGCTGCCTACTGCCCCACAGGCCCGAATTCCACTGCATTCTGAGTTTGTCAGCTTCCATCTGAGCAATGATTTTGGAATGGTGCATTGTATTCTTTTATTTTGTTTTCACACTTTTTAAATTCTGATAAAGTTTAAGATTCACAAGAAGTTTCTAACAAAGTACTGAGAAGGGAGAGGAAGAGGTTGATCAATAGGTACAATGTTATTGTTCAACAGGAAGAAAAAATTCTAGTGTTCTAAAGTATAGCAGGGTTAAGTAAAATGAACTTTTAAGTTTCTCAAACTGTTGGAAGAGAGAAGTATGAATGTACTTACCATAAACAAATGATGAAAGTTTAAAATCATGGATGCCAATTATTCTGAGTTGATTATTATTCAATGTATACATGAATCAAAACACCATATTGTATCTCATAAACATGTACAAATATTATGTGTCAAACTACTGAGAAGTTTATTTTCTGTGTACTCTTTGTCCAGGTTCCCCCAATGATAATAAATATAGTACACTATCAAAACCAACAAACTAAGAATGGTACAATAGTATTAACTGATGCAATTTTTTTTTTTGAGAGAGAGAATTTTTTAATATTTATTTTCTAGTTTTTGTCGGACACAACATCTTTATTTGTATGTGGTGCTGAGGATCAAACCCAGCGCCGCGCGCATGCCAGGCAAGCGCACTACAGCTTGAGCCACATCCCCAGCTCTAACGCAAATTTTTTATTAGTACTTTCTTGGGGTGGGGGGGAGAGTGGGGACACAGGTACCAAGGATTAAACCCAGGGGCACTTAACCACTGAGTCACATACCCAATCCTTTTTATGTTTTACTTTGATAGGGTCTCACCATGTTACTTAGAGTCCAACTTGCTGAGGTTGGCTTTGAACTCATAATCCTCCTGCCTCAGGCTCCTGATCTACTGGGATTATAGGCATGAGCCACCAAGTCCAGATCTCTATTAGTATTTAAGTGTTAATATGTAACATGTACCTCAAAAATCAGCATCATCACTTGGGAGGCTGAGGCAGGAAAACTGCAAGTTCAAAGACAGCCTCGACAACTTAGTGAGGCCCTAAGCAACAGTGAATCCTGTCTCAAAATAAAAAAAGGCTGGGGATGTGCCTCAGTGGTTAAGTACTCTTGGGTTCAATCCCCAGTACTTAAAAAAAAATAAAATAACAACAAAACTCAGGATTATCATCACTAAAGATATGCTGGACCCTGATGTCAAATGTGTCCCCATTCATACCAAGTTTGTTACAAATAAGATCTGCCTTCTTTCAGTTTGCACAATGTCTGTCCAAGCAAGAATTCCTTCCTTTCTCTTACCATTTACTCCTTCCTCTATCTCATCTCTCAGCTTGGTTTTGCCGAGAGGTATCACATCCTAAGATTACTAATAAACTGTAGGTTGTTCTTCTGAATATAGCTAAGGAGCAAGAAGTTCAAGTCCAAAGAATAAGATTCATATGCAAAAATGAACCGCTGTGCTTTCAGAGAGGAAAACTGGGCCAAAGGGTTAAAAGGATATGATTGGGAGATTGAGAATTGTAACTTGGGAGACTGAGGGAAAAGCTGTACTGACCTTGGCTCAAAATGAAAAACAAAAAGGACTCAGGATGTAGTTTAGTGGTAAAGCACCTCTAGATTCAATCCCTAGTACCAAAAAAAAAAAAAAAAAAAAAACCTGCTCCCATATAATGTGTCCAGGAATCAAACTGGTAAAGTAAAGACCCCTGCTGGGGACAGAGAAGCACTCTTTACTAACTGTAGAGTTCACAAACTCAAAAGGATCAGAGAGGCTTCTATGGTTCTTTGTGCAGCCCCAAACTACAGCTTACAATTCTACCACTCAGAGTGATCTATTCACCCTTCTCCTAGATCCTGCAGTCCTTCAAGCTCATTGAATTTCTTTTCAAAGAAACTAGCTCGCACTGAGCTATGTAGGAATAAGCAGTTACAATAGACCAGGTGTATCAAAGCCCTGAGCTCCCAAACTCACTTAAATTCCAGACATTTAGTGATCTCCTTCTGTAGGTGCATCACCTCATACAGCAGGTTCTGTAGTTGCAGGTGATAGGCGTCTACTTTCTGCTTAGCCTGAAGGAAAGACAAGGCTGAAGGTGAGAGCAGGTTAAGTTGGGGTGGGACAGAGCATCTGCAAAGTCAGAAAAGGGGAAAAGGGGATAGAGAAGGGGATGAGGAAAAGCAGGAAGGAGGATTCATAAAATCTTTCAACTCTACCTCATGGGTCTGATCCCTTCCTTTCTTCAACCTTATGTGGGCTAATCGGTTAAGCTTCTTTAGAGTCATGAAATGTACACAGCTTTGGATCCTTCGTTCTTCAATTTCAATTGCCTGAGGGCAAAGAAAAAGGTAAAGACCACTAAGAATAGGTGCTGTCTCAGCTTCCTTCAGACCCTCCCTGTCGACCCATTCCCATTCAGGACCAAAGGAAGACACCAGGGGGAGCTCTAAACCACAGGTACTGTCATGAGGGAAACACCAACAGAAGGGTTGACTGTACAAAGGAAGTGCCTAAGGTTCCCAGGCAGAAAAGCAATTTCTACTTAGACTGGAGTGACAGGAATTAAAGATAGACCAGATGCAGCCAATACACGATTAATAGCTTTCCCTAAGATCCTAAAGAGAACTTCATAATAGTAGCATTGTGACTCAAAATCTGACTTCTATCAATAGCATTACAGAATAATTTAAGTGATAATAACAAAAGTACAGACATAAAGTTTGGCTACAATAAAACAGAAATGATGTAATAACTTTAGTAATGTTAGCCAGCTTAAGCACAAATAAGATCCCTGGGGAAAAGATGAAAAGTATTTTTTAATTTATCTAGTTTTTAGACATAAACGATAACTTCATTTTTGGTCTCTACCGATTTACTTATGCATACTCATTCTATCACATCAAGGGAATTGATATGTACCACCATTTCTCAGCACTAAGCAAAAATGCTGGCTACTTATGTAATAAATGTTATGTCAAAGAATGATCAAATCAAAGTTTTAAAAAAATAATTATCCTGTACATTCATTACCATAATGGGTAATCAGGTAATGATGACAGGTTCCAATTAATTAATAGGTAGCTCTGGAGCCTGTAGGCTCCAACCACCTGATTATGGCTAGAACAGAAGATGAAGATCAAGAAGGGCCCCGGTAGGTGCAAAAGGTACCCCTCTGCGTAGACCTACCAGGTTCAAGTTTGCCTGGTTCCATTCCTTACCATATCCTTGCCGCCCCGGCTCTTCAGATCCTGGATCTCAGCCATCAGCCTCTGTAGCTCCTGGCACGTGTACTTATACAGCTCATAGTCTCTGCCAGGGTCCCGCAGGTCCACCTCAGCCTCCTCGCTATAGTATTTACCTTCCTGTGAAGGCAAGGAGAGAGGCCCCAGGTAAGAAATGAGTCTCCCTGTTGGGACTAGAGACACTTGACTGAGATCTCTTGTTAAACATGTACAATTAACAATGAAGCCCCAAATTAGGTCACTAAAGAAAATGGTCCTCATATCAAATGTTTTCATTTTCAAAACAGAAACTTCTTTTTCGTATTACAAAGTATGCATATTTGGTGTCTAAGAACAAAAACATCACAAAGTTCAAAGTCAGTCTCAGTAACTCAGCAAAACCCTAAGCAACCTAGTGAGACCCTATCTCAAAATAAAAAAATAAAAAGGGCTGGGGATATGGCTAATGGCAGTGTTTAATCAATCCCCAGTATTAAAAAAAAAAAAAAAATAACTTCCTATAATTTTACTTTCCAGCCCCAAACAATTCCATTGTGAATACTATGAATAAATATATATTTTTAAGCAAGACAGAATCATCATTGTCTGTTATTCAGTGTAACTTCTCATAAAAATAAATATAGATTTCTATCAAAACAGCTGTATGGGTCTGGGGTTGTGGTTCAGTGATACAGCGCTTGCCTCATACATGTGAGGCTCTGGATTCAATCCTCAGCACCACATAAAAATTAATTAATTTGGGCTGGGGATGTGGCTCAAGCGGTAGCACGCTCGCCTGGCATGCGTGCGGCCCGGGTTCGATTCTCAGCACCACATACCAACAAAGATGTTGTGTCCGCTGAGAACTGAAAAATAAATATTAAAAAATTCTCTCTCTCTCTCACTCTCTCTCCTCTCACTCTCTCTTTAAAAAAAAAAAAAGATAATTAATTACAGGTATTGTGTTCATCTACAGTTAAAAAAAAATAATCCACTGTAGAGATAAGCCAAAAATCACTTAATCAAATTTCTACTGATAGATATTTAGATGGTTATACCAAGCTTTGGCAGACTATAATATCAAAACTAAGACAAGGGCTGGGGATGTGGCTCAAGCGGTAGCGCGCTGGCCTGGCATGCGTGCGGCCCGGGTTCAATCCTCAGCACCACATACAAACAAAGATGTTGTGTCCGCCGAAAACTAAAAAATAAATATTAAAAATTCTCTCTCTCTCTCTCTCTCCTCTCTAACTCTCTCTTAAAAAAAAAAAAAAAAAAAAAAAAAAAAAACTAAGACAAGAGTGCCATAATCAAAACACAAAAAAAAAGGTCCTTCAGCCATCTGATTTCCTAAATCAGAGAAAAGCATTGTTTTTATCTTTCATAATATTCTTTCTTATATGTAACAAGACTCATACTGAACAATGAGTTTTAGATTGCAAAAAAAAGGTTTAATATTTGCACCTGTTTATAAGTTTGTCCATGAGTTAAATGAAAAACACACGAAAGCAATATATATGTGCATATATACATACACATGCATACATATGTGTATGCATGCATGCACATATACATATACACACATATATATATAATACAACACAAAACTATCAAAAAGTGCTAAAAGCATTGTTTTCTGGTTTTGATTTTTTTTTTGTGTGTGTGTGCATGCTGGGGATTAAAACTAAGCCCTTGCATATGCTAATATAGGTTCTACCCCTGAGCTATACCTCAGCCCATACTGTATTTTAATTGAAACTTTTTAATATATATATATATATATACACACACACACACACACACACACATATACATGTTTTAGTTGTAGATGGACACAATACCTTTATTTTGTTTATTTATATGTGATGTTGAGGATTGAACCCAGGGCCTCACATGCACTCTACCACTGAGCCACAACCCCAGATCCTGTTTTAATTGAAATTTAAGCTAGTGTTTCATGATTCTACTTAAAACAAACAAGCAGACAAACAAAAAACCAACTAGCCAAACAAAAACAGCCAAGTCATGAATTGGCTTGAAAGACTCAAGGACAGAAAGACAAAAAGAAGAACCACCTGTTGACCACAAGAGCTCTCGGGCCACAGAACAGGTTCTGTGGGTTTAAGGTTCTGGTACCATCTTAGTAGCATACTTGGGGATGTAACATCTCTGAAGCTCCAGAGCTATGAGGTAGTCAAGCTCCTGTCTTCTGATCATCAGGAAATTGGAGACATACATCATACTGTGTACGTACCAATGATGTCTAATACAGGCTTGTTGGTTCTTGGGATGCTGCAGCTAAACCTGATGTGGACACACAGATTTTATGGGGCCACAGAAATTCTAGTCACCTGGTCAAACAGAGATCACCATGCGACTGTCCCTGGTAGATACAAACCTGAGCTGACACAAACCCCTATGTAAGTGCTTGACCATAGCTGTAATTTCTTTTTTCTTTTTTGGGGTACTAAGGATTTAATCCAGGGGCACTTTACCACTGAGTTATATTCCTAGACCTGCTTTTTTTTTTTTTTTAAATTTTGAGACAGGTCTCACTAAGTTGCTGAGGCTAGCCCTGAACTTGTGTTCCTCCTGTCTAAGCCTCTGGAGTCACTGGAAATACAGGAGTGTACTACTGTGCCCAGCACAAGCTACATCTCTCAGCACCGTGGCAACCTGGCTGATCTCACCTGCTCTGTGTCAGATCGATTCCGCTTTCCTTCAGCTGGAGCTCCATCACTTCGGATCACTTTAGGCTTCCGTTTTTTGCTGGATTCTGATGACATGGTTGTTCTTTAAGGTTAGGAGAAAACAATAGAGAGCTGGTAAGAGGAAAAAGCTTTCAGGATTTTTCTGAAGTAAGAAAACTAAGTCTATCTAGCAACTCTAATTATTTATAGATGTGGTAACTCAAGAAAAGCCACTCAACCTCTAAAGCTTGAGTGTAATCCTCTGTAAAACAGGGACTCATCTTTCAGCCTGTCCAAAATGAACTTGTCTCACATAAATCCGTTCCCACTACCGTTAACTGGTCACTGTGTGGTGGGCCTTGGTCTAAGCACTTTATAAAAAAATTTTCAGATAAGAACCACTAACATTTTATAAATGAGAAAACTGAGAATTACAAAGGCAAATATCTTGCCTATCCCACGGCTAGTACACTAAAACTTGGACCAATGTCAAAGCTCTTTTTTTAAAAAAAAATATTAATTTTTTAGTTGTAGTTGGAAACAATATGTTTATTATATTTATTTATATGTGGTGCTGAGAATCGAACCCAGGGCCTCACACATGCTAGGCGAGTGAGCTACCCCAGCCCAATGTCAATGCTCTTGACAACTATAGTATTAGGCCTCCTAGTCTTGACAGCATTTCATCTGGTGATGCCATGCTGGCTGAACCTAAAATTTAAAGAACAGAACGCACATTTCAGGGGGTTCTAGGCTCACAAAACATCCTCCCTTGTAGTCATCACCTCAGCCCTCAGGTGGGCAGCACTGTCCCTCTTAGTTAGCTGTCACACTTATTGGGGAGAGCCAACAGCGTGTTGAAGCAGAGTCAAAAGTGCACTAACTAGAATCTCTGCTCTACTATTTTATGGTTATAAGTTCTGGGTCAAGTCACTTCACTTTTTTCTGGATCTGTTTCCTCACAAATCAAATGAGAATAACAGTCCCTGTATCAGGGCTCATGGGGAGGGAAGGCATTAACACAAAAGACACTCTACAAGGAAAGATGATAAACTTGAGCTGGGGCTGTGGTGCGTCGGTGATATTACATAACACTGAATACCCAAGGAGAAAATTAATCCCTTTCAATTCTTTTTTGAAACTTCCAACTGCTTCAGGAACTTATATCTTCCATAATTTACTTTTGACATCTATGAATACCAAAGTTCACTTGTTTAAAAAAAACAGGACTTTATCTCCAAGCCTTAGACAATGAAATCTGGGCAGAATTTCTTAACAAAGGCCTGTTTTCATTATTTTAAATATATTTTGTATCACATTATCTTCTGCATAAAAAAATGAAAGCAATTTTCATGGTAAAATAACTTGACATTTTTTCTCCAAGTATTTATGTTTAAAAAGTGAAACGGGGCTGGAAGTGTAGCTCAGTGGTAGAACGCTTGCCTAGCATGCCTAAAGACTTAGGTTCGAGCCCCAATAACCACCTCTCTCAAATAAATAAAGTGACTGGAATAAAAATCTTTAGTAAACAAATTGTACAAGTGGCAAACTGAATTGGTAAATCCCACAAAGGTGGGATCCAAAAGGCTTCAGTGTGGGAAATCCCAACACTGGGACACAATAGAGTGCCCAGCACACAAGACTGCACAATAAATGTGAGCTGTTACCACCATCATTAACATCATGAGGCTACAAAAAAGGGCCTGAGGATGCTGCAGCAAACATTTTCCAGCGCGGAGCCCGGGGACCAGGAACCCCAGGAGGAGTGGGCGGATAATCTGGTTGGTACTCCAGCCCAGAGACACCCCTTGCGCGGTCTGCACCTCAGTCCAGAAGCGCCCGACCCGGTTCCGCCGTTCCGCGGGTCACACCACCCTCTTCCCTTCCTCACCACACTGCTTCGCCGACCGGTCCCCGGCTGGACTGCGAGCTACTTCCGGCCGCCAGGCAATCTAAGCGCATACACCATAGAGAAGCGGAAGAAAGGAAAGAGCGGCCGTCCAGAAGTAAGGAGCGGAGACCGGAAGCAAAGGCGAGGGCCGGAAGCAAAGGCGGGTGTGCGTGGGAGGAAAGGAAGGGGCGGTTCTGATCAGGGGTTGCCCCTTCTCGCTCTTGGAAACCGGATAACTTAGGCTGTGCGGTTAGGCTCTTCGGTAACTAGTTGTTTCCCTAAAGCGTAAAGCAGTCGCGCTACTAGTGGGCGCTCACTTCCCAAACTGTTTAAATAATTGTGATATGCAGAAGATTAGCACAAGAGCGTGGCAGTGTCTAATTTGGTCCCTAGTGAATTTGCCTCCCACATAGGGCCCTTCCTTTTTTTCAATGGCACTAGGAATTGAACCCAGCAGCATTTTGCCTCTGAGCTACATCCCCAGCCTTTCAACTTATTTTGAGACCTGGTATAAGTTGCCAAGGCTGGCCTCCAACTTGTAATCCTCCTGCTTCAGCCTCCGGAGTCTCTGGACTTATGGGCGCGTGCCACTTCACCCTCACCCAGCCATAACCGGACTACGACCATATTCCCCATAACACACTACACCAATGAAGGTGGCAATTCAGGAAGGGTAGAATTCCATTTTACACTGTTTTTACCACAAGTGTGCATCACCTATTTCTCCATGTTAGTCTTGATTTGCCCAGTTCAGAATCACAACTTTTACGCAGATTTTGGATGCATCAAGTGTTTTCTATCCCCAGCATGAATTGTAAGGGTCCAAGATTTTTGGTGTAAATCCCATTTATCTGGAGCTACATTCAGTATTCATCCCGAATTCCATGTTGTGCAGAGACAATTGTGCCCTGAGTAAGGATGAAGATGCCCTCCTTGAGAGTAGCTCCAGAACACAGTATCCTCCAGAGAAGATCACCAGGTGAAACTGAGAAGCCTGCCAGTTCTGCTTTGGGCTGAAATTACTTGCAAATGAGGAAAAGACACCATAATTTATAGTAAATATTTAATTGATTCCATCAGCAACTCCAGCGCATTTTCCTGGTAAGGAGGCAGATTCAAGCTACCCAAGGGTTCATGAGGTATGGGGGTCACTGAGGAAGTCCCCAGAGTCACTGACCCTACTCCACAGGCTTCAGGCCCTGTAAAATGAATGTCAAGTAAGGGAAAAGGAATGCTGGATGAGGGAAATACAGGCCCTGTCCTGTAGTTTTGCCTGCAGGAAGGAGGGAGGGCAGGAGAAGGGCTGGAACTACATATTTAAGTTCTCAATCCCAGATAAGCTTCTCTATCTAGTATTATGGACCTTCTTGCCAATTGGTCACCTCTATTCTATCTTCCCAGTTCTGTTTTACAAATTGTGCAAGTTCTCTTGAGTTCTAAGTTCTAGTTTCTGTTTTATGTCTGTCTCTTGCTCCCAAATCAATCCTGCTCCAATCCCTTTTCCCAGCCTCTCCGGATAGATTCTGGATTTCATTCTAACCTTTAAGATTTGAGGGTTTATGGCAATACCAGGCTTTCCCCCAACAAGTGGGACTTGACTCAATCTTTGCTTATGCAGTAAGGATGGCACAGTGGAGATCAGGGAATTCCTCAAGGCCTGGCCTGGTCTGACCTCCTCCCTCCACACTACCTTCTGTGCAACTATGCTAACCCAAGGGTTTCCATGCTGATACCTGGGACTGGTGGCCTTGATTATGAGGAATCTCTGAGAGAAATGTAAGAAGTCCTAAAAGGTTGCTATTCTTCATTTAGGGAAATTAGAAACTACCAGCAGAGGGGAAAGAGGTGAGTGGAAAGGCTTAGGGAAGGATGGATCTGGACAGAGCTTAATTCCTCAGAGCCTTGTCATCTTTGCCTGAGCTGTGCACCACCCTTCAGAGTCTTCCCAGAGCCAAGAGAAATCAGGACTGGGAACTCCTCTGTCCTGGCTGCCTTGAGGGAGAAGGGGAAGGAGCTAGAGCCATCAGCAGCATCATTGTAGAGGCGAAATCTTCAAGGGGATCATGATCCGAGACTCCATGTGTCGCACCAAGGGGACTGTGGAGAAAGGAAGAGGTTGGGATAGGGGTGTAGACAAGCCAACAACCCCTCATACACTCATGGACACACAAGCCGTTGAAAGAAGAGGCAGCTCAGATGCTGAAACAGGAAAGACTCATTGCCCTCCTAAAAAGGCGTATTGAAAGCATCAGGTGTCCCAAATTATGGAATGAGACAGGACTTTCAGGGTAATGAGATGAACATTTTTATTGTTTTGCTTTTTGGTACTGGGGATTGAACCCAGGGGCACTTTACTACTAAGTTACCTCCCAGTCCTTTTTAGTTTTTTATTTTGAGACAGGTTCTTACTAAATTGCTGAGGCTGGCCTCAAACTTGTGATCCTTATGCTTCAGCATCCAAAATTGCTGGATTATAGGTGTGCACAATGGTGCCCAGCAAAAAAGTTAAAAATTTACCTTCGTGTATATGTGGAAAAATAAGTGGCATAGGGCTAGGGATTTAGCTCATTTGGACAATACCTGACTAGCATGCTTGAGACCCTGAGTTCATTCCTAGCACCACAGGAAAAAAAAAAAAAAAAAACTAGCATAGTATAAAAATGCTTTCACAGATATTATTGCTAAGGACAAAGTAGGGAGATTTAAAGAAAAATATCAAAAAATCATTGTAAAGGTGGGGGTGTAGCTCAGTGAGCGTGTGTATGCTTATGAGCATATGCAAGGTCCTAAGTTCAATTCTCGGCACCATTTTTTTTTTTTTTTCAGTGCTGGGATTGAACCCTGGGCCTGTGCATGCAAGGCAAGCACTCTACCAGCTGAGCTATATCCCCAGCCCTAAGACAACTTTTTAAAAAAACTGGTAGGCCAGGCACAGTGACACACACCTATATTCCTAGTGGTTTGGGAGGCTGAGGCAGGAGGATGATGAGTTCAAAGCCAGCCTCAGCAATTTAGTGAGGTCCTAAGGAAGTTAGCAGGACCTGTCTCTAAATAAAACATTTTTTAAAAAAAGGGCTGGTGATGCGGCTCAGTGATTAAGTGCCCCTGGGTTCAATCCCTGGTACAAAAAAGAAAAAAAAATTGTAGTAGTATAATGGAGAACAAAAGCTGTGAGGGGATCCTCAAGGTGCTGAGGTTTGAAAAACACTGAGTTAGTTCAACCACCTCATTTTACAGATGGGGAATCTGCAACCCAGAGAGAAGAGGGTCAGCTCAAGCTTACTCAGGAGGTTAGACTCTTTCCTCCTGTTCAGAGGTTTTCAGACTCTAATGTGCATACAAATCACCTGTAATTTCCTGTTACAGTGCAGATTCTGATTCAGTAGGTTTGGGGGAGGCTGATTCAGCATTTCTTACAAGTGTCCAGAGGATGCCAACATTGTCAATTGGGACCACACTTTGAATAGCAAGCTGCAGCTACCTTTTTTGGAAGAGACATTCTTAGCCAGGCATGGTGCATGCCTCTAATCCCAGTGACTCAGGAGGCTGAAGCATGAGGATTACAAATTCAAGCCCAGCCTCTGCAATTTAGGGAGACCCTAAACAACTTAGTGAGACCCTGTCTCAAATAGAAAATAAAAAGACCTGGGGATATGACTCAGTGGTTAAGTACCCTTGTTCAATCCTTGGTCTCTGCTTCCCCCCGAAAAAAGACATTGTTCCTGACACTAGCTGTTAAGTGTGGAAGTTTAATTATGAGCCTCCACCTACCCACCACAGTTCCCCACAGATAGTGAGGACTCAGTCAACATCTACTGACTCTAGGTGATTCTCTAGGGTTCTAGTGGCAAACACCATGAGCAAAAAACTTGCTTAAAAACTTTGCTGAATGATTTCTCTATGCCAGAGTCAGGACATAGCGCTTTTTAGCCAGACATGATCCCAATGACTTGCGAGGCTAAGGTAGGAGGACAACACAAGGCCAGCTTTAGCAACTTAGTGAGGCCCAAACAACTTAGGTGAGACCCTGTCTCAAAATAAAAAATAAAAAAGGGCTAGGGATGCGACTCAGTGGTTAAATACCCCTGGGTTCAATCTGCTATACAAAAGGGGTGAGGAGCACTTTTCATACATGAGTTCATGAAGTCCTCTCTGTAGCCATCTGAGGGAAACTAGTATCATCACTATCTCACAGATGAGGAAGCAGCCTCAGGCACTCAGCTATAACACCAACACATCTCCATCCCCCTAGAGTACTCACTTAAGACTGCTTATATCATGTGGAAAGTGCCACTATGATAGAAACACACAAATTTATTGTTTAAAAATGAATTCTGAAGCCAGGCACAGTGGTATGTCCTTGTAATCCCAGTGACTTGGGAGGCTGAGGCAGGAGGATCACAAGTTCAAAGCCAGCCTCAGCAATTCAGTGAGACCCTAAGAAACTTAGTGAGACCTTGTCCCAAATTTTTAAAAAAGAAAAAGGGCTGGGGATGTAGCTCAGTGGTAAAGGACCCTTGGGTTAAATCCCCAGTATCAAAAAAGAAAAAAGAAATGAATTCCCCCATTACTGGGTGTGAAACTAGATCTCTTTGTAGAGGGGATTGCATCCTTTCATTCTCTAGATAGGGCTCCCAGCAGATGACCTCCAAAGGTCCCAGTGATTGCCAGAATGGTGCTCACCTGTATAGTAGACATTTTCATCCCAGCCCCTCTTCCTCCAGGCAGCATTTCGAGTCTCCTCCCGAGACTGCAGGTCTTTATAAGCTGTGGGAAAGGCACAAAGGATCTGATCCCTTCTCCAGCATAGGGTCCCCTTTCCACTGTGCCAATTCTGCCCTGCTTTTTTATTTTCTTCCCCAGATGCCTCCCTTGGACTATTAGCAAACACTGTCTACTTTGTCAATCTTATTCAACCAGATGTACAGAAAAGATTAATTTCAGATGACCACAAATAATGCTATTAGAAAAAAGACAGGGAGATAAAGAAGACAAGAAAAGCCTCTCTGAGAGGGTGAAATGGAAGCTCAGAGCTACAGGAGGAGGAGCTGGCTGTGAATTGTTGGGGGATGGCATTCTTAAGGGAAGAGCACTTGCAAAGGCCCTGCAGTGGGGAATCGCCTTCAGGGTTTTAAGGCGAGGACATATTGTCAATTCCAAAATGTATATGTTTAGCCCCAAACTCTCCTGTGGATTCCAGACTGCATATGCAGTGCCCATGTGACATCTTGGGTATGTCAGTATCTTAAATGAACATTCTGAGGGCCAAAATTAACACTCCTGACTCCTCCTCCTTGCTCTTCTCCTTGCTCCATGACAGACGATTCATTCTCAAGTTCCACTGTTTGAACCTCTAGACTAATGAATCTGTGGACATCTCAGCAGTCCACTGCCACTTCCTGAGGCTAGGCCCCATCCTTGTCTGCATGAACTGATGGGAGCATCTCCTGAGGCCCAGCTTTTTCTTTTGCATCCCTACCAAGCACTCTCAGTAACACACACAGCAGCCAGAGGAATCCTGTTAGAAGGCTGCTCCAGCCTCCCACTCCATTTATGATAAATCCCAGCTCTTCTCTGTGGCCTGTAAGGCTCAGCCTGATCTGGTGTCTGTTACTTCTCATATCCTGTCTCACTTTATTCCCCACTCATTCCATACCAGTCTCCTTTCTCTACCTCAAAACCTCAAAGGCCTTTCCCCATTGCATGGCCTTTGCACATGCTGTTCTCTCCATTCACAATGCAATTCACAGCTGGCTCCTTCTCATCCTTTAATTCTGAGCTTACATTTACCCCTCAGAGAGGCCTTGTCTACCCAAGCCCATGTAGGTTCTCTGTGTTTTTTCCTAGCATCTCTCCCAGTCTCTTTTCTACAAATAATATTTGTAATCATCTGAAATGAGTTACTTTGGCTTGTTTACATCTGAAGTAATGTCTCCCTCTACTAGACTAAGTTCCATGAGGGTACTAATGTATCCCTCTGGTTTACAGAGTGCTAATGGAGAAAGGGGACAATCAGTAAGCTCCTGGAAGGTCCCTGACCTACCCCAGAGGTGGTGCACAACGTAGAGCTCTCCTATCTGTGAGAAGAAGCCGCCCACTGCCTCCTGGTTCTCCTGTCGGTACTTGATGGCCCGAGCCCTAGAGATGGCAGAGAGTGTGGGGCAGGAGCCAGTCTGGTGCACAGGGCCTCCTGAGCTGGACCCAGGCTGATTCCTTGGCCACACCTCACAGCAGGGGGCTGAGGTGAGGCCCGTGGCTCTCAGAGATGCTGAGGGAATAGGATAACGGAGATACAGATGCTGGCTGCTTTCCTACAAAGGGAAACCTCACCATTTTATAGGAGATCTGCATCTCCTCATAGGATCTTTCTCCAGGATCTGGGAAGGACAGAGGATGCTGGGTTCCCTGTGACATGGCCCTGGGAAAGTGGCTGACCAGAGGCCATGCTGGGACAGGACAGCAAGCATTTCCCAGCCCTGATGCCGCCACTCACCAGTTGTTCCCCCACTCAATCATGGTTCCTGGCTGAAAGAGAACCAGAAAGAGGAGAGAAATGAGTCCCCACCTTGGATTCCTAGCATCATAGCAGGGCAGAGATGAAAAACTATCCTATCTCCCCAGCTCCGGGAGCAACTTGGATCTAGGCCCCATTCATGAGCCCTGACTTACACCTGGTATGTAGGTACAGACATGAATGTACACACCTCTGTTCCAAGAAGATAAGAAGGAAAAGGCCAGAAATACAGACTATGTGCTGGGGCACATGGCCCACCCACCTAGGGGCATCTACAGAGCAACACTGCAGCAGGGAGGGTGGGGGACAAAGGGGATCTTTTGGGAGGGAGATACCTTGAGCTTGTATGTTCTCAGTTCATAGATGTTGGGGCCCGCTCTAGGCTGTGGCTCATTCCAGAAGCTAAACTCCAGGAGCAACTGGTTTCTCCTAGACAGCAGCATATAGCTCCGCTCCTTTCGGAACTCCAGGTACTCCTGTGGGCATGGCAGTATGGGTACAGCAGCTAGGAAGTGCCTTCCACCCCAGCAGTGTGCCCTAGTGGAGGAGCTAGTGGAGGAGCTAGTGGAGGAGCCCCCAGCAACAGGGCTGGGCCACAGCTAATATCCAAAAAGGTTGTCATGTGGACACTGACATACCTTGTTGTTTTTCAGCTTGTTCATGCAGTCCATGAGGGCTGGGTATCCACCTGAGAATCTCCACAGGTGCACTGTTGTGGGGAGGTACAGATCAGGGGACTTCCAGGATCCTTCCTGGCTCATGCAAGTGTGAATGTGGCAGTGTGCATGGAGGGTGAGATAAGGCTCAATGGAGAAGGACTCACAGGTCATAGAGGGTACAGGAGAATCCCGGCCCATGTTTGGCAGGGGAGTGAGGCAACAAGATGTGTGTTGATAAAGACCCTCCCCTGCTAGGAGCTGTTGTGAAAGGAGTACAAGGCAGAGAGATGCGAGAGGTCTAGAGGCCAGGTCTCGGGGATGTAGGTGATGCTGGGGAGATGAGCACCTCACCTGCCTGGTCCTGCTCCCCATACCATGTGTTCCAGTTGCCCACAAGTGAGCAGGGATAGTCCTCATCCAGGTGCAGCTTAGGCAGCACAGCCTCCCTGTGGGAGGAGCACAGAGAAAGAGGACAAGGCTCACACCAGCCAATAGGACCCTATGAATAAGGATTCCAAATCAGGCCCCTGGAATCAGGGTTCAGTCTATCTCTAGGATGCACAGGCTGGACAAGACATCCTTAGGACTTCTAGCAAGGAAATCCACATCTCCTGGATTTTGGCAAGAAGGAGGGAGAAGATGTTCTGAGGCTTTGCTAGGATTGGGGTCCCTCATGCAGGGGCTATGACAGGCCAATGGAGAAAAGATGCTCACGTCAGGCTGTTGTAGGCATCCAGACACTCAGGCTTCACATTGTGAACTGCAACAGAGAACAGATAGTGGGAGGTGAAATGGGGTGTGTGTGGGTGTGTCTTCATTTGGGGTGGGTGGAACCATTAAAGCCAAAGCTCCCAGGATAGCAGAGAATGTTCCCAACCTTTCATCTCCATGTTGGAACCTCAAAGGCTCCCAGAGACCCTGAGAGAGAAGGACTGTCAGCCCAGCAGCCACTCACATTGGATCTTATAGAGGTTGCTGGTCTCCTTCTTGGACAGCAGGGTGGAGTGGGCATCCTTCCGAGGATCCACCTTGTGGACAAAGAGGGACCGAAACCAGCTGCCTTCATTGTCCTTGGAATAGAAACTGTAGGACAGAAAAGTTTAGGTAGACATGCATGGGTAGTAATTCCATCTGCCTAGATGTCTTACTCTGGGATTAGAGATGTAGATCAGTGGTACAGCACTTACCTACCAAGCATGAGGACCTGGGTTCGATCCCTAACACTCCCACCAAAAAAAAAAAAAGTGTCAGATGTCTTACTCCCCAAGGCTGGTGACCTACATTTCTGGAAACAGGGCCATGGAATCCCATTGCAGCTTGAGTGTGAAATGCCAACAACCTGGCTGACTTGAGATCCCAGCTATCCAGTCTGCAGCTTTGTAGGACCTCAGAAGTATGGGAGAGGCAGCCTCACCTCTAACCTCTCTCTTTAGCCTCCTTTCATATACTTCCCCCTTTCCCATAGGGTCTTCTACTTGGGCCAACAATTGTAGCCACTTACAAGAGAATCAACCCCTGCTTGAGATTTGCTGGGATTGGGGTCTTGTCAAGGACTTGCCTAAGTCCTTGACAACCCAACCTATCTCGTTGCCCCACACACACATCTGTGTTTGCCACTTTCCAGGTGTACTCTACCCTGAACAAAACAGGCTCTTTTACTATGTTGCTTCTTTGTAATTTCTGTCCCTTCCGATGGGAAGACTGTACTCAGTGTCTTCCCCTCAGCACTTGCCCTGTGCCCCCTTAGGTCCTACAGAGAGCCAAACACAAATAAGCCTTGTCCTTGAGGAGGTCACAGTTCACTTTGAGATGCCGGGTGAGCAGGCCTTAAACTCTGCCTCCAGCAGTCTGGGAAGTGAGGAGATGAGCTGGTCAGTCTCCAGGGCTGATTTGGCAGATACAGGCAGAGGGTGGGTAAGAAGCATTACAAGGCCTTGATTTATTCACTGGGCCAAAGCTGGCCCACCCAGATAGGGCGCAGTGAAACACAGTGAACCAGTGAACATGATTATGCATTTTGATTATGAGACTGTAGTTTAAAGCTGGGGGACCTGTGGAAGATCCTGCCAGTTGGGGACTGTTACCTCCCCATACATATGCAAGGTCCCAGCAAGGGCAGGCTTATTTTGAGACTGTCTCCTTATTCTGTGGTCTCATGGCCTGGCTTGAAAAGCAAATGTGCTGGAGAGATGGTGTGTAGCAGCAGCAAGCCCTCTTCCTTTTCAAGCCTCTAGCAAATAAAAACATCACTTTTGCTGGGCATGGTGGTGCACACCTTTAATCAAAGCAGCCTGGGAAACTAAGGCAGGAGGATCCCAAATTCAAAGCCAGCCTCAGCAACTGAGTGAGGCCATAAGCAACTAGGATATGGCTCAGTGGTTAAATGTCTTGAGTTCAATCCAAAAACAAAATAAAACACTATGCCAGGGGCTGGGGTTATAGCTCAGTGGTAGAATGCTTGCCTCACACATGTGAGACACTGCTGAGTTCCATCCTCAGCACCACATAAAAACAAATAAATAAAGACATTGTGTCCATCTTAAAAAAAAAAAAAAAAAAAAAAAAAAAGCATTATACCAGGGCAAGGGGTGTAACTCAGTGGTAGAGAACTTGCCTAGCATGCGTAAGGCCCTGGGTTTGACATCCAACCCTACAAAAAATAAAACACATTGTATCAAAAAAATTTTTTTGTTACTTATTATATACTAAGTTTATTGTCTGTGTGCCCATCAGAAGCAGCCCCACTAGGCAGGGACCTGGTCTGTCGGCTACATCTCCACTTTATCCCCAGTTTCTGGAATAGGACTGGGTACATGGTATCTGTGATTCAATCTGTATTTGGGAAGTCAATAAATGGGCTGAGCAGGAAGGGTTAAGATATAGTTGCAATGAAAATGATGAAAGCTGGAGTAAGAAAGGAAAGAAATTTTGGAACTTGGCCTAGAATACAGACTCAGGAATCAAGCACCTTTTTCATTCTCAGCAACAGCAGAATTAGCCCCTAAGAGCACAGACTCTGGACAAACCCAGGTTCTAGTCCTAGCTCAGCTTCATCTTTCTGGGCCTCATTTTCCTCATCGGTAAAATAGAAGCCATTGAATGCGTCTTTAGAGAAAGGGCCTAACATACAGTGCAACTAATATCACTATCCCTACCTACTTACCTTCCTACTGGATCTCCCAGCTCCCACTTTCCCCATCTTTTCCTAATATGCTCCTCTATCTTTAAAGTGCCTTTTACCTTTTTCTTTCTTCTTTTTTTGCTTTTTCCTAAAGTGGTGGGGATGGAACCCAGGGCCTCCAGCATGCTACACAAGTGCTCTACAACTGAGCTACAGTCCCACCCTTTAAAGCATCATATGTGTGTGTGTGTGTGTATGTATGTATGTATGTGTGTGTGTGTGTATATATATATATATATATATATATATATATATATATATATATATAGCAGATGGACACAATACTTTTATTTATTTTTTATGTGGTGCTGAGGATCGAACCTAGTACCTCACATGTACTAGGCAAGCACTCTACCTGAGCTATAATCCCAGCCCAGTCACCATTTTTAAGATGTCCAATGCCTCTAAAACAAAGGTTGAATGTCTCCTCTGGGGATTCTAGCTTTTATCTACTTTGGTGAGGGTTCCAGAGTGAATTCCTTTTTGAAGTTGGCAACTAGAGAGCCAGGATTCCCTATCTCAGCAGGTATCAAATTAACAGTGTCAGTATTACCTGGGAACTTGTGAGAAATTCTTAGGCCCCACCCCAGTAGTGCAACAGAAACTCTAAGGATAGGTTTAGCAGTCTGAGTTTTTATAAGCCCACTGGGGATACTGATATAGGCACAAGGTTGAGGATCATTGCTCCAGAACTGTTCCAATTTCATCTTTTCTTCATGTAATCTCAGTAAATCATCCCAGAAATGCCAAAAATCCTGGAATCTAAACTATATTAAGAATGCCACTTAAGCTCAGAAAAACAAGATAAAGTTTTATCCAATCTGTTAGAAGGATCTGTCCCAGCTAGACTGTTCCAGCCCTTCCCCACAAAAATATCTCTCAACTCTTTCATCAATGTTATCTGGATATGTCTTTTTCCCTAGGCACATGGGATGCTACTAGTTAATGTCTTTCCATCTCCCAGATACCCAATATAGTGCTTTTGACATAGTAGTTGCACAATAATATTTGACCCAGATGAGAACTTCTCTCTCTCTCTTAAGGAAAAGCTATTGTAGATGATATATTCATACTGCCAATAGTGATCAACAGTCTGATGCCTCCCCACATAAAACCCAGAATGTTCTAGTTTATATACTAAAAGGCTTGGCTCTATGCATGTCTCATTTGAAAAACTTGACTTTAGAGAGGGGCTGCATTTCTGCTTGTTGTTCTAGAGGGCTGTCTTCAGCTAGAAGAACTGAAGTTTTGTTAACAAGACAACTGAAGCAGCAGTTAAAAGTAACCAGTGTTACTTATTATGAGCACTTACTGTATGCTAAATATTAATTCTCACAGCATATTTTTAAAATAATGAGTCTGGCACTGAGGATATAGCTCAGTGGTGGAACACTTCCCTAGCATGCACAAGGTCCTGGGTTTGATCCCCAGCACCACCCATGCACCCACCTACACTTGAAATACAAGGAGGCTCAGAGATGTTTCCAATTCAGGTCTGTCTGATCTCAAGGCCCAGCCTCTGTTTCCATCCCAGCAGCCTCATTGTCCCCAAACCTCAAGAAACCAGAAGGGCTATTGATGGTCCCACTAATGACTCCAAAAAGGTGGCAGGCAGAGGATTAGCAAGAGGTACCCAATGTGGGACCACAAACTACAAAACGGCAAAACAGTTTTTGAGGGACTTGATAAATACTAATCTATATGCCTTCCCAACAATCCAGTGAAAAGTGCCAAGCAGGGATTACCATGCCCACTTTACAGAGAAGGAAACCATAGCTCAGTGGAGCTTCAATGACACATCCCAAGTTACCAAATGCAACTGAGGACAGCAGGCTGTCTCTAAGTCTCCCACTCCTTTTGTAGCCCCTGGGTATCCACACAAATGATTTTATCACCAAATGATTCTGTTCCTTCCCCAATCTCAATGTCTTCACCTAGAAAACATGGGCCTATAAAAGATTATCTCCATGAGGCCTTTTCAACCCTGACATTTTGTGGGGTCTAGGGTAGAAATTGCCTGAGATACAGGCTTGAGCAAGTGATAACACTTGAGTGCATCAGGTGACACATCACAAGCATGACCTCTTCAGTCCTCAACACTCCTATGATATACATCCTATTTGTCATCCTCATTTTACAGATAAGGAAACTGAGGCTTGAAGAAGTCAAATGTCATACTGAAGGGCACCTTTCAAAAAATGGCTGATTTAAATCTACTAGTGCCAGGCAAACTCCAGGCTCATTTCATGATGTCAACCTTCTCATTATCAGGTAGTCCAGGTGAGGGGCACATGCTTGGCTCCTATCTCCCAGTGTCCAAAGGGCTCACTGCATAGTGCTCTAACATCTCACAGGTTTAACAGAACTCTGCAGCTTCACTCCTGGGCTGCTGGGCAGGAGGAAATACTGCTTCCTTTTCACAAGTGGGAGAAAGTGTTCTCACTTCTTTGGCAAATATTCTTGAGCATATACTGTCCTGATCCCTGTGGGGGTGGGGAGTTGAGGAAACAGAAAAATTAGGTAATGATCTAATGGGGCAGACAGGTAAGCACCAAGTCATAAGTACACAGGGTGATAGGTGCAGATATGGGGGAAGTACAGGGCACTGAATGGAGGAGGGAGGAGTTGCCTAGAGTCACTCAGGGGAAGCCAAGCCCTGTCTCAGCCCAGGACAAACAAAAGCCTTGGGTGAGCACATGGTCCGGCCAGCCTCCCTCCCCCAGAAGGCCATCAGTTATGGTGCAAAGTGCAAGGTACACTCAGGCTCCACTACTGCCACTGCACAGCATAGAGACTGACCTTGGACAATTCCCATCTTAGGTTTCTGTTGACCCACCTGTACAGTTCAAAGTGGGGAAGCAAAAGATCTGTAAGGCAATGGTCCTTGGGGCACCCCCACTGTACCCTCGCCCTCGTCTCTTCCTCCTAGAACTTGCTGAGAGAGAAAGTGCCTCGCCCAGAAACCCCCAGCGGGTGCTAAATCATAGTCTCAGGCAAAGGCCCCAGGAAAGGGGCAATGCTACTATCCTCGGTTCCCTCAGAACCTGCCCCTCCCACTCAATCCATCTTTCATTCTTCACGGACAGCCAGATTCCCACCAGCACAAAGACCCTGCCCTTACTTTCTCACCTCCCCCATTCTTTCCCAGACCTTCCCCAGGCCTAGATCCTGGCTCCGCCTCTAATCCTTGGATTCCAAACGGGAGTCTCCGCCCCTCCCCCAGGCCCAGACCCTGGCCGCCGCCCCTGCAACTCAGCGCGCGGCCGCCGCCTCCCAGCCAGGCTCTCACCGCGTCGCAGCCGCAGCCGCGACGTCCCCTGCGCGGGGTCCCGGGTTCCCCAGCACCCGCCGCGCCGCTGCAGAGATGCTGCACAGACGCGGAGCCATGTTGTAGCGGCGCAGGTTGGAGGAAGGCCCCGCCCCCGAACCCGGCGGCGGAGGCGGGGCGCTTGTAGGCTCCGCCCCTTCGAGTCGCCCGGCCTCCCTCTGCTCTTGGCCCGGTGGGCGCTGCGCACCTGCGTTCTCCAGCTCCGCAGGTGCGCGCTAGAGAGCCTGGTGCAGATTTCTGAGCTCTTGAGGCTCTACGGCTGACTCGCTCTGTTGTCTTGAACAAGCCTTTTCCCACTCTGGGTCTGTGTTCAACTCGATAAAATGGGAGCCTCAAACAGTGATACCTGGGATCCAGAGAATGGGCCAAGGAAAGTCAGTAAGCCCCCTGAAATTGTATACAAGATTTTGTGAGTTCTCCCATCCCCAGTGCTGGGAATCAAACTCAGGTACTCACACATGCTAAGAATGTGCTCTGCCCACCCCTCCCTCTGGGGCATGACTACCCTTTATCATACTATCAAAGAAACAAACTCTTAACAATTTAAGACAATTGGGCAAGACTCTGGACAACCACTGTGTTTTCTCTCCAGCATCTTTTGCTTTTTAATCTTCCTTTACCTTCTCTGTATGAACCTCCTGGACCTCACATACACTTTCAAAGTTTCTTTGCCTGTCGTCCAAATTAATTCCTTCTCAACCCATAATCCCTCAGATAACAGACAGGAATGGAAAGCCTAAAGATCCCACGGTGGGGGGACCCAGGGACAGAGCTACACCTTCCCCAAAAGAATGTTCACCCACTCACTGGTGTTTTCCTCCTGGTGTGCTTGGGTGGAGAGTTTCTTGATTGTTTTAAATAGTGAATCTGCCTGGCTAGCCCTGTGCTCTGAGATACCAAAAATTGACAGAACAAGCACCATACTGCTCAGCCGGGCAGAAGAATATCAAGTCACCACTGACTTTGAACCCCTCCAGGGCAGAGGCCTCAGCAGCTTATCCTTCCCTCATCTCTCCTGCCTGATGTATTAAGGATCTACTAAATAAGTGAAAAATATGCATACAGATACATTTGCCAATTGTGATAGAGGCTATGAAGAAATATGGGTAGAACTTGTAATGGGGGTGAGGAAAGCATAGGGAAGTTCTTTAAAGACTTCCAATATCTGTGATGACTTTTGTAAGGAAGTTAGATTTGAATGATGTTTTTCTTTTTTCCCTAAGTTTTCTTTCTCTCTTTCTTTTTTTTTCTTTTATTTATTTATTTTTTTAGTTGAAGGGGGGTTACCATAATGAACCCAGGGGCGATTAACTGCTGAGTCACATCCGCAGCCCTTTTTTGTTTTATTTTGAAACAGAGTCTGAGGGCCTCCTAAATTGCTGAGGCTGGCTTTGAACTGGCAATCCTCCTGCTTCAGCCTCCTAAGCAGGTGTCAGCCTTCTCTTCTGGTGCCTTCCCTAATTTTTCTAAAGTTGTTACAATGAACATGTATTTTGTGACTTATTTAAAAAGGAAACTGTATATCAACTTGATAAATGGAAAGCAGAATTAATTGTCATAAGCAGGTGGAATCATCAAAATAAATGCAATGAAAACAACAGTATTGATGTTCCAATGTAGCTAAGGCAGAGGCTATGAGTTTATAGCTTAAGCCCTTTGATAACAAAGTAAAGCACCTAGAAGGGGTCAGAGGCATAACTGTGCCCCATTTATGTGCACATGTGCTCTGTCTCTCTGTCTTTGTCTCTCTATCTCTCTCTCTTTTTTTTTTGGACCCGAGATATAACCCAGGGGCATTTTACCATCGAGCTACATCTCCAGCCCTTTTTAGTTTTTGTTTTTGAGTCAGGGTCTTACTGAATTGCTTAGGACTCACTAAGTGTCGAGGTTGAACTTGAACTTGCAATCCCTCTGCCTCAGCTTCCCAGGCCACTGGGGTTACAGGCGAGCACCACTGGCACCTGGCCTAATTGCTGTTTGAGGTTATAAGAAAACCTGAAAGCAGTGGATTTTTCATTCTGGAAATCGGTGTATTCTCTACAGGGCCCCCAGTTACAGCCACTCTGGAAAAACCAGATGGGTAGACAGAGGAAGAGCAAATGGAGACATCACTAGAGTCATGCAGTGGAAGCTGTTCTTCCCTTAGGAACCAAGTATGACAGACTGAGTGTAAGAGACAGAAGCAACCACTTGCAGAAGGCCTGACTTTGGACTTGAATTTCTAAGGATGAATAGAAGTTTTCCAGGAATAGAGGGAAGGGAAAACCTCAGAAGCAATGTGTACACAATACAGTTGTCCTCAGAAAATCTGTGGAGGGTTGGTCTTAGGACCTCTTATAGATAAAAAGAAAACCCATGGATGGGGCTGGGGTTGTAGCTCAGTGGTAGAGCTCTTGCCTAGCATGTGCAAGGCCCTGGGTTTGATCCTCAGCACCACATAAAAATAAATAAATAAATAAATAAAGGTATTGTGACCAACTACAACTGAAGAATAAATATTAAGAAAAACCCATGGATGTTCAAGTTCTTTATATACCAATAATATTCGTATAACCTATGTGTGTCTAACATCAAAGATTATGTGTATGCTAATGTAAATAGTTATTAAACTAGTAACAAAAAATAAGACAAGGGCTGGGGATGTGGCTCAAGGGGTAGTGCGCTCGCCTGGTATGTGTGCGGCCCAGGTTCGATCCTCAGCACCACATACAAATAAAGATGTTGTGTCTGCCGAAAAATAAATAAATAAATAATCTCTCTCTCTCTCTTTAAAAAATTAAAAAAAATAAATAAATAAGACAAGCCAGGCAAGCCAGGCATGGTAGAGCATTCTGTAATCTCAGTGGCTTGGGAGGCTAAGGCAGGAGAATCACAAGTTTGAAGCCAGCCTTAGCAACTTAGTGAGGCTATGAGCAACCTAATGAGACCCTCTCTCAAAATAAAAAAAATAAAAAGGTTTGAGGATGGAGCTCAGAGGTTAAGAGCCCTTGGATTCATTCCCTGATACCAAAAATTAAAATAAAAAATAATTATTTTACTGTATTATTTAGGGAATAGTGATCAAAAAAAAAAGTTTGTACATGTTCAGTACAGACACTATTTGGGAGGGAGATCCCAGGGATTGAACTCAGGGGCACTCAACCACTGAGCCCCATCCCCAACCTTATTTTGTATTTTATTTAGAGACAGGGTCTCACTGAGTTGCTAAGTGCCTCACTAGTTGCTTAGACTGGATTTGAACTTGCAATCCTCCTGCCTCAGCCTCCCAAGCTGCTGGGATTATAGGCATGTGCCATGAAGCCTGGCTAGACACTTTTTCCCAAATGTTTTCGATCCACAATTGGTTGAATCCAAGATGTGGAACCCATAGTGCAAAGGACTGATGGTATGTGAAGGGTCTTCCAAGGAGAAAGCACAATAGAATGTAATCAAATGTTGGTGATTTATGTGGCAGCAGCTTCTCACTCAGTACAAAGGATAATTTTCTAACAATGGAATGGGCAACCCTTGGTGACCTGTCACTGAATAATGCCAGCACAGTGTGCATAGTAACTCATTGGTCATGTGGTAGAGGACATTTGGTAATCAAATCACAGAATCAAGACCCATGGACCGGGAGGGGCTGGCCCTGCTGGTCTGGGGAGAGCATCTCCTTAAAGCCTCAGTGTTTCTGCCTGCCTCACCTGCAGCATGGAGGAAGGAATGATTGGCTGCTGCCTTCTCCTGTTAGTCTTGGCATTTCCAGGAAGGGGTTTTCAATCTTGCTTACCTAAGTAGGGCAGGAGAGTGAAACAGGCAGGCTCCTGGAGCATCCTTCCAGCCCCTAACTGGGAGAGATGGAAGATAGGCCTCCATCCCTGCTTACATGTTATGCTTTGAATGTTTGTCCCCCAGAATTCGCATGTTGAAAACCTCATCCCCACTCATATGTTAATGGCATTTGGAAATGGAACCTGTGGGTGATTTGTTCATAGGGCCTCTGCCTTCATGAATGGATTAATCAATTCATGGATCAATAGATTATCACGAGAGTAGGTTAATTATCCTGAGGGTAGGTCTGTTATAAAAGCCAGTTTGGGCTCTCGGCCTTAGCGCCATCTTCTTGGAAACCTCTGCGCCATGAGAGCCAAGTGGAGGAAGAAGCGAATGCGCAGGCTAAAGCACAAAAGAAGAAAGATGAGGCAGAGTTCTAAGTAAACTAGCTGGGCACCATGGAAGCCAAAGCCAGGGGCCGGGGACGTTGGTACAAGTTGGACTGCCTCCTACTGTCCACATTTTGTCTCGGTGGATTTAAAAATTACTTCGCCACTCTGTCGCCAAGACCACCACTGAGAGAAGACCCACCTTGCTCTTAACATTCCCTGTTGGTCCTTTGCCTGGGACCTTTGGCATTCTGGACTAATTGAATTTATCAGTTGCGGCCAGTGTAACGAGTGTACAATAAATCATCTCTTCTGTTTTAGCTGAAGAATTAAAAAAAAAAAAAGCCAGTTTGGGGTTTGGGTTATAGTTCAGTGTTACAGCATGTGATTAGTATGTGTGAGGCCCTGGGTTCAGTCCCCAGCATGCCTGTGCATGCACACACACACACACACACAACCAGTCTGACTCCTCTTGAGAACTCTCACCATAAGATGCTCTGTACTGCCTCTAGACTCTGCAGAGTCCCCACCAGACTGGATGTAGTGGCACACACCTGTAATCCCAGTGATTTGGGAGGCTGAGGCAGGAGGATTGCAAATTCAAGCCAGTCTGGGCAATTTAGAAAGAACTTGTCAGGAAGTAACAAATAGAGTTCAGTGGTAGAGTATTTCTCAGTTCAGTCTCCAGTAACACACACACGGTCCCCACCAGCAAGAAAGCCCTCATCAGAGATGCAGCCCCTCAGCCTTGGTCTTCCCAGCATCTGAAACTGTAAGAAATAATTTTTTTTCTTTATCAATGATCCAGTCTCAGATATTCTGTTATAGCAACAGACTAAGTCATCCCTTATAAACAAAAATGTGGAGCTGCCTAGGGACAGCTTCACCTAGCCAGGGTGATCAACTTATCCTGGTTTATCCTGGACTTTCTCAGAGTTGCTTTTTGTTGTTGTCTGTACTGAGAATTGAACCCAGGGGAACTTTAACCACTGAGCTACATTCCCAGCTCTCTTTTATTTAGAGTCAGCTAAGTTGCTGAGGTTGGCTTTGAACTCCCAATTCTCCTGCCTTAGCCTCCCAAGTTGCTGGGATTACAGACAGGCACCACCACATCCTACCCTTTATATTTTTTATTATAAGACAAGCTCTCCCTAAGCTGCTAGGGTCTCACTAAGTTGCTGAGATTGACCTTGAACTTGTGATTCTTTTGTCTCAGCCTCTGGAGACATTGGGATTATAAGCATGTGCCACCATGCTTGTTTGTTGGGCTGCTTTGTGGCTGATGAACTTCCTACTTGTTATAAACTTGGTCCTGCCGCATGGACCATGCATTCTGGGCAGCCAATCAGTTGACAAAAATTCCACAAATAAGGAATTAGACCATATCCAATGGTTGTGGAATAAATTACCACAAGTCTCAGCAGCTTGAAACAGTAAACATTTATTATCTCACACAGTTTGTAGAGGTCCAGAATTCAGGGTAGCTGGGGGTGGTTCTAGCTCAGGGACTCCCACAAGATAGCAGTCAGGATGTTGGCCTGGGCAATGGTCATCTGGAAACCTGAATGAGGCTGGAGAGTGCATTTCCAAGGTGGGTCATACACACACCTGGCAAGTTAGTGCTGGTCATTGGCAGGAGGCCTCCGTTCCTTGTCGCATGAGCTCCTCCAATGATTATTTGGATGTCCTGACGCGTAGCAATTGGCTTTCCCTGAGGTGACTGATCCAAGAGAGAGTAAGGTGGAACCTTTGTGGACTTTTATGACCAGGTTTAAGAAGTCAGTGGTGACATTTCTATGCATTCCTTTGGTTACATATGAAATGACTGCTCATTATGGGAGTGGTCTACATAAGAGTGTGAATACCAACATTTGAGAGCTGCTGGGACTATTTTGGAAAATGGTTATTAAAATTAGGGGTTTTCTTAATTGTAGTTGCAGATGGAGAGAATGCCCCTATTTTATTTTTTAATTTTTATTTTGTAAATAACTTTATTTTATTTATTTATTTTTATGTGGTGCTGAGGATTGAACCCAGGGTCTTGCATATGCGAGGCAAGCACTCTATCTCTGAGCCATAACCCCAGTCCCATTATTTGTTTATTTTTATGTGATCCTAAGGATCAAATCCAGTGTTCACACATGCTAGGCAAAGCACTCTGCCACTGATCTACAGCCCCAGCCCCCCAAATTAAGATTATATTAGGCCCAATTTAATTGTTGGGGTTGGACTCAGCACCTCAAGCTGTCTCCTCCTTCTTCTTCCTGTTCTTTTCTTCTTCCTCTTTCTTTCATAGTGCTGGGGATCAAACCCTGGGTATTGCACATGTCAGGCAAATATTCAGCCACTGAGCTGTTGCAGCTCCCTTAAGCTTTATTTTATGAGCAGAAATTCCCAGAACCCACCTTTTCCTCTGTCTTAGGACCTCCGCCATTGGCTTCCCTATCCCCTTCCTCCCAGAGATCCCTTCTGGCCCACTCGTAAGTCTGTGACATCTCTTTCTCCTATGCATGTCTCCCACCCATCCGTTTCCTCTCTGCAGGGTGTGGACCCAGCCTCTTCTCTTTTCTGCCTTTCTCCTTCCCTCCCTCACAGCTGCCCTCCTGGAATCTGCCTTCATAACTCTTCGCCAAGGCCTGCTGTCCACTTGTGTAATGCAATGAGGGGAGCTAGGGACAGAGACAGATGAGCAGCACTGGGCAGAGATGAAGCAGGCAGGTTCATAAGTGTAATATATGAACAAACCTGCCATCATCTATTCCCTAGGACAAATAGATCATCACCAAATAGGCTGCAAGAGGGCAAAGAGACAAATTACCCAGCTGTGGCAGTGTCACCTGCTTCTTATTGATGGGCTTTTATGCTCAGGCCCGACTAGCTCTCTGAGAACTGTATCCTCCAGCTCCCAGGGGACCCCAAACAGGAGGGCCAGGGACAACAAAGGTTTTATGACTCCACTGGGGCATGAGCCACAAGACCAAGTCCCAGTCCCTCTGTACTATGCATCACACGTATGAATTATACAATTTTGACACAGTGACACATAAAAATTAGCTTTCCATGTATAAAAAGATAAATAATACAAAAGCACAATATAATCTCCATTTTGAACAATTTCTAAGCTGTTGGTGTAGAATGAATTATAAACTGTTTATGCCACAGTGGCACCACTTTAGACCAGGAAACAAATGCCCACATACTCTTTTTTGGGATACTGAGGCTTGAACTTGGTATCAACCACTGAGCCACATCTCCAGCCCTATTTTATATTTTATTTAGAGACAGGGTCTCACTGAGTTGCTTAGCCCCTCGTTCTTGCTGAGGCTGGCTTTGAACTCACGATCTTCCTGTCTCAGCCTCCCAAGCTGCTGGGATTACAGGAGTGTGCCACCCTGCCTGCCTCCACATACTGTCTTGACTGAGCAAATCATACCGCTGTTGGCATTATTTTGACTCTAGCAACTGCGAAGCCACATCCCTAGCCTTTTTTTTTTTTTTGAGACAGGTTTTCAGTAAATTGCTGGGTCTGGTCTCAAACTTGTGATCCTCCTATCTCAGCCTCTTGATTCACTGAGATTACAGGTTTGTGCCACCACGCCTGGCTGGCAACTGCTTCTTATGACTACTGAGCCATTCACTGCTAGTATAAGCCATTTTGAAAAGCTTTAACAACCTCATTTAAGCTTTCACAAAGTAAAGATGTTAGAGCCAGAAAGCACCCTACCCACCAAATCTATACCTTTGGAGTAGATATTGGGCATGATAAAGACAATGAAGCAAGGAGCTGATCCACCTCTGCACAGGTGGTGCTGTTAATTTCGAAGAGTCCCCACAAGCCAAGATAATGCAGCAAAACCACAAAGCACCATAAAATACAAAAATGTAGTAAGATAGTTGTGCAGATTTATGAGCAGTGTGAGTGCATTTTATCTTTACATTCATTCCTATGGGGGGAACAGGTCTTGGAATACTAAATTTTGAATCATGTGAAGTTTTACAGAAAATAGTCTTCTTATAAAATATGACTTCCCTGGATCTCCACAGCTACCTTGGCATAAATATAACTGCTGGAACTCACTTCTGAAAAGGGGTGGGGTTGTGTTCCTCCAAAAAGAGATGTTGATGTCTTAACCCCCAGTACCTCAGAATGTGATCTTATTTGGAAATAGGAAATCTTATTTGGACAGGGGGGAATGAGGTCAGTAGGAAAGGCCCTGATCCAATATGACTGGTGTCCTAAGAAAAGGGGAAATGTGGAGCTGGGTGAAGTGGCACATGATGCAATCCCAGTCACGTGGGAGGCTGAGGCAAGAGGATTGAAAGTTCAAAGATAGCCCCAGCAACTTAATGAGACTCTGTATCAAAATAAAAAAATAAAAAGGGGGCTGGGGATGTGGCTCAAGCAGTAGCGTGCTTGCTTGGCATGTGGGTGGCCCGGGTTCGATCCTCAGCACCACATACCAACAAAGATGTTGTGTCCGCCGAGAACTAAAAAATAAATAGTAAAAATTCTCTCTCTCTCTCCTCTCTCACTCTCTCTTTAAAAAAAAAAAAAGTAAAAAGGGCTGGGGATGGATTTCAGGGATACAGGGATATAATGTCCCTGTGTTGGATTCCTAGTACCCTCCCCCCGCCCAAAAAAGGGGGAGGGGTTTGGACATAGACAGATGGGCATAAAGGATGGATGATGTGAAGCCACATAGGGAGAAGGTGGTGTGAAGATTGAGGATATGCTGCCACAAGCCAAGGAATACCTCTGGCTACCAGAAGCTGGAAAAGACAAGGAGAGAGCTGAGCATGGTGGCATACACCCGTAATCCCAGTGATTGAGGCTGAGGGAGGAGGATTGCAAGTTCAACTCCAGCCTCAGCAATTCAGTGAGGCCCTAAGCAACTCAGTGAGAACTTGTCTCTAAATAGAATATAAAAAAGGGCTGGGAATGTGGCTCAGTAGTAAAGCACTCCTGGGTTCAATCCCCAGTACAGGAAAAAAAAAAAAAGGACAACCCTTCCCCTGTAGGTTTCAGAGAGTGTGCAGCCCTGCTGACACCTTGATCTTGGACACACAGCCGCCAGAGCCGTGAGACATGTTTCTGTTTTTCTATGCCCCCCACCCCAAGGTGTGATTCTTTATTATAGCAGCCTTAGGAAACTAATGCAGAATGTCAGATCAACACCCAAAATTATCTGCCACTTTAAGGAGCAAAGAAACAGCAGCAAATTGCAAATTACGCACAGGGATGAATTTTAGGACAGAAAATAGTTATTTTTCAGTCCCTCTTCTGGAAAGGCCCTTTTCTACTGGCAGCAAGCTCTTCTTGAAAGACTGTGGACCCAGAACCAGGGACTATGGGTTAAGGAACCAGGCTCTAGCTCTATGAAATCATGTGATCTTTGGCCAGTAATTTGGGTTCTGGCTACCTCAGTTTTCTTTCTTTCTTTCTTTTTTTTTTTTTTTTTTTAAGAGAGAGTGAGAGAGGAGAGAGAGAGAGAGAGAGAGAGAATTTTTTTTTAATATTTATTTTTTAGTTCTCGGCGGACACAACATCTTTGTTGGTATGTGGTGCTGAGGATCGAACCCGGGCCACCCGCATGCCAGGCGAGCGCGCTACCGCTTGAGCCACATCCCCAGCCCCTCTTTCTTTTTTTTTAATCTTTATTTTATTTAGTATTTTCATGTGGTGCTGAGGATTGAACCCAGTGCCTCACACATACTAAACAAGCACTCTACCACTGAGCTACAGCCCCAGCCCACTTCTTTTTTTAACATTAATTTTTTAGTTGTAAATAGACACAATACCTTTATTTTATTTATTTATTTATTTTTATGTGGTGCTGAGGATCAAACCCAAGGCCTTGCATGTGCTAGGTGAGTGCTCTACCCCTGAGCCACAACCCCAGCCCCTCACCTCAGTTTTCTTAACTATGAAATAAGAATAATAACCTCCATGATCTTGAGAATTAAGTGAAAATGCATGTGTATTAAAATGAGCACTCACTCAGTAAAAAACAGTTCAATAAATGTGTGCTTTAGGCTTTGCTACTTGCAATCATTTCCTATCCCCTCCTTTTTTTTGGGGGGGATGCTAGGGATTGAATCCAGGACTTTGACTACTAAGCACACACTACCACTAAGCTATAACTCCAGCCAATATTCTCTGCTTTTGAAGAGATGATGAAATGGAAACCCAAAAATGGTAAAAACTTTTTGAAGATCACACAGCACTTTGGATGTAGAAGGGCTCAACAAATAATTACTATTTATGAAGGGCTTGTAAATTTGTCCTATTATTCACTATTATTCCTGTTTTCACAGATGATGTAATTGAGGCTCAGAGAAATTAAGTTGCCTAAAGTCTCAGAGAAATAGAAATCTCACCTCAGGCCTCTCTCCCTCTAATACCACAAATGATATCTTGGAAAGACTCAAAGATTTGCCTGAAGGGAATAGGATAATTATAGTAGTCTTCTCTTATTTGCAAGAGATGCATTGCAAGACCCCCATTGGATGTCTGAAACCACAGATAGTACTGAATCACACACACACACACACACACACAAACACATACACACACACACACAATTTTTTTAGGGGGTACTGAGGATTGAACCCAGGGGTGCTTAACCTTGAGCCATATCCTTAGCCCTTTTTAATATTTTATTTAGAGACAGGATCTTGCTGAGTTGCTAAGTGCCTCACTAAATTGTTGAGGCTGGCTTTGAACTTGCAATCTTCCTGCCTCAGCCTCCCAAGTCATTAGATTACAGGCATGCACCACCCTGCCCAGCTGAACCATATATATATATGTGTGTGTATACATACACACACACATACAAACATACACACACACACACACACACACATATATATATATATACATATACATACATATATATAGCACTATTTTTTCCCATATGTACATGCCTATAATAAAGTTTAATTTATAAATTAGTTATAATAAGAGATTAACAACAATAATTAATAATAATATAGAGCAATTTCACAGATGGATAAATTAGTCTTACCTGGCATCTTACACTACTTCAGCATATAATTTATTTTCTGTCATTAAGTTGAGAATTTTCACCTTTTCACTTAAAGGAAGTACTTTATGGATTTTCTCTCTCTCTCTCTCTCTCTCTCTCTCTCTCTCTTTCTTTAGATGAGAAAAATAATATTTGGTCTCATGGTTTCAGAAATCTCAGTCCATAGACTGCCCAAGGTGTGGCAGAATGTCATAGCAGAAGAGTGTGGTGAAGGAAAGTGGCTCGGGATGTGGCCATCTGGAAGCAGAGAGACAGCTCTGTTCACCAAGGACAAAATATTGGATTCTCTTGGGTATATCTGAATTGCCAGCATCACTACTCTTGAGCTTTGGGGCCATTATTAAGTAAAATTGGTATTACTTAAACACAAGCATTGTGTCTAATAACTGAGATGGCAACTAAGTGATTAACAGGCTTATTCAGCAATAAACTGGACAAAGGGGTGAGTCCCTCCCAGGCAAGACAGGACAGGACAGGGCAGGATCTCATTATACTGTTCACAACATTGCAATTTAAAATGTGTGGTTTATTTCTGGAATTTTCCATTTAATATTTTCAAATGGCAGCTGGCTGAGGAACTGTAGTTTTTCTACCATTGTTCTGGGGTTTCTCACTATTATTTCACATAGGAGCTATTGCCTGCAACTTGCTTTCATTCAAACTCAGTGCCCTAGGGGTGGCACTTTGGATGAGCATCCTGGCCTTGCATAGATCTCCTGGGCCCGGTTATATTTAGTGAGTCAGGTCACCTCCCTGAGACTCAGGCTGCAGGTAGGCAAGGACTTCTTAGTTTACTTGGCTTCAAATTTCACCACATTCTGGAAACAGTGTAGGACAGCTTACAAAAATATATGCAGAATATCAGCAAACATAAGACAGACCCACACTGAGTGATGCTTGGCCAAGTACCCTCTTCAAACAAGTGTCAAGGTCATGAAAAACAAGCAAAGACTGAGGAATAATTACAAACTGCAGACTAAGGAGAAATTAATGCTATGTGGGATCCTGGATGGGATCCAGGAATAGAAAAAAGATGGTAATGGAAAAGTTCTTGAAATTTCAGTCAGGTCTTCAGTTAATGGTAGTGTTTCATGTCATTTGCTTGCTTTTTTTCTTCTTTTTTCAGTATCAGAGATGGAACCCTGCACCTTGCACATGCTAGGCAAGCAGTCTACCACTGACTAAATCCCCAATCTTTTTAATTCTGGGGAGGGGGGTACTGGGAATTGAACTCAGGGATGCTTAACCACTGAGCCAAAGTGGTTATCACCAGCCCCCCCCCCTTTTTTTTTTATTTTGAGACAGTGTTTTGTTAAGTTGCTCAGAGCCTCGCTAAATTGCTAAGGCTGGCTTTGAACTTTAGATCCTCCTGCTTCAGCCTCCCACATCACAGCTTGTGCCATTACTGCACCCAGCTTCAGTTTTCTATTGCTGTGTAACAAATTGCTACAAATATAGTGGTTTAAAACATGTATTTATTATCTCACAGTATCCATAGGTCTGGAGTTCAGGTCCAGGCCTGGTTCAGCATGATTTTCGGTTCAGAGTTTCACGAAGTTGCAGTCAAGGTATCAGCCATACTGTAGTTCTCATCTGCTTATTGACATTTGAGCTGCCTCTGGTTGCAGGACTGAGATCCCTTCTTTTTTTAGTTGTTGACCAGGGACCATTCTTGATACCCAGAGGCCACAGAGTTCCTTGTTATGTGATAAGTGATTTACAAGCAGATAGAAGTGCATGCCCCTGCCCCAATCTCCTCCTGCTTTTATTTCTGGGTGGGGGGGGGCGGTACAGGAGGAGATTGAACTCAGAGGCACTCAATCACTGAGTCATATCCCCAGCCCTTTTTATTTTTTGAGACAGGGTCTCTCTAAATTGCTTAGGGCTTCACTACATTGCTGAGGGTGGCCTTAAGCTTTCCATCATCCTGTCTCAGCCTCTTGAGTTGCTGGGACTACAGGCATGCACGACCAAGCTGAGCAGGAGTGCAACTCTCTGACTTCTTCCATTCCCATTTCTAGACTTTCTTTAAGAGCTCACCTGAGGGCTGGGGATGTGGCTCAAGCGGTAGCGCGCTCGCCTGGCATGTGTGCGGCCCAGGTTCGATCCTCAGCACCACATACAAACAAAGATGTTGTGTCCACCAAAAACTAAAAAAAATAAATACTAAAAAATTCTCTCTCTCTCTCTTAAAAAAAAAAAAAAAAGATACAAACCACATTGGGCATGGTGGCAAATGCATGTAATCCAAGTGATTACTCGGCTTAAAAAAAAAAAAAAAGAGCTCACCTGATTAGGTCAGTCCCACCTAGGCTAGGCCTTTTCTGTTAACTCAACAAAGTAAGCATTATATCTACAAAAATCCCTTTTGTCATATAAAGTAACATAATCACAAGAAGTACCCTCTCATATTTATAGGTCTTGCCCCTTCTCAAGATAGTGGATTATAGCTGGGTATGGTGGTACAAACCTGTAATCCCAGAGGCTAGGGAGGCTGAGGCAGGAGAATCTCAAGTTCAAAGGTAGCTTCAGCAAATTAGTGAGATTCTATCTCTAAATAAAATATTAAAAGGGGCTGGGGATGTGGCTTAGTGGTTGAGTGCTCCAGGGTTCAATCCCCAGTACCCAAAAAAAAAAAAAAAAAAGATAGTGGATTATACAAGGCTGTGAATCATTGCTGATAATTTTAGAGGTATATAGTTTTCAGTTTCTTCTTATTTTTTTGTTGCTAGACATGGAACCCACAAATGCTGAGTCTGTACTCTACCTCTGAGTTACACCCCCAGCCTAATATCTTTATTTTTAAAAAATAATTTATTTATTTATTAAATTTTTTAGTTGTAGATGAACACAACACCTCTATTTTATTTATTTTTATTTGATGCTGAGGATTGAACCCAGTGCCTCACACATGCTGGGCAGGTGTTCTACCACTGAGCTACAACAACAGTCCTCTGTATCTTTTTTATAATGCATGTGGATTACTTTAGCCTTTATTTCTTTATTTTTTGTGTGGTGCTGAGGATTGAACCCAGGGCCTCGCACGTGCTAGGCAAGCGCTCTGCCACTGAGCCACAGCCCCAGACCTGGATTAGATGAAAGATAGAAGTGCTGGTGCATAAAGTCTTTTTTTCTCATGAGTCTCCACTGAAAGGAGGCTGAATGAAACTGTCAGCTAAATCTCTACAATAAAGACAGTCAGAGCTCCCTGGGGCTGTTACTTATGACAGTTGTGGTGCAGGATGCTGGCTTCATGCCAATGTGTAGTGAAAGTAATTCTGAAAGTAGCCAGAAATGAAAGAATGAAAGGGCAGTTTTTGGCAGAGGAATCACAATCTAAAATTCACTCATGGCATTTGTATGATGAGTTGATTTAATCTGGGTGCTACATTTGGATCTTCAATGTCCTCCCAAGGCCCTTATGCTAAAGGCTTAGTCCCTGCGCTAGGGGAGTATGAAGCCGTGGAGTACTTGTCTAGATTTGCGAAGCCCTGGATTTGACCCCAGCACTGCAAAAACAAAACGAAACCAACAACAAAGAAACATACAAAGGCTTAGTCTCCAGCCTGAAGCATTTGGAAAGTAGTGGAACTGTTTAATAGGTAGGGCCTAACGGGAAGTCTTCTGGTCATTAGGAACATGCCTTTGAAGAGGGAAATGGGACCCTCTCATTCCTCCTCTATCTTCTCTTACATCCTGGTCATAAGGTGAATAGCTTTACTCCACTACATTCTCTCTGCCCTAATTTATCAGAAATTGATTACCTATGGTATTTTGTTACAGTAACAGAAAACTGACTAACACACTGGAGTTCATAGACATGCTTTGGATGGGTCTTTCCATGAACCCCCTAAAACATGCAAAATTGTTTATATATATGTACTCCCTTGAGGAGTGAGGTACTTTGATTCCATTGTTTCTGACTTTAAAAGATGGAAGAATTATTGCTCTGTAGCAGGGTTTTTTTTTTTTTTTAACTTTGGCTTTATTGTCACTTTGATCTGGATAGGTCTTTGTTGTTTGTGTGGAGGTATCATGTGCATTTTAGGTTGTTTAATGGCACATCTAGCTTTTATCTGTAGAAGGCAGGAACATCCAGTTGTGACCATCAAAACAGTCTTTAGACATGGCCAAATGTCACCTATGGGACAGAGATCACCTTTGAGAATCCCTGAGCTTCTGAAGATTGGAGGAACAAAATGTAAATCAGGTGAGCTATGGATTAAACTAGTCCTAGATACAAACTGCGACATAACTATATGTAATTTGGGTAAATTATAATCATAATTTACCCAAATTACAATTTTGGGTAAATGACTTTATTTCAGCCTTATCTAATTTCTTGACATATAAACTGATAATAACCAAAAATCATCCCCTGCTACACCCCCAGCACTAGTGATGGAACTCAGGATCTCACATGTTAGGCAAGCACTCTGTTACTGAGCTAAATCCTAACCTGTTTTGTTTTTATTTTGAGACAAGGTCTAAGTTGCCCAGGCTATCCTCAAACTTTAAATCCTCCTGTCTCATCCTCCACAGCAGTAGCTCAACTAGGTGTGTCAGTAAGGGATTTCTGGGTAACTGGGATTACAGATGTGCACCATCATGCCAATAGGATTTTTAAAGCATGCAGAACACTTCACATTTTTTTTTTTGTACTAGGGATTGAACTCAAGGGTGCTTAACCACTGAGCCACAGCCTCAGCCCATTTTTTTTTTTTTTTTTTTTTTTTTTTTGAGACAGGTCTTGGTAAGTTGCTCAGGGCCTTGCTAAATTGCTGATGCTGGCTTTGAATCTGTGATTTTCCTGCTTTAGCCTCCGGAGCCGCTGGGATTATAGGCATGCTCCATCATGCCTAGCTACTTCACAGGGTTTTGTATGGTAAGCAATTATATATGATCACTATTAATATTGTCCAGACCACAGCTAAGACTGTAACCATTTCCTCACATCTTTCCCTCATTCATTCCAGAGATATTTATTATGTGGTATCTGTGTGTATCAGATTTTGATGTGCTCAACCTGAATTATTCATGAGAAGGATCACTTGAGCCTAGGAGTTCAAAGGCAGCCTGGGCCGCATAATGAGAGCCTGTCAAAAAAAAAATATCAACACACATACATAAAATAAATAAGTAATCCCCACCCCCAAAATTATTCTTCAATCTCTACCTGGTAACTATTATGTATTTTTTTATTCTTTGTAAAGGGAATTTTAAATATCAATGATTTTTCATCATATCTATTTTTATTCTTGGCCCTCCTTTATGAGATCCAGAACCTTCCTGGACGTCCTCCAGGAATTTTAAATTGGGTATGTTTTGCCAATTAGCTCAGCAACTAGCACTTAGTCTTCTATAAAAATGAGTGGTTATACTGGTCACTGATGTTTCTTAGCCCCTGCTGTTTGATCCACTTTTTTTTTTTTTTTTGCTGCTCCTCAGTGGTTTCTCAAATTCACTTATTTTCGGACAGCCTCCTTAGCCCTGGGTTAAAAGACCTGATTTTTCTTCCCCGTGGGGAGCCCAGAGGAGAATCCAGCCTGGTTCTCCTACCTGCAGGGAAAAATTGAAGGCATGAAAATGAAGACACTCCTACACCAAGTCCATAGTTCCCTGAGCAGTTTGGTGGCAGGAATTTGCTAGTGGTATGAAGGACATAAAATTTTGCAATAGCAGCCTCCATTGGGTGAGCCAGTAAATGATTCCTGGGGTCCTGGCTGGTGCTTCCTGGCACTGCGGGGGTGCAAAGGAGCAAAATTTATGCTATTAGCACAGTTATAACACTGTGTCTGCTGAATATTTCAGAACTGAGGTTCAGGGTATCTTAAAGCTGCAGATAGAAGAATTTAGAAGCCTCAATCAGGGCAGCACAGTGGGTAATATCAGCAGGCTCTGGTGGGGTAGACCTGGGTTTGAACCCTAACTTTGCCTCCTATTCTAGGTGATAGTCTGCAAGAGACTCTATTATGCTGAGCCTCAATTTCTTCATCTATAGAGTAAGGGTGATGCTACCACAACTAACACTTCTGGAGTGTTACTATTCAGTCAGAACACATGCAAGTTGTCTCTGTTCCACCACTAAAAGCTGTTTTAAAATTGAATTAAAGCTGAGTCTAGTGTGTCCAAGGATGTAATCTCAGCTACTCAGGAAACTGAGGCAGAAGGATCACTTGAGCCAAGGAGTTCTGGGTTAGCCTGGAAAAATAGCAAGATTCTATCTAAAAATTAAAAAAAATTTAAAAAAATATAAAAAAGCATACCCTTCTTATTCACGTTATATCTCTTGATGACGTTAAAAAATACACCTGCACATGGTTAAAAACAAATCATAGAGGGTATAACATGAAATACATTTCTTTTTTTTTTAAACCAGGAATTGAACCCAGAAGTGCTTAATCATTCAGCCACATCCCCAGCCCCCCTTCCCACCCCCCACCCCCTTTTTTTTTGAGACAGAGTCTCACTATGTTACCTAGGGCCTCGCTAAATTGCGAGGCTGGCTTTGAATTTGCGATCCTCATGATATATATTTTCATTTCCCGCCCCACACTTTTTTTTTTTTTAAACTGGGAGTTAAACTCATCTACATCCCCAGCCCTTTTTATTTGTTTTATTTATTTTTGAGATGGAGTCTCAATAAGTTGTTCGGGCTTGCGTTTAGTTGCTGAGTCTGGCTTCGAATTTGGGATACTCTTGTCTCCTGTAATCCCAGCCTCCTCCAGAGCGGCCGGGATTACAGGTGTGCGCCACTCCACCAGCCTTCCCACCCTTTTTGTTCTACAAACAGAGCAATTTAATAGAATTCAACCTAGTATGTGCCAGTTTCTGCTCTAAGGCTTTATATGTAACTAAACACTCTGAAATTCATCTGCTCCATGAAGTAGATACAGTCATTACTCCCCTTTGGCAACTGTAATTCTTTTACAGAGAAGCAGAAGGATCAGGCGGGAAAGGGCCGGCAACCTACTAGGCCTCCAGAAGGGTTGTAAAAGTTTGACAAACATAGAAGTGAGTAAGTCGTTAAGTGCTACATAGAAATATTCGCCGGGTGTCCGAAACGCGCTCCCTCGGGGCGCCGCTTACGGCGCGTACTTTGTTGGACCGCAGTATCTCTTTGATCTGGGAGCGACTCATTCCAGAGCCGCAGGGACCTGTCTCTACCTAGGTTCCCGGGAAAGGCGCGCGGCGTTACGCCGTCTCAACCAGTCTTGCTAGAGTAGGCGTGCCCTCTAGGAACAAAAGCGTTCGGAGTGACTGCTGCTGTAGCCACTCAACGCTGAGCACAGGTCAGCGCCTCCCGGCAGAGTTAAACTTCCAATTGGTGGAGTCGCCCTAAAAGAGGCGGGACGAAGTTAAAGTCCTGTTTTCTTTGGAGTTGTCAACCAATCAAGGCGTCTGGGAAAGAACTGACGTGTTAGGTTGAGACGTGTGTAGCGTTCGGGGAAGCCTGAGGGCGGGGCGGGGAGCAGGCTGGGAGCTGCGGGCCGGGTACGCTTCCCGCGGGCGCGCGGAGCGAGGACGGTGACAGCCACGCGCGCGCGTGCGTGCCCTGCTGCGGCGCGGCCCCGCGACCCCCGTCGGCACCCCAGAGGCGCGCCGGGTCTGGGCGGCCGCTGTCTAGGATTCTTGTTCCCGGGCGTGCCCGGCGTCCCCGACTCCAGTCTCGGAGTGTCGGGCCTCGCCCGCCCCGTCGGCTCCTGCTAGCGTCTGCCCCTTGTCGCCGTCAGGGCCTGCCCCCCAACTCCCCTTTTTCGCTCTGGGGGCAGGGTCCTCGCGGCCCATGCTGGCCGCTGGGGACCCACGCAACCCAGCTCGCTCTTGGGCCGGCCAGCCGGCCACCATGGTGGCCCTGAGGCCTGTGCAACTCCTCCAGGGGGGCTAACAGGTCCAGAGCACAGGCTTTGGGGCGCGAGGGTCCCAGGCCTGAGCCCCGCGCCATGGCCGGGGCCATCGCTTCCCGCATGAGCTTCAGCTCGCTCAAGAGGAAGCAGCCCAAGACGTTCACAGTGCGGATCGTCACCATGGACGCCGAGATGGAGTTCAATTGCGAGGTAACTGGCCAGTAGCCCCGACGGGCTGAGGCGAAGGGAGCCCCGCTGAGTCCCCGCATCCGGCACCTACTGGGGAGCCCGGGTCGCGGTGACAGTCGAGATGGAAGCTTAAGGGATTCTGTTTTATTCTCCTCTGGGCATTGATAGAGACCGTGAGAACCGGAAGGGGCCATACAGGCCCAAATCCACAAGTTAAAGCTAATTACTGCTTTTTCGCTTGGGGCTCTTTCGCTTGGGTTTAGCATTTCTAAGGGTTATTTTCATTCATTGTTATTGGTGGAGGCTGGAAGCTTCCGTGGTAGAGAATTCTGGTTTACAGTGTCAGGTTTTAACTTAAACTCAAGGGAGTTGTCCCCCACCCCAGGTAATGTTATAGATCCCAGGTATTGGTATCACTAAGTTACTTAGGGCCTCACTAAATTTCTGAGGCTGGTCTTGAATTTGTAATCATTATGCCTCAAACTATTTAGCCTGGGACTACCGTCGGGCAAAACCAGCAAACAAACAAAAAGCTCAAAAAGCTCTTTAAGAGAGAGTATCTAATACTTTCCATACAGTGTCCAGCCTGATATAACAACTATCACTTTGTTGAAGGGTCAGGTACTCACTTTTTTTTTTGTACTGGAGATTAAACCCAAGGGCTTAACCACTGAATCACATGTCACATGCCCATCCCTTTTTATTTTTTAATTTTGAGAGAGGATGTAGCTAGGTTGCTTAGGGCCTTGCTAAATTGCTGAGGTTGGCTTTGAATTTGCGATCCTCCTGCCTCAGCCTCCTGAATTGCTGGGATTATGGGTGTTTGCCACCCCTGACATTCATACTTTAACCTTCACAATAACTCGGTGAGGCAGGTACCTGTAACATTGTAGAATATGTATTTGGTCTGATTTCCTGGCATACCACAACTAAAGTCTTTGGAATCTCTGATGTGATAAGTGGCTTTTTGTATGGTAATGAATTGACTAGGTAGCTCCTATCTTGATAGGAGCTGATCACAAGGAAGACCAAGGAACCATTAGAGGATTGGAGTTTTTCAGCTCCACCTAACCTGGAGGAGGGGAGAGGGGCTAAAGGTATTTGGCTAAAGATGTAATCAATCATTCTTGTGTAATGAAGCCTCCATAACCCCTTAGAAGAACAGGATGTATAGAGCTTCCAAATCTTCAGCTTCCAGCTGAAGCTGCAAGGGGTTCCTAGGAGGTGGTGTCCTACCTAGGAAAGGGCATGGAAGCTCTGTGCCTCTTCCCACATGTCTTGTGTTTTTTCATCTGTTGCCCTTACAATATCCTTTTTAATAAATAGGTAAACATAAATGTTTCCCAGAGATTGGTGAAGTACACCCCAAAGAGAGGTGGTGTGAACTCTGATTTATATCTGATTGGTCTGAAGCACAGGTAGAACATCCTGGGGCCCGGAGCAGTGGTGAACACCTGTAATCCCAGCATCTCAGGAGGCTGAGGCAGGAGGATCACGAATTCAAAGCCAGTCTTAGCAAAAGCAAGACGCTAAGCAACTCAGTGAGACTGTCTCTAAATAAAATACAAAATAGGGCAGGGATGTGGCTCAGTTGTTGAGTGTCCTTGAGTTCAATCCCCAGTACCAAAAACAAACAAAAAAATTCAGGGGCAAGTGATTGGCTACTATGGGGGAGACAGTCTGTGGGACTGAGACCTCAACCTGTGGGATCTGAATTGCCTCTAGATTGAGTTCTCTAGGTAAACAATATCAGGATCGAATTGAATTAGAGGACATCCAGCTGGTGTCTGCTGCAGAAAAGAATTGACTAATTGATTAGTTACTCATGAAGGAAATCCCGACAAACACACACCACACACTTCTCTCTCTCTCTCTCTCTCTCTCTCTCTCTCTCTCTCTCTCTCTCTCTCTTTCTCTCTCTCTTTCTCTCTGGTACTGGGGATTGAATCCAGGGGCACTTAACCATTGAGCAACATTTCCAGGCCTTTTTATTTTTTATATTGAGACAGGGCCTTACTAAGTCGCTTAGGCTGGCCTCAGACTTGTGCTTCTCCTGTCTTAGACTCCTGAGTCACTGGGATTACAGGTGTGCACCACCATGCCTGGCTCTTACATACTTCTTGGTGATCAGAGGTCACATAAATCTTCTGTGTTTATTGTTGGCATAGAAAAAACACTGGTATTTTGCCTGTATCTACAAAATACCACAAAGATTTTTTTTTTTGTACCAGAGCTTGCACCCAGAGGTGCTTAACCACTGAGCCATATTCCCAGCCCATTTTTTATATTTGATTTTGCGACAGGGTTTCTCTGAGCCTCACTATGCTACTGAGGCTGGCTTTGAACTCCCAATCCTCCTGCCTCAGCCTGTGAGAGGCTGGGATTACAGGCGTGCACCACTGTGCTTGGTAGATTTTGGACTAAGTAATTTGAGTCTTTACTACTCAGTTTGGTTCATGGATCAGTAGCATTGGCAGCAGTAACTTAAGTCAGGGGTTGGCAGACTTTTTCCGTATAGTAGGGCCACATAGTCAAGCTTCTCAACTTTGCAGGCCATAGGATCTCTGCTGGATTTACTCAGCTCTTCAATTCTGTTGTTATACACAAAAGCAGCCTTAGACCTGATTGGAATTCCAGCATGATGGTGTTAAGGAGCTCCATTGACCCATTTTCTTGCAAAACTGGTGAAAATTATTAACAACTATTTAAACCCTTTGGAAATGTCCAAAGGTAAAACAGCAAATGGTGATATATTTATTTAAGAAAAAAGTATGAAAATTGGTAAGAAAGGTGAGAGGCAGTGGTGTTTGGACCAAGATTACTCTTTTCTTAGAACTTCACTGTTTCTCATCTTAACCAGACTTATTTGTTGCTGAGGCTAAGTCCTGGGTGATTGCATCTCAGAGATGGGGCTCCCTTCTTCCAGTTAGTCCCTATTTGTGGAACAGGGCTTGGCATATTGAAATAACTTCAGCCCTAACTGCTTTTGTCTCCATCCTGGATTATGAGGGGTTAGTTCCACAGCAGGATAGGCAAGCTGAGACCTTGAGCTAGTGTGTCCCCACCTGTCCCCCTCCATGAAGTACTTAGTCCTAGAGTCAGGGATATCACTCACAGAGAAGCTTGCCATGGGCCCCTTCCCCATCCCCATATCCCTGGCTCAGGGATTTTGGCTGAGAGTAGAAGCTGGCATTAAAACAGAGAGCTCCTGGTTGGGGTATAGCTTAGTGATAGAGTGCCTGCAGGGTGCCTTGGGTCCAGTCCCTAGCACCAAAACCCAACCAACCAACCAAAAACCCAAAGGAAGTAACTTCATCTGCAAAGCAGTGTGGAGCAGTTTATACACACTTGAAAATAGTGGAAAAATTTGAAGTTCTGCAAGCATCACAGGTTGGGCAGACAGGGCAGTGGGTGTAGGTGAATATCTGGGTGGCAAATGGTGGGTGGCAAGTGGAAGAAAATGCTGCACAATTCACAACAGCTAAACTGGAACCAACCTAGATGCCCTTCAACAGATGAATGGATAAAGAAAATGTGATTTTATATATATATATATGATGGAATATTACTCAGCCTGAAAGAAGAATGAAATTATGGCATTTGCAGGCAAATAGATGGAACTATAGAATATCATGCTAAGTGAAATAAGCCACTCCCCCAAAATCAAAAGCCGAATGTTTTCTCTGATAAGCTGATGCTGATCCATAGTGGGGCTGGGGGATAGAAGAATGAAGGAATTATGGTTTGTGCAGAAGGGAGGAGCTGTGGGATAGGAGGATGGTAGAATGAGACAGACATTATTACCCTATATACATATGTGATTGCACTACTGGAGTGACTCTGCACCATGTACAGCCAGAAGAATGAGAAGTTGTGTTCCATTGGTGTACAATATGTCAAAATGCATTTCACTGTCATGCATAACTAACTAATTAGAACAAATAAAAAAATTAGAAGTTAAAAAAAGAAAGAAAGAAAAATGCCGTGGATGAAGGTAGTTGAACTTTGCAATGGATCTGGAGTACATATAGGGAAAAGAGAACATAGATAAGGACAAGCAGTTGAGGTCCCATTTCCTAAGTGGAGAGTTCTCAGCTAAGGTCCCTCCCCAGCCTGCCTCCCTAATTCCTAGAGATTTATGGCTTAGTACCCTCAACCCAAATTATTCATATTTAACATGAGCCTTTTCACTATATTTTATGCCCTAATCACTAAAAAAAACCCACAAAATGAAATTCCCAGCACCAACCTCTTCTCTAACACAGCCATGATACCCAAATAACTTTCTAACCCCAAATCAACCCAAAACTTACCTTAACTCAAACCCATCACCACCCTGACCACCACTCACCTTCACCCTCACCCCAGACTACTTATCCTGACACCTAACACCAATCTCATTTCTAAATCCCAAACCTTCATTCTTTTATTTTTAATTTTTGTTGTTGTCATAGGTGGGCACAATATCTTTATTTTATTTATTTTTATGTGGTGCTGAGGATTGAACCCAGTGCCTTACATGTGCCAGGCAAGAGCTCTATCACTGAGCTACAACCCCAGCCCCCAAAACTCTAATCCTAACTCTAAGCTTCACACTCACCTTTTTCCTCTGCCTCATCCCAACCCATTTTTAAAAATTCATTTATTTACTCTGATTTGTTATATATGACAGTAGAATGTATTTCAATTCATAGTACACATATACAGCACAATTTTTCATGTTTCTGGCTGTTCACAAAGTAGAGTCCCACCATTCGTGTCTTTATACATGTACTTAGGGTAATGGTGTCCATCTCATTCCACCATCTTTCCTACCCCTATGCCCATTCTCTTCCCTTCCCTCCCCTTTGCCCTATCTAAAGTTCCTCCATTCCTCCCATGCTCCCCTTGCCCATCCCCATTATGGATTAACATCCTCATATCAGAGACAACATTCAGTCTTTGCCAACCCAATCTTGAACATTCAAAAAAAAGAGCAATTGGGAGGAGATTTGTGAATTTAATATTAATATAGCTTAGACAGAAAGTGTTTCATTTTGCAGGAAATAATAAGGAAACAAGACAAAGGGGAGGAGCCCTTCTGGGGTTAGAACAAATATCAAATATTGACCTCGGAAACAGTTCCCTCAAAACAATCATAGTTTGATAGGATTAGTATGTATAATAAGTTATGCCTTGGGCATTGTTGAAAATAATAGATCAATAAGCCACAATGAATGTAGTCATGGGAAGGAGAGAAGAGAGCCCTTCTAAAGCCACTGTCATACCAAAGGGACTATGGGCGAACCTAAAGCTTTGGGAACCCAAAGCTACACCTCCTTAATGCTATGTGGGTGAAATAGATTTTGTTAAAATAATCTAGTCAGTCATTGAACTAATAGACAAGCAAATAATAAGGTCTGGAGAGGGCGTTCCAGTCCCTGGAGTTGTTGCAGTATATTATCTGAAATGTCCAATTTCCAACCAAAAATTATGAGTCATACAAAGAAACAAGAAAGTAAGACTTATACAGTGGAACGAATCTGGCAATAGAAATTGCTTGTGATCATCCCCCCCCCCAAAAAAAAAAAAAAAGAAATTGCTTGTGAGAGTGAATGGAGGCTAGATTTAACAAAAAAAGTCTTCAAATAAGTCATTATAGGGGTGAGTATGGTAGTGCACACCTGTAATCCCAGCAGCTCAGTAGGCTGAGGCAGGAGGATCACAAGTTCAAAACAGCCTTGCCAACTTAGTGAGGTCCTAAGCAATTTAGGAAGACCCTGTCTCAAAACTAAAATGTAAAAAGGGCTGGAGATGTGGCTCACTGGTTGAGTGCCCCTGGGTTCACTCTTGGGTACTAGAAAACAAAAACTAACCCCTCCAAGTCATTATAAATGTGTTCACAGGACTAAAAGAAAGCATGATGACAAAGAAGTAAAGGAAATTATGATTCTGTTGCATCAAATGGAGAATTATTAGCAAAAAGATAGGAATTATAAAAGAGAGCCAAATGAAAATTCTGGAGTTGAAAGTACAATAACTGGAATAAAAAATTCACTAGAGGAACTCAATAGTAAATTTGAATTGGCAGAAGAAAGAATTAGTGAATTTGAAAATAGATTAATAGAGATTATGAAAGTTGACATGTGGGGAAAAGAAAATAATGAAGATAAATGAGCAGAACCTCTAGAAATGTGGGAAATCATTAAGCACAACAGTGAGTGCATAATGAGAGCAGCAGGAAGAGAAAAAGGAGCAGAAAAAAATTTGAACAAACTATGGCTGAAATGTCTCCAGTTTTTAAAATTTTTATTTGTTCTTTTTAGTTATACATGACAGTAGAGTATACTTTGATGTATTTATATAAGCATGGAGTTTATCTAATTCTCCAGGTTTTATTTTTTATTATTTTCTATTATTTTTAACTCAGGGGCACTCAACCACTGAGCCACATCCCTGCTCTATTTTGTATTTTATTTAGAGACAGGGTCTCATTGAATTGCTTAGCACCTCACTTTTGCTGAGGTTCACTCTGAACTCATGATCCTCCTGCTTCAGTCTCCTGAGCCTCTGGGATTAGAGGTATGTACCACTGTGCCCACTATTCTCCAGTTTTTTTTTTTAAACATCTGTATATTTTTAGTTGTAGATGGACACACACCTTTATTTTATTTATTTATTTATTTATTTATTTATTTTTTATGTGGTGCTGAGGATTGAACCCAGTGCCTCACACATGCTAGGCAAGAGCTCTACCACTGAGCCGCAACCTCATTACAAACTCCTATTCTCCAGTTTTTTAAAAATAATAACTATACATTTGGAAAGCCAGAAAGCTCAGTGAACTCTGAGTAGGATAAATTCAAAGAGATCCACAAAAATATACATCTAGTAAAAATGCTGAAAGTCAAAGACAAGAAGAAAAACTGGAACGTGTAAAGAGAAAAACAGACTCATTAGAGGGGAGCCTAGTAATTTTAACAGCTGACAGAAGAAAAATCCTATCAACTGAAAATCATGTGTCTACAAATGATTACAGAAGCTGATATTGAGGAAAAGGACATCTCAAAATGAAGGTGAAATGAAATCTTAACAGTTTTTTGTTTAAAAACTGAGAGAATTTTTTTTTGTTCAAAGACCTGCCTTGCAAGAAAATTTTAAGGGAATTCTTCAGGCTGAAAGCAAATGACCTCAGACAGTAATTTAAATTCATAGGTAAAAATAGCATTGGTAAGGGTAATCATTATAATTATAAAAGAATGTAAATGCAGGGCTGAGGTTGTGGCTCAGTGGTTGAGCGCTTGCTTAGCATGTGTGAGGTACTGGGTTTGATCCCCAGTACCACATAATAAATAAATAAACAAAATAAAGATATTTAAAAAATATAAATGCATATCTTCCTGCTTTCTTCTCTTAACTGGATTTAAGAAACAATTATATAAAATAAATGTACATAATGTACTATTGGCTTATAATGGGTAGAAATGTAATGTACCTGTAATATATTTGCCAGTAACAACACAAAAGAAATGGGTGTGAGCAGAGATATCAATGGACTAAGGAAATGGCTATAGATAGATGGTGAGGCAATAATTATGACAATGAATTATTGGGTATGTAAATTTAATAGATGTACTGTATAGATGTCCAACAATAATATCCTTCAAAAGGGGAAAGGGAATGGAATTTTACAGAAGTATAATTTTTTTTATTCTTTTTGGTACCATGGATTGAATCCAGGCATGCTTTACCATTGAGCTACATTCCCAGCCCTTTTTATTTTATTTTTTATTTATGAGATAGGGTCTCACTAATTTTCTGAGGGTCTTGCTAAGTTACTGAGTCTGGCCTCAAACTTGTGATCCTCCTATCTTGGCCTCCCAAGTGGCTGGGATTACTGATGTTTGCCACAGTGCCCAGCTAGGTGTAATGTTTTATATGTTGGTGAAACTAAACTAGTGTAAATCTGAAGTTGACTCTGATAAGTTTGGATTATATGTAAATGCTAGAACAACTACAAAAAAAATCTAAAAATATAATGAAATAATCATTGAAAATTTTAAATATTTTATTAAAAATATTCACTTAAAGTAAGATCAAGGAGTGGAGCTGGGATAGTGGCTCAGTGGAAGAGCACTCGCCCAGCACAGGCGGGACCAGGGTTCATTCCTCAGCACCACATAAAAAAACAAAGGCATTGTGTTGTGTTCATCTACACCTAAAAATAAATATTAAAAAAAAAGATCAAGGAGTAATGGAGGTATAGAGGAACAACAACAACAAAAGACATGAAACAGAGAAGAAATAGAACTGCAGTTGATGATAAATAATAGACAGCTGAAATAGATTCCTTAAAAGAAAGAAACTGCCAAAATTGACTCAAGAAGAGAGAACAGGGGCTGGGTTGTGACTTAGTGGTAAAGTGCTTGCCTGGCACATGTGAGGCACTGGGTTTGATCCTTAGTACCACATAAAAATAAATAAACAAACAAATAAACAAATGAAGGTGTTGCATCTCCAATTTAAAAAATAATTTAAAAAGGAGACCATCTGAATATACCAATAACAAATGAAGAATTTGAATTAGTAACAAAAAACTACCTACAAAGAAAATTTCAGGGTCTACCCTTTAGAGACTCATCTAGCTTGACCACTGAAATCTACAAAACAGTTCAGGAAGAAGTAGTACAGTTTTTCACAAACTCTTTAAAAACATTGAGTTGGAGCAAGCACGTCTCAAATAAATTCATTTTATTTTTTTGGTATCAGTGATTGAATCCAGGGGTGCTAAACACTGTGCCACATCCCTAGCCCTTTTCATTTTTTATTTTGAGACAGCGTCTTGCTAAATTGCTTAGGGCCTTGCTCAATTGCTGAGGCTGGCGTTGAACTTTCAATCCTCCTGCCTCAGCCTCTTAAGTTGCTGGGATTGCAGTTGTGGTGCCACTGTGCCCAGCTCAAATAATTATGTGAGACTGGCTTTACACGAATACCAAAACCAGATAAGTACATCACAAGAAAACCATAGACCGAAATCTCTTATGAATGTGGAAATAAAATCCTAACAAAACTAAACAACAAAAAACCTAGCAAACTGAATCCAGCAATGTATAAAAAGAATTATATACCACAAATAACTGGAATTTATTTCATGACTACAAGGATGGTTTAACATTGGAGAAATCAATTAATGTAAATAATATAATGCATCAGTAAAATAAAAAATAAAAATAACATGATCATCTTAGTAGACACAGAAAAAGCACTTGTCAGAATCTATCATGTTTTTCATGATAATGTACTCAACAAATAGAAGGGAAGTTTTTTTTTTTTTTTTTTTTTTGGTACCTGGATTGAATCCTGGGATGCTTAACCATTGAACCTTTTTATTTTTTTGAGACAGGTTCTTGCTAAATTGCTTAGGGTCTTTGCTAAGTTGTTGAGGCTAGTCTTGAACTTGCAATACTTCTGCTTCAGCCTCCTGAGTTGCTGGGTTGACAGGTGTGCACCACTATGCCCATAGAAGGGAATTTCTTTAACCTGATAAACAGCAGCGATGAAGAACCCACAGCTAACATCATATTTAATGATGAAAGACAGTACTAGAGTCTAATACTCACATGTCTTAGGCGTGCAATACTTTTTTTGTGTTTTTTTTTCCTTTCATTTTTTTTAAGACTGTATGCTTATCCTCTAAAATCAGGAATAAGACAAGGATATCCATTTTTTTCTTCATTCCTGGGAATCAGACTTAGGGCCTTGCATATGCTAGGTAAGCCCCCTATCACTGAGCTATATTCCCAGCTTAGATATCTAGTCTTACCAGTTCTATTCAACATTGTACTGGAGGTTTTAACTAAAGTACTTAGCAAGAAAACTCAATACATGGTACCCAAACTGGAAAAGAAGAAGCAAAACTGTGTTTACAGATGACATGATGCTGTAGAAAGACTGTAGAAATCCAGGAAAACTATTAAAACTAATGAGTTCAGCAAGGTTGAAGGCTTAAAAAATCAATATGAAAAAATTAGTTGTTGATTCTGTACAATTGCAATGAATAATACTTAGAAATACTTTTAACAAAAGAAGGGCAAAATTTAGCTTTTAAAACTATAAAAACTTTTTTTTTTATTTGGTCCTGGGCATTGAACTCAGGACTTTACACATGCCAGGCAAACATTGTACCACTAAGCTACATTCCAGCATCTTAAATTTTATTTTGAGACAGGGTCTTACTAAGTTGCCTAGCTTGACTTCAAACTTGGGATCTTTCTTTCTCTGCCTCCCAAGTAACTGGGATTACAGGCATTTTTCAGTGTCAAGTTGGTAGTATTATAATTTACGTATTTAATGCAAAATTTTAAAAAAATTGACAAGCCAATTCTAAAATTCATATGGAATTTCAAGGAACCCAGAGTAGCTAAAAAGCAATCTTGAAACAGAACAAAGCAAGAAGACTCACATTTTCCAAATTCAAAATTTACCAAAAATTTATCATAATCCAGACAGTGTGGTACTGGTGTAAGGATAGGCATATAGATTAATGGAACACAATCGAGAGTCCAGAAATAAATCCATTGGTCTGTTGTCAATTGTTTTCTTGCTAAGGGTGTCAAGACCATAGAGTGGGGGAAAGTAAGTGGTACTGAAACAACAGAAGAGCCTCATGCAAAAGAATGAAATTATACCTTTATGCCATGTATAAAACATTAGCTCATAATGAATCAAAGATATAAAAGTATGAGCTAAAACTATGAAACTCTCTTTTTGGGGGGAGGCACGGTATAGGGGATTGAACCCAGGGCACTCGACCACTGAGCCACATCCCCAGCCCTAATTTGGGTTTTATTTAGAGACAGGGTCTCACTGAGTTGCTTAGCCCCTCGATTTTGCTGAGGCTGGCTTTGAACTGGTGATCCTCCTGTTTCAGCCTCCTGAGCCGCTCGGATTACAGTTTTGTGCCATCATACCTGGCTAAAACTATAAAACTTTTAGAAGGAAATATAAGGATACATCTTTATGTCTTTGAATTTGGCTTACATATATATATTTTTTTAGATATGACAGCAAAAGCATAAGCAATAAAAAGAAAAAATAGATAAACTGGACTTGAGCAAAATTAAAACTTTTTACTTCAATGGCCATCATTAAATAAGAATACAGTAGCAAATTATATATATATATATGTGTGTGTGTGTGTGTGTGTGTGTGTGTGTGTATATATATATATATATATATATATATATATATATATATATATATATATAATATATATTTTTATACTGAGAATGGAACTCAAGGGCACTCAACCACCAAGCCACATCCCCAGCCCTATTTTGTATTTTTTTTTTTTTTTTTTTAGAGACGGGGTCTCACTGAGTTGCTTAGCGTCTTGCTGTTGCTGGGGCTGTTTGAATTTACAATCCTCCTGTCTCAGCCTCCTGAGTGGCGGGGATTACAGGTGTGCGCCACCACGCCCAGTGCAAATTATGTTTTATCTCAAACATACAAATCATGCTTTAGCATATGCGAGCCCTGAGTTCAATTTCCAGTAGCTCAAAGCAAACAAACAAAATAAAAACCTTACAGTTTAATATTATTTAATAATAAAAGAAGGAAATAACCCAATTTAAAAATGGCCAATGGTTCTAAATACACAGTTCTTCAAGGAAGATAATATAGTCAATAAAACACATGAAAAGATGCTCTATATGTAGGAAAATGGAAATCAAAAACACAATGAGGACTTTATCATAATAGAGCTAACCCCTAAGATGTTTGGAATAAAAAAATCATGTTGTATTGGCCAGAATGTGAAGAAGCAACCACTTTGGAAAATGGTCTGGCAGTTCTTCAATTGAACATGGAGTTACTGTATCACCTAGTAATTTCACTCGTAGATATCTACCCAAGAGAAATGAAGCCATGCCAGAGAAACTTGTGCATGTACAGAAGCATAATTCACAATAGCCAAAAGGTAGAAACAGCTCTGATGTCTATCAACTGATGAATGGATACATAAAACATGGTATATCAATACAATGGAATAATATTTGACAATAAAATAAAATGCTATATCAATACATGCTACAACATGGATGGACCTTGAAAACATTATGTAAGTGAAAGAAACCAGTCACAAAAGAACATGTTGTATGATTCCTTTCATAATGCAAATCTAGAAATGGGATATTTGTAGAGACAGACTGTAGATTTGTAGTTGCTTAGAACAGGAAGAGTGGATGGGGACATAGCCATGGTAGCTAAAAGCTAGGAGTTCCCTCCCCCTTTTTTATAGCATATATTTTTTAGTTGTAGTTATATAAAATAAAGGTGGACACAACACCTTTATTTTATTTTCATGTGGTGCTGAGGATCAAACCCAGTGCCTCATGCATGCTAGGCAAGCACTGTACCTCTGAGCCACAACCCCAACCCCTAGGAGTTTTCCTTTTGAGATTATGAAAATGATCTCAAATTGGCTGGTAATGGTTGCACAACTCTGTAAATATGCTAAAAATGTTGAATTGTACAATTTAAAAAGGTGACATTTAAGGGTATATGAATCATTTCAATAAAACTATTTTAATAACGCAACCTTAGACAAAATGTAATCAATGACCATCAAGCTTGAGGGACACAAATTTGATTGAATTCTGTGTAATTTCACAAGTGATGAAATATTTTGGGTTTTTAAAACCATTTTTTTTACATTAACCATTTCTATATTTTTATATATAAAATATAAAAAATACAAAATATAAAAATTATTCTTAGCTCTCAAAATGCACAGTAAGATATTGATTTGGATTTATCTTATACCTGGCCTTTGAAATAGACCCGGGCTTGAATTCTAGTGACACTATTTTCTTGGACATGATGCTTAAGCGCTTGGGCTCTCAGTTTCTACCTCAATAAAATGGGACTAATAGTACAGACTCTGCACATTTGTTATAAGGGGTTTTAGAATGCTTAGTGCCTGGCAGAGAGAAGGAATTAAAAGGGACTATAATTTCTTTCATATGTAAAAACTAGAGAGGAAAAAGGAAAAGAGAGGTGGAGAGGGGAGCTCATGAAAATCAAAGGGAGATCAATAGAAAAAAGGGAGCCGGGAGTGATATTGGCCAAATTATATTGTTAAATTGTGTACATGTATGAATATATAACAACAAATCCCATCATTATGTTAAACTATAGCGCCCGAATAAAAAAATGTGTGTGGGGGAGAAGGGACTATAATTGGCCTAAAGTAGGAGACTTGGGTCACTTTGGGTACTTCCTGTTGTGATTTGTCAGGTTGCATCTCCCAAAACTATAAATTCTAGAGGAAACACCCATTTGTAAACATTGTTAGAATATTCTGTTCAAAAGCAATAGTAGTTTGATTTATGATGATAGAGGGAACTCAGAGAGGCCATTAGTCTTACTCCCCTGCCCTGTTTTTATGTTGTATATTAACTGGGCAAGGTGCTGATGCAAGGAGATAGCAAATACATTTTTGGGAAAATAAAAAAGAGAGATAACACTTGTGGAAGTTTTGGCTTTATTAAGGTCAAATGTTGGTGGCCTTCCAAGAAGGACTCAATTGCAGAACCAGTGGTAGTACTTATGAATCATGTTACTTTATGGTAATAAGACTTTTTGCTGCAGACATAGAGGGAAAGATCTCTTTCTTGCACTACTTGCTGCATTGCACAATTGGCTTGGTGCTTTGGAAGATTTTTCCACTTGAAAGATTTGATATTTGTCATTTTGAGAAAGTGGGTGCTGAATGTAATTTGCCAGGAGGCTAAACGGTTATGTTACTTCTTATCTCGCCTGGAATTTTACTCTAATAATTCAATCTATCAGCAAAAAGAACCAGATATGAAAAATTTCTCAAAATTGAGTTGTGGGAGATTCTAATACCATCTTATATTGAAAACAAAGCCTTCTCCTCTTGATTGGCATCTTAATTGTTTTCACATACCCAAATGGAATTATAATCAGATTGAATATCAACATAATGGACCATTCCAAGATAAAAAAAAAATGGACATAAGTTGTCCATAACAGAAGGAAACTTCAAAAGGAGAAGACAAAAAGACCAACTCTGCTATTTTCTCTAAGATCTTAATTCCTTGACTCCCTAAGATTTGGGGGGATGTTAATTCTGGGAGGGCAGAATGGGGTTGAAGCAGTTAAAAAGGGAGATGTTGGCCTTTCTTCTGAAATAAGTTTCTTGTTGTGCTGATACTGAGTCCTATTATCCTACTACTATATATAGCTAAGCAATGAAATAACCAAACTGCCAGGGGCTTATATTTTTCTGGGTGAAGGATAAGACTGACAACCCCTACTATATTGAATCAATGTCTAGTTTGTCTTTTTGAATCACATGGGCATTTTCCATAGTGAATCTTTTTCACTTGGGTTTCCTTGCCTTTGGCCTAAAATGAAACCTAGGTAACAGAGACCTCATCTCTTTAAAGAATAAAAAACAAAACAAAACAAAACAATTCAAAAAAGAAAAATAAGAACCAAAGCAGCTGTGGGACCATCTGGGGGTTGGAACATAATTATGCAGATGTAAGGATCAAGTGAATTTGGACATCGGGGTCTTCTGAGATCAAGAATGAGCAGACCCAAGAGTAGGAAAGCCAGCCAGGTAGGACGGAGTTCTTGGGGCAAACCTGGTCAGAACCGAGCTCAGAAAAGTCAGCACACTTTCTCATCTCTAGTCCCAGTGCGTGGTCAAGGTGTTACTTATGTAGAATCATCTAGAGCCTTAGGCTGGGGTCTGAATATCTGGCTTCCAGGTAGAGCTCTTCTGTGTGACCTTGGGTATGACCTCTTTCCTCCAGGCCTCAGTTCTTTCATTTGAAAAAGGAAAAAAAAAAAATGTGATTTCTAAGGCCCTCTGTCTCCACATCTTATACCTAAGATGATCTAGGTGGAAGAGGCCCACTGTGCTCCCCCTTTTTATACTTTCTTTTTAGGATGTCATCTCAGGATTTTGAGATGTGAGAATAATCTGCCAAAAAACAGGAAAAATATTGCTTAGGAAATAAGAGTTTAGCTATTAGTTCTAGTAAAGGGGGTGAATTGGCCTGGGAAATGCCCTGCCATCTGTTCTGGAAGCAATCTTGGTTTTAACACTGTAAAACTCAGTTGTTGAATCTATAATATGGGGAGAATAATACAGTATCATTCTTTAAAAAAAATCTTTTTTAGTTGTAGATGGACACAATACCTTTATTTTATTTATTTATTTTTATGGGGTGCTGAGGATCGAACCCAGTGCCTCACATGTGCTAGGCAACCACTCTACTACTGAGCCACAGCCCCACCCCCTACAGTATCATTCTTACAGGGTTGTTTGAGAAATGAGGTGAATCTTGGCAAGAATTGGGTCTACTACTTGACCCATAATAAGCCTTTGGTAAATGTTAGCATCTTAAGCTGGGAATGTGGGAACAAGAAGAAAAAAATCTCCTATTAGCAGCTGTATGAATTTTTCTCCTTTACTTATTGTCTTCATTTTTTTTGAGTCTCCTTCAGATTATTCACGCCTTTATGATTTTTATAAAGTTTTCTATAGTTTACCTAAATATAATGAGCTTATCTTATGTCATATTCCTGGTTTCTTTCTTTCTCTCTCTCTCTCTCTCTCTCTCTCTCTCTCTCTCTCTCTCTCTCTCTCTCTCTCTCTCTCTTCCCAGTGCTGGGGATTGAACCCAGGGCCCTGCACAGTTAGTCAGGCACACTATCACGGAGCTACATCCACAGCCTGCCATATTCCTATTGAAGGATGTTCTTTTTTATAATATACAATATGACTTGATCTCTATTTAGCTTGATGTCCACTGTGGTAACAGGATTCTTTTCTGATTTCTGCCATTGTTTGTTATTCTCTATTCTTTTGTCCCCAGTGTGTCATTTTTTTCACAATACCTTTATTTATTTATTTATTTATTTATTTTATACAGTGCTGAGGATCAAACCATTACCTCACATATACTAGGCAAGTGCTTAACCATTGAGCTAAAACCCCAGCCCCCCCAATATGTCATTTTGACATTTTTCTTTGTTTTTGGTGATTCCTCCAATTATTCATGCTAGTTTTGCATTCCTGTCCAAGAACATTCTTGGTGCTTGTTTATTTTTAATTTCAGAAGTTAAAACATTTTAAGTTTTATAAACCCAGAATTAAGTTTTCTCAGAGCTGCTAATCTTTTTAGCCAGCTGGTGACAAGCCTTCTCTGGTTTGTTACAGGATGAAGTGTTCTTTCTTCCTGTATGTGCTTTGTCTAATTTAGATTCTAAATCCACATGTTTTAGGACATTTTTAGCACACAAATTTATTACTGAATTAGTGCTGACTTCAAGGGGAAAAGCCTTAATCAAACCGTTAGTCACGGTGCTGACTCAAGATGCTGAGACTTAAGGTGCTTGTTTGGGTTTAGAAATCACGGTGGCACCACTAGGTGGCGGCAGAGCACATCATTTCTAAAGACACTGGGCCTTTTTCCTCTTCTGCTTTCATTGCTGCTTTTTGCTTCTCTGCCAAATTTGGACCTGGCTTTAGAAAATTCACAGAAACTCTCTGTTAGTGAGTGATGTTGCTTATGGCTTTCCCAAATATCTTGCCATTTTTAGTTTCCTAGTTTCGGTAGTTTCTATAGTTTGACTTTCAGATGAAACTTAAAACTGAAGCCTGAAGTAATTACTAAATTACTAAGCTTATCTGGACCCATCTGTGGTTTTAAATTTCCCAATAGTGCATTTATCTACTATCCTATTCCTGTCGATTTTGAGATTATATCAGTCAGTCTCATAAATATGTCTAAAAAATGTCTCTAGCCCACAGTAGATTTTTCTCAACCATTTGCAGAAACTTTCACCCAATCTTACCCATTCATACCTTCCAGTGTTGTTAAAAGTCAGTGTCATTATCATTGATGATCGGGAAGCATAATGAAAACATCAAGCTAGAAACAGAGACAGAACATTTAAAATTTCTTTGCAATTAGAGTGGCTAGAGTCAGCATACTACACAAGCTAATTTGCACAAATGGATTATATTTTGGCTCTATTGTGCAAAAAGCTTTTTTTGTGTGTGGGTGTGTGGGGGGGTTTGCTGGGAATTGATCCCAGGGCCTTGTGTATGCTCTACCACTGAGCTGTACCCTGCTGGAATAGACTTTTACATATAATCTGCATTTTTTTTTTTTACAGTGTCCAAGACAGGAATATTCATTGGATAATACTTTGTGGTGAATTGTGTTTCATAATGTGCTAGTTCTCTCTAATGATTAGACATTTGAAATTTAGCCCTGTGTCTTATCTCACTGAATTTACTATTGTTTCCTATCTATAGCTCTCTGCTGAATTTTTATTTTCAATGTTTCAAACATTTGTAATCACTGATGATTGCTGAGAATCAACAGCATTCTAGTCCTGAAAACTTCTACTCTTTAGCAGCATTCTAATTATCATTTTTGTTGCATTGGAGAATTCATTATTATACAGTCAACTCTTGATTATTAGGAGTAAGGAACATGATAGCAGAACCAGAGCAAGGGAAGAGAATGGAAAAACCACACAGGAGTGAAATGTTAAGTGTCATTTACATCTGTAAAATGATTTTAAGGTATAGAATGAGGCATTACAGGATTAACAAAGAAATTATTATAGCAACAACAACATAAAAGTACTACATGGTTTATACAAAAACCATCTCAAGCTTGTGGACTCAGAGGGTGGTATTAATTCTGAAAGACCACTTGATGATTGCAGAAGCTGAGGCCCAAAGAGGTTAAGTGACTTACCCAACACAGCAGGTTTTGGTGTTTTATAGCTGTTTGACAGGGCTGTGATTGCTCTCATGTTGTGAACTAAATCCTACAGAGATTGCCTTTTTTTTTTTTTTTTTTTTTTTTTGCTTTTGGGGGGACTGTCTTGCTTTTATAGCACTATAATTGTGTTGTTTCTTTTTGCTTTGTCATCTGTCAACCAAGTTTGAAGCAAGTGCATTTTTTTTTTTTTAATTCAGAGCATCATAAAATCTAGGGACTGCACAGGGCATAAGAAATTTACAGATGAAGACACTGGGGCCTCCTTGAACTGTGTGCTTCACTTAAGTCACAGGCTTGTGTGTGGTGGAAGGAGGGTGTCTAGGATCCAGATTTCTCCTCTGGGTTCACTGCTGATCCCATAACTGCTTTCTACTTCAGCGGGAAAGATGTCAGAAGCTGCAGACATAAGGACTTTTCCCCCTTGACAAACTGTAACTCATTTTGTTTTGAAAGACTAGAGACTCATCAGAGTTAAAAACCTCTATGTTGTGGCTTCCCAAGGTGCTGTGATTTGTTTCTTACTAGTCTCTTCTGTTTGGTGGAAAATTTTCTTCCTCAGTTCTTTGAGATTTAGATTTCTTTGCCAGGGTATTTTTAGAGAGAGTAAATCAGTATGTGTCACCAAAGGGGAAAAATATATACCTTAAGGTCTAGTTATGCAGTTAGAATTTTAATAAGGAGTGTCATAAATTCTTGCTTCATTGCAGTCATTACTTACAAGTCTGTTCTACTTAGAAGCCTCATCTAGTTATCATCATCATTATTATCAACATCCCCAGCCAACCACAAGCATTTATGTGGCACTTGCTTGGGTTCTGGGAGACTTAAGTGTGTGAGCATATACATGCATGCAGGTGTGCGTGCATGTGTGTGTGAGTGTGTGTGTGTGTGCGTGTATGTGTATGTCTGTTTGTGTTAGACCTTGCCTTCAAGGAGTTTGTGATCTACAGAGTTGGAGGAAAGACAGGAATCTTGGGGAAAGACAGACTGTACACTTTTCCATATTTGTAAAATACATAATGACTTGTCTGTGATATTGTATCAGGGAAGGGCAGTACTGAGATAAAGAAATAGATCTTATCAAAGTTCTGATTACAGGTGAATGGAAGGACATAGATTTTTATTTTCAGTTTTTTGGTACCAGGTATTGAATCCAGCCCTTTTTAAAATTGGTTATTTATTTATTTTTATTTTCAGACAGTCTCACAAAGTTGCTTAGGGCCTTGTTATGTTGTTGAGGTTGGCTTTGAACTTCAATCCTCCTGTCTCAGCCTCCCGAGCCTCTAAGATTACATGCATAGGCCAGGCTGGAAGCACACAGGTTTGCTGTCTTGGGAGTACACAGGCTGGATTGTAACAAGGCAAGGTAATTGATTGAATGAGGGAGGAAGGATTTGGTGGAAAGCCTTGAAACCAATAATTTAAATAGATTCGGTATAATAACAGATGATTAGAGAACTGGAAGAAGAAAATTAGTTACCATACTCCATTATGACAGAAACTGACAGGGTAAGAGATTAGAGATGGGAATTTTTGCAAAGAAGCTTTAGGTTTGAATCTTGCATAGATTCAAGATCAGCAGAGCAGAGCAAACAAATCTCTTTTTGCTATGATCTTGTTTCTATTTGGAGGATTCCTTTTTCCCTCATGTTGAAATAATGCCTGCGTAGGAGTGGTATATCCTTTAGTTTCAAAAGGAAATGGCAGAGTGGTTTTGCATTAAGCTCATGAGACAGAAGAACCTGTTTTTTGTTTTTGTTTTTGTTTTTTTTTTTTTGGTGTGGTGATACTACATCCTGAGTTGAAGTGTTGATTTTACAGCCATAATACTATACTTTTTAAATCTTTGATTAATCAGAAGAGATTTTAATGGGATTCATTATTATTCACTTACTGCATAGCAAAATCATTTTTATTACTTTTTTTTTGCAGGGGGATGCTGAGGGTGGAACCCAGGCAAATACTGTACCACTGATCCCCATACCTCTTTTGTTTTTTTGCATAACTGGGATTGAATTCAGGAGCACTCAACCACTGAGCCAGCCCTATTTTGTATTTTATTTAGAGACAGTTTGCTTAGTGCCTTGCCATTGTTGAGGCTGGCTTTGAACACGTGTTCCTCCTGCCTCAGCCTCCCAAACTGCTGGGATTACAGGCAATACTCCACCATGCCTGGCTCCCATATACCTCTTTCAATCACGTTTATCTTGTAAATTGAGGTATTTGCCCTCTATTTTTTCCAAAACAGACAAATAAAAGTTGTATTTAGGTTTAAATCTTTACATAACTGTCTTAAATTCTCAAGTCTGTAAATCTGTTCTCAAAGGCCAGCTATGACTGCAGTAGTTAGTTATGGATAAACATTGAACAGGGAAATTGCAGTCATCCTTAGTTTTCCATTTCTGAAATAACGGCAAACATGTGGCACATTCCCTGAGCCTGGGGAGGCACAGTTCCTTCTGTTGGTGTATCTGCAAGGGAGCTAACCTTTTGACAATTTTTATGGCAAATGCTATGGCAGCTTGTGAGCTAATTAGAAGGAAACCTGATAAGCGAATGCTGGGGTCGTCAGTTCTCTTTCATCCTCTATGGAGGAGACAACCAGTTAAATAGCATTGCTTGTGTGACTGGTAATCTAGCCCTCCAGACCTCTATGAAACAGAATATTGCTTCTCTCTTAGCTTTTTCCAGATGTGAGTCATTTCTAAAAAGCCCATGTGTCTTTATGGGTTCCAATTCTTAAGCATTTTACATCTAACAGCCATATTGGGTTCACTTTCTTCAAGAGAGTTGACCTTGTCTAACTGTGGCCTTTTTCCCACATGTGTCTGGTTTCCACCTCACCCTGCCCTGTTGTTATCAGCAAGTTCAAGGGGTTTGATTGTCACTGACTTCGTGGCCCAAAGAAATGGGAGAAATGCAATGTGAAGACTGCCAAAGCCCAAAGGGGGGGGGGAAGGCATCTTCAGGATTAAGTATAACTCTGGCCAACTATAAGATGGCTGTCAGTAGAAGTTATTCATAAAGCTTCCCCAGTTAATAGACCCCAATCAGCCCTGCAGGTTATTGTTGCCATTTGCTTCCTATAACAGAAAAGTGCTGCATTCTAGTTACGTTCCTGCTGTGGAGGGTAAGTGCTTAGTGCTATTTACTTAAAACATTCCAGGTTGATAAATGACAAGTACTTTACTCTGGATAAAGCTCATAAATTCAGCTCCTACAAAAAATAACAAGCTGACAGCACTTAGTCCTGTTTATAAAGTTCATACACATCTATCTTTGATACCGGCACAAGTATATATCTATGAAATTGCATCACAGCCTGTTAAAAGTAACAGGAAAGCACAGCCACAAAGCCGAGCAGCATCGCATTTGCACACTCTCTCCCTGTAGCCCCTGCGCCTGAAGGGCACCTTGAGGATGAGACCTGCAGAGGGGGCACTTCCTTCCACATGATGCAGTCCAGATCTATGCTTCTTCCTGCCTCTCCTCTCCCTGCAAGCCACCTTCCTCACTCCCCCACCTCTCTTTTTCTCTCTGCAAAACAAACACCTGCCTCTTAGCCTCCATCCTCTTTGCTGGACCCAGATGAGGCAGGGAACTGTTCTGGAAATAGAGCAGTTGAACACTTTGGCCAGGTGGAAAGAGATGGTTTCAGTGTATACTTCATCAGGACCAGCAGCTGTTCTAATTTTGGCAGCCTGTTCAGAAAAAATTACAATTTCTAACAAAAAGGCCTGTAAATAGTGTGAATGCAGGGCCTGAAAGGTTTACATACCACTAGGTGTCAAAAAAGGGATTTTCCCCCCCAAGTGCTGGGAATTGAAACCAAAGCCTCATGCTGCTAGGCAAGTACTCTGCCACTGAGCTACACCCTCAGCCCAGGAAAATAAGCAGGGACTCATCCCTGTCATCTTAGCTTCTTTGAGGCCTGCAGGTACCCTTGCAGGATGTGTACCTGCTCTGATCCAGAGCCTGAACAGCCAGGTTCCTGATCAGTCATGGAGTCAGAATCTTACACGTTGGGCCAAAGCTGCATATTCAGTACTGCATTGAACATTCAGTACTGCAGACTGGATAATTATGCTGTTTGTCAGATACTAGAAAAGTGCAAAGAACATTCCTTCACTTTGCAACAGCTTGGACCCAAGCAGCAAACGTGCTGTTTCCCTCCTCCTGGTGTGACCTCCTTTTTGTCAGCTCCTTCACCACAGGCCCAACTAGTACTTGGCTTCTGAGACCCAGTATCCCCAGCCTGAGTTGTGTTCCCACAGCATCCTGTTCTGTTAGCACTTAACCAGGTTCATTTTTGTTATCTATTTACCTGTCTTCCCTGTCAGATGCAAACAGGGACCATGTTTTGTTCTGATTCATCATTTATCTCCTGTACCGAACACAATGACTAGGATGTAGTGGGTGCTCAATAAATGTTTGTCAAATGAGTGATCGTATGGTTAGCTCAATGAGAATTGATGGTGCCCTTTTCGATCTGTCATCCATCATCCCTGGTGTGGATCAGGGCTGGAAGGCTTTAAGTGTACCACTTTGGAATCCAAGGAGAGGAGGCAGGATGAGAATTAGTAATAACTACCCCTATTGAATGTTTATTTACTCCAGGTTGAGCACTGTCTTAATCTTTTGAAATATATTAATGCACTTAATCCTTAGATCAATCTGCTAAGACAGGTTCTGTTTATTATCCTTGTTGCAAAGCTCAAGGAAATTCAATAACTTGCCCAAGGTCATATAGTGACAGTGTTGAGATTCATACCAATGGTAGATAACCAACTTATCTATGATTTTTAGAGTGGTTCCTAGAAAGAATTAAGCCCCAATGTCCTGAGGCATCCATCTCAGTAATGATTCAACTTGTCTCCTGTGTATTTAGAATGATACTAGTTATGTTCCATTCTTGGGAAACTGGAGAAAATAGTTACCAGATAACTCACTGTGTTCTGTGGTTTAGATGCAAGAGGAGCTGGACAATTGACAAAAGTATTGAATTGAAATGTAGTTTTGGAAACAGGGTAGAATTCTCATCTCCAACAGAACTATAGTACTGTTATTTCCCATATGAACAATCTAAACTTGTTTTTTTTTTTTTGCCTGTAGACATTTGTGTATACTGTCCCTCTACCTGGGACACCACTTATCCGCGGGCTTCTCCTCTTCCAAGCCCAGTTTTCACTTGGCTTCTCTTTCCTACCATGAATCTGTTTAGATGACATTTCCTTACTCTCTCAGATGAGGGGGGTCCTTTTTATGGGGTCCCCACAGCCCTTAGTGTCCCTGTTGTGGCACAAGTGTAGTGCTGAAAAACACCTGGAGTTGATTTTGTGTGGGCTTAGGGAGGTGACCACCTGTTCCTGACTGGCCGTATTCTAGACCTGTGAGAGTGGGGACTCATCTTTTATTCCTTATTTCTCCCTGCACCTAGCATGGTGCTTAGACACAATGGGAGTTCACTAAATATCTGTGGAAGGAGTGGGTGTGTGGGACTAATTGTGCTCCAAGTCTCTAAGCTTTGGATTTTTGAAGTAGTTCAGTTTTGTCACATGGACACTGTTTGCTGTGTCTTGTATGCAGATACTCACTTGGGTGCTATGGGGAATAGGAAGGTGGTGAATGTTGCTCCTAGTCAGAGGTGTCTACAATCTAGGGAGACCTTCAGATGACAGTGAGCCACCTCACAGCATCAGCCCAATGCAGTGGACCAGCAGCAAAACTGAAGACAAGCTGGGAGTGGTGGCACATGCCTGTAATCCCAGTGACTCTGGAGGTGGAGGCAGGAGGATTGCAAATTTTGTTTTGTGCTTTGGTACCAGGGATTGAATCCAGGGGCGCCTAACCATTGAACCACATCCCCAGCCTTTTTTTTTTTTTTTTTTAATTTAGAGATAGGGTCTTGCTGAGTTGCTTAGGCCTATTTATTTATTTATTTTAACTAAATCGCTGAGGCTGGCTTTGAACTCACGATCCTCCTGTCTCAGTCTCCCAAACCACTGGGATTACAGGTGTGTGCCACCAAGCCCAGCAGGATTGCAAGTTTGAGGCCAGCCTCAGCAACTTAGTGGAACCTTGTCTAAAAAATAAAATTAAAAAGGTTTGGGATATGACTCAGAGGCAAAGTGCCTCTGGGTTAAATTCCCAGTACCAAAAAATATGAATAAACAAACAAATAAATATTAAACATTTTTAAAAAGGACAAATTTGTCATGTTCTGTCAAGTCAGCCCACATCATTCATAACCATTCATAACCAAATACCTCCCTTCTCAAGGATCCTGAAAACCTACAGTATCTATGACCAACAGCTTTTGTCTGTAAAGAACTGGAGACTCAAATCAGGAAGACTGAGCAAGCCTCAGACATTTGGGGAAGGGCATATTGAAAAGTACAACATCAGCCCGGTATGGTGGTGCTTATCTGTAATCCCAGCGATTTGGGAGTCTGAGATAGGAGAATTGCAAGTTCAAAGCCAGCCTCAGCAATTTAGCAAGGCTCTAAGTAACTTAGTGAGACCCTGTTTCAAAATAAAAAGGGCTGAGGATGTAGCTCAGCAGGTAAGCACCCCTAGGTTCAATCCCTGGTACCAAAACCAAACCAAACCAAAACAAAAACCAAAAACAACTTTGGGTAGGTAATAACATGTTGAGGTTAGATTTAGCCAAACAGAAAACAACTTTTCCTCCATGTCCTTGTCCTTGGTAGGGATTAAATCTCAGCCTAGTGCATGCTATTCAAATGCTCTACCATGAGCTACAACTCCAGACCATAAGAAAATTTAATTGCTTAAAGACAGAACTTTCTATTTTATTACTCTGGGGGGAGGGTGGACAGGGTCTTACTATGTTTCCGAGGCTGACCTTGAACTCCTGGGTTCAAAAAATCTTCCCGCCTCAGCCTCAAACATGTTATTTTATAAATGGAGGCTTTAAATCAAATTTATTTAAGGCATCTCTTCCTGGTTTCTTCAGGCAGCTTAATTTATCTTGTCTAAAACTTAATTGCTCATCTGTTTTCCCAAATTTGCTGTTTCTCTTGTATTCCATCTCTCCTTTAGTGGAACCATCTGGTGCTTGAGCTAGAAATGCAGGTGTCCCTCTTGATTCTTTCTCCTTTGGTCCCCGTTCAGGCACCAGTTCTATGACTGCTCGCTTTCCATTTCTCAGGCTGTCTTTTCTCCCTCCCACCACCTTTTCCATTGTAGGAATGGCTTTCGCTCTGTCCTTCTTGATTTAGGCTCCTTCCTCCAACTAATTCTCTCTCCTGTTGTCAGAACATATCCAGAATGCAGATCTGACCCTGTCACTCCTCTGCCCAAGTCCTCAAAGCCTCTATGGAATTTGGCTGAAGTCAAGTCACCTGGTTGGGCATTAAGTACTATTTCCACCATGCCTCCTCCAGAGCCTGGCTGTTGGTTTCAGCTCCAGCAAATGACTTGCAGTTTCCTGTAGCAATCATGATTTTTTGGGGTGGAGGGGCACAGGAATTGAACTCAGGGGCACTCAACCACTGAGCCACATCCCCGCCCTGTTTTGTATTTTATTCAGAGACAGGGTCTCATTGACTAGCTTGGCACTTCACTTTTGCTGAGACTGGCTTTGAACTTACAATCCTCCTGCCTCAGCCTCATTGGGAGTCATTGGCATTATAGGTGTGTGCACCGCGCCCAGCACAATTATGATTTTTTTAAAGAGGTGTATTTCCTTCTCTACCTCATGAACTCTCGCTTGTTCTTTAAGTCTTCTCGGACCTGAGTTCTCCCCTGCTTCTCTTGCATGCATCCTGCTTGCATCGTTTTGTAGTCCCGATGTCCAACAGTGCTGGCACATAGCCATGTGCTCTGCAGTACTAACTGTAAAAATAAATGAGAGTAACCAGGGGACTTAATTCACATGAAGCTGTAGATGAGCCACATTTGAGTCTTCTGAGAATGGGTGTCATTTCAGACACTGGTCACTTTCTGAACAAGGTGGAAAGCAAGAAGAAAGGAGGACCACAGAATAGGGAAAGAGGTGCTCGAGGGACTGGGGGTTTGCCTACTTTGAGTCACCGTGAAAAAGGCCAGGGTCTGCTTTTGTCAGCCTGCCAAATAATCTGTGGCTCAGTTCCCTTATTTGTACAAAAGGGGCTGGGTCTGTGATAGTTAATTACTCAGGCTCATTTTCAACCCTGACAGTCTGAGATTCTTCACACCAAAGTTAAAAATATAAGTAGGAAACCCCCCTAAGTAGGGCATTCTGAATTGTTATGAAAATTCTTTCCCTCCTCCTCACTTTATTGCAAGCTTCATGGGGTCAAAGACATTGTTTTTGCATTCAACAAAGATAGTTTTGTATTTTAAAAACTAAGAAGTAGGGGCTGAAGTAGGGGGCAGGGTTGTGGCTCAGTGGTACAGCGCTTGCCTAGCATGAGTGAGACACTGGTTTTGATCCCTGGCACCACATACAAATGAAAACAAAATTTAAAAAAAAGATATTGTGTCCATCTACAATTAAGAAAAAATTAAAAATAAACAAAAACAAAAGAAACAAAAAACAAAGAAGTAGAAGGGAATGCAGGAAAACTGCATTAATATGATATTATGTTGAGGATTTAAACTCCCAAGTTGGGAAATTCACTCATCTTCCCTTGGCAGCTTTTCTTCCAGTGCATTGCTCATCCCACTTGCAGACAGCCCCTTCGTGCCAAAACCCAGCCCTGGCTGTGGCTGTAAGTAAAGGCACGTTGGGAATCATTACCTTGATCCTCTTGGCCCATGGGTGTTTAACTTCTCCACATTAATGCCTGCACTTTAGTGGTACATTATCTTGTAGCAAAGTAGGCATTTATAATTTATATACTGTGTGCTGCTTAAAATAGAGACAAGAGGATAATCGGCATCCTGAAGCTTCCAGTTTTCCAAAATGTTTCTTCAGTGAAGTCTGCCTGTAGGAATTAAAACCTGCTGTGAATTAAAAACCCTTTGTCCAGTTGTCAGATGGGGCAATGGGTGTGGCCATTGTTCAGCATTATAAATGGGGAAAGACTATAATCTTTTAAAAATCAAACTTGTGATTTTATTTATTTTATTCAAAATAATCTCTAAGGACTTTGTTAATCTTAATAATCTTTGTTGTATACCAGGGACTCTACTATAGTCAGAGAAAGACAGGAAAAAAAAGCCCTAGTGAAGAACAAAATTAGCTGGATGCAGTGGGGCATGCCCGTAATCCCAGTGGCTCGGGAGGCTAAGGCAGGAGGATCACGAGTTCAAAGCCAGCCTCAGCAACAGCGAGGCGCTAAGCAACTCTCTCTAAATAAATTACAAATAGGGCTGGGGTGTGGCTCAGTGGTTCAGTGCTCCTGATTTCAATCCCCAGTATCCTCCCCAGCCCTCCCGTGCGAAAGAAAGAAAGAGAGAGAGAGAGAGAAAGAGAGAGAGAAAGAAAAGCCCACTGCAACTCAAGCACTTGTCTGCTGTGGTCTTGGTATCTTCCATCTGGGTTGTTAACTTGGAAGGCTGGAATGTAACACAGAGAAGAGATGGCCTCTCCTTTTGAGTACCTGTGGGGAACCCACCATTCATTCACAGCTATTTTTTTAAACATTTATATTTTAGTTGTAGGTGGACACAATTTTTTATTTTATTTTTATATGGTGTTGAGGATTAAATGCTGTGCCTCATGCATGCTAGGCAAGTGCTCTACCACTGAGCCACAACCCCAGCCCTCATTCACAGCTATTAAAAACAGAAATCCTACTTGAAAACTCCCCTGTGGAACTAGGTTTTAGCAAAAAGTTAATCAGATATTTTTTCCTTCTTGTTTTTTTCTTTTTTCTAATAAGTCTCTAAAATCTACATGTTTCCCATTCCTTTTTCATCATGCATCTTCTGTGTGCCAGGACTTTGGAGATTTCCAATGAGGGTAGAAGTTCCGAGGCTTTTGCAATCAAGTGGTCTCATTCTTTCCATGTTTGGCGACCTTGCATTTGAGTCTCAGGATTACTCTATGACTGCTGTTTCTGTGATGTGCCTCAGGTGTTCATACCTGCAACTAAGCGTGTATTTCTGTGTTCAACTGATAACTTGGGAGGTGATGGGGCAGGAATCTGGCAAGTGGTAGCTGAGGGGGTAGTATGGGAATATCCTGGGAGACTTAATGGCAAAGCCACTAGGTGGCAACATTCACTAAGCTGCTAGACATTCTTTTCCCCTATTCAGATATTGAATTTGTTTTTCCAGCTACGATTGACTGACTAGCTGAGAAAAGGGGTTAGCAGCTGTTGTTTCAGGTGTTTTTTTATTTTTTTTTTAACTCAGGAGCACTCAACCACTGAGCTACATCCCCAAATCCCCAAGCTCTATTTTGTATTTTATTTAGACACAAGGTCTCACTGAGTTACTTAGTGCCTCGCTTTTGCTGAGTCTGGCTTTGAACTCAAGGATCCTTCTGTCTCAGCCTCCCAAGCTGCTTAGATTACAAGCATATGCCACTGTGTCCAGCTCAGGTTCTTTTGAAAGTGAGTCTCTAGGGTAAACACGCCATAGTATATGGGTGTCTGTCATCTAGGCTCAGATACCAAGAGTTTGAAATTGCTCTGTTGACTATGGATGAGTTAGTTACTTTGCCTTTAGTCCAGTTGAGCATCTATGATAGGAAACCTGTGATTGGATTGCCTGATCTCTCATGGTTCTTTTTTTCCCTGATTTATGTATGACTTTGATTGCAACTTCCTCCCCTATATTTAAAAAACTTCTAGTAAAACCAATATTTAAGTTAAACACACACACACACACACACACACACACACACACACACACACACCACTAGTCTTTTATCAAATCGCAGAATGATTTTTTTAAAAGCAACAACAAAATCTCAAGGGAATTGATGTCTCAGATGCTGGCCATCTCCCTGGGTTAACTCAGGAGGCTCAGCTCTCCTAAATGAGGATGCTTATTTACCAGGTTTCCTAAATTAGCAGCTTTGGGGATATTAAGATTTGTAAGGAAGTGTCCAAGGGAGGTATTGTGTATGCTCTGCAGTGATTAAGCCATTAAGCTCTAATTGGTATTTTCCCACTCATGGTTTTGTGTGGGAAGCTTTAAAATTATTTAGGAATTCAATGCTCATCAGCCATCTTAGTATCAGTAGAGAGTGCAGAGAACCGTTTTGTAGGCGAGTAGGTTATGATTCTTGCTCACAACATCCTTCCCTGTTGGTTTGTTATATTGCAGGTGAAATGGAAAGGGAAGGACCTGTTTGATTTGGTGTGCCGGACTCTGGGGCTGCGGGAAACCTGGTTTTTTGGACTACAGTACACAATCAAGGACACCGTGGCCTGGCTCAAAATGGACAAGAAGGTTGGGCTTGGAACTGCACAAAATCAGTGGGGCAGATGTGTGCTTTCTGGGTTTTACCCTGAGCAAATGCTTAGCTTATTTGTTCATCATCAGGACTTCATGGCTACATGGTAGAAAGGGGGTCAAGTTCCTGAACTGAGTGGTGCAGAGACCAGGTCCCAGCAGTGCTGTGCCCTACCCTTTCCCAGCCTGTCCTAGGCAAGTGGAGTTCACTGGGGTTCAACCCTTACAAGTCCTGGCTTCTTTGCTTGTTATCCCCAGCCCGATTGCTTCCAGCTTTATGCCCTTCAATTTATTGAGCCAGGAGGCAGGCTTTATGAATAAAAATGACTACTATCTTATACTTAAAAAAAAAAACAACGATTATTGTCTTTGAAAGATTCTCTTGGGGCTCATGTTCTTAAGGGAATTTTTAAGTCTTTTTAAGAACACCATGGCCCAACTTGAATTAATCATTAATGTGATCCAAGGAATAAAGGACGCGCCTGTGCCTGTGGTGAAGGAACAATGCCCATTTGTTCTTGGGATTCTCTGGGGCACGTGCAGTCTGGGCTCCTACTAATTTTAAAATGGCTTGAAAATGGATATTGCCTAGAGGAACTGCCCTCTGCATGGGCTCATATGTTCACATAAAGACACACTTATATATTTACCTGCCCACCTAACTATGAAGATGATTGGGGAACAGGACCATGTGCTTTTGTCTGTCACTCCTAAAAAGACACCTGAGTCTTTAAATAAGTCAGTGGCTAATTCTTGCCCTAATTGGTACCCTTTGCAATTGCCTGCCTGAAGTTATTACATACTTCATGTTATGATAAATAATGAAAGCCTCCTGTCTTTTACCAGTGTGATCCTAAGCTGAAGTGTTCAAATTGTGTTTATATATGTTCAGGGTAATCTCAAGTCTTCACATTGAAATCCCTGCTGGTTGTAAATTTCAAATGGTTATTCTTCATGATCTGAGTTCTGTGAAGTGCCAATGTCAGTGAGGGTATCCTAGATCAGGTTGATTTTGAGTTACTGGCCACTGTCCCCTATAATTTGGGCAGGAGTAAGGAGAGTTATGTGTCATAGACAGCAAAACTTTCCATATGTTTTTATGATTCTCAGCAAAGTGAATTTTAAATCATACCTGAGTGTTGGCCAAACGGATATTAGATTGAGGGCATCAGGAGCCATGGAACCGCTGCTCAAAGGAAATAAATTATGACACATGTTAATGGAGCCTGGTAGCCTGTCACATGGCATGTTTATGTCCTGAAATGAAATTCACTCTGGAGAGCAGATGGTTCAAGCTTTTCAGGGGGTGGATGGAATTGTTAGAAGATTAAAGGCAGTGGCTTACTGACTACACTGCAAGCATTTTGTGGGGTATCTCTGGAGGGTCCTAGAAACAAAGGATTGTTTTGTGGACACGTTTCACTTCTGTTGTTCAGTTAACATTTAAATGGTGTCACAAAAATCTAGTTCATCATCTCTAAGGTGTATTCCAATTGGATCTACGTTATGTAGGTAGGCAATAAGGAAAAAGAACAAAGGGACATTTCACTACTTCAGAAAAATGTAAAAACATTTCAGTCTCCCATAAAAGACAGTGGCCAAGACCTTTGAATTATATTTCTAGGTTTTTTCCTGTGGCTTCGAGAACATTTGAACCTTCATCTTAACTTCACTCACCTTTTAGGGTATGGATTAGTTTGGTTCAGAAACCCTGTGTGAGGAAGGTATTACCTCATGTGGATGGCTCTGTGAATGCTTCCAGCTGGGGAATCAACACTTGTGAGAAATATGAAGAAATTAACGGAAAAAATTATATACTCTCTCTGCAAAAAGTTCTTTGGTAGCACAGGAAGAAGAGGGGCTGACACAATACGTGTGTCTTCTGCTTTTCAATTCTGCAGGTGCTGGATCATGATGTTTCAAAGGAGGAGCCGGTCACCTTTCACTTCCTGGCCAAATTTTATCCTGAGAATGCTGAGGAGGAGCTGGTTCAGGAGATCACACAACACTTATTCTTCTTGCAGGTACATCAGCCCGTGCTACCCCCTAAATTCTGAGAGAATACCCCCCCCCCCCCGTGCCCTCTCTGTGGTTGCAGAGGCATCCTGAGTGAACCTCTCAGAGTTGACCACAAACGCCTCCACATTGCAAAAATGTTCTGCCTCTAGAGCGTCAGTCCCTTTGGGTCTGTAATGGAAAAAAATCTTCAAAATAGAACTATACCTGAGCGATGAGAATTGGTGTCAGATGAAATTGCAAAGGTGTGATGATGAAGCATGGATAGAAGCAGCTGCCTAACCTAAAACCTCCCAGAAGATGGGTCTTGTTTGCTTCAAGCTAACTTGAAAGTGCAAAGAAAGTCTAAAGAGAGAGGCTTATAAAGCAGTAGTTCTTCTCTAGTTCAAAATCTGATCTCATTAAGACAGAACTTCAAAATGCTGGTGATGCTTGATTTGTCTCGTGCCTGTGATACTTCCAGCTTTCTGCTTCATGCTATCTTGTTCTTTAATTATCTGCTTGCTCCTTTGCTTCCTTGTTGGAGTGTAAGCCCCTTAAAAGCAAAAGTCATCAAGTGTTCAGTAGGCATTCCTAAGTAATCACTCATCCAAATTGAAGAAATTAGGAGATGCATAATTATAGGTTATTGACCCTCTAGAGGGATGGGGAGGGGAATTAGAGGATGATGGAAACCTTGTCAGTTTTGCCTGTGTGCTTACTTGTGGCCAGAGCACCTCCCTGATTTTGTGGCTAGTTGCAGTGATTGGCACCAGGGCTGCCTGTGTGACCGAAGGTGCCCACTGTCAGTGACGTTAAGATTGCAGCAAGGTTGTTAATTACATGATTTCTCCAGAAGTAGACATGTGGTGTGTCACAGCATCCTTGTAATTAATTTGAGCCTCAGAATATTGTGTTTGGTAAATATTAAGTGAAATGTAATAAGCCCCCTAAATAATTTCTTTTACCAAAAGTTCCTCTCATGTGCATGTGCGCATGCACACAAACACGTACACACACACACACACACACACACGCACACACACAGAGTATGTGTCAGATTTCTTTCCAGTATTTTCAAGTCAAAAGATAGCCCTTTCAGTTTTTCTGTAGTGTGACTTCTTTTTCCTTTTCCTTTGAAAAGAATCCAAGGATTTGAAAAGTTGCACTGCTTCAAAACAGCTCAGGTTTCATTTTCTCTGTAAGAATATAAAATGAGTTTTAAAACCTGGAAAGAATTTCTTTGTGTGAATGAAGCCACATAAAGACCTCAAGGTCCCTGAATGTCTTAGTGTTATAGAAATGGCATTCCTGTAAGTGCTTGAAAGCAGAATCTATCCCTCGTATGACTTTAGTTTGATTTTCCTTCATTGAAATGTTAGGGTGTTTTTGTAACAGAACAAGGCAAATTTTACTACTTTTATGAATCTGGTGACTGTTGACATCTGTAAAAAGAGTTGGCTTTTCTTTTGTGTTTATTTTAGTGTGCTCCGCATCATGCAGTTTTCTTGCCTCTATGTCAGGATCATACACTGCACCATTCCAAGAAATTAAGTGCAATGAAATATGTTAATTCAACACTATGGCTTAGGAATTATATTTCCTGAACCTCACGTGTACTTAAAAGTGTTGAATCGATCAAATTTTATTGCTTCCTTTTTCCTTAGAGCAGCACATTGAAAGTGATGTTTTTTTCTGCGGTCATAACTCATTGCCTTGGTAGCTTTTGTCTTTAGACTTAAAAGTAGACTTCATTTCCTCCATGCTCTGAGTGCTCAGCAGGGACCTAGGCTGTAGTCATCCTCAGAGGGCTCCTGACACTTCTCTAGTTCACACCTCTCTGCCACAGCCAGGTCAGTCTCTGTAATAACCATGAAGATCACATTTACTCATCAGCCTTGATCTTGAAGAGATGAGTGTTGTTTATTTATTTATTTATTTTTACAGTGTTGGGAATCAAACCCATTGCTAGGCAAGTGTTCTACCACTGAGCCGCACCCCCCAGTCCAAGATGAGGGGGGTTTTATGTGTAGCCATCTTAGCAGTAACTTCTCAGTGACTGAACTCTCAAGTGGTCTGCAGCAGTTAAAAAAAAAAAAATTGTCCCCTTTGTCAGAAAATCATTAACAGGCTGCCTTGACAGCCCTCATTTAGAACACCCTGCAGCCATCTGCTGTGACCAGCCTGCGCGACTCACTTCCTTGTGCACAGTCTCATGTCTCCCTCATTGCCCCTTTTAGGTGAAGAAGCAGATTTTAGAGGAAAAGATCTACTGCCCTCCTGAGGCTTCTGTGCTCCTGGCTTCTTATGCTGTCCAGGCCAAGGTAGGCTCAAAGAAGAAAAATGCAACTTCCTGGACATTAACTTGTGTCACAGGATGGCTTCTATATTCTGGTTCTTTGGATTTTCTCAACAAAGACTTGTCCTAGGAAGTGAGATGTCCTAAGACTTGTGGATTAGGGAATCCATTGTCACTGTCCTAATTTCTGTATGTGGGCATATGTGTGTTTGTATGTACAAATGATAAGTATATCCTTCTAATGAAATAAAATTCATTCTATGGGAATTCATTCAGAAAGATAAATTTTCTGTGAAATTTCATTATGCACATGTGGGTCATTACATTCACCACACCAACCTCTATTTATTAACCAGGAAAAATGAATTTACAATCTCTAGTTATGACCAAATGTGGCCTTTAGGTCAAAAGAGCCCAGATTCTCCCTCCATCTTCTAAAAGCCAGCTGTCCTATGTGGAGGCACCCCACCACACCTTCAGACACAGCCCTGCCTCCTTCATCTCTCAGGGGCATTCGCACTGATTGTGTGGCTAGCCTCTGCCTGTGGAGCTGTCCAGCTAGCTGAAAATCATTCACTTTCATTCACTCACTACAGATCAGGAGGGATTGGAGAGGAACATCACCAAGTTTGTGTTTCCTTTCTTTTCTTTTTTTTTTTTTAAATATTTATTTCTTAATTGGACACAATACCTTTATTTTGTTTATTTATTTTTATGTGGTGCTAAGGATCGAACCCAGGGCCTTGTACATGCTAGGTGAGTGCTTTACCGCTGAGCCACAACCCCAGCCCCTGTTGTTTTGTTTTAATGTTATTTTTTAGTTGTAGATGGTCACAACACCTTTATCTTATTTATTTTTATGTGCTGCTGAGGATCGAACCCAATGCCTCACATGTGGTGTGTCTTTTTAATCTTCTAACTGCTCTGCCACTGAGCCACAACCCTGGCCCATCTTGGGTTTTTGTCCCTTCTATTCTTTTTTTTTTTAAAGAGAGAGAGAGAAATTTTTAATATTTATTTTTTTAGTTTTTGGTGGACACAACATCTTTATTTTTTTTATTTTTATGTGTTGCTGAGGATCGAATCCAGTGCTCCGCGTGTGCCAGGCAAGCACGTTATCACTTGAGCTACATCCCCAGCCCTCCGTTCTATTTTTTTAAGACCAACAAGAGGGTTAGCCCAGGGTACTTCATGTCCCTCAGATTTCCCATTTCACTCACATACCACCTTCTCCTAGTCTCCCAGCTTCCTGCCTTTCACTGAAGTATAAGATGTCCTCAGACACTGATGACTTGCGATTGTAAAGCATAATCTTTTCAGTTATTTTCCTTTTTCATTACAGGTATCTGTAAAGCCACCCCTGTTGTGTTAGAAAAATCAATATGACATTCTTCTTCGCTAACTTTTTTTGGGTAGCTTGGTACAATTTCATATCAAAGCCAGGAAGTAACTGGTCTGTCATTTGAGTGGGTGAGTGGGGGAAGGCTGTACGTTGTCTTGATGATCACACCAATAGAAACACAGCTTCATCATATGATGACTCGTGGAATATTTGCTGAGCATTCACCAGGCCTGAGGGAGGGGGTTTGTTGACGGTTAAAGATGTAGGCGCTGAAGCACTATCTGCCCTCTGTGATTTGCCCAAGGTCATTCATGCAATCTTGGGTAATGCTAAGGACAGAATTCATGGCTTTGGGATTGCATTTTGTGCCTCCCCTATTCCACTTCTCTGAAAAATGAGTAATTGAGAAAACAGAAAATGGGCCTTGATTCAACTAAAACATATGCTTCCTTTTATGCTTTGATCAAGAATATTAGTAACAGGAAAAATGTGTCCTTTCAATCAGTATCGCCCCAACAGTGATGAAGCAGTCATTGTCACTTTCATTAAATCTGGGCACTGCCTGGCCCAGAGTGGAGTTCTTTTTTTGCACATTTTTGCTCTAGTTTAGGGAAGACCCAAGCTTTCAAGAACACTACCTTGGTCACAAAGGCTATATTTTCTTAGTATGGATTTTAGGCCACAAATTCAAAGGCTACCTGTGTGGGGGGGGTGGAAATCACTTTTCTGGGAACCAGCAGATGTTTGCTTAAACAGATTTCACTGTAGGAAAGCCCTACTAATTTGGATTCTACTAATTTGGAGATGAAAGTGATTCACAGACAGCATATGTGGTTCATATGGAGGAGGATGTTCTAACTATTTTTTCCGGTGTAAATTTTAAGGATCTTACAAATAAAGGTAATCTATGGCTTAAATCTGCACTGGGGAAATTCTCACTGTAGCATGCTTCCAGTTTCTAGGAGCTGCTTAATATTAAAAGGAGATATATCTGATTATAATATTAATAAGACTTTACATGTTCATACTTGGCTTTTTGTTGTTGTTGTTCTGTTTGTTTATTTGTGGTACTGAGGATTGAACCCAGGGCTACTCTTTATTTTTCATTTTGGGCTACAAAAAAGTCCTTCTAATTTTTTTGAGACAGGGTATCATTAAGTTGACCAAGCTGACCTCAAACTTGTGATCCTTCTGCTTCAGCTTCCAGAATAGCTGGGATTATATGCGTGTGCCACCATGCCTGGCTTATGGCATTTGCCAAAGTGCTGTAACAAGAATATTTTGCAAGTTACTCAATGTAGTCTTTTCTGGAAGCCAAGCTAGAGAGTATTGTGCCTGTTTTGCTGATGAAGAATTTAAGGCTCGGAAAATATCGATGACTTGTTCAAAGTCACAATACTTTTAAGTTACTTCTGTTTTACAGAGGGTATAGCCCATCTATTTTTCTCTTTCTTTTGTTTGTTGTTGCATTGCTGCTGCTTCTTTTTTTTTGCAGTGCTGGGGATTGAACCCCAGGCATTGTGTATGCTAGGCAAGCACTCTACCACTTAGCTACACCCCAGTCCTATACCCATTTCTTTTTTGGCGGGGAGGGACACCAGGGATTGAACTCAGGAGAACTCAACCACTGAGCCAAATCCCCAAGCCCTATTTTGTATTTTATTTAGAGACAGGGTCTCACTGAGTTGCTTAGTATCTCGCTTTTGCTGAGGCTGGCTTTGAACTCATGATCCTTCTGCATCAGCCTCCCAAGCCGCTGGGATTATAGCATGCGCCACCGTGCTTGGCTATTGCCCATTTCTTAATGGAAAGGATTTTAAGCCGAGAGGAGCTGGGTTGGGGACCTTGGTGTTCCAGCTGCCTGAATTAGCACTTTGCTCTTGTCCCTCACTGTCTAGTGAGAGGAAGGTCTATGGAGATCAGACATTGCCTTTCACTAATTGTAGTTTCATTTATGTGATCAAAGGTAGTCCAAGCTTTTCAGTAAGTCATACTGGTTCCCCAGTATGCAGCTTGTTTTCTTTCACAACCTTTCTGAAGCAGAAAGGAACTTTCGAAGTATGGAGGGGAAAGTGAACTGAACTCATTAACACATGGAATGTAATTATGCACAAATGTATTCATTATAGTATTTCAGCTGTTCAAATGATATAGACACAGTTGATTCTAAAGCATAAAGAAACAATTCCTCTCAAGGTATGAATACAAATATTAATCACATGGTTCAGTTAACAAGAACCATATTTCTTGGTTGGAGTTGAGTTAGGCTGGAGTCAAAAGTATGGGAAGGATTTCTTTGGTCTAGTCACCGGACACCACCATCTTGCAATGTTTAAAACACCTGTTGGATTTTATATTGATAATTTAGGGTTTGAAATATGTCCTAATTAAAAATGACTTTGGAAGAGAATGGTATGTGATTTATAAGGCTTCTGGTGCTATATGCAGACTTTTCACATTCTGAAGGAAGAAAAGAATGGTAGGAGAGGAGGCTTAATTTTCCTTTTTCTCTTTAATATGATTAGTGCCAAAATGCAAGTCAGTTAGAACACTGAGTATAGGTAGAGACTGGCATAGATTGAGGCTGGAGTTATCTCTAGAGGAACAGATCATAAAAGGTCTTAATCTTATCCTGTGGGTGCCTCAGAGCCTGTGAAGGATTTGACAGAGCCTAAATTTCCCAGTATTGACAGTGAGATTGAATTAAAGTGGGCGATGGTTGGTTGGATAGGAAGAGATTGATTTAAAAATACGTAGGAGGTAAAAGTTGTTAAGTGGTGCTATACTCTGCATATCCTTTTACAAATTGATATATTGTCCCCATTCAGCCTGGATTTTGAGATGTATCCATGTTGTATGTGTAGGTGTAGCTCCTTGATTTGAACTGCTATTTGGTACCATTCGTAAATAAACATGGTTTATTTACATCCCCCGAGAAGAGGTAGATTATTTCTACTTTTACCCTATTATAAACAGTGCTTTGCTGAAAATCTTCCTACATTGTTCCTCATATGCATGCACAAAAGTTTTTTTCCCCCCTTTAAGGCAAATTTCTAGAAGTAGAATTTAATAGAATTGACAATAGAAAAGTCTATCTAAATACAAAGAAGTCTTAAGTTTATAGGAAAAAGTGGGCATGAAGCATGTGAATAGGGGTCTTATAGAAAAGAAAGAATGGCCCATAAATACAATAAAAAGGTGTTTGATATTATTAGTAATGCCTGATTCCAGAATGTTTCCATCACCCCCAGAAGAAATCCCACGGCCAGTAGCAGGTTCCCCTAACCCCTCTGCTCCCACCCCTGTACCCTGACAACTGCTAATCTGCTTTTGTGTCCCTGTGAACTTGCCTGTTCTGGGCATTTCATATAAATGAAATCATGCAATACGTGGCTCCTACACATCACATCCTTTTCATTTAAAAATGTCAGAACAGATAGACCTGCCTATTCTTTTTTAGTTGAACACAATGCCTTTATTTAATTTATTTATTTTTATGTGATGCTGAGAATTGAACCCAGTGCCTCACACATGTTAGGTGAGTGCTCTTCCACTGAGCCACAGCCAAAGCCCTTGCCTTATTTTTTACCTACTGTACAGTATATCATGGAAGGGAGGAACTGTGGATTATTTAAAGGTATCTTTGTGGGTTTTTTTGTTTTGTTATTTATTTATTTATTTATTTAAACAGGTGCAGTGAACATCCTTGTATTTTTCCCCTTTGGGCATATATTACTTATATTCTGTTATGATAAATACCAAAAAAAATGACACAACCGAGTTGAAGGATAAGAACATTTAAAATTTAAGTAAGGCTAAGTTAAAGAAGCCCAACAAAAAGGCCACATATCATATGACTTCATTTAAATGAAATGTCTATACTAAGCAAATCCACAGAGACAGAAAGTAGATTTAGTGGTTGTAGGGGGCGGGAGGAGTTAGAAATTTAGGAATTACTGCTAGTGGGTATGGGATTTCTGTTTTGAGGTGATGGTAATGTTCTGGAATTAGTGAATGTTACACAGCATTCTGAATATACTAAAAACCATTGAATCATTCACTTAAAATTGTAAATTTTATGTATGTACATTGTATTTCAAAAATTTCAAATAGATATAGATAAAAATTTTAAAAACTTCAAATTTCAACTTACTCTCTGAAAGAATACTTTCAGCAATAGTGCATCAGATGACCTGTTTTTGCACATCCTTTCCAATAGTAAATGCTATCAGTCTTTTAAATTTTTGCTAATCTGATAGGAAACTAGATTTTTTTTTTTTAAATGTGGTACTAGGAATTGAACCTAGGGGTGCTCTATCACTGAGTGACATTCCCTGCCCACCCCAGCTGTGGTGCTGCGGATTGAACCCAGGGCCTTGTGCATATGAGGCAAGCACTGTACCAACTGAGCTATATATCCCCAGCCCCCCACTCATCTTTTTAAAATTATTCTTTGTTTTGAGACAGAGTCTCATTAAGTTGCTAAAACTGGCTTTGAATTGTGATCCTCTTGCCTCAGCCTTCTGAGGTGCTAGGAGTACAGGAGTGCACCACTAAGCCTGAAAGAAAAATAGATTTTAAAAAATTTGTACTTCCTCGATTGTCATCTGGGTTGATAATCTTTTCATAGATTTACTGACCATTTGTGTTTCTTTTATTTGTGAATCAACTGTTTATGACTTGTACCTTTTTCTACTGTATTGATTATCTTTTTCTGATTGATTTATTGAAGCACCATCTGTTGCAGGTATCAACCTTTTGTCTATTTTTACATGTCATGCTTGTCAGTCCTTTGTTGTTGTTTAGTCACATAGAATGATTTCACCAACCATTATTATCCACATGTTCTCTATTTTGTTCTGATGTTTTTATGGATTTTCATTTATAGGTTTAAGTCTTTAATCCATCTGGAATTTAGTGACTTTTAGTGATAGGGATCCATTTTTCTATATATTCCTTAAGCAAATCTTTATTGTGAAATCCTGGTCAGAATATTCAACCTTGTAGTGGCACCCCCTCCTCCACAGAAAATCTTAACTAAACTTCTCCAGAAATCTTTACTATAATTGATTTTAGGACTATCAGCAAAAGAGTCTCTACAAAAGAGTTCAGTGTAGGTAAACTTCCTAATTTTCCTATTGCTCCATTTTATTTGGCCACTGGCCTGGAAGAAATCAGCACTCCAACTGCTGAACGCCCCTTTACCTGTTTTTCACAAACATTTATCCAGGATAGTAGTTTGTAAGAAGTTGTTTGCAAATGCAAAATGTGATTTAAAAAAAAAAAAAAGATCCTTTAGCAAGGCCTCTGGCCTTGAGCTGGAGCTTCACAAAGATGCCAACATTTCTAAGATAAGCGAAGTTACCAGTTGGGCTCCATAACAGCTGGCAGGGGGAGAAAAAAAAGGGTATTGATCTTTTGTCCATTTTGTCTAGCTCTCCCCTTCTCAGGTGTTGTCTTTGAAGGGTTAACTTGCCCAGAATAGTGAATGTGAACTTCTGCAGATTGTGAACTTCTGAGCCCCTCCCCTTACATGCTGGGTATAAAATTCTGAAACTACTGAACTTGGGGTTCAGGGGACTAATTGATTACAGAGAAAGCTGTGCCCTCTGAACCTGACTGCAGCCAAATAAAACTGTTTCCTGCTATCTTCGGTACCCTGCCTCATCTGTCCCTACAACAACCTGATTTTACATACATATAGGAAATCATTTAATATCCATAAAGAATCCCACTTAAGACTATAGGGGCTGGGGATGAAGCTCATTGGCAGAGTGCTTGCCTAGCATGTGTGAAGCCCTGGGTTTGATCTCCAGCACCACAAAAAGGAAAAAAAAAATAGTTAAAGACCCCAAGAGTCCTTTAAATGGTGTGCTCCCTTCTTGAATTTAAATTCAATTATTTTATATCAGGTGTAGATCCAGGTATTGTAGACCTGAAGTTTATATAATTTAGGGACTTTTCTTTAATAAAGAATACCAAATCATGACTCTTAAAATTAGGCAGAGGGCCATGCAGGTACAGAGAGCTGAAATCTCAACTTCTTACCCTCACAGTAAATTCACCCTGGATATATTATCAGAATGCATCTGTTACATAAAAGGATGAGGAATTGCCATCTCCATCCATAGAGTGATATGACTTTTTTATATTCACCACTGCTACAATTTCAGGATTTTTTCCCCTTTGTTTTTTAAAGAGACATTTAAGAGCAGGCACATACATCAAGGTGGCTTTAATGTTGTGAGTGGAGTTAGTCCAGTGGAGTAGTTCTTGCAGCAGTCTTTGCTACCTCTGCATTGCTCAGCTGTAATATATTTGATCAGTGGAGTAGCTGGGAGCTTAGTATAATTTAATAATGGGGACCGTTAATCTTGCAAGAACCTGAATTTACAACTTTAACTTTGCATATCTGCTTACTTTTGCATTCAAGTTTGGTGGGCATTATTGAGAGGTTTGGAAATGCAACTAATAGGGCTTTCTTTGGCATCAGATGCCTTCAAAAACTGGGAGGCAAACAGTGACTGGTGATAACCTAAATAATAATCATAGCTGACTTCCACCAGGAGCCAGGCACTGGGCTAAAGGCTTACCTGTATTGCTTTACTTCACCCTCATTGCTAGGTGCTTTTACACCCATTGCTTTACAGATAAGGAAGCTAGGTTTGGAGAGAGGGCACCTTACTTAAAACCACAGTGTCAATACTCCAGAGCTCCCTTCTAGATCCTCCAAGGCCAGTGTTTTCCTTTGACCAATAGGAAAACAGTCTTGGAGGGGCCTGAGATCTTTGACATCTGGTTGTATGTGTCAAAGATGGTTTTTAAAACTTTGCAGATATTATTTCATTTAATCTAAACAAGAGTCCTGTAAGATATCCCCATTTTACAGAAGAGAAAATTTTCTAAGGTCATCTAGCTACCAAGTGAAAGAGCTGGGGTGAAACTTAAGTATGCTTAGCCTCTTACTTGTATTCTGCAGCTACCTCTGAAATACTAGTAAAGAACCATACTGTTAGGGCTTTTTATGTCTCTGGGCCTTTTAGAAGTAGGGAGAAACCTGGGTTCTCTCTAGGTTTGTTTGTTTTGTTTTGTTTTTAGGTGATGCTGAGAATCGAACCCAGCATCTCCTACGTGCTGCAGGGCAAATACTCCATCAACTACACCTCCAGCCCCCTTGTTTCATTTTTGATGACTTCCTGATCAGGCTTAAATTTTCTAATAAAGAAAATAACACTTTTTTCCTTTTTTAAGTAGAGAACAAATTTCTAAGTCATTGTCCCTGGAGGAATAAATTAAAATGCAGGACCTATTTCCAGTGCCAGTAGTGACTTGCTGTGCAGCTTTTGCAAAATCAGTTAACCTTTTTTTTTTTTAAAGTATTTTTTAACTGTAGTTGACACAGTTCCTTTATTTATTTTATATGTGGTGCTGAGGATCGAACCCAGGGCCTCGCATGTGCTTGGCGAGCACTCTACCACTGAGCCACAACCCCAGCCCATCAGTTAACCTTTTACTCGTTTCTTTGTATAGGAGGAATGACAGTGTTAATATCAGATTTTTCCAAAGCATTTTTCTGAGCCTTGAGTGAAAGGTATTAAAAGTATTGTCTGCATTATTCCCAGCTCCCACCTAGCAATTGGCTCCAATTACCAGCCACTTAGAAGCATTTGTAGGTAAGACTCTTATCACACCTTCCTAATCACAACTTTCACAGTTGTGTTTTGTTGTTTCCATTTAAAAACTAACATTTTAGAAGTGACTGCTTTCTTCGAGAGTTAGAAAACATGACTACATTTCCATACAAATGTCAGATTCTTATTAGCACATCGGCCCATCCATCGCCTTGAGGGATTTTGCAACTGTGTTCATAGATATAATCAGCTTTGTATTTTCATTCAAGGATAACAAACTAGCAAGGTTGAAATCTTGACTTGTCATCGGAATTGAATTGCTCCCTGGAGCTGGGAGAAGGGAATAAGACTAAGTAGAGCCCTGTTCAGAAATGGCAGTAGTCTTTAGAATCTCAATCACCTGCTCTCCTTTCTTCTCCTTCCAGTATGGTGACTACGACCCCTCAGTGCACAAACGGGGGTTTTTGGCCCAAGAAGAATTGCTTCCAAAAAGGGTAAGAAATCAAATTTTCTTTTTGGGGAAACATAGCAGAGACATGGTCTTAAAGAAAGCTAACCAAATGATTTAAAGAAATGTTGGCAGTATATGGCAAGCGCATTTTCCTAAATACTTTGTAATGAATAAATTTTGAGTAAAGAGTATGGCATCTCTGTTAAGTATACGAGAAAACAAAGGTTAGTTTGGTGTTGCTGGGATGAGCATGGCCTGTTTCTCTAGTGTGGTGATTTATTTAAAGATGATTGAGTGGCACTGATTTCCAGGGAGGTGTATGGAGCAGTTTGTGTTCAGCTCTGGGAATTAAGCCGTTTGCAGCCTCAAGGGGTGGATAAAGGTGAGGTAGGGGTGGGCCTTGTGATTTTTAATCCTCAGCATTGTTCATCTTGTTCATTAGCCACAGAAGCAGGCCCTCCTTCCCTTTGGCTGCTTCTGATTTTATGGCCCCACTCATCTGTCAGTGGGTAATAAAGGTCTGCTTCTCACCTCTCCTGGCCTTTGCCTGTCCTTTGATGGCTTCCATGCAGACAAAGGCACAGGATTAGTGAGCATTGCTTCACTGTTAGAGGTGGTCTCTGGGATACACAGCCCAGGCAGGAAAGGGGGGCTGCTGTCAGCCCTGGCGTGCACTGAGGCCTGAGGAGTTCTGCAGTTTCCAGGCTGTTCCTCCAATTGAATTTTGCTTGTTTACACACCTACTTCTGCATATGACTCTTCCCTGTGTGCAGCTTTTTTAAAAATAGCTTTGCTATTTTGTAAAAATGATGCATAATTATAAAAATGGCAAAAATACCCAAACTTACTTTGTGTGTAGATCTTTAAAAACTATTTATTCATTTATATATTTATTTTGGTTCTGGAAATGGAACCTAGGGCCTTGTACATGCTAAGCACACACTATAAATAAACTACATTTCCGGTCCCTATATCATATTATCTGTAGATTCTGATTTTTCTACTATTTTTTTTTTTTTTTTTTGGTACTGGGGATTGAATCCAGAGATGCTTTGCACTGAGCTACATCTCCAGCCCATTTTATTTTTTATTTTGAGACAGGATCTCACTAAATTGTTTAGGACCTTGCTAAGTTTCTGAGACTGGCTGTGAACTTGTAACCCTCTTGCCTTAGCCTCCTGCATCATTGGGAGTATAGGTCTGCACCACCACGTCTAGCCCTGTGTGTAGATTTTATTTTTCTCTCTTTGGGTAGGTAATAAATCTATATCAGATGACTCCAGAAATGTGGGAGGAGAGAATTACAGCTTGGTATGCAGAGCACCGAGGCCGAGCCAGGTAAGGTCCCTTAATTGTTTACATTCTTATGGTCTTTTTTTTTTTTCCTTAAAGAACTGCAAAAGTAGGACAGGTCTGTTGAACAAAATATGGTACTGAAGTATATAAAGACAAAGGGGGAGCTGAGAGTCATGTCAGTCTTCAGTTTCATGTGCATCTTTTCTGTAGCGCATTGGTGTCAAGAGGCATATGTATTGCCTGTCAGGATGTACAGACCTAATGCATTCATTAGTAATTTAGTTCAATTTTAAGATTTATATTGTATAGATAGACACTGCTGTTGCATCCAGCCCTCTATTGATGGCATTTGGAGTATCTGTAGATTTTTCACCTTTACAAAAAGTTCTGAAGTGCCTAGGTCATATTGTTATACGATTGTATTAGTGTAAGGATAGATTCTCAGAGAAGGAAATGGCTGGATAAAGGATGTGAACATTTTGTGTTTTAAAAGGTGCCACCAAATTGCCCTTCCAAAAGGCTTTTCCTGTTGGTAACAAGTCAGCCCACTCCAGTCTATACTCAGCACTTATTTAGTTTACAAAGTTTATCAGTCTATAATTTTTGTAAACTAAAAGGTGAAAATTCATATTGTTAAAATTAGCATTCTGCTGGTCACTGTAGGAATTGATCGTCTTTGCATTAGCCTTTAAATTTTTTTTAATCTCTTCTTTAAATTAGCTTTCTATCATGTGTCCTTTTTTTTTTTACTTTTAAAAATATGTTATATGAACACCGAAAAGTAGACAAATTATAAGTATTCTGCCTGATCAATTGTCACAAAGTGAAAACACCATCTACCCTCGAGAAGAAATAGCCCATAACTACTCTCCTTTTCCCCCCAAAGTAACTGATTCCCTGATTTCTAACTCCATAGATTTGCATTGCCCATTTTTTTGCAGTGTTGGGGATTGAATTCAAGGCCTCTTGCATGCTAGTAAATCACCCTGTCACTGAGCTTTACCCCTAGCCCAGCATTGCCCATTTTAAACTCTAGATAAATATAATCAGTTTCTATTTTTCGTTCCTCATTTCTTTTACTCAGCATCATATTGCAAAATTTGGGCTTGTGGCATGTGGCAATAATTTTCTCATTTTCATGGCTGTGCAGAATACTACTGTGTTAATACACCACAAATTATTTATCTATTCTACTATTGAAGGACATTGAGGTTGTTCGGTTGTCTCCTGGTTTTTGCTGTTACAATAATGTCAATTTCCCAAAGTAATTGTATCAGTTTATATCGGGAGTGTGTGATTTCTGGTTCCTCCACCTGCTTGCCAATACTTGGCGTTCTCTCAGGGTGAATTTTTAAAATCCATTTGAGAGCATTTTGAGATCAGAGCGAGAGGGAAAAGGACAAGGTCACAGGGACTCCAGTTAAAATATTTCAATACCATTACCTATTTGGGAGTTTTCTGCAAGTCATTGCTGCTTCAAGAGCTTCCTTTAAATTTGACTTATAACTTAGAAGGAGGTGACCTGGCTTGGGTTTTACAGTCCCAATAGCTCTTGCCCTAACCTCCAACAATACGTCAAGAAATAAAACCAGGAAAGTAGCTGTCAGGTGGCTTGCAGAAAGAGTTGTTCATTACCAAAACCTTCTAAGTTAAGGAAGTACACAAAGATAAGGCAACAACTTAAATAAAATTTAAATATCCAGACCCATTTAAGGATAGAAGATAACCTACTATGTATTTCTCTTTTTTTGACATGCTGGGAATTGAAGCCAGGGCTCTGTGCATGCTAAGCAAGTGCTCTACCACCAAGCTACATCCCTAGCCCCCATGTACTTTACGTGAATCACTTGAGACAAATGTCACAGTTTACCAAGGTCAAAGTGTGAAATTGAAGCCAAGAGACAGCATAATGAATCTGTTTTCCTGTTTTTACTGGGATGAGAAATTCTGCTGTGTTTAATAGACTCAGGGTTGCCAGTATGGGTCCAGGGAAGTGGCAGATTCAGAATGCTCAGCTTGGCGGGTACCTGCCCTCTACCCTTGCCTCTTAGCTCCAGTGACAGTGTCTTCTATTCTCCTCACAGGGATGAAGCTGAAATGGAGTACTTGAAGATAGCTCAGGACCTGGAGATGTATGGTGTGAACTACTTTGCAATTCGGGTGTGTTGAACTTCCTGAGTTCCCTGGCTAGCAAATAGATGCTGAACCAGGGCCAGATGGTCAAAACGGGTTACTTCTGTATCCCAGGGTGGTAGTCTTTTGTGGTTCAGTGGTAAAGAATAAAAGACAAAGGGAAAGGGTCTTAGAGCTTGATTTTCTATTTTTGGACTTCAGATTAGATCATAGGTAATTAAGTGGCTGTGGAGCCTTAGGGGACTTGGGCCTTTGCTTTGCTTCCTAGCAGAAGCCTGTTGGAATGCTGGGAGTGTAACATTTGATTATTTCAAGCTCTGTGAGATCCAGAGAGCACCCGGAAATACTCTTTCCCCAAGGCCCACTGAGAGTGAAGCGACTTTTATAGATTACTGATTTGTTTGGGTGGGACTCTTGTTCTATGAAGCTAATTATTTTTTCTATTCAGACATTAATGATCTACCCTCCTCTGGGAACCCATTGCTTCTTCAGAGAGAGGCCTTTGTGTGCAGCCAAAGTCTGGCCTTTTAGCCTGCCTTTCTCCTGTGGGTGGGTTTGGGTGGCAGACGCAGTGTATCCGAGCTTCTTCCAAAGGAATACATGTGATGTGTCCAGGCATTTCACGACTGGTAGATGAGTAGATGTTAAAAAACATCTGCCACAGTGGTTTACCTTTATGACTACAGTTATGCTTTGCTTTCCTCTTTGCAAGTTCCTACAACATTTGTACTAAACTTGGGTGAATTAAAACATTTTTAGTATTCTAGAGTAGCTTTTTACTTTATTTATCTTCTAAATACAGGTTTTGATGGATTATTTTGCATAACAAATAAGCTCACTGAAATGTTATGCTATTTCATATACAAAACAGGTGCCTAAAATATGCTATTTCATATACTAAACAGGTGCCTAGAATATGCTTTTTAAAATTTCATTAATTATTATTTGCTAATTGTTTGGTTTCTTCATTTAAAAAAGTATTTTTAGGGGCTGAGTTGTGGCTCAGTGGTAGAACACTTGCATGGCATGTGTGAGGCCCTGAGGTTCAATCCTTAGCACCACATATACATAAATAAATAAAACATAAGCTCCATTTACAACTAAAAATATTTTAAAAAATATTTTTAGTTGTAGATGCATACAATACCTTTATTTATTATTTATTTTTATATGGTACTGAGGATCAAACCCAGTTCCTCACAATGCTAAGTAAGCACTTTACCACTGAGCTACAATTCTAGCCCTGTTTTTTTATTTTAATGTATTTTGTTGATTGTCAATGGATCTTTATTTTTATTTATTTATATGCGGTGCTGAGAATCAAACCCAGCGCCTTACACATGCCAGGCAAGTACTCTACCACTGAGCTACAACCCAAGCCCCCAGCCTTTTTTTATTTTAATATCTATTTTTTAGAAATATCTGGACACAATACCTTTGTTTTATTTTTATGTGGTATCGAGGATCAAACCCTGGGCCCCGCATGTGCTACACAATCTCTCTACTGCTGAGCCACAACCCCAGCCCCACCCCTGCCTTTTTTAAGGTCAAATTAATTTAACAGAACACTGTGGTTTTGTCAACACAGCTACTCTTGTCCCATGTGCCTACCACCTAGATTCTTTAAACTAGGATTTTATAATCCTCAAAAAACAGTTTCTTATCAGGTACTATGTCTACATTAGTCAGGCTAATGTATACTATTGAGTATGTACATTTCTTGTATTGATCAATAGACCAGGTTAAAAATTATTTTAGAGGTTTTACTGTTAGAGTTCCTAAATTTCATCATTAACTAAGGAAGATATATGCTTAAAATAATTTTTTAAAATTAAAATTTATTTTTAACTGATATATAAAACATAAAAAATTATAATATAGTGGGATACTGTGTGATAAAAACAATTTAAAAGGAGCTGCTTGTGTTCCCATCTCTCATTTAATGTATAGAAGTGTCAGAGTCATGATGATAGGAGGCAGCGGGCAAAATCTGTTTATTTTTTTTTTTATTTAAACTTAATAATCAGAAACATAATGGAATATCTCATTTTCCAAAATGTGCTATAGATGTAAGAGTACAGAGCCTCATTTTTGTTAACACAGTTATTTTAAAAGCTTTGCAGACAAACAGGAGACTCTCTCATAGCTTGGTGATAGCGCCTAACTTCAGGTGTTAGAAGGAGTAAAGAGATTTATCTTAGAGCACTCGCTTCTCCATCTGACACCTGCTGTTAGATTGGTACTTCTTGTCACAGTCCAAGCACCTTCTCAGTTTGCAGATCTGTTTCCTACCCTTGAGTCTTGGTTCAATTTCCTTGTTGTCAGCATGGTGTCAGGAGCTATAGTGTCCTTGTGTGGGGAGTTTCTTTCTTCTGCCAGACAAGAGCTGGACCATGGTGCTGGCAGGTGAGCCTGTCCTTGAGGACGTGGCTGACAGATCCGTAGCCGAGTCAGTGATGCGGGGCCCAGGACACTTGCTCCCGGCTTTCTGGACTGCTGACCGGGATGGCTGACAGAGGTATAACATACAAACAGCCAATTAAATTTTTAAATAGCTTATTGATCCAAAAATTTAAAGAAATAAAATTAATGAAACTTTTAAAACTTTGCTTTATAATGGAATACTCTTTAGATACTTGTTTAGTATATGAAGTAGCATGACATTTCAGTATCACACACACATATATATTAAATTTAATTAATTTATATATAATTCATCAGACATTTATTTCTAACATTTAATTATTAAATAGTTCGAACATAGAGGAAATACCCAGATATACTCACTAACGAGTTTCTACAATTAACATTTTATCAGCTTTGAGTACAGTAAGACTACATTGAGACTGAATGTAACCTAAAATGAGACCATCTAGTCCTGACATATAAAATTTTCCAGTAATCCAACAGTCTATTCTTTCTTTTTGGTCCTGAGGATAGAGCCCAGGGGTGCTTAACCACTGAGCCACATCCCTTTTTATTTTTTATTTTGAGACAGGATCTCACTAAATTGTTTAGAGCCTTGCTAAGTTGCTGAGGCTGGTCTCTAAAGTTTTGGTCCTCCTACCTCAGCCTCCTGAGTTGCTGGGATTATAGGCATGTGCCCCTACATCTGGCCAACCTGTTTCTTTAACATGGGAAATATTTAAACTTACAGGTTTTGATTGTTTGTATGTTCTTGGGTTTGGGGGGATTCTGGCGGTGTTTTCAAACAAACAAAGGCCTTCACTTATGCTCAGTACTCATCCTGCCATTGAGCTACATCCCCAGCCCCAAATCTACAGGTTTTAATTCTACATCTATGATAATCTGGTTATTAATTAGAGGCAGTAACACTTAGATTGCCCCTCCTTTAGCCATTGAGCCAATGATAGGAGCTCCTAGTGACCTTTGTGGGAGATATATAAGTCACAATGGTATAGTTGTACCTCTGCCTGCCCCAATCCTGGAAGCTGAAAGCCTCCTGGGTTATAAGACAGCTGTGATTTCTGTTGGGACCTGTTGAAACTTGTCAGCTGTAACAGTGTGTGCTAGGTTTAAGAAAGTTGAATAAAATCTTGAGCTGGAGTTGACAGTGGCCTCTCTTTATTGACTCTACAGAATAAAAAGGGCACAGAGTTGCTGCTTGGAGTAGATGCTCTGGGACTTCACATCTATGACCCTGAGAACAGGCTGACCCCCAAGATCTCCTTCCCGTGGAATGAAATCCGAAACATCTCATACAGCGACAAGGAGGTAGGATATGTTTGAAATACAAATGCTACCAGTGGCCCAGTAAAATGTCTTTTCCCATCTCCCCTGCTTGCCAAAGCTGCCCCAGCTTGGCCATCTCCTTATTATCAGGAAAAGCCCTCTAATTCTCAGGCTTTGGGGTTTTGGTTGGTGATTTTTAAAGTATTTATAGAACAGAACTGGCATCCTTTTTTTCAAGGGGCATCACTAAACCCCATTATTGACTAAAGAAAGAATGGGAAGCTCAACATGTCAGGGTTAAACCCTAAAAGAACAGTTAAAAAAGAAAAAAGGAACATTTTCTGATTACTTAGCTTTCTATTTCTGGTGATGAATTCTCTTTGTATTTTAAGCATGGTCTATATTGAGCCTCTTTCTCTGTCTAGTGCTTGATCCATGTGGTGGGAAAAATATATATGTTCATAATATACACACATACCATTATGTGTGTGTGTGTGGGGGGGTGATATATATATATATATATATATTATATATATATTTTAGTGTGTGTGTTTCTCACAGCATTCACAATTTATTTATTTTTGAGTGATTATTTTTATTTTTTCTACATTGATGGGATTTGTGGTTACATATTGATATATATTCACACAATGTAACAATATAATTTGGCCAATATCATTCTCAGCATTGGCAATTTAAATAAGGAATATTCAGGGCTGGGGTTGTGACTCAGCAGTAGAGCACTTGCCTAGCATGTGCGAGGCCCTGGGTTCGATCATCAGTACCACATAAAATAAGTAAATAAAATAAAGGTATTGTATTCAACTACAACTGAAAAATAAATAGTAAAAACAAACAATAAATAAATAATGAATATTCATAGGATTCAAATATTCCTATACAGGATACTAATGAATTTTCCCTACTGCTATAATCCTCTATTTATTCATTCATTCCTCCTTCTCTCTCCTCTTCCTTCTCCTCCTTTTTTTTTTTCCATTTGTGCTGGGGATCAAACCTAGAGCCTTGTACATGCTAGGTGGGTACTCTACCACTGAACTCTAACCACATCTCCTATGAATTATTTTAAAAGAATTATTGAGAATCTGCTTTGTGTTAGGTTTCATATGACAAAGATGTAGAAAGCCCAGGCTCACGTGTTCAATTGCCAGTAATGCCAAAACGGGGAAAAATCAGATGCAGGGCTGAGGATGTGGCTCAGCGGTAGAGTACTTGCTTAGAATGTGTGATTCCCTGGGCTCTGTCCCCAGCACAGGAAAGAAAGAAAGAAAGGGGGAGGGGGAGAGGGAGGAGGAAGGTGAGAGAAAGAAAGGTAGGTAGGTAGATAGAAAGAAAGAAAAGAAAACCCAACCCAGGAAGTTCTAGTCAAGTAATGACTCAAACAGTATAATAAATAAGTACAATTGAAGGGACTGATGACAAAGATGACAATAATAGAGAGCTTCTACTTACAAGCACTTTTGCTCTGATTCTCTGATTTAATCCTTGTAAGAACCCTGCTGTGAAGACAGGAGCTGTATTTTCAGTAGCCATGTCGCACCAGGAAGCAGAGGTGTAGGGGATACAGTGACCTGCATCTGAGTAGAGTGGCAGGAGCTGGGAGGCAGAGTGGCTGATGCCACAGTTCCAGCTTTTCAGGGAGGCCCAGAGGCTGGGCCCTTGAAAGCACAAGATACCAGGTGCCAGGGGGTGAGAAGTGGCAGCCTGGACTGTGCTCAGTGCTTTCCTGGTACTTGCACATCTAAGGCAGGGTGTGGAGGAAAACTCCATCACTGAGGTTCATCCACAGTCTCTTCATTTTTTATTTTGAGACAGGATCTTGTTAAGTTGCCAAGGAGGCTGGCCTTGAACTTGTGATTCTCCATCTCAGCAGTTTTTTGAGTCACTGAGATTATAAGTGTGTGCTACTGCACCTAGCTAGATTTCCTTTTTTTTTTTTTTTTCTTTCTTCATAGCAAATTGAGGAAAGGAACACCACGCTCTGGTTTCCACTCTGTGTTGTAATCTACTCAGCCATGCTTGATGAGGCCAATTGAGCATCTTAATCCCAAACATTCTGACTTGGAGTTTTTGTAAGTAGTTAGCCCAGGAGGTAAATAAACATCAGGTAGTTCTTTTTTGAAAGTATTTAAATTGAAAGCTCCATGTGACTTAAAGCAGTAGATGTGCCACAGTATGGTAGTCCTTTATCTCCCAATTTCATAAAGCTCTGTTTACTGCACATCACACATTTCTGTGCTAACTAAAGGCTTCCCAAACACTCATTTTTAGAGAACCCAAGGATTAAAGTCTCCCTTACTATGGCCTGATATAAAAAACTCTAATCTACCTACCCTCTCCAGGGGCCAGACACTGTCATGTTCCATCCTGTTGATAACTCATGGTAAGCGGACCTCAAGCTGTCTTGGCATAATAGGAAGTAGTCTCGGTAGTTATGCTTGACAACCATGCTGTCAAAACAGAAATGTTAGTTTATTTTAAGTCATCCATTGATTCTTTGTGTACACCCTGCTATGGCGCAGAGCCTGTGGTTTCCCCAGTACTTGTGGTTTCCCATTGACAGCCTCTGGGTTTGACAGCAGGGCCAGAAATAAGCTCATGAAATTTACAAATAGCAGCCTACACAAGAGCTATACTGCTTCTGAGTTAACTTGGCCAAAAAGCTAAACAAAGGATCATTTTCTGTCCTCAATGTTAAAAAGTATGAAATTTCTTTCATGTGAAAGAAATACTCAGAAATATATCTTCCCCAACATATTTATCAGCTAATCAAGCTAGGGTTTTTGCTTTAAAATCTTGTAATATGGGGGACCAAACCCAGGGCCTCAAGCGAATTAGGCCAAGTGCACTACCACTGATGCTTTTTTTTTTTTTTTTTTTTTAACTCCTACAATGCTAAGGATGGCTAAGCAGTCTTTCTTGGAATTGAATATGTAGTTTAAAATGAATCTTTGAAATCAAGTATCTGTTTGGCCCCCTTAGGAATGGTTAAGCATGGAAATTATATTTTTCTTTCTGTCAAGGATCTGGTCCTGGTACTACTTGGCTGCCACCCTGGCCTTATCATTCATCTTTTTCTGTTCTTTGATTTCAGGAGCTAGGTTTTGATTTTCTATAGCAGTCCATTTATCTTCTTCATATTTTATTCCTTCTATTAAGAGCTTTTATCAAGTTTGCCCAAATTCAGAGAACTGTAGTAACCCCCTGTATCCAATCACATCAAATCTAAACCTCTCTTTTATTCCTTACCTCCATTCCCAGCCCACCCATGCCTCCCTCCATCTAAGCCCACTGCAATCCCCAAAAAGCTAATAACACCACACACACACACTCTGCCCCTTTCTCATCTCTACTTTATTCCTCTTGACTGCCCTTATTCCTCTTAACTATCCAGAATAACTCTGCACCTTGCCTTTTAACTACTTTGTCATATTCTAAGACCAGATCCAGTCCCTTTCTACTTTTGGTAGATCTACTCAGCCCCCAGGACATTTGTGATATGTGCCACCAATGAGTGCCATTTCTTGTTAGTCTGGTTCTTACTAGATTGGGAGCTTCATGAGGCAGGGGCTATGCCTTAGACTGTGCTGCTCTCCCAGTGTTGGCCTTGAGGGCTGGCCCAAGCATCCCTTCCTCAAAGCCACCCAATATGGTACAGAAATCATACCTTTAGGATCCTGAATTTCCAAAGCCCCAGACTTGCTGTTCTCCATTCTCCTAATACAGTGAGGCTTAGAGCCTGGGAACTAGGAAGCCAGGACAAGGCATAGTGTCATGATGGACCATGGCCAGCGTGGTTGCTACTTTTGTGGAATTCCCAGTTGGTGGTAGAAATCTATGCAATCAAGCTGAACTATTTTCTCCTCCTCCTCCTCCTCCTCTTCCTCCTCTTCCTCCTTCTTTTGTAGTAGTAGACAGCATGCCTTTATTTTAAGGCGTGCTAAGGATCAAACCCAGTGCTTCACACCTGCTAGGTAAGCACTCCACCACAGAGCTATAGCCCTAGCTCCAAATTGAACTATTTTCTACTTTCTTCTTTCAGTTTACTATTAAACCACTGGATAAGAAAATTGATGTCTTCAAATTTAATTCCTCAAAACTCCGTGTTAATAAGCTGGTAAGTTTAGATACTGATTTTCATTATTGATAACTATAGCTTTTCTAAGAAATTGAATTTTTGTGGGGGATCAATACTAGGGATTTAACCGAAGGTTGCTTTTTTTCCCCTTTATTTGTAGATGGACACAACACTTTTGTTTTATTTATTTACTTCTTTGTGGTGCTGAGGATTGAACCCAGTGCCTCACATGTGCTAGGCAAGTGACCACTGAGCCACAATCCCAGCTTCCCCATTGCTTTTCCACTTAGCTACATCCCTAGCCCTTTTTGTTTTGTATTTTTTTATTTAAAAAAAATTTTAAATTGTTATCAATAACAGCAGAGGGACTAGGGATGTGGCTCAAGCGGTAGCGCGCTCGCCTGGCATGCGTTCGGCCCGGGTTCGATCCTCAGCACCACATACCAACAAAGATGTTGTGTCCGCTGAGAACTAAAAAATAAATATTAAAAATTCTCTCTCACTCTCTTTAAAAAATAAATAAATAGGGGCTGGGGATGTGGCTCAAGCGGTAGCGCGCTTGCCTGGCATGCGTGCGGCCTGGGTTCGATCCTCAGCACCACATACCAACAAAGATGTTGTGTCCGCCGAGAACTAAAAAATAAATATTAAAAATTCTCTCTCTCTCTCCTCTCTCACTCTCTCTTTAAATAAATAAATAAATAACAGCAGAATATATTACAATTCATATTACAGATATAGAGCACAATTTTCCATCTCTCTGTATACAAAGTATATTCACACTATTCATGTCTTCTTCATACATGTACTTAAGGCAATGGTATTCATCTTATTTCACCATCTTTTTTTACCCCCTTACACTCTCCCTCATTTTTTATTTTAAGACAGGGCCTTGCTAAGTTGCTGAGGCTGGCCTTGAACTTGGGATACTCCTACCTCAGCCTTCCAAGACACTGGGATTACAGGCATGTGCCACTGCACATGGCTTGAATACTGTTTTTTGATGAATATCAGAGTGACGTCTTTGAGGTGTAAAATGAGAGCTCACCTGGTACACACCTTTCTCTTTACCTGAATTTATAGTCAAACCTAAATTTTTCCTCCCAGTTCTGGGGAGCTTTAACTCGGGGCCTTGAACATGTTGATATACACTGAATTATACTCCCAGTCCAAAACTAAGTTTTGAAAATGATTTTTGTGGAGGTACTTCATATATATATATATATATATATATATATATATATATATGCATTGCATAATCATATATCAAGCATAAAGAATAACAAAATGAATACTATTATTCATGACCACATTTAAGAAATAACACATTTCTGCTGGGCATGATGATACATGCCTGTAATCCCAGTGCCTTTTTTCTACATTGTTCTGTGAGATTTATCTATGTTGATGCTTAAAAAAGATATAGTCTGCTAGTCAGGCACCATGCTTGTAATCCTAGTGACTTGGGAGGCTGAGGCTGGAAGAATGCGAGTTCAAAGCCAGCCTCAGGAAAAGGGAGGCACTAAGCAACTCAGTGAGACCCTAAATAAAATACAAAATAGGGCTGGGGATGTGGCTCAGTGGTCAAGTGTCCCTGAGTTCAATCCCTGGTACCCCACAAAAAAAAGACAGTCTTTTCATTTTAAATTCTGTATAGTACTCTATTATATGGAGATAAACATATATATATATATATATACACACACACATACATACATATATACATATATGTGTAATATATGTACTTTTAAAAAAAATTCTTGATTCTCTTATTAATAATGGACTTCTGTACTGTTTTAGCAGGCTGCTATGAACATTCTTGTCTCTGCTTTTTGATACACACAGGCAATAGTTTCTCTAGAGTTTAGAGTGTATATATAGAAGTACAGGGCTTAGTATGTATTCAGATTCAAATTTATGACACATTTTTTTCATATTTTTTAACTGGTGCATTATAGTTGTACATAATATATTGTTTTTTCAAAGAAGGTAAACGGAATAGATTTACAGACCCAATAGCAGTGAGATTTCTTTTTGATTGGTATCTTCAATACTTAAGTTATCATCTTTTAAATTTTCCTGCCAATTTTGTATATATAAATTATATCTCAGTATCTCTATCTCTTTTTTCCCCCAGAGATAGGGTGTCAAACCCAGGGCCTCACACATGCTAGACAAGCACTCTTCCACTGAGTTATAGCCCTAACCCTCAATGTCATATCAATTTGCATTTTTATAATTACTAATGAAATTGAACATCTTTTCATATATTTTTTGGCCAATCTTATTTCCTGTTCTATTCAATTCTTGTTTTTTGTCTTCTGGCCAGTTTCCTGTTAGGTCATTTATTTTCTTTATTGATTATGCCTTCTCCCAGCCTGTGTCTTGTTTTTCTTCTTCTTCTTTTTTTAATAGTATCATGACTAATAAAAAATTGTTTTTTAATTTTATTCTTTTTGGTACTAGTTATAGAACCCAGAGGTGCTTTACCACTGAGCTACATCTCAGCCCTTTTTATATTTTATTTTGAGACACAGTCTCACTAAGTTGCTTAGGTCCTTGTTAAGTTACTGAGGCACTTTTCTAACTTGCAATCCTGCCTCAGCATCCTGAGTTGCTGGGATTACAGGTGTGCACCACCATGCCTGGCCTAAAAATTTTTTATTTGTTTTTATTTATTTACTTTTAAATTTTTATTTTTTTGTAGTTGTAGATGGACAGCATGCCTTTATTTTATTTGTTTATTTTTATGTGGTGCTGAGGATTAAACACAGTGCTTCACATGTGCAAGGTAAGCACTCTGCCACTGAGCTGCAGCCCCAGCCCCTATTTGTTTTTATCTTTTTTAAAAATTAATTTGTTTATTTTTGCATTACAATTCTTAATACACCTTTATACCACAATTTATCATATAAGGTATGTATATAAGGTATGTTGACACCAAATTCACATCTTCATACATGTGTTTAAATGAGGGTCTCCTTTCACCATCCATGCTATTCCCCTTCTCCCTCCCGTTCCCTCCCACACCTGTTCCTTATCTAGAGGTAATCTTATCTTTTATTTTTTGTACCAGGGATTGAACCACAGGACACTTAACAACTGAGCCACATCCCCAGCACCCCCACACCCCCGTTTTTTAAAATTTTGAGACGGGGTGTTTAGTTGCTTAGAACCTCACTAAATTGCTGAGGCTGGCTTTGAACTTGTGAGCCTTCTGCCTCAGCCTCCTAAGGCACTGGGATTACAGGCGTACACTACCATGCCCAGTTCTAACAAGTTTTTAAAATTTTAATGCAGACAAATATAAAAATATTTTCCTTAATTATTTGTGCTTTTATGTGCCTTAGTTGGCATATCTTCTCTTCCTATGATTATAAACATTATCTTCTATATTTTATTACTTTTTTTAATATTAATTTTTTTAGGTGTAGATGGACACAACACATGCCTTTATTTTTGTGTGGTGCTGAGTATAGAACTCAGGTCTCGCCCATGCTAGGTGAGCTCTATATCGCTAGCCACAATCCCAGCCCCAACATTATCTTCTAATCACAATTTCTAGGACTTTATCTTTGCATTTAAGTTCTTAATCCTTCTGGAATCAATTTTTGTGTATGGTGTGAGGGAGGGATCTAACAAACTTTTTTTTCCACATGAATAACCTTTTGTCCCAGCCCAACTTACTGAATGAGCTTTCCTGCCCTTCCTAATCTGCAGAGCCATATCTTGGCTTAGGAGAGTAAGGTGTACATGTAGAAGACATGATAATTGACCTTTCTCCTCTTTCCACTTGTGATTTTTACCTCTTAGCTTATCTGAGCTGTCTTCATTTTGCGTGCCTACAGAGCTAAGAGCACTAGAAGCTGTCAGCGTGCTTTGCCATTTTACTCCTCAGGTTTAGTGCCACTCACCAGAGGCTGTGATGCGTAGCGTGACTGGTCTGATAGGCAGAAAAGTAAATTTGTGGGTTTAACATTTCTCATGCTCCATGCCCACAGATTCTTCAATTATGTATTGGGAACCATGACCTATTTATGAGGAGAAGGAAGGCTGATTCTTTGGAAGTTCAGCAGATGAAAGCCCAAGCCAGGGAGGAGAAGGCTAGAAAGCAGGTGAGCAAGACCTTATTTTAAGGATGATGTTGCTGCTTGGTCAGTCTTGCCCTGGAAGGTAAGGCGGTATGGACTGATAGAACCATTTGGCCATGGACATGCCTGCTCCTACTTCATCCCTGTTGGATCTTTTTTTAAACTATATTTTTTAAACTTATTTTGTTTATTTTTATGTGTTGCTAAGGATTGAACCTAGTGCCTCATATGTGCAAGGCAAGCATTCTACCTCTGAGCTACAACCCCAGACCCCTGTTGAATCTTTATTAGCTAATACCCACTTGGTGGAATGTCAGCTTTAGAAATGAGCAATAAATTCTAACAGCCATCTAAGAGAAATATCTCTACACTTCAGTGAAGTTAAGTGTGATTAACACAGGTTTGGATGATGTAGCTAGCTTCATCTCTCCATCCACCTCGCTAGCTAGCTTTCTTTTTGCCTGTCTGTCTCCTTTGCCTGGCCTTCTCCTTTTCTAATTAGATGGTGATGGAATACATGGCAGCATTTCAGTGCTTGCTGCTGGAATACTAATTAGACTCTGGTCACACTTCCTCACTGCAGGTCAGCCTGGGTGCACATCACCCACTGTGGGAGGTTCGGAGAGGGCCTATCAGCAGACTGGACGAGCTGCATTGCTGTTTTCTACTCATAGACCTTCTCTACTCACCAAAACCCACACAACTAATTTGAGCCTCGATGTTGAGAATATCAATTGTTTTTGGATGAACTGTTAGATAGAGTAGTGGCAGCTGCAGTCGGCTGCCCTCCGGACTAGCAAGCTCAGAGGTGTAATGATTAGTCTGTGTGCTGCTCTCTGATTTGGGTACCCTAGAGAGCTGGCTTCCAGCCCTGGAATTGAATGTGAAATGCCAGTTTGATCCAGTGGGCTGTTAGCTCTCCATCTCTTTGCTTTCTGGGAGAATAGGCTCAATGTACTCTTTGGTATGCTTTAAAGGTGATGAGATAGGTTTTGTTGGGCAAAGAAATGCTCCTGGCCAGCATAAGGTCGTAGTGGCAACTTTAAGAAGAGCTTCCTTTGACTTCTTTCTCAGCAGAGCAAAGCTTAGAAGTGACAGATTTAAAGACATAAAGGAGGGTGTAGGCTTTGGACCCTGGCAGAGAATAGCATGACTACCCCTCGGCCTGTACTGCCTATAGGACAGCAGAGGCATGACCCAGGCATCTGGAAAACCAAAGGTCAGGGGACTTGACAGGTCAGAGGGCTCCATGGCTCAGTAGAACAGTGACCTTGGAGCTGGATCAGTCACTTAGTGTATGACTTAGTTTTCTCTTCCATCAAGTGGAGCTAATGATGCCTCTTGTCTTTTCTCAAATCAAAGGACATATTGTGCCTGAAGAAAGTCTTTGTAAGTGATAGGCTGCTTTGTAGATGGGAAGTCCTTTATTATTGGGGTAGAGGTCTCAGGGAAAATATAGTGCTGGGAACTGAATGGGGCTGCCTGGGCCATTTTTTTTTCCCAAGAGGAAGATAATAGAGATGGAAATTATAATACGATCGAAATTAGAGAACAAATTGGCCATGCTTCTCATTGACCAGCAAGAAGAAAATTAGAGAGCTTACAGTATTTTATTACTTATCTTTGCATTATCCTTTCAAATTTCAGTGCATTTTTTTGGCTTTGTATTTAGAAATGCAGCAGCCTACCAGTGGGGCATGGTGGCACAGGGCTGTAATCCTAGCTACTTGGGGAGGCTGAGACAAGAGGATCACAAGTTCAAGGCCAGCCTAAGCAGCTTAAGGAGACCCTGTCTCCAAAAAAAAAAAAAAAAAAAAAAAAAGCTGGGGATGCAGCTCAGTGTTAGAGCACCCCTCAGTCCAACAATGATACCACACACATGCACACACATAAAAAAAGAAAATTTTTAAATATTTTTAGATAAAATACCTTTATTTTATTTATTTACTTTTGTGTGGTGCTGAGGACCAAACCTAGAGCCTTACACATGCTAGGCAAGGACCTACCACTGAGCTATAGCCCTAGACCAAGAAATCTTGTACTACTAGAGTTTGGGATAAGATTAAAGCAAGAAAGTAGTAATTCACTATGCCTTCATTATTTAAGGCAGAAAATAGCAGTGATCATTCTAGCTTTTGCTTTCTGGACTCAGTTCATATTCTGGGATCACAGAGATGGTGCTGTCCCAGTCTTGTTCCCCTTATTAAGCTCGGAAGGTAGCCTAATTAACACAGTGATCTAGCAGACAAGGGAGGTGGCAGTGGCTTTGTACCATTGCCTTAAGGATTGAGCTATGTTCCCTGCCTGGCTCAGAAGTTGCCTCTGCGTGGGGCTGTGCAGAGCTGTGCTGTGGCTGCTGCAGCTTCCACCTGTGAAATAGTTGCGTGAGCCATTGATGCTTGACACACAGGTCCATCTTCTCTGTGGGCCAGACAGGAGCAGAGTTGTTGTGGATGAAATCAGAGATTTGTGAAGAATCTGTGTGGATTAGAAATGATAAAGTGGCTCATCTGAGAGATGAGAGAGCTGAGAGCTGCTCCATCTCAGGAAGGAGGAACCTGCGTCACAAACCACCAGCCACAGGGCAGAGCCACATGAGGTTTCCTAACTAACAGGGGTGTTACAAGGGCACTTTGTGGAAGAATACTGCTTCTGTCCAGATGGAGACCAAGCTTGGCTTTGTTGTTGTTGTTTCTTCATTTGTTTATTCACTAGTAGAATTTTTTTAAGGTACACAGCTTTCAACTCTGCCCCTGGTTTAGAAGTGACAGAGAGCAATGGTTAAGTTTGCCCCAAGAAAAGAGATTGGTCCTCAAAGGAGAGGCTCTGGAGGCTGGGCATTTTTGGGGTGCTGGAGCATTGTGACTCACCCCTGCTCTTGTTCACCCCTCCAGATGGAGCGGCAGCGCCTAGCTCGAGAGAAACAGATGCGGGAGGAGGCTGAACGCACAAGGGATGAGCTGGAGAGGAGGCTGCTACAGATGAAAGAAGAAGCCACGATGGCCAATGAAGCACTGGTGATTTTCTGAGGGTTGGGGTCCCAAGAGGTCACATGGGGACTTCTGGAAGGAGCCTCCTGGGGACTGAATTAGCAATATTTGCTTTGATATACTTTATTTCAGCTTTTATTTCCCCTGTTTTGTTTTGTTTTTTTCTTCATTCCTAAGGATTAAACCCAGGGCTTTGTGCATACTGGGCAAGCACTCTACCACTGCAGATGCAGCTACATCTCCGGCCCTATTCATTTTTATTTTGGGAAGGGCTTTCACTAAGTTGCCCAAACTAGCCTTGAATTTGTGATCCTACTTCTTCAGCCTCCCGTGGAAGACTTTATTTCAGCTTTTAAAAAGGCAGTGCCTTTTCTTTCCACCTGTTTGCCAGAAATAGGTTTAGGTTGAGTTCATGTGCATCCAGACTCTACTTTTACCACAGGATTACCTTTAAAGCAGCATTATTTGACTTTGGCACTACTGACTTGGGAGACCTCTCATCTGGGGCTGTCCTCTGCATCGAAGGATGATTAGCATTGTTTCTGGCCTCTACTTCCTAAATGCTAATAATACCACCTTAACTTCCATTTTTTTAAATTAATAGTATCATTATTTTATTATGTTTTAAAAATCTGCTAGCTAATAATATATGGCAATATATATAAGTACAAACTTCTTAAGTACATGATGAGTATTATAATCCAATTGATAATTATATGCATCTTACTGCAAGAATGGATTTGTATATTTATGTATGTATTTATTTATTTATTTTTGCATTACAATTCTTAATGCACCATTATATCATAATTTATCATATCTCTGATTATATTAACCTCCATTTGTGATGATCAAAAATGTTTCCAGGGCTGGAGATGTAGCTCAGTAGTAGAGTGCCTGCTTAGCATGCACAAGGCCCTGGGTGCCTTTTCCAGTATTGAGGGGTGGGATAGGGTGGTGGTGGGTATCTTCAGACATTGCCATGTGCCTCAGGGTGGTGGGGGACAGAGATAGAACCTCTTCTGTTTTGTTTTTGGTTTTGATACTGGAGATTTAACCAAGAGGCACTTTACCACTGAGCCACATCTCCAGCCCTTTTTATTTTTTATTTTGATACAGAATCTCAATGAATTGCTTAGGCCCTTGCTAAGTTGCCAAGGTTGGCCTTAAACTTGCTATCCTCCTACCTCAGCCTTCTGAGTTGCTGGGATTACAGGCATGCTCCATCTCGTCCAGCCTTCCTCTTGTTTCTTTTCTTTTCTTGGTCATGGTGGGGTACCAGAGATTGAATCCAGGGTCATTCAACCACTGAGCCATATCCTAGCCCTTTTTGTTTTAAGTCAGGGTCTTGTTTAAATTGATTAGGGCCTTACTAAGTTGCTGAAGCTGGCTTTGAACTTGCAATCCTCCTGCCTCAGCCTCCCGGCCTCCTCTGGTTTGGAACCACTGATTAAAGAGAAAGAAGTACAATGTTTAAGTTGTTTTTCTCCCTCATAAAGCATCAGCCTTAGTTGAAATGGGTACTCAAAAAAAGTGCCCTTTCTTTTTGTTTCTCACTGGTGGAGCCCAAAAGGCTCTTCTAAATATTTGGGCGATGTGACATATCATCTGTTGCATGAGTGCTGCTGAGGAGACACTTGGTGACAGGGCCCCGGGAGTCCAAGACTGGTTCTTGCTGATCTGCGTGTTCCAGGGCAGATCTGGGCAGGAGGTAGGAACCCAGTCCAGCTGAGCACACTCCTCTCTAGATGCGGTCAGAGGAGACAGCAGACCTGTTGGCTGAAAAGGCCCAGATCACCGAGGAAGAGGCCAAACTCTTGGCCCAGAAAGCCGCAGAGGCAGAGCAGGAGATGCAGCGCATTAAGGCCACAGCCATTCGGACAGAGGAAGAGAAGCGCCTCATGGAGCAGAAGGTGCTGGAGGCTGAGGTGCTAGCACTGAAGATGGCTGAGGAGTCAGAGAGGAGGTGAGGGGGGGTGTCCTGGAAATTTGGGCCTGCCTAAGGGACTCTCTCTCCTTGAGCTGGGTGGCAGCCATCCTCAAGCTGCTTCTCCATTGTGGGGCAAGGATGGGGACATTCCTTCCTGGACAGGGTTGGGTAGCTGAAGCTGTTGGAAGGACCCAGAAACAGTTTTTTTTTTTTTTTTTCTTTTGCTGAGTAGACCTCTCTGGTCCTGCATCTGTGATAAACCCCTGTCTATCTGATAATCATTTTTGCAAGAGAACTTCTGAGCATCTCCAGACTGCTTTTAGTCAAGGAAATTTAAAAAGTCATTTTTGTATTTAAAAAAATGTGGTTCTTTCCTCCTTTTTATTTGGGATGGTGGTGGTGATGTGGGAAAACAGAGGTTATTTACCTTGAAAGGGAAATTAGGCATCTGAAGTCCCAGCAGCCTTCTTAGTAGATAGTGGGGAGAGGGAGGCAGGGTTCTCCTTGGGACCAAGTTGGGAACTGTTGAAGGGAACTGCTGTTATCTGTACTTTTCAGAAACTATTCTAGGATCTGGATTGTTCTGCAGCCTTCAGATAAACACTGGAACATTCCCCACAGCATCTGGCTGTATTGATTTAGAACACTTGAATCTGGCTCTTAGACACCAAGGTTCATTCACTACGATTTTCCCCATCACTCTTTGCGTGTCATTCTGGAGAAATGGTTCCTGGTGGCTGGCCCTGTCCTGGCCCCCTTTCTTTCTATGTTGGTCACATTTGCTGTGAGTGTTGGATCTCAGTATGGGTCCCCACAACAGGCCTCACATGCTGCCCCCAACATGTGTCCTTTAGGGTGGGGATCTGCACCAAGAAGCAGTTGCCCTCAGTGGCAGATTTGATCTTCCTGCCTGAGGAAAGTGGGTGCTTAACCTGCGACTCTTTTACTTGCAGGCTGTGAAGAAACATTCTTTCCTATTTTTGCCCTTTATGGTCCAGTATAAGACTTTTGGGGGAAAAAAAATAAAGACTTTTGCTCTCCTGTGTACTTCCTTTGCCCTGCCCACTGTCACCCAGAAATAAGCAAATGTGCCTCTCGCTCCTCCCCAACTTCCTACCTTCCTCTGTCTCCACCTATTACAGAGGTTTTGTTTTGTGTTTTTGATTTTGTTATGAGATGGGATCTTGCTATGTTGCCCAGGGCTTAACTGATCCTCCTGCCTCAGCCTCCTGAGTAGCTGGGACTACAGACATGTGCCTCTGTACCTGGCTGGCTTGCAGAATTCCTTGTTTGGCTCTTCTCCCCACTGGCTTCTCTCCCAGTCTAGAGTTACCAATTGAAATAAATAATGCCCAGGAATGTTGACCTTGCTTTGGGAGTTCTGACTTCCTGTAAATGTCACTGTTATCCTCAGAGTTAACCCATGTTCCTCCTCTCTAGGGACTGAGAGTAGGGGTATGCTCTTTCTACCTATTCTTTTCTGTGGAGCTTACATCTCCTCCTTCCTTTGCAGGGCCAAGGAGGCAGATCAGTTGAAGCAGGACCTGCAGGAAGCCCGTGAGGCAGAGCGAAGAGCCAAACAGAAGCTTTTGGAAATCGCCACCAAGCCCACATACCCGGTGAGCCTGGTGGAGGCTGCCAGCCTGTGATTGCTTTAGAGACCTGGTGATTTCCTATCCCTCCCAGCCCTTGGTTCATTGACAGTACCTTCAAGGTGACCATTCAAGTGAACACATGATCAAATGCAGTCGGGAGGGGCTTTTGGCCTTGGACTAGTTATTTACCTCTCTGATTAGCTAGATAACCAGATAAAAGACAGTAACATAGATAATGGGCAAAAGGGCCTTCTCCAGTTCACTCAGTTTACTTCAGAGTGAATAACTGCCATGCAAGAACCAGCTGCCAACCTCAGTTTTGTGGACAGGGCGACAGACTTCTGTTAAATTGGGCCACAAAGTAAATAGAAGCTACTTCCCTTCCTTTCCTCTGTGCAATCTTCTCAGCAAACTTTCTTTACATACCTGTTCTGTGTCCACATAATACCACACACATGGAATCTGTATCCAGATAGATGTGCACAGGTACGCAGAATATAGCCCAGCCTTGGAGGCAGGAGAGGCTCAAGATAGCATCTGAGCTGAGTCTTGGGGTGGGAGCAGGGACTATCCAGATGGGAAAGAGACAATAGAATGTTCTGGGCAAAAACACAGGTGCACCCACAGCACAAACACACAGTCCATTCACGTGCATGGCACCAACACACACACTGCACATTCAAGTACACAGCACACATACATACACTGTGTGTGCTTTCACAGCATGTTCACACATAGACAGATGCAGGTGGGGCACAAGAGACAAGCTGCTTGGGGTTTGGGATGGGGGATGTGGGAGCAGTTTGCTATTGTCTTTTACTTTGTTAACACCCACCCTAAGCCAACTGTGTGGCTCCAAACAACCATTCATTATACTTCTCACAGCATGGTGAATTGATTTGGCTTAATGTCTCAGGTTGTCTGGGGTGGTCACAGGTTACACAGAGACTGGGGTCACCTTGAAGGCTCAGCTGGGCCCCCAGGATATGTGTGTTTAAAACTTACATTGGGGCAAGCTATTCTAAGATATACCTCTTAGCAGTAAACCCTGAAGGAGATCATATCATTTTTTAAAAATATTTTTTAGTTGTAGTTGGACACAACACCTTTTATTTTATTTATTTATCTTTATGTGGTGCTGAGGATCAAACCCAGCGCCTCACATGTGGTAGACAGCGCTCTACTGCTGAGCCACAACCCCAGGCCCCCCCCCATCAGTTTCGTAATCACATTTTATGGTACAGATAGGTTGTAATTTATCTAACCAGTTCCTTATGGTTGGGTATTTAGTCTGTTTCAATATCCCTGAATGCATATCTTCATACGTACATATGTGGCTATATTGGTAGAATAAATTCTTGTAAATAGAGTTGGGTGGTCAGATATTCAATTTTGGTGTGCTTCAATGAGGTTGTGCCAGTTTCTGCTCTCTCCAGTGATGTGGCAGCCAATGCTTATCCTTTCTGAAAGTTTTTATGAAGTATGACTTATATAGAGAGAAGTACCCAAATTGTGGCTGAACATGATAAATTTTCATAAAACAACCCATGTACCCTACATTCAGATCAGAAAACAGAATGTGTTTTAGACCCTCACTAAATGCCACGCCACTTCTGACATCCTCCAGACACCCTGCCTTAGGCCTTGTTATTGTCACAGATGAACATTTTGAGGCTCCATTCTTCCCCAGACACCATCCTGGACTCAATACAGGATCCAAGGATAAAAAAGAGAAGGATCCTACCCACAGGAAACTTGCAGACAATAGAAAACAGAATACACAGCCAAAAAAGAATCTTTCAGGGCAGAATTACTGAAAAGGCCCATTATAGAGTTCCCCGCAGTGTTAAGGGACAACATAGTGAGAGACTGAGGGATTTAAGAAAGTCCTTGAAAGAGGCACAAGGAGAAAGGGCACAAGGAGAAGTGACACAGATAGGCATGAGTACAAAGATGGAGAGGCAACATGGCTCAAGAGACAATAAATAGTAGCATTTACGATTTAATAGGGTGAATAGAGGGAGGTAGGGAAGTAGACTGGGGCTGTGTTTTAGAGATCTCTATGCTCTGGGATGAGAAAGTCCTAAACCAAATCTAATGACTTCATTCTATACTTTAAGCCATCCTCCAACTCCGTTTTCTGAGTCCCAGCCCCTCAGCAAGCTGGCAGAGTCTGGTCTGGGCCAGTTTCCTCCCTGTCTCCCCATATACCTCTGCACACAACCAGCACTCTGGCTGGACACTCTCTGCCTTTCCCACTGATGTGCCTCTCACCTGATACCCTTCTCCTTCTGGCATATTCTGATTCCAACAGAAGCAGCATTTCTTATAGCACACCCTCCAGCCCTCCTGGCCTCTGTTCACTCCTTGGCTACAGTGTTTATCTTATTTAACTGTGAGGATTTGTGAACACATCTGTTTCCTGAATAAGACCTGCAGCTGCTCAGAGCCAGGGATGCTGTCTTGTTCTATGTGTCTCCGGCTCTTAGCACAGGGCCTCGGAGTTTCCTAAATGAAAAAATGAATGGGTGGGCTGGGGTTGTAGCTCAGTGGTAGAGCACTTGCCTGGCACTCGTGAGGCATTGGGTTTGATTCTCAGCACCGCATACAAATAAATAAAGGTCTTCAACAACTAAAAAAAAAATTTTTTTAAGTGAATGGGAGTTTGTGTTTGATTCAGCTGAGCATGAGAACAGTCAAATGTGAGGGGAAGAGGGATGATTTTCCTGTCTGTGGGACCATTCACCTGGCAGTATTGAGTGTGGAGGGTTTGTTCTTGTATAACTGAAACCTCCTAATCTGAGCTTTTTCATTATAGCCCATGAACCCAATTCCAGCACCATTGCCTCCTGACATACCAAGCTTCAACCTCATTGGTGACAGCCTGTCTTTCGACTTCAAGGATACTGACATGAAGCGGCTTTCCATGGAAATAGAGAAAGAAAAGTATGTAGCCCCCTGTACCCTGCTTGGGGCAGCCATGAACAAGAGTCAGTGGATGTGAGCCTAAGGACACAAAGGGTTGCTGTGGCAGCCTGTCACTAACTCCTGCAAAGATTTGCTCTGTTGTCATATACTAGAGGATGAGTTTCCTAATTAGAAATTAAAGATGACATATCAGCAGTCGATTTTACAGGATAAAAATAACACTTGATTGGTGGCTTGGAATTTATAGTGGCTCAAAACCTCGACTGAAGAATAGGACTGGCCGGGCACAGTGGTAAAAGGACTGGGCACGTGACACATGCAAGGCCCTACATTCAATCCCTAGAACTGAAAAACAAAAAAAGAACAGGACTACTTTGTCTGGGGTCTCTAAGTCAGACTGCTGCTGTTCCTGTCCTAGTAGGCTGTGGTTTTCACCTGGTCACATTCTCCAGTGACTCAGATCTATGTTGGTTCCCATGGCCAGAATAAAGAGAAGAGAAGGAATCTCGGGCTAAAGTCTCAGGAAAGCCAGTGGCTGGAATAGGCCAGCTCTGCTGCATTGGGCAGCCCTGAGTGGAGTTCTGGCATGGCCTGACCACAGCAGCTTCTGCCAAGCTGCCCTCCACCCCTAACACCATGTGAAGGAGTTAGAGGGTGGGGCCCAGCTTCCTAACACCTTCAGACTGGTGACCTGGTTTCAAGACATGAATTTTGGGAAGTCAATAGACAAATGTAGATTAGACATAGAGAGGGGTCATGCTGCACAGGAAGGCGAAGTGAGGGAGCCCTCATTCCCAAAGCTGGAGGTAAACTGGTTAATGATGCCACGGCTGTCAGAGAACAATCACAATAGCTACCACACTTTATCAGGTTATTTGAGATTTTTGTGTCATTTAATTCCTGCTAACAATCATCACACTGACATCAAAGGTTTTCGTGTTCCCATTTTATAATGGCTTGGTTTAATGAGCTCACCCAGCATCATGCAGCTGGAGGAGCAGACCAGTGGTTGAAAATCCTCACCCATGTGTGGCATCCTCAGGATAAGCCTCTGGGAAAGTGCCTCCATGGAGTCCAGCAAGCCAGGCTCTCTTTCTCTTCAGTCCCTCATATTCAGGGGACAGCAAAGAAGCCAGTGACCGAGAGCCTCTTCTGGAAGCATCTGCTGTCTGCACTCCTTTCACTCTTGTCCAGCTGTGCATATTTATGTGGTTGTGATCCATGTGAGGCTACATCCTGTTCTGTGTCCCGCTGTTTTATAGTTTGTATTTTCTTACTGTCTTAGTGTGTTTGGCTGCTATAACAAAATACCTGAGGCTGGGTGGCTTATAAACAGAAGAAATTTATTTATCACAGTTCTGGAGGCTGGGAAATCCAAGATCAAGGCATTGTCAAACAGAGTGTGAGAGCCCACACAGGTGGCGCCTTCTTGCTGTGTTTTCATGTGGTGCACTCACATGTACCTGAGGACTCTCTGGAGTCTCTTATGTAAGGACACAAATCCCATGATGAGAGTGCCACTCTTCTGATCTAATCATCTCCCAAAGGCTCCACCTTCTAACACCTTCCCATTGGTGATCTGGTTTTAAGATGTGAATTTGGGGGAGTCACAGACATTCATTGTGTGTGTGTGTGTGTGTGTGTGTGTTTATTGATCTGCTCTAATTTTTTCTATCTATCAATCAATCAGTCGTGCTGGGGATCGAGCCGGGGCCTCTAGCACTTGTTACTCTTGCACATATTGGCAGAGCCCATCTTCTAGCCATGGTTATCCCTTCAGAAGCCTCCTTCACATACGTGTTGCATAGTTTTCCAGACCATTCCCTTGTCATTGGACTCTTTAAAGGCAATTCCTAGATTTTTACCATTTTACATACTGTTGCTCAGTGTATCTACTTGCAGGTGGGGGTGGAGAGCTTCCTCTCCTGGTGTTGGCTGAGTGAGCTTCTGTCCTCTTTAGGAGAGGAAGTCTGAGAATAAGTGGGGCATTATGGTCTATCAGAAGAGATAACTTGAATTACTTCTTCAAGAATGGCTGAGACAAAGAGTGTTTGTGGTGATAGGAATCTTGTTTTTTTTTTGTGCAAAACTGAAATCTATCTATGACAAATAGCAATTGTAGAGTGCTGTATAAGAATTTACAGAGGGCTTTCTTTCCTATACTTTGTGTGTGTGTGTGTGTGTGTGTGTGATACTGGGGATTGAACCAAGGGGCACTTTACCACTGAGCTATAGCCCCAGCCCTTTTAATTTTTATTTTTTATTTTAAGATATGGTCTCACTAAGTTGCTGAGGCTAGCTCGGAACTTGGGATCCTCCTGCCTCAGCCTCCTGCATTGTTGGGATTACAGATGTGTACCACCATGCCAAGCTCCTGTACTTTGTTTAATCCTGACCATATAGCCCTGTGATCATTATTCCAATTTTACCAATAAGGAAACAGATTCATTCATTGCATATAAGTGACCAAGCTCCCATGGCTGGCCTATGAATGATCTTAGACCCTGGCTGTGCAGCTTGTGGGTCACAAACCATCTCACCTATGCCTTTTCACCTGTGCCCTGATCCACAGTGTCCTCTTGCCTACAGAGTGGAATATATGGAGAAGAGCAAGCATCTCCAGGAGCAGCTTAATGAGCTCAAGACAGAAATCGAGGCCTTGAAACTAAAAGAAAGGGAAACAGCTTTGGATATTCTGCACAATGAGAATTCGGACAGAGGTGGCACCAGCAGCAAGCACAATACCATTAAAAAGGTACCCAGTCTCTTGGCTTTTACTGATCAGGACATTCATTAGCGAAATGTGAGGTTGGCATCTGGTTTCCTCAGGAGGCGAGTCATTAGATTGTTGTCATTTTTTACATGTACTTAGTTGAGGAAATTTTTCAACTCCTGCCAGAAAAGAAATTTAATCTACCAGCGACCGTGAACCCACTGGCTTGATGGAAGTGAAACTAGTGTTAAAAGCTCTGATGAGATGAATCCCTGTTAGAAGATGGGTTTTGATTCATCATTGAGCACTAAGCGGTTCTGTCTTTTAAGCCAAGGGGAGTTATGCCCAGGGAACTGCCTTGCTTAATGAGAAGGCACAATGAAGAATGGAGTCCCCTCTAGTCTTTTGCATTTTTAAGTGGCAAGGACTTGATAGAGAAACCATATTCTGAATTTTCAACTTTTTTCATACTTGAATTACCTAGGAGAACATTAATGTTTTAAAAAATGACCTTTCATCTACGAGGCTCACAGTAGCCCGTCTTCCTTGCCTGATATTTGGAGCTCTCGGCATTTTAGATATTTAGAAGTTAAGTTCCATATATATTATCAGCCCAAGAGCGTAACTCCCTTATATAGGCAAACCAAAAGGTCTTTACCAGCCAGTTAATACTCTGTTTTTAACTGATAGCTTAGGACCAGGTTTTACTATAAAATAGGTATGTGGGTTTTTTTTATTTTTGATTATTTTTAAATTTTTTTTGTACTGGAGATTGAACTCAGGGGTACTTTACCACTGAGTATATCCTCACCCTTTTTTTTTTTTTTTTTTTTTAAACAGGGTCTAACTAAGTTGCTTTAGGGCCTTGCTAAATTGCTGAGGCTGGCCTCAAATTTGCAATCCTCCTGCCTCAGTCTCCCTAGTTGCTGTGATTACAGACATGAGCCACTGTATCCAGCTTAAAATAGGTGTTATTAAAATAAGATTGTTTATTAGGTTTAGATGATCTTAGAATTCATTGATCTGGTTCAAGTTTTACTCTTTACCTTTAAAATATTCTCTAAAATGGTCTCCCAGTTTAAGGACTGTCTCTGTTTTCAGTGGTTAAGCTGTGACTGAATCTGCCTGTCATCATTGATGGGTACAGTAGGGAACTCCCACTTCTCTCTAATGACTCCAGTTACAATTGGCACCAGGTAGAGAATCACTTTTAATAGCATAACCTAGAAGGAAAGGCATTTCCACGTTCTTTGTTCTTTCCTCTGGTTTCTGTCCTTTCTTGGATATTCCTTCTAAAACAGTTATTAAAGTGGTTTCCCTTTTTTTGTGTGCGGTGCTGGGGATTGAACCAGGCAAGTACACTACCACTGAGCCATATCCCTAGCCCAAATGAAGTTATTAAAAAGTTAAAAGGAGGCCTCTAGCACTAAGCAAAGAGCTAAAACGATGATTGGGCCAATGAGCTGGTCCACTTTGAGGGAGCTTCCTCAGACCCCACCCCACGCTCTTTTCACCTGAGCACCGAAAGCGGTCTCCTCTTTGCCACTGCTGCTGTAGTGAGCTGGACCTTCAGCCATGAGAACTTGGAGTGCTGAAGTTAGAGAGACCTGTTTTCAAGCCATTAAAACAAGCGAAGTCACTCATCATTATTTCAGGCCTGTCTGAGCATTTTGCAAATGGCACATGTGGCATTGTTGATATCACAGGGTATGTTTTTGTTTTTCTTCATTTTATTTTGCTGGTTTAGCCTCAAGCCCAAGGCAGAAGACCTATCTGCATTTGAGCCCTCAAAGTAGGTTATTCCCAGGTACTCTGTCTGTGGTGATGGTACTGCCCTCTGTGATACTAACCCATGCATGAGCTTGCCTGTCTCTGTCCTTGGGCCACCAGGAGCCCTCCTGAGGGCAGGTGAGACCTGGGTACTGGCCACAGCATGCTTTGATCTGAGAGCAGGCATCCACTTTGTGGGGCCAGGCCAGTCTCCAGAGCCCAGATGGCTGCCTTGTTCTGAAGAGCATGTCACGGGACTATAGGACTGGTTGTCCTTCCCATCTGTGTCATTGTTGGGCTGGGAAAGGTCATGGCTTCTTGTCCAGTCAGGTCTGTCTAAAAGCCCTTTGTCTTGGTGATGTACTCCTTCAATAAATAACCCTAGCATGGAAGTGGGGCCAATTCCGGTGCTTTCCAGACTGTGTCTCTAACTGAAGATTACAACCTATCATGTGGTGGTAAGCTCTGCAGGCCTGTGGCCACACCTGGCAGCTTCTGGTCATGAAAGGGAGGGGTCACCCACGCTCACTCATTTTCCTTTAGAGCTTTCCCATTCTGTACAGACCCCTTTTCTTTTCAAGGGCAGCAAACTCAGAGCATAAGGGCTTCATCTCTCAGTCTGGTGGGCTGTCTGTCCCATCTCAGCTCTTAAGGCAGCTTAGCTTCAACTTCTCTGCAGTATGGAGTGGGGCTGTGCTCTGGGTGATCTCACATTGGAACAGTCCTGTTGCAGGCACCCAGAAGATGAGCGATCAGTGGTTGTTTAGTGAATTAATGGAATAATTGCTGCTTATTCTTCCAGTGCCTAGGTGGTGAAAAAAATTTATTTTGTCTGGTAATAAAATAACATCCTGCCCCTGCTTCTCACCTAATCCCCAGTCACGCCCATGCCAGTAAGCCCTGCACTGTCCAACAGGGATATAATATGTGTCCATCGGCGTCCTCATTTAGTCAAGTAGAATAAGTTAATCGGAAATTTCTACCAAAAATAAGATCTGGCATAAGATAGATCATATTTATAGTCATTATCTTAGCAAGAGAAGTTAGCTATTAAAGTCCCAGATAGATCTTTAATAAGATGGATTAGAGCTGTCAGTGGTTCCAAGAATCCATGGCATGAACCCTGATTTGGGTGTAACTTGAGCCCTGATTGAGTTTGAAAACTATTTCTTTCATGCTTCACATTGGTGTTGATATCCTGACACGCACCAGTGTATGTTCTGAGCAGAATAGTTATGGCCAGCATCAGAATGGGCAAGCCAGGGGGATTTCTGTCCAAGTGGTGACCCCATGCAACTAGTACCACAGGGACCCACCATGGTTTCTAAACTTTGGTTAAACAGGAACAAACAGAAAATTATGATTCATTTCAGCCTATACTTTCAGTTTTTCTCTGCATATGATCATACTGTTCATCTGAATATGATTTTATCCTCCTTCTATAATGATGCAGAATATTTAAATGCTCCCGTTTCCTAAACTGTTTTTTTGTCGGGGGTTGGGGCAGTGGTGGACCAGGGATTGAACTCAGGGACACTTGACCACTGAGCCACATCCCCAGTTCTTTTTGTATTTTATTTAGAGACAGGATCTCACCAAGTTGCATAATGCCTCACTAAGTTGCTAAGGCTGGCTTTGAACTTGCAATTCTCCTGCCTCAGCCTCTCGAGTTGCTGTGATGACAGGTGTGCACCACCATGCCCAGCCAATATCCTAAATTTTAACCATAAGTTCTCATTGAATTTTTATTATAAATAATTTGAAGTTACATTTTTTAGTCAAATTTGTACCATTTCTAGAATAAATAGTCAGGTCCCCTATAATGACATTTTGTCAACGGAGGACTGAGTATTCAACTATGGTCCTTTGAGAGTGCATCACCTAGTGACATCATAGCAGTTTGTTTGTGTAAGCACATTCTATAATTTTCACTCAGTGACAAAATCACCTAACAACACATTTCTCACAATGTGTCTCCATCATTAAGCTATGAGGAACTGTATATGGAAGCATTCATTCATTCATTCGCTTAATGTCTTCTTGTGAAATTGTTTTTAAACATGTTGTCAAGCTCTAGATAATCAAGAATTCTGTTTAATCAAGGGTTAATAAAACGTGGACTTTGCTTATTTATTTATTTGTGGTACTGGGGATGGAACTCAGAAGCACTCTAACACTAGGCTACATCCCCAGCCCTTTTGATTTTTTTTTTTTTTTGAGACATGATTTTGATAATTTGCTGAGGGTCTTACTAAGTTGCCAAGGCTGGCCTTGAACTTGTGATCCTCCTGCCTCAGGCTCCCAAGTCACTGGGGTTACAGGTGTGCACCACCATGCCTGGCAGTCTGCCTTTTAATAAGACTGGACTCTCAGCATCACTGGATTACATATTGGTGGTTTTTGCTGCACTCAAAATTTGAGGCATGCTCCATTTTCTAGACTTTGGTGGTCCCTGTGACTGGTGACTCCATGACCAGCCAGATATCTGTGCAAAGGTGGCTCTTGCCTACCACAGGGTGATCTAATGCAAGCCTAGCAGAGAAGAAGTGCCACCTCAGGCTTTGGAAATGTGAGTACCTAGATGTCGAAGGCAGAGTTCCATCTAGAATATCTGGAGATGAGAGATGGAAAGACCAGTGCTGACTTGCAGAGTTTCCTAAACGTTTCTTAACCTGGGTCCAAACCAGCCTATTGGGGTTTTTATTTTATTTTAGTGATTTTAGATCTTAGATTTCAATGGAAGAATGGTTCTCTCACCTACTGCAGTCCAGGTATATAATATTCCTCCTCCTTGTTGAGAAGTTCAGTGTCTGGTGTGGTTCAAGCAGTTCCCACAGGGACTGTGGAAAGCTGAAGCTAATTTATGTGTTACCGTGATCCCTTAGGAATGCTGAGAGGCTATGACAGTTGGTTACTCAGGGTTTTACCATTGCTCTGCCACTTCTTTTTCTATAATTTTTCCTCTCTTGAGAGGAATAAAGCCAGGTACAAGGGTATCCCAGCTACTTAGGAGGCTGAGGCAGGAGGATCACAAGTTTGATACCAACCTCACCAACTTAGTAAGGCCCTAAGCAACTTAGTGAGACCCTGTCTTAAAATAGTAAATAAAAATGGTTGGCTCAGTGGTAAAACACCTCTGGGTTCAATCCCTAATATGAAAACACACACACACACACACACACACACACACACCACACACACTGGGGAACCTGGATTTGTTTCGTTGTCCAAGGGAGCTACACATGTTACTGGTATCAGCCAGACTTGGGTGGGGGTGGGGCACATAGGATTCCTTGAGTCCTGAGTGCTTTGCCCTCAGATCCGCAGTGTTAATGCCGGAGCTGTGCTCAGGTTGGGGTTTAGCTGTGTTGCCACAACCTGGAGATAAAAACATGGTCCCAGACCATGCACATTTCATGGTCTTGCTGTCATCCTCTTTCAAGAGACTGGTTTCAGTCTCTTGGTCCTGGGCTGGCCCAAGGTGCCAGCAAACAAGTGATAATTTTTGTGTCCATGGTCTCAAATGGAGCAGAGGATTTCAAAGAAATCAACAGATGAGAAGTTATGAGGGTTGTGAGGCTTAGAAAGCTTATTTTATTAGCTTTCTAATCAGATCATCTAGGTCCAGCTGTGGTTCCCACTGAGGGAAGAGACGGAACCAGAGGAGGCTTGACATTCATGGGAAGCTCAGCTCCCACTCCTTGATCAGAAAGACATAAAAGTCCAATGTCATCTTCAATTTCTGCTGAATCCCCTTGGAGATTCAGGGCTGGCGAAGTGAAGTAGAACACTCCAGACACTCAGGGAAGTGATAAATCACAGGGAGAGAGTGAATATGCGTGAAAGGCATCTCCCACAATTAAAACAAGCAGCCAGAGCCTCCCTAGTGACCCCTGGTGTACATCACCAGCCTCAAAGATGGATGCCAAGTAATTCATGTTTAATACGTGGTTCCTATGTCCAGCCGTCCTTATGACCCTGTAGGCCACTGCATTAGGAACTGGGCATCTTGTCTGGTAGAGCATCCTTGGCTCTGACACAAAAGGCAGCAAACTGGCTTCTCAGTTCCAGAACCTTCCCTTTGTTGTTGTGTTCAAAGGAGGAGGGAAGAAAGAGGAGTGTGGACTGGGGTGAGAGCAAGTTGTGGGCATTGCACACCCAGAAAAAATTACAGTGGCCACCCAGACTCAGCTCCCGGCTCTGTAGGAGCACATGGAAGGCATTAGGAGTCATTGGCTGATGTTAGGAGGGCTCCTCCTAGATGTGACACTGTGGGCCGGTCCCTGAAGGCCATTCCTAAAAACATGTACACAGTTTTCTTGCTTGTTTCTGGTAACACTCTCAAGAGAAAAGTGTGTGTGTGTGTGTGTGTGTGTGTGTGTGTACATATGCATGCAATACTGGGGATTGAGCCCTGGGGCACTCTACCATGAAACTACATCCCCAGCTCGTTTTATTTTTTATTTTAAGACAGGGTCTAAGTAAGTGGCTGAGACCTTGAACTTGTGCTCCTGGAATTACAAGCGTGCACCACTGCACCCATCTCAATAGCGGATTCTATTGGCCTCTTTTCCAAAGGATGTCAATCCAAGCCTGGTTTTGGTCAAGATGCTTTACCCAGTCAAGCAGTTGTTCTTTAGGAGGTGTTGAGCCTACAAACTGCCTTGCTGGCCTAGGATATTTTATGACTATTTGGAAGTGCCTGAGGCCATTATTGGGCCTTATTTGATGCAGTAAAACATCCCATTTGGCCCTTGGGCTCTGAAGATATGTTTCAGTGCGGCTCTCCACGGGCATCTGATTTGTTGCTGCAACAGTGGGAGGGAAGAGCCGGGATGCAAACTCATTCTGCTGGCTCGAGGTTCCATTCTTATGAGCCTTGCCATGATTTCTCTTTCGAGATTGGCAATTTAAAAGTGACATGAGGGGGCTGGGGATGTGGCTCAAGCGGTAGCGCGCTCGCCTAGCATGCGTGCGGCCCGGGTTCGATCCTCAGCAGCACCACATACCAACAAAGATGTTGTGTCCGCCGAGAACTAAGAAAAAATAAATAAATGTTAAAAAAAAAAAAAAGTGACATGAGTATTTCTGGACCTCTTTCCTAAGGCTCTTGCTCTCAGAGCTCAGTAGACACCATTTAGCCTCCACCTGCCCAGTGAGGTGAATCAAGCCTATTAGTCCATTTGTCAGATGGAAGAACAAAGTAGCAAAAGGCCCTACCAGCCTCACAGTGGCAGCTGAAGACACGGACAGACACATTTCTAGACATCTTTCTGCTGCCTTAGGTCCCTGAAGGATTAATACACAATAGGGCCCCCTGGGTTTTCCTGGGAACATTTCTTTTTAGAGCTAATACCAAATTGGATTTGTTTGTTGGAATGGACGTGGCTTTTCATTCCACCCCTGTTTAGAAATAAGCGTGCAGACAGCCCTGTCCCTGTGCTCATCACCAGATGGCATTTGGGTGCAAGCCATCCCTAGCAAGACTGCAGAAGAGCTTCATCTGGCCACTTTATAGCAGCAACCCCCTTCAGCAGCCCTACCCCTCTTTGGCTCCAGTTTAGAAGGGGGACTGCTTACCACACCCCAAACCAAAGACTAGATTGGAATTTCCTGCTCCTAGATGTGGCTGCCACCTTTCTGCTCCAGAGTCTGCTTCCCCCCTGTGGATCCTTATGCCAAACAATCTGCATGTCCTTTTGTATCTTCGCTGTCCCTTGCTCCTTCATTTTTAATATGTAGTGGCGGAGAGGAAGTATAACATGATTTTAGAGCCTGCATTTCAATTTCACTGCATTTTTATGGGACAAGCAGAGTCTTCGTGCCAGGAGTTATTAGGTTAGTATCTAAAATGGGTTCAGTGCTATTGGCATTATTGTTTAAGATGAATTAGATAGCCCCCTCCCCCTTCCTTACCCCCCCCCTTGGGATGAGTGGATTGAGGCGAGGCCCCCAGAGACTAGTTGAAGGAATCCTGGAACTCTGATTAGTTTTGTTCTTCCAGCTTAAATGTAGAGCTTCCTTTCTCCACTACTGATAGCCCAAGTGGCTCTCTGTCCTACCCACTCCTCCACCCCCTTTTGCTTTAGGAACAAGATTATCACAATGCGGCCTTGTGAATCAATTTTCTCTCTGTGCTGATGAAAGTGTAATTCATTCTTAATCAAGCAGCCTTGCCGATGCAGGCTCCGTGCCGGAATACATTTAGTTACCCTCCCATCACTTTGGGAAACAGTCCCCTAAAAGGACTTTTAGAGGAGAACTAGAGGAATTGGCAGCCCGCCAGCACTGTGGGTCTCCAGCAGGGGGCACTCTTAGGAGCGATTTTTAAGGAACTGTGCTTCCACGTGGGCCACCAAGAAGGTGAGAGTGCTTGTCACAGATACCTTCCAGGCTTGCTGTCTCCAGGCCCTGGGGACATTTCTCCAGAGCATCTTGATGGGCTGCTGTCACATAGCAGTGAGCAAGAGCCGGCTGCATCAGATTGCATGCCTGGGTTAAGGAGACCCAGCTGGCGACCAGGTCCTCTTCTAGGGCTGGGAGGAGCCAGCCTCCTGTCTTACAAGGAGACAGATTTGTCTCCTGAATCTGAACTGGTTTAAATTGGGTGTAAGGGCCATTTTTGTCATATCACATAGTTTGTGGAACAAAAGGAGGCCTTGATCTGCTGAGTGGCTTCCTTTCCTATTCTTCCACAGCTTGGCAGCTGTCACAAACAACTGGTTGTTTGATGGAGCAGAAGGTAGGATGAAAGGTGATTGTGACAGGGTCAAGTCTGTGGATGCTGGGCAGGAGGTAAGAGCCAGCCTCGCAGGTGGATCAGAGACCCCATAAGATTTAAAAAAAAAAAAAAAAAGCCCTATAGATCTGCCACAAAGGAAAGGAAGTCATTCTCTTCAGAATGGACTTGGATTAGTGACAGACTTGAACAACTGGTTCCGTCAAGAGAGGACTTAATTCCTCCTGTGTTATTCACATGGCTGATTCTAATCCGATGTGAAGAGACAGCTGGAAGAGAGCAGCAGGTCAGCCTGGGGCCTGGTGAGAGATTTGGTGTTCTTTTAGTCATCTTTAGGAAACTGGCAAGAGCACTTTGGGTTGGAGACTTTAAGCAGGATCCTCGTGGTTTACAGTCTTACCAAAGGAGCGGGGTTTGACTGCTAGGCCTCCCGTGGTTGGATTTGACTATGAATTCTGAAGGACAGTGCTGGGAGGACATGGTCACCATTCATGTGCAGCAGAGCTCTGCTCACTTCTCAGAAGGAGTCGAAGGAGGTCCATAAGACCGGGCGGCCCCATGGATGCAGCCATTGTCAACTGGATCCTGGTTGTGTATCCGTAAGCTGAGGTCGATCTTTTCCCTAATTGCTGAAATGCAAAGACCTCTTCTGGGTGACCTCTACTGCAGTGTGCACGTAGAGCCCACTTCTGCCTGGAGACTTCCCCCCAGCAGGCAAGGCTGGGAACAGGCAAGCTATTGCTGTGTTGCCAAAGGGAGCACAAACATCTTTTCTTGAAATTCTGGTGACAAGTGGGACTCATGGGGCTTCTTCAGTTCTCAACTCACAGTGCAACATAGGACAAGGCGAGGGCCTTCGCAGGATCATCTCCATGGTGTCTTGTGGCTCTGTCAAGCAGAGATGTTGCTGTGTTGTGCAGAGACAGCCAGGCTGGCCACCAGGCAGTAAGACAGACTAAGTATCGCCGTGGGCTGGTGAATCTTGGAGTGCAAGAGCCACAGGGAAACCAAGAAGCTTTTTTTTAGCTGGTTTTTTTGAGTGGAAGAAGAAGACCCAAAGTTTGTTTTGTGCCACTTTCTCTGAGTCTTTGCCTTCTCTTTTATGCTTCTGCTGCAACGCTGCTGTAAATGTGACAGTAAGCTTTCCAGAACAGACCCTACAGTGGCAAAGGCTCCCACAGGTGAGGGGAGTGCCCTGCAGGGAGCACAGTTGGCAGAAGCAGTGGGCAGTGGTGGGAGGGAAGGGGCTCCTGAGTTATCTGGAGGAAAGAGGCCCAAAGCCTTTCCACACAGAACCTCATGTCGCTGCTGCCTCCCCCTGTGCCCCCCTGGTCCTGCCAGGAAGAGGGCATTTGATGTCTAAGATGAAGAATGCTGTGAGGGGAACTAGGCAGAGGCCATGGTGGGGCCTGGAAGGGTTCCTAGCCCTGAGGAGTAAGCACGTATTATGAATTCCTCAGATGTTGGGGTTCCTAGTGAAATTGGAAATTGCCAGAACTGTAGTGTGAACTTGGAAGATGGGGGCTGCAGCAGCCAGGTCTGCCTGTGGGTGGCAACCACGGGAGACTCCCCTTGCCCTCCGTCTGCCACCCTCAGTGACCCATGATGCCATGCCTGAGCCACCTCTGGCCAGTGAGCCTAACAGCCTCAGGACCTTTTGGACAACTGTGATGCCCTCTCTCTCTCTTGCATGGTCAGAATATCAACTTTACTGCAAGCCTTTCCTTTCGGTGAAGCTGGAGACAAATTCTTGATCTGGCAAGAGAAGAGGTGGGCTGAGCCCTGCCCTGCCCTGCCCTGCAGCAGGGGTGGACACTGATTGGGAAGTGGCCCGCCCACCAAAGAGCGCTTAGCCTCCTAACAAGCACATGCTTGAGTAACTGGAATCTGGCGCTGCCAGCGCTGCCAAAACCCTCCCCTGGCACCTCAAGGGGACAGCCAGCACACTCTCTGGTAGAGGATCCAGGAATTCTTGGAGCCAGCATTGTGCAAACGGGCAGGAGGCTCTCGGAGGCCCCCACAGCCTGGGCTCCCTGCCTGGGGAAGTAGCCAGGCCTCTGGGGCAGCGCTTGCTCTGTCTCAGAGGCCACGACCCTGCCTTTGCCTGCAGCCCTTCCTGACAAGAACTCTGCTCTGCTGCCCCCGGGAGGAGAGGAGCCAGCGCTGGGGGAGGGAAGGAACGTGATGCTGCTATTAGTAATAACAGCTGCCAGGCTCTCAGCACGTGCCAGGAGTGGCGCTGAGAGCTTCACAAGCGTTTCCCAGTTCCCTGCAGGTCCCCTGTGAGGAAGGGCCTGCCACACCCTGCATGTGCTGGGAACTGAGGCCAGAGGGATTCAGTGACCCACCCAGGGCCACCCAGCTGGTCAATGGGCCACATGGCCCTTGGGTCAACCGTGCTTATGTTTGACTCAAAGTGGCTGTGAGCATGGCTTTGTCCCCTACAGGGCCTCTCTAAGGAGCCTTCTGAGGTCTTCTCAGAAGTGTGGGGGAAGCCAGAGTGGAAATGTGGGTACACACCATTTGATTCCAACCCTGAGCTGAGAGGGGTTTTGTCCCAGAAGTTCTCTGGCAATTGAATCTGTCTTTCTGGTTACCCTCCTGGTTCCCATTATCACGGGGCACACAATTGCTGGCCCTTCTCTGATGGCACTGAGGGAGAAGCCCGTCCACACGCAGCTCCCTTCTGGAGTGAGTTCCATTTCAGCAAAGAAAAACTGTCTCCATTCCCATCAGAACTGGGCTTCCAAAGGGCTTCTGGAATTGGTTCCACTGAAGGAAACGGCTCAGATGCCTCCCTGCATTCCGCTTGTTAGTCGGGAACTTCAAGGCCAAAAGATTTGGCAGGATTTAAAGAGTCGGCTCTCAAGCTGTCTCATTTTGAGCTCTAATGCTGCCTGTCTTTTGATGGTGAAGTGGTTGGTTTGGAGTCACCCTCCTGTGCCCTTTGTAGAGCCCTGGGTAAGACTGAGGGCTCTTCAGATTTGGAGACGGCCTGAGGTTGGAGGGTGAGAAGGGCATGACCAGCTAGCCTGCCCCATGGCTTACTTCCGAGTAGAGAGACTCAGAGGTTAAGGGTGTTCCCTGGGGCCCCCCAAAGAGCTGAGGGTGGAGCGGGTTCGCCTGGTTCTTTCTCAGCTCCTTGTGGAGCTCCTGCCTTCCCCCTATCTTGCCACTCAGCTGTCATTACGATTCACATCATTCACTCAACATGCTCTGCGCTCCTACCCAATGCCACGCACTAAACTAAATGTTTTGGGGATATGAAGCTGGACTCCCTGCTGTCCCTTTGCCATCTCTCCTATGGAAAGTTCTGGAGCTAAATCTAGAATGCACCGTCTTGCCCCAGTGGGTCTATTTCAGGAGCAGAACAGGGCATCAGGAAGACACTTGTGCCAGATCCTTCTGTTTGGGGAAAAGGCTACCAAGTGGCCTCAGAGTCAGGGACTCAGGAAGCACAAACTCTACCATGCTCAGTGTGGGGCCCCTAATCCACCTCTCCCCTTCTGAGCTTCTCTGACACCATTCTTCTTGGGCAGTGTTCTTCCTGGGAAGGCCTGACAGTTGATGGCCAGAATGCTGCCCATATACACTGTCCCCCCTGCCTGTCCCACATGGGGAAACTGCTGCCTCCGTGCTCATCAGGAGACATCCCTCTCAGCTCCTCAAAGTAGGTCTGCTTTGAGGCCACTAGGAGCAGAAGGGACAAGCCCTTCCTTGTCTAACCCGGGCCTGCCTTACCTGGGAGTTAGGACTGAGAGGTTTGCCCTGCTGAGCTGGGTCTTCCTGGTGCAGAAATGATAAAGAATCTCAGGCTGGTGTTGCTGTAGATACCACAGAGGTGACGTCTCAGTCTTTTGTAGACAAGAATATATGAGAATCTGGTAAAATATCTAGGGGCCCTTATCTTCTATGAAATGGCAATGCTGATGACATTTTCTTGCTAACATGGCTTCTGCCCACCATCCATGCCTCCTGGCATGTCCTCCTTTGTCACCTAATTTGAAAGCTGGGGCAAGTCTGGAATCCTATTTGAACTTGACCACCAGCCTCTTGAACGTCTCCTTGAACAGGCCTCCCCGTCACTCCAGACCACCTTTGAGGTTAGTCCGTGCAGCAGGAAGGGATCCCACATAAAAGGACAGAAACACACTGCCCCTTTCACTTCTTCTCTGCTCTCTTACAGCTCACTTTGCAGAGTGCCAAGTCTCGAGTGGCCTTCTTTGAAGAGCTCTAACAGGTGACCGGGCCACCCCAGGATCTGCCACTTCTGCTGCTTCTGGCACCAGCGGGATGGGTCCAACACCATGGAAACCACCCCTAGGGGCTACCTGGGGGCTCCTGTGGGAGCTCCAGAATTTCCCCCAGCTTAGTGGAGAGCCCAGCCCCCTTCATGTGCAATTGCCTTTGAACTACGACCCTACAGAGATTTCTCTCATGGCGTTCTAGTTCTCCTGACCTGCGACTTTAATTTTTTTTAGAAGTGTTTGTCCTTTTTTGTCTTATGTGGGATCCCATACTTCCTCTGTTCCAGCACCATGGTGTGTGTGTGTATGTGTCTCTGTCTGTCTGTCTGTCTGCCTGCCTGCCTGCCTGCCCGCCCAGCACTGACCTCCAGAGCCTTGTCTGGGAAATGGTTTTAGGGAGTGAAGTTTAGAGGCCGCCTGGAGGCCAGGAGGCTAGTCTTGCTACTCCACCCTGCCCAGGGTTCCGGGATGTCCCTGCCCTCCCAGGCAAGGACCTGGCACAGTGAAGCAGTAGGCCTGGCTGTGCCGGGGGCCCAGAGCAGCCTGTTGCCACACGTCAGCGGTGAGCTTGCCTGAAGCTCGGGACCCGCAAAGCGATGAGTCCTCAGCAAGGCAGCGCCGAGACAGTGCCGGCTGCCAGCTGCTGGGACAGGCAGGCCAGCTGCGACTGGGAAGACTTGGGGAAGAAGCTGTGATGAATGGCCACCAGCCAGCCGAGCGACTGGGAGGCAAATAGAGCAGTGTAGGGATCTGACGGTACAGTGTTCACTGCCCCCACAGCCACCCCAGCCCTGGTCAGAGAAGCAGGTGGGAGCCACATGTGTCTTCCCCGTCCCCCTGCCTATGGAGGATGGGGGGCTTCCTGGTCATGTTCTCATCAGTGCCTGGAACCCCAGGCATGACCAGGAGTGACGGGGGTGCTCCATGAGCTCCAAGGCCCCACAGGTACTTCTAGCTGTCCTAACACCATGCTTCAGAGCCCTAGTCCTCCTGCCTCACCCCTCCTCTAGGCCACATGCCAGCAGGACCTTCACTTATACCTGGGCTTCATTTTGCTGTTTCTTTGTCACCCCCCACCACCGAAGCCCCTTTATTTTGTGTCCCCTTGAGGGCCCAGCGAGGTCTCTCTCATCCCTTCCAGCTGGCGCCTGACTCAGGTGTCCACTCGAAGTCGGTGCTCACACAGGTGCCTGGCAGCACTCACCCCATGACTCACTCACTCCAGGGTCTGGGGCCACCTTGGATCCTTTTCTCCATGACTCCTGTTGCAGCTGAGGCCAACCAGGGCCCTTAGGTCCTAACACCTGGGCCTTAACGCAGGGCAGGTGATATGTCTTAATCAGGGAAAAGACACTTATTAACTGAAGACAGATGAGGGCCTCGAGATGTCCCGAGGGCAGAGGCCATCTCAGGTGGTTCCATTTGGTTTTGAGAAACTGAGACTCGCTCGTGAGATCCGGCTTTGTTTCCACTGTCGGGCTGATCTAACAAGGTCCTGGGCTGGCTGCCCCCTTCTTGAGCCACCTTGCCCCTAGGAAACCAGCTCTGGGCACTCAGGGAGGGACTCCAGTCTAGAATCTGAAAGCAGATGGCTGTGGCAGATAGGGAGAGTCCTCGGGAGCTGAAGCCTTGGGCATTTGCAAAGTCAGGTCTGGCTTTTGTGCCTGGCTCTGTCTTCTTAGGTGTAAAACCCATCCCTGAATTTCTACCAGGACTTACTTTCCTCCCGATCTGTAAATTTAATCTTTAACAGTGGCTGTGGGGCACAGGAGCATGATAGTCGTTTATAAAAATGATGTCGGGCTGTGTTTTTTAATTTAACTGCTGTGTGTATCTCTGAAGTCCAAGAAATGCCAAGCTATGTGGCCACACTGAGCTATGGCCACCTGGGGCCCAGCTGACCCAGGAAGGAGGGCCTGCCAGTGACACTAACAGCCAGAAGCCCTTCGGCCCTCTCTGGAGGGAGAAGATGGGGTCCTCAGAATGTTGAGCCCCAGTAGAAGGAGAAAGAATGAAAGGAGCACTTGGTTTTCAGAGACTTGTGCCAAGACTTAGCCAAGGTGACTGTTCTGTCTAGTGAATTTTTGTTTTCTGGTTTGTTTAGTGGGGTGGTCTTTTTGGTGCCGGGGATTGAACTCAGGGGGCACTGGACCACTGAGCCCCATCCCCAGCCCTATTTTGTATTTTATTTAGAGACAGGGTCTCACTGAGTTGCTTAGCGCCTTGCTTTTTGCTGAGGCTGGCTTTGACCTCATGATCCTCCTGCCTCAGCCTCCTGAGAGTTTTTTTGTTTTTGTTTGTTTGTTTTGGGTACTGGGAATTGAATCCAGGAGTACTTTACCACTGAGCTAAGTCCCCAGTCCTTTTTTGTTTTTCTTTTGAGACAGGGTCTTGCTAAGTTGCCAAAGCTGGCCTCGAACTTGCAATCCTCCTGCCAGAGCTTCCTGACTCTGGAGTTACAGTTGTGTGCCACCACGCCTGGCTCTGGTGAGCATTTTGTAGAGCCTGGGAGCTTGTCAAGTAAGGAAGTCTCGGAAGTTCATAGAGAGCAAGGTTCTGGCCATGATTATTTCACTACCAGTGCTTCTGGTGGCTTTTAGGCAGAAGTGCCACCAATACTGAAAGCAGTCATGAAGTCACTGCCCAGCTCGGGACTCTGTGAGGTCATGCTGTTGGCCCATAGCCGTTCCCACATGTTTAATTGAGGCACCACCTCAGCCACAGCAGCACTCTGACCCGTGGTCACCCCCCATTATTCATGCACCTGCCAGGCCTTGCTAGACAACGCCCTGTGGCATTATATAACATTTTGTGAGTGACTGTTCTGTCATCTTGGGGACAGGTTTCTCGCTCTCCTTCTCTTTTTCAAAAGTCCAGAGGCTGACAACCAGCGACAGTGACTAAGTGTTCCTCCCTGACAGGGCTGGGGCCTCGCAGCCCCTGGCGGCACAGCCTTGGCAAGGATTCAGCCTCTCCCAGTGGCCCTGGGGCCAAGACGGCCCTCGTGGGATTCCAGGGATGCTGCATCCATTTTCAGAGATGTCAAGCAGCACTTCTTCCTGTAGGGCCTGACTCACACCTCCTGTCAGGACCAGACCTTGGAAGGCTTTTTCCTATTCTGGGGACTGTTGTAATTTAAGTGATTGTTTTAATAAAAATTCTAAGCTCTAACAGTTTGTCACGGGCTTCCTCGGTTTGCTTGTCACTCAAACTATTGAGGTGGCAAGACCAGGGCTGGGTGGTGGGGCCTGCTTTTGTGGTTCCATGAGGACAAGAGCCATCTTCCCTCCCCCGACTGCCTGGATTTCACCTCTGGCTCCTCTTCTCTGAGGGCCAGGGATCACCTGCTTGTGGCATCGTCTCTAACAAACCCCTTCACCTAGGGACTCTTCCTGTGGATCACACTGAGGTGTGGGAAGGGCCCTGCTTGTCCTCAACTCCAGACCTGAGAATAGGGCACTCGAGTGGGGAATCCCTCTAGGCACTTCTGCTTCTAGGGTTTATAACTCTGGGCTCTGGAAAGTGGGGGACACATAGAGCCATGAGGACCCAGGCACCATCTAAAGGGTGGCAGAGACTTGGCTCCTGTTACAGGGCTACCCAACATCTGCACTTGAAATTGGGAACCATCCCTGAATGCAGAGCTTATGTTTATTTATTTTTTAATCAACAAAAGTCTGTTATTAAGACCAAAACTATCATTGGATAACTCTCCAAATCACTGCAGCCTAAAATCAGAAAGCCAAGTGGCTAATGTGATTATCAGTATTTCGAGGAGGCCTTTCTGTCTCTTGTAAGAATATATTTCTATTCTAATCATTCAAGCCAAGGAAAATAGCCCGTCAAAATACAGTCACATGGGGCTGGGGATGTGGCTCAAGCGGTAGCGCGCTCGCCTGGTATGCGTGCGACCCGGGTTCGATCCTCAGCACCACATACCAACAAAGATGTTGTGTCCCCCGAGAACTGAAAAATGAATATTAAAAATTCTCTCTCCTCACTCTCTCTTAAAAAAAAAAATACAGTCACATGGAAGATGGGAGGGGAGGGGAGGGGAGGGGGGGTAGTAGGGGATAGGAAAGGTAGCAGAATACAACTGTTACTAATAGGGCATCATGTAAAATTGTGGATGTGTAACCGAAGTGATTCTGCAATCTGCATTTGGGGTAAAAATTTGGAGTTCATAACCCACTTGAATCTAATGTATGAAATATGATATGTCAAGAGCTGTGTAATGTTGTGAACAACCAATAAAAAAAAATACAGTCACATGGCACCTAAAGTTGTGGTCAGTGACAGACCACATATTCCACAGTGATCCCATGAGATCATATGGTCTAGTGATGTCTTTGTGTGTGTAAGTGTACTATGCTCACACATTGACATGAACCACCTAATTATAAATTTCTCAGAATGTGTCTCCATCTTTAAGTGATACATGGCTGCATACAAAATATTCCCCAAATGTCCTTGTTAAATATTATTAGTTTTTAAATCTACTTTGAAAATATCACTAGTTTTTGACATATATTTTGGAAATATATATAATTAGAGAAATGTAAAACAGCAATACGTTGTTAGGTTTTAACATATAGAGTTAGTAATTATTAGATAAATAATAACAACTTTATTTCTCACATGTAAATTGTTATTTTTAATAAGTGGAGGTAGTCCTGATTTCTTTGTGGTCAAAAGAGAAAGCACTTTGTACATATTTGTTATTTTAGGTTGTCCTGATAATATTTTTTCCTAACTCTTTTTAAAAAAGACAGCCCTGACCCTCAAAAGACATACACGGAGATCCCAAGGTCCCTATTAAGCAGGATTCGAAATAACAACACTGCCAGGTATTTGGGTGTTGAGGAAGTGGGTTGAGCTCTGCTGGTGTTTTTAGTTGAGTGTGATGGTGCTCTGAACGCAGAGCTGCTGGCCGGCCCTGAGCGCTTCCTTGTGGCATTTGCAGCTGGGTCCCAAGGGATTCCCCGCCCCGCTTCCGTGGCTCCTTCTGACCTCCCTGCCAGTGCTTCCTCCTTTGTCTTGGGCCATGCCTGAGTGGGGAGTGCCTGGCAGCTGCTCCCCAGGGCTGCCCGCCCCTGGAGCCTCCCTGTGGAGGAGAGGATAAGGAGCCACCCACGTGTAATGAGGAGCTGGCAGCCCAACTCTGGGGGGAAAGGTACCCGGAGAAGATTGCAGCGACTGTGTCTAATCCAATCTCGCCGTCTGGGGACGAGAAAGACAAGCGTCTGCATATCCCCCGCTCCCTCTCAGACAGCCCAGGCAGCCTCCTCTCCTCCAGGGAGAGAGGCCAAGGGCTCCCCTCCCCTCCCAGCCGTGCGGGGCTCCCTGGCAGCCTGTCATTACTGCATTACAGCAGGATCCTGCGGCCGCAGTCCCAGCGCTGCTGGGGAGACCGCAGTTGGCTTGCAGGGAGACAGCTCTGGCGGCCCTCGAGGCTGAGACAGGGCAGCCCAGACAAATGACAGGGCCGTTTATCAGCACGGCAAGGACTCCATCTGACTCAGAGCGGGTCCCCCACCGTGTCCTCTCCCGGTTTCCACTTGATGCCCATTTCTCACTGGGCTGGTGGCCTCAGAATAGCGCCTGGCATGTTGCCTCTGAGTCAAAATCAAGACACCTCCTGAGAACTCCGCAGTGGGAGCCCCAGAGGCTACTCAGCCGGCTACTCCGCTAAGCAGCTCTGAGCTGCATGGCTCTCGGCCAAGGTGGGGACCTGGCCCTGTCTTCCCCCAGGGCCACACTCTGCTCTCTCAGTAAAGACGGTTGACAGTGGTGCCTCTGGGTGTCTTGGGGATGTTGCCAGAATAACATGAAGAACCAAAGCAAAAAGTACTTCGATTTCTAAGAAAAAGAGGGTGTGGATGTGTAGCAGCACTGCCATTATTTACAAGTGACAGGCAGCTAGCACGAGGAGACACCAACTCCACCACCAGCTGTGGATAAGCTGGGGAACTCAGGGCCCTCCTGGATTTGGAATTCAGACAAGCCCAGGTTCAAATCCCTGCTTGGCCACTTACCAGCCCTTTGAGTCTAGGCAAGGTACCCAACCTTAGAGCACTGCAGTTATCTCATCTGTAAAATGGGAATTTTAGAAGGTTTCATGGAGGTTAATAATATCTGGAAAGCTCTGAGTACAGTGTTTAGACACATGTCCCTACTCTCAGCTGTGGCTGACCCTAAAAACTTCCTTTTGGGATCAGGGGTAGAAGGACGCAGAAAAAAAGAGCCACAGTGACCAGAGGATATCACAGCTCAGAGAGACCAGGCCCACCCACCATCCCCATATGGGCCCCCATCCTACCACTTGTACCTGGAGCTTAATGAACCTGCATCTGGCCTGTTTGTCCTTGCTGTTTGCCCAGTGCCAGCTGCAAAGGCCAGGAGATGATAGATAACCCTGGACAGGGGCAACCCGGGAAGGATGTTCTTGTTTTGTCACATTAATACCCTCTGCTTGGGTCAATAATTTACTGGAGGCTCAGGATGAGAGAGGAGCTGGGTGGGCCACACTGGACTCTGCACACGGAGCTCTTCCCTGCACCCGTGGGTACCTGGGCTGCAAAAACCCAACTGCAGACACCAGGGAGGCACAGCGGTGACCTAATTTTCTCTTATCAAGCATAAGAAAGAAGTCCCCGTGGAGCCTTGCCCATTTCCAATATAAATAATGTAATTCCCCCGCCTGCCTCCTCTGGGGAGGAAGGGGCAGCCTTTGATCTGAAGGAATTAAGTCAGTAAACAAAAGGGAAGAAGGCTGCTGAGGTGTCTTGTGGCAGGCACCTGCTCTACCATTCACCCTGAGAGAGAGAGAAGTTAAATTGAGTCAATGGGGGTAGCCCGGCCTGGGCCTCCCTAAGTCTCCCTTTATCCTCCGCAGAGCCCAGGCGACACCCTGCCCAGTCCTCGATGCACATCTGCTACAGCCAAGCCACACACGGAGTCTCGCTACTAGCAACAGCAGCCTTCCCTTGCTGGGGTTCTGCACATTTTTCAGGCGAGGATGATGCTCAGAGAGGCATAAGTGATGCACAGCTTAGCCCTAGAGCCCCAGGGTGGAGAAGGGCTTCACACTGGGAGAAAGGGCCCCATGGCTGGCAGAGCAGCCCTCCTGCCCCTTTAGCTCGTCCTTCAGGAGAGCTGGCCACAGGAGCTTCCGGTTCCCCCAGTTCCTGCTTCCACTGTGTGGCCTTAAGTCCTTTTCACTCTCTGGATTTTCATGCCTCAGTGGCAGAAGGTCAAGTTTGAACCAGAAGAACTCCAAGGCTCCCAAGTTCCAACTCTACCATCTGGTCTCCCCAGGCCCTCTCAACCCAGCATCACCCTCTGGGAAACAAAAGGGAGTTACCAGCCCAGGACCCCAGGGGGGTGGCCCACAGCCACAACCAAGAGCTGGTGCCTTTAGGAACAGCCAGCCTGGCCTGTGATGGCAGTCCCCTGGGGCCCCGCTCTACGTTCCTCTGGCACAGATTGGGGAAGGTCCCTGGTGGCACCAGCCCCTGGCTTAATAGGAAGGTGCCAGGACAGGGGGTTGGCTTAGCTACTCTGAGCTTTCCTACCCCCGTCCTCCTGAGCAGCGAGTCTCAGCCCCTGTCAAGTCCGGGCATGAGGTGGGGGTGACATGAGCCACATGCAGCATTGGCCGGGTCTGCTGTGACAGTTGCTCTGCCCTGAAACCCACTGGGGACCTACCTTCTTTGCCCATGCCCCATCCCTCCCCCATTTCTCCTCCCAGCCTTCCGCTTCCAGCCTGAGATCCCCAGCTCCTGAGGCTGAATCTATTAAGTCCTTCATATTAACCAGCAAAGGGGGAAACAACCCTCTTTCATCTTAACTGGAGTGAATTTGCATTAACACCTGGGGAGTTCTGTTTGCCTTGAGAAAGCACATTGCTATTCTGAGCTGCACACACCAGGGCGTTAGGCGCAGTACCCTATTCTTTTATTAATACGGCTTTTCTCTCCTCCCTCCTCTTTTCCCTTGGAAGAGAGACAGCGGCCGGGGATGCCAGGGCTCCCCACTCCACATGGGAAGGTCCCTGGAAATGCCAAGAAGGGGGAAATGGAGCAGCTCTCATGGAGAGGTCTTCCGGGTGAAGGTGGGCTGGGAGCTGCCTCTCTGGGCACCCTCGAAGCTCCTGGGGCAGCCCCCACCCAAGCTCCTTCCCACCCTCCACAGCAACCCTGCTGTGGCCAGGCAGCGCTGAGCCTGGGGTAGGGAGTCAAGTAGCTTGAGGAGGTCCCTGGGCGGGGGAGGGGTGAGAAGGAGAGGCCAGGGATTCCAGAGACAGCTCTCACTAGACTATGGCCCCAGGGAGGTCTCCATGTGGAAGTCACGGTGACCCAGCAGGGTGTGACTCAGGCTGCTGTCTGTCTGTCCCTGAGGGCACTGCTCCCAGTCCCCAGCAACAAGACTAATGTCAGCCACCCCCATATTCTGTCCAGGCAGGAGCTTGTCTGATTGACAAAGGGTGCACACACGAGCCCAGGAGTCTGGGATAGACTGTTTGCAGGTCTCAAACCTGGAGATCAGGATTCCAGAAGAAAAGAGGGGCACTGGGGACATACTGAAGGGTGAACATCTCCAGCCACCCCTGTACCCCCCTCCAAGATGGCCTGCCTCTTGCCTCCAAATCTTTCTGGAGGCCCCATTTCCCTTCCTGAGTTCCCCTCCTGTTCCACGGACCAGCAACACCCTCAGGTGTCCACCTCCCGAAGACCCTGCAAGCTGAGGAGGGGGAAGACGATGCAGGGCAGGGAGTGGGCAGAGGAGAGGGCGGTGAGGGCTGCAGGTGAGGAGGAGGAGTCCAGACTCCAGGGCTGCACGGAGTCGAGGGCTCGGCCTCCCAGCCTCATCCCCCTCCCCAACAAGGGAGTCAGTTCAGAATCCACCACAGGGTCATCCTGGGGTTAAATGAGATCACAGAGCCCGGGTTCTGAGGCAGTGCCTGCTGCAGCGAGAGTTTATTAAACCAGGCGAGCTGCTGTGTGGTTATAGCTACTTACTATTAACTTGTCCTGGATCACTTATCAAAGGAGACAGCTCAGGGCGGGGAGGGATGTGGGCCAGAAGGTTCCCACACGGCTCCACCTCCTGCTTAGGGACCCAGGGTAGCTGTGTCCTCTGGATCACCCTGAGCCCCCCTCCCCATGTGCAGAAAGGGCAGATGGGGCTGGGGTTATGGCTCAGTGGTGGAGCGCTGGCCTCGCACTCGGGAGACCCTGGGTTCAATCCCCAGCACCCCATAGAAATAAACAGATAAAAATAAAGATATTGTGTCCATCTACAACTAAAAAATACATTAAAAAAAAAAAGAAGAAGAAGAAAGGGCAGATGTGGCCACCTAGGGGAAGCCTACTAGCCCTGAGGTTCCGATTACTATAGATGGACAGCAGGATTGGAGCAGGTGGTTGCAAATGTCACAAAGTAGGTGACACAGCTTCAGCCAATAGGACACCACCCCTCCTCAGGGGTTGGTGAGGGAGTCCAGAGGTTCTGGGGGCTCTGGCCCAGCATCAGCATTCCCTGGGCATCCCCAGCCCCTCCAGCTGCCCTCCCACCCCCACCCTCTACTGGGCCAATGCCAAGAGCCTCTGCTGCTCTCTCCAATGACATTTACCAGCTGGGAAGTGGCCACCGAGTCGTGAAATCAGTGCAGCCTGGGGCTAGCTCACTTCATTAGAGCTGGCTCTGCTCCACTGGGTAGATCAGCACGGGCAGAGCCCCTTCCTCGAGCTCCCCAGCTCCTCCAAGCCAACCCAGCCCTACCTGCCTGGATCAGGGGAGCTGTCCCCCATCCCAGCACCGACTCTGTGTGCATGGGGTCAGGGTCACAGCGTCTCCTAAACATCTGCCTTGGTCAGACCCTGAGAAAAGCTGAAAATAATGACAATCACAGGAACCTGTGTTGGCCGTGGCACATGGGAGCTCTCGGTCCTCACGGCGGTTCTGAGAAGGGCCTTCATCACCTGCACACACCAGGGCCCAAGAACTTGGCAGCGCCTCCTGCTTAGGACCTTACCTGGTGGCATCATGAGGGACCCCCTAGGAGAGCCCTGTGCAACAGAGGAGAGACTCCTGTGTGCGACAGAGGAGGAAACTGAGGTTCTGGGAGGCCACGTGACTTCTCGGAACTGAGATCCGAAGCCCACCCTCCCCGATGCCTGGGCTCATTACAATTCACCCTCATGGGAGAAGGAAGCCCTCCAGCCCCAGTCAGAGCCAAGGGACTGGAGTCCTTTCCTTCCTGTCACCTGGGTGTGGCCACCACCCCTCCAAGGGGCTTAGCAGTGGGGACAAGCCCAACAGCCTGACCTGGGCTATCCAGGGGAGGGTGGCATTCTGGGGGAACCCAGCTCTCTCCCCACAGCAGGGGGGGAGCTGGGGACATGGGGCATTAGTGCCCTGTGGTTGAAAGGAAAGAGTATATGGGAGGGGGAAGTACCACTCTGCCTACCCCACCTGGGGGACCCCACGCAAATGGTCAGGTCACCTCTTTGAGCTTTAGTTTGCTCAGCTGGAAAACAGGGTCACTGATGTCTGCCTTGGATGAGTAAATGAAATAATGCCCGTAAAGTGCTTGCACAGCGCCTGGCACTGGGCAAGTACCCATAACTGCCAGGCAGTTCCGCCACCAGAAGGGATGATATCCCGTAATACTCTCATTTATCTGGCAGGCTCAGGCAGGATGCAGCACTCAGACCAGATCCACCTGTAACCTCCGGGGTGCCCAGGGCAAGCAGGTGGCCTGAACCCGCTTGTCTGGTTCTCTCAATGCCCTCTTCAGAGCCTGGCTCATAGTAGGTGCCCAGTAAAATTTTGCTGAGTGGATGAACGAATCCCAGTCGGAGGAATGAGAATCTCAGTGCCAGAGGGTCTCAGCTCACTCCCTAGGCCATTGTGCAATTCAGGTGAAATACGGGCTAAGGAAGAACTTGTTTTTATAATGAGAAGGCTGGGGAGGAGAGAGGCGGTGTTAACTTCCCAGCAAAATGGTGTGGGGCTGGGAGAGAGCCAGGTGCCCGATGTTCCCTTGGGCCAGCTGGTCAGGCCAGCTGAGCTGTGATCACCACTGAGGGCCCAGTCATCACTCAGCTGCCCCTTCCCCCAGCCTCTCTGGCTGGGAGGGAGGAACATCCGTCAAAGTCTCCTTCCCTCAGTGACCCAGACAGATTAGCAATCCTGCCTGAATCTACTGCTCCTGTCCCCATAGCCGCCTCTTCCTCCTCCCATCAGCCTGAGGAGCAGGGGCTGAGTGGGAGCATGACCTCAAGCTGGCCCTTCCTAAGCACTATCTATGTGCCAGGCACTGGACCTATTTCTGTGAATCTTCTTCTTCCAGGTGACGGGACACTGCTGTGTACCCATTTTACAGAAGAAATGGGCTCCAAGCCGAGCACAGTGGTACAGCTCTGTCATCCCAGGGGCTTGGGAAGCTGAGGCTGGAGGATCACACGTTCAAAGCCAGCCTCAGCAACTTAGTGAGGCCCTAGGCAACTCAATGAGACCCTGTCTCTAAATAAAATATAAAAAAGGGCTGGGGCTGGGGATCAGTGGTTAAGCACCGAGACCAAAAAAAGAAAAAAGAAACGGGCTCCAAGCCCCCAAAGACTCACCCAGAGCTACACAAGCAAGTCCCAGAGGAGTCCCATTGCTATCACTCCAACACCAGTTTGTCCCCAAGCCCCCACTTTTAACCCATGCTGTCCCCTAGGCCTCAGTTTCCCCTTTGCACTAGAGAGCTGCAGGCTTCCGCCCAGAGGAACCTGGTGGAGAGGACACCCCTGCTTGACTCCACGCAGCATCCCAGAGACAGCATGATGGATGAGGACCTGTGGGGGGCGGGACCGGCAGGCCCACACACCCGCCAGCCCACAGGGGAAGGTGATGCATCTTCTCTCCCCCTCCTTCCCCCCAGGGGCACAGCTCCATCTGGTCAGGTGCGGCACCAGGCTGATGGATGGGCTGCCCGCCAGGCCACCCTCGCTACCGCCACCACTAGCACCCTCGACGCTGCGCTCCAAGGTCAGGAGGGCAGGCCTGCAGCTGCTCATTCAGTCATTCAGCAAACACATTCATCCAGGGCCTACTAGGTGCTAGACCGGAGCAATGAGCACATCAGCTAGGAGACCAGCCGTCACCCTCTAGATATGACAAGGGTGCTCACGAGGCAGATGGAAGGTGGCCGTGAGAGTCAAAGGAGGCCTCCTTTACCAGTCTGGAGGGACCAGGGTGACGGAGCTGAGTTAGGCCGACAGAGCAATTCTTACCAAGTCCTGAAAGTGAGAAAGGCGGGGTGGGTTCTTACAGGTGACAGGGGCAGGGGGGTGGTGGTGAGATGGGGCAGGGCAGGAGTTACGAGGAAGACTGGAACCAGCGGTGGTCAGTGCCCAAAGCAGGGGGATGGTGGATCAGCCCTATTTAGTTAAAATTTTTATCTAATTATTTTCAGTACTGGGGATTGAGTTCAGGGGCGCTCTATCACTTAGCTACACCCCACCACCACCTTTTTATTTTTATTTTTTTTATTTTGAGACAGGCTCTCAGTAAGTTGCCCAAGCTGGCCTCAAACTCGCTATCCTCCTGCCTCAGCCTCCCGAGCTGCTGGGATGACAGGTGTGCACCACCGCACCCTGGTATTAGTTTTACTTTAAAGATGAGGAAACTGAGGCTCAGATATGCAGAAGGACTTGCCCAAGGTCATGTAGGGAGGGAGAGGCAGAGCTGGGCCGAGGCAACCTTCTGTGAGAGCTCTGGCTCCTGGAACCCTTGAGTCCAGGTGTCCTCCTCCTCAGCCCAGACAGGCTCAGAAGTCTGAAGACAGCCCCAGCAGCCCCAGCACCTCCTCATTCATGGAGGCAGCTGTCCCCTTTGCGCCTCCACGGACAGGAGCCAGGCAAGAAATATCACCTCATTAAAATGACAAATCTTTTCACTAACTGAACCGGAAGCCCTGCCGCCCTGCCTTGGATCCCTTCACTCCCCCTTTCCCCCCACCCGGGGCTCATCTCTTCTCCCAGATCAGCGGGCCAGCAAGAGAAACTGTTCAGGGTACAGCTCTGTACAGCTGGGACCACTGCCTTGTCCCTGAGGTGACCTTGGGTCCCCAGCCCTCTTTCATTGGAAGGGCTGTGTCACAGGAGCCTCATCAGCCCTTCCCAGCAGGGACCCGAAAGGAGTAGGGTGGGGGGCTCCATTCTATAGGTGAGGAAATTGAGGCTTGGAGAGGGAATCCTACAGATGGGGTGCCCCCTGCCCCCCACAAAGGTACTGCCTGTTGGTTCCAAGCAAGGGGCTGCTCCAAGAGACAACAGAGACCCCGTTCAAGTCTGCAATTTCACAGTCCATGTCCCTGTCCCTGCTCACAGGACAAAGCAAGAGTGACATCCCCTGCTGGGCTTGGTGGTGCCCGCCTGTCATCCCAGCAGCTGGGAAGCTGAGGCAGGAGGATCGCAAGTTCAAAGCCAGCCTCAGCAACAGCGAGGTGCTAAGCAACTCAGTGAGACCCTGTCTCTAAATAAAACACAGAATAGGGCTGGGATGTGGCTCAGAGTCAAGTGTCCCTGAATTCAATCCCAGGTAACCCCCCCATCCCCAAAAAAGACTGACATCCTAGAATACTGTCCCCAGGTGTGCTCTGCTGAAGAGCCCGTATTTAGGGTCAACCCTGGCACCCACCTTGGTGGGACACTTTCTATTCTGAGCTACTGTCAGTCTCCCCTCTGACAAGGGGGGCTGCTCCTAGTCCCCTTAACTGAGGCTGAGTCTGAGCAGGGCCTGATGGGTACTGAGTGAGCATGAAGTCACACCCACCCACATGTGTGCAAATGCAGTGAACCCTGCACACACAGAAATGACCTGGTCATTTTGCAGAGGTGTTCACCCTTGCCACTGACATACGTGTGTCTGCCCTGACTGGGCTCCTGCTCTGTCCTGGCTGTGGGTCCCTGGGGCAGATGTCAGATCCCTGAGTGGAGGAACATATGCACCTGGCATCCAGTATCCACAAGCACATGTGTGCCCACACACCCAGCTGCTGACACACGCATCTGCACCGACAGGCCACACAGACCTGAGCATGTTCCTCTGTGTCATGCCCATAGCCACTGGAGGCCCCATGTGGGGTCCAGGATCCTCTAGGGAGCAGGGCAGGTAAGCAGGCAACAGAAGACACGGCCCAGCCCTGCAGGCAGCCCCGGTTCCCAGAATGACCCCCCCATTTCCCATCCCTCCTCCAGGCCCAGCCTGCAAGGACACACCGTCCGTCCGCCCAGTGTCCTGGTCTCCTTGGATGCAGACAGAGCCCACGGAGGCGTCTGGCGCATCTTGACTTGGCCACGGCAGCTGCACCGGCCTCTAGCCCCCGTGCTCAGCGCTGTCCTCCTGTCCTTCCCCACCTGCTGAGCAGGGGAGGCAGCTGCCACCAGACACCCTCCCGCATCCACAGTGAGGAGGGGGCTTCTTTCAGGACTGCCCAGGAGAGGTCTCCCTAGACCTCCCCATGACCTTGGGTAGGTCCTTCTCACACACCTGCTTTCTGTTCTGGAAAAAGGGGGGGGAAGGGCAAGCTAGAAACTTTGGCGGCCCCATCCAGGTCTGGCTAGGTGATTTTTCTCAGAGAACAGGAAAGGGAAAGAGAAGGGGGTCAGGTGGGAAGGCGGGAGCAGGGTGGTAGGGACAGGCCCCCCAGGGTTGGGAGGGCAGACCGCCTGCGTCTGGGGCTGCGCTTCTCAGTGATCTTCACTCTGCCTCCCGGTGGTGTTGCTTGGTCATTTTGCAGATGAGAAAACTGAGGCCTGGAAAGATCCCATAAAGTGCCAAGAGCTCCCAGCTGCCTGCACTGTCCCACACCGAGGGTCAGAGTGTGGGAGCCATGCCCAAGACATCTCCTGCCCTCGGTCAGAGAGGTGACGTTCCCGGAACGGCTTTCTCCAGAGCCAGGCACTTCCCCACCCCCTGCAAGAAGCACCTGGCTCCGAGCCTGCCCCCAGCGCAGCCCATCCATCTCTGTCACTTCCTGGCTGGGCTAGTGGCCATATATCACCTGGCCACACCGAGGCGGCAGGGCCAGGCCGGTGGGCAGGGTGTTGCTGTGCTCTGGTGCCACCCACCTCAGGGCTGATGGTGGGATTTGACACTGTCATCTGCCTGTGAGTGGGGATCTGGGGCCAGCAAGGAAGGGGCCTTCTTGGGGTCCCACAGGCCACCCCACAGGTAGCCACTTCTTTGGGGGGAATATGAAGGGGGCAGTTGGAGGCCCCAGGGTGACCTGGCTGAAGGGGGGAGTAGGTCAGGGTGATGGCCTTGTAGGTGGAGGGGACAGAGGTGGTGCAGCTCTGCAGCGTTTGGCAGGAGGACAGAGATTTTTATCTCCCCCACCACCGCCACCGCCTCCCCGAGTAATTTGCTGATGTAGGTCGCTGGGGCATCGTCTCCTGACTGAGCTGCTGCTGGGGGGTGGGAGCCAGGTCAGCCAGAAGGAAAGGGCCCACGGCCAGAGGTGTCCCAGTCACTCCCCTGGCCCCATGTCAGCCTCCTGTCTTCTTCAGCCTCTCTATACCCCCTCAAACCTGTCCCCGTTTCCCAGGGCTGCTTCTGTAAGGAACCTCCAGGTCTTTTTTTTTTTTTTGCTGGGAGAGGGCGGTACCAGGGATTGAACTCAGGGACGCTTGACCACTGAGCCCCATCCCCAGCCCTTTCTCATATTTTATTTAGAGACAGGGTCTCACTGAGTTGCTTAGGGCCTTGCTAAATTGCTGAGGCTGGATTTGAACTCACGATCCTTCTAGCTCAGCCTCTCTAGCTGCTGGGATGACAGGCATGTGCCACCGTGCCCAGCGGAACCTCCAGTTCTTGATTCATTTGACAGTCATGTATAAGCACCTACTGTATGTTTTGACGCTAGCTGTGAACAAAATCCAGCACCAGGCAAGAAAAGCGAGTTGGCTGTGTTACCCTGGGTTAAATGCAAACCAGGTCAATAAAGCAGCATAGGGAGGAGAGGCGTTATTTATCTTTGTTTGTTTGATTTAAAGCTAGGGTGGCCAGAGAAGTCCCATTAGGAAGGTGACTTTTGAGTAAAGACCCAAAGGAGTGAGCCGTGAAGGTATCTGAGGGGAGAGCATTTCTGGACACAGCAAGTACAAAGGCCCGGAGGCAGGAAGGTGCCTGGTACTCAGCCACGAGGTCCCAGGGAGTGAGGTGAGGAGGTGGGGAGGAGGTCCTGGGGGCCCCTGTGGGCACTTCAGCTTTTCCTTGGAATAAAGGTGGGTGACATGGGATGACTGGCAGAGTTTAGGGGAGTGACTGTGGTAGATTAGGTGACCAATGGAAGATTCTAGAAGGTCAATGGGAGGGGCCTGCAGGACCACTGGATTGGGCATGTTACAGGCACCCTCTGCCCTGGTCTGTCTTCCCTCCTTCCTTCCTCTTTTCTCCTTTTATTAATTAACCCAGCATATATTTATTGAGGGCCAAAGACACTTCCAGCCCTTGTGAACCCCACCCAAAGGACACTGCTTCTACCAACCCCTCCACGAGGCACTTCACAAGGTCTGCCCCATGTGCCAGGTCCCCTAGCCCCTCTCCAGGCCCTGGAAGGTCAGCCTATGTGCCACCTCACATGGGTGCAGATGGCGTGTGTGAGCACCCACAGATTGGGGTCCAGGGTGAGAACGTGCCTTCCCTTGCAGTATGAGATTGGCTGTGCAGCACACACAGGGTATCCCTGCCCTCCTGTGCCTCGGTTTCACCATGTGACAAACAACTGGGGAAGGGGGAATTAAGAATCCTTCCCATTTTAAAATGAAGACATTTGGGGACTGGAGATGTAGCTCAAGGGTAGGGTACTTTCCTAGTATATGCAAGGCCCTGGGTTCAATACCCAATGCTACCAAACAAACAACAACAACAAAAAAAAAAAAAAAGAAAAACAAAGACACTTTGTGGTTGCCCTGAGTCTTGGAAGACACTGGTGTGAGGGCCCAGGACTGGGGTCCCTTGGGCAGGCAGGGACACTGGATACCTCAAGTGTAGCTACATGAGCCCTGTGAGCCCAGGGGACACAGGGAGAGACCAATCTTGGGGAACCCTCCGTCCCTGTTCTCTACAGGACTGGGCTGTGAGTGTTGGGGTCCCTGTGGGCTGCTTTTCTCCCGGTGGGATGGGACCCAGACCTAGAAGGGGCTACATGCAGATCCCTGGCCAAACCTCCCTCCCACAGCCACCCCGGAGCCCCAGCTTGGAAGGGTCTAGCAGTGTGACCCAGCTAGCCTAGGAAAAGCCCCTGCCCCTGGCCCCACATGACTCCCCAGTTCACCCCGGCCCCCCACAGCTTCTCTAATTACACAGCCATAAAGCACGAATCTCTAACGATCCAATTAGTAACACCATTACTGCTCTGTCCAGGATTAAAATTACCAATTAAACTGCTGTCGATTTTATCATCACTTAGGCTCTACATGACCGGGGCATTGCAGGCATCAAGGCCCATTACTGGACCCTCGGGTTAGGGGCTGGCCAGGGACATGGGCCTAGCTTCGCCCCAGGGGACATTCCTCCATCCACCATTGAGGACTTTGAAGGATTATAGTCCAGTTCTCCATAGAATTGGTGGTGGCAGAGGGCTGAGGTGCTCCTCTAGCCTAGCCCCTCCCTGGGAGGTGTCTCCAGCCCAGACCTCTCCCGCATTCCCCATGGACCAAACTATCCATCTATGTCCCAGTCTCAGTGCCAGGTTAATCTAAGCAACTGAGTCTTAGGATGAGAAGTGGAGGTTCCTGCCCAGTGCAGTGGTGCACACCTGTCATCCCAGCAGCTCAGGAGGCTGAGGCAGGAGGATCGTGAGTTTAAAGCTAGCCTCAACAATTTAGCAAGGCCCTAAACAATTCAGTGAGACCGTCTCTAAATATTTAAAAAGGCTGGAGATGAGGCTCAGCGGTTAAGGGCCCCTGGGTTCAATCCCGGAACATAAAAAATAAAAATAAAGAAGGGGAGATTCCTCATCTGAAATCCTGTCCCCCACTCCTCCTGTCCCTCTCTCTATCATCACAGCCCTCTCTGCCCACAGGCTCAAGGTGCCAACCTCACATGATATCCCACAGCTTGGAGGGGAGGTGTCACTCTGATTGATGAGCAGGCACAGATTAGCACTGTTCCTCTCCCAGGTGACAAGCAGGTGCCCCTTTAGAGGCCCTCAGTGCTTGGTCTCAAAGCAGGGGAGATCTTTGAGCACAAAGGCAAACCTCAGGGCCCTGACCAGTACTGGCCACTCCCTGGTGGTGTACAAACAGGCTGCCTCCGGAGCCTGGACCTTCTAAAAAAGAACTTGGAATGAATGCTCAGTCTCATGCTCTCCAACCATTTCCAGGTGCTTCTAAAAAACAACAGGGGCAGGGCCCACCGGGTGGGAGTCTGGTCAGCTGGAACTGGAAATGCAGCCAACTTGAAAACCTAGCCCAAGGGGGTCTGCTGAGGGCGGGGGTCTGTGGCATCGTGAGACACTGCAGGTCTGTCTGTGCAGTCCTGGATCCCGGGTTCAGTGCCTTTGTGCCTTATTCTTTTGGTGCTCACTCTGAGAAATGGGTTCCAGGTTCCCTTATTCCTTGGGGAGGTTCCCAGAATCTCAGACGTCCAATTTGCCCAGATGTGGCCACAAGTGTGGACAGGGTTGCCACATGAGGCCACAGAGCCCACTTCACTGTTCTGCGGTTTTTAGCCTCTGAGCCCACACACAAGCCCTTTATATCCCACAAAGAGATCTGGAGAGGAGGGGGTCCCAGCCTCACCCTGATCCAGGGTGTCAGGATCCTGGTCAGGAGAGGCGATCCATCACCCTACCCTGTGGTGCCTGGGCTGGCCGGAGATGGGGTGTCCTTTGGGGGAGAGGCTGACCTGGGCAGACAGTCTAGCTTCTCATCAGAGGCAACAGACTAAGGCAGGAATCTAGGGAACCCAGAGCAATTAGGAGCCGTCTCGCGCCTCAACTCTCACCAGCTGCCACAGCTGTCACTTAAGAAGCAAGCCTGGAGCAAGGACTAGGGCAGTGGTAACCATGGTCCCCGTCTCATCTATTTAGGGTTCTGATGCCTGGGGCAACCTCCCATCCTGTAGCCTGACCAGACCCCAGGTATAGGCTCCCACTTCCCAGAGGGAAACATTAAAACTTAAAAAATATCAGGGACAAGGACCTCTGTTGTTTCTTAGGCAGGACACCCCCAACCTCTTCTCACCTCTGCCCAGCCTCAGTTCCCACCCCCGCAGGCCCTCTTTGTCTAGAGCATGGCTTCTCACTCTGGCTGGCCCTCAGTGCTCCTAGGGAGCTGTTAAGAATTTTCTTGAGCTGGGCATGGTGGCACAAGCCTGTAATCCTAGTGGTTCAGGAGGCTGAGATGGGAGGATCACAAATTCAAAGCCAACCTCAGCAAAAAGCGAGGCACTAAGCAATTCAGTGAGACCCTGTCTCTAAATAAAATACAGAATAGGGCTGGGGGTGTGGTTCAGTGGTGGAGAGACCCTGGGTTCAATCCAAGGAAAAAAAAAGATCTTGGTTGGGCACATTGGCACATGCCTGTAATTCCAATAGCTATGGAGGCTGAGACAGGAAGATCACAAGTTCAAAGCCTCAGCAACTTAGAGGGACCCTAAGCAACTTAGTGAGATCCTGTCTCGAAATAAAAACTAAGAAAGGGCTGGGGATGTTGCTCCGTGGTTAAGCTGCTCTGGGTTCAATCCCTGGTATGTATAAATAAACAAATGAATGAATGAAAGAAAGAAAGAAAAGAAAGAAAGAAAGAAAGGAAGGAAGGAAGGAAGGAAGGAAGGAAGGAAGGAAAAGAAAGAAAGAAAGAAAGAAAGAAAGAAAGAAAGAAAGAAAGAAAGAAAGAAAGAAAGAGTCTTGCCCAGCTGGGAGTAGGGGTACGTATGTCTGTAATTTTAGCTACTTGGGAGGCTGAGGCAGGAGAATCACCAAGTTAGAGGCCAGCCTGGGCAACTTAGTGAGACTCTGCCTCAAAATAAAAAATTTAAAAAGGGCTAGAGGACGTAGTTCAGTGTTAGAGAGTTTTCCTAGTATGTGTGAAATCCTGGGAAAACCAGTGGGAGCAGAATCTCAGAGAAGGAACTGTGCCTGGATGAACTGGTTTTGGTTTTTCCAGTTATGGGTGTCAAACCCTGCCTGGAGGGTCTGAAGCTTTACCACTTCGGGGGTCACACATCTTCCCTGTTTTCTAGCTCCACCCAGGGTAGCCAGGTGAGATCACTCCTAGGCTTGGGGGAATTCTAGAGGCCACTGAGGGAGGTTCAGAAGGACCAGGCTCAGGGACAGCAGCCCTGGCACTGTGAACTTCATCATCTCGGCAGATCTGTTCAGCAGGCTGCGTGACGGCAGCATCAACCCCATTTTACAGGAGAGAAAACTGAGGCCAGGACAGGTGACACACTCAAGGCACAAGGCTAGGGACAGGAGTCAGGCTTCAGCCCAATCACTCTACCTTCTGTGCTCTTTTCCTATCCCCAAGTTGCTTCTCAAGGAGAAGGACTTTAAGGGCTTGTTCTCTTTGCCCTGTTTCCAAATATGGACTTTGTTCCCTGCTCTTCTGTGCACTCCCACCACCTTTAGGAGCTGGGCCTCTGAGGGCTCAGAGAGGGTGGCCAGAAAAGGCAGGGACCAGAGCAGACAGGAGCCCCAGATTCTGGACTACACCCTCTCTCGGCCCCAGCCTGCATCTGCAAGTTCATAAATTCCATTATTCATCAAGTGATTGCGTGAGTTTGCCTGGACGATGAATATTTTATTCACCTCCAGACACTGTCCCCAGCGGGTTCTTGGAACAATATTGTTCTCCAGCCAAGGAGCAGAGGCCAGAGCCTCTGCTGTCACTGGACACCCCCTCCCTGCCACCTGTACTTCCTCATCTCCCAGGACCTTCTCTCCCAGCAGGCCCCTTGGTTCAGGCAGGGCTGCAGTCAGTGGTCTAGGCATGACCTTGGACTTGGGGCTTACCCGCCCTCCACTTTGATTTCCTCCTCTGGACAGTGGGTTCACGGATCTCTTTGACAGGCTGTCCAGGGGCCCTCTACTATATCATCTTCCCCTGAAGGACCCTGGGTTCTTCTGGGAGCTCTCCCTGGTGCTGAACACAGGTGGCAAGAGGATGCTGGTGTGGGATGAGAGGTCTAGGAGGGGCCTGTGCTGGTCTTGAGGAGAGAAAGTTCCAGTGTCCTGGGGGGAAGATCCCAGTCTCGGGAGGATAAGGACCAGGCCGGTCCTTGGAGAAAGGAGTTTGGTCTCTGGACACTGTAATTCCCCCTTGCCTTTCTGCCACTTGGGGAAACCCAGAGTCACAGGTTTCAGTGGATCGCCTTTCCTGTTATCTCTAGCCCCCTGAGCCAAAGATTAGTAGGTGAGGTCCATTGAGCCTCTTCTTGGGGAGGCCCAAGGCCTGCACATCTTCCGGTGGGCACCCAGGGAGTGCAGTGTGACAGCGGCAGCACCTTCCCCAGATGGGGGAGCGACAGACATAATTCACACCCTGAAATTATGCCATCTGCTCCCATGACGTGTAGAGGAGAGGACAAGACTGCCCTGCCGCAGGGCGGGTGGGTGAACAATCATTCCATTCATTGTCTCATTCATTCATTCAACAGATCATCTTCCCAAGCTCAGTTCAGCCCTGTGCCAGCTATGAGGAATGAGAGACCCTGGAGGATGCAGACCCAGACCCTGCCCTTCTGAGCTTTTGCCCTCCCTGGTTCCTCTCCCTGGGTATCAGATTTGTAATAAGAGCCACCAGATTCTGTGTTCTGAGCACTTTACATGCAGGATCTTATTGTTCATTCAAGGGCTAGATGCATTCCCATTGAATAGATGAGTAAACTGAGACTCAGAGAGGTCACACAGAAAGCTCTGCTTCTCCATGTAGAGCTCTGACTGCTCATGACACTGCCTCCCTGACTCCTCGACCAGAGACTTTTCAAATCCTGCCACCATGTTTCTCTCTAAAAACACCTCCCCCAGCCTTTCAGCAGAGCACATGAACTCCAGTCTTGCAATACTGCTCAGCCCTCTGACCCTTGCTTTGTGAGCCCAGGTGGAAGCAGCTCTATCCTATGAGTTCTGGCCTGAGATGTAGGGCCTGGCACCCAGGGTCTGCCCAATGAACCTTGGTACACAGCAGTGGAAGGCTGAGGAGGTCAACAGTGGTTCCCAGAGGCAGCAGGGCTCCAGCTGAGCCTGGGAGAGCACAGAGAGATCAGCATGACCCAGCCTGCTCCCTGGAGTCCCTGTGTCTGACCTGGACTCCAATCCCCCAGCTCTGCCTGTGGCTGTATAGCCCAACCTGGTCCTTTCAGCTCCCTCAGCAGACATGTCCTTGCCTGTGAACGGGGGTCAAGGCATGATAATGGGGGCTGGACAGTCCCATGAACAGCCCGAGGGTGTCCCATGTATTCCCCAAGGAGTCAGAAAGAGGAACAGATACAGCTGTGGCATGTGGAGGTGTGGTGCTGACCAGCAGCCCCCACTGTGTGGAAAGCCAGCATCATAGGCTATGGCTTTGCATCAGGCGAGAGGACAGGGACTGAGTCACCAGGGGACTGGGATGACAAAGATGGCCCAAATAGTGGGGTGCACCACAGCGTTAAGAGCTATAATCCCCAGCAAGCCATGCACTTTTGGCCTGGAAGGAGATGGCCTCGGGGAGTACCCTGGTCACAGGACAGACAGTTAGACCCCTTAGACCAGACAGACCCAAGGCCAAAATCTGGGGGGAGGCTCATGTCTCCATGGATATCCAGATCCTCCCTCAGGACAGACTCACAGGGCCTGGCCATCCTCGGGAGGCTCACTTGATTTGTGCTTGATTCACTCAGGGACTTTTTCTGTCCTTTCTTTTTGAAAATTCCCCACCCGGGTTGCAAAGCCAGGAGCTGCAGAGGACTCAGGGGGAGCTGCCCCTCCATCAGGCGAGTGCCAACGTGCTCTGCAGCAGCCTCCCAGGGAGTTGCTGGGAGCTGAGTTTCCTGCCAGCCCCTCAGCCCTCCCTCAGCCCCATGTCCAACTGGCTGGCTGGGCCAGGGCAGCCTGGACACTCAGCAAACTGAGTACTACTGCAGCTCATGCTCTCAATCAATACTCAATGCTATAATTATTATTAATTCATATTCCTGGGGGGTTCATTCTAATAAGAAACTCCCAAGAGATGGAGGAAGGCACTCATATTTTTTTAATTTGTTCATCCTCATTGCTGCCTGAGGGTGGCATTGCCACTCTCATTTCACAGGTGGGCAAACTGAAGCCCTAGGAGGTTAAGGGGCATGATTAAAGTACTATGGCAAAGAGGAAGCAGAGGGAGGAGCCAGGTCTGAGTTCTTTCTTCCTCCCCTCTCTGCTGCATCAGAAACCCCAAAGGAGCTCAAGCATTCAGTTGTATAGGTGGACAGTCAGACAATGGAACAGGTGGGAGAGGAGAGCTTTGGGGTGCGGACTTTGTGGGGCCTCTCACACCTCCAGCCCCAGGTCTTAACAAGGTCTCCCCCCATATGCCTGGGGAGACAGATAGATGGACAGCTGGGGTCTTTCCTGGATCCTCTGCAGGTTGTGGGTGCTACTGGAGTAGACCAAGAAGTGCTGAGGCCCAGGACTGGCTTACTGAGTCCCCTCTCTCCAGGCCTGGAGACAGGGATATGATTAATCAGCGACGAAAGCAGAAACAAGCAGAAAAATTTAATCAGCTTGGGAAGGGCAGGGCCGGGCAGGGCTATGGCAATCAGCTTTCCTGCTGGGGCCTTTGGCTGATTGGACCCAAGGGGGCAGGGAGATAGTCCTGCTGGGGGCTTCACAGATAAGACCTAGACTGAGGCCAACCCAGGTCAGAAGGTCATCATCCTGTATACACCCAGGGCTCTCCCAGCCCAAGGACTTGCACATGTGGCCCCATCTGCCCATAGGCTCTTGCCCCTTCCCCCTCCCCTGCTAGTTCATAACCATGGCATACACAAGTGACCAACACTCCTAACACTCATCCATCTACACATAGATGGAAAACACATGTACAAACACTCGGTGGCACATGTACACTTTGAGAAAAAAGATATACGCATGCACATGCTGCTCCCTCAAACACTTGCCACCCCCCACCCCCACCCCCACACGCACACATGCTCTGGGCCTAGGGAAGCCCTGCATGCACATTAGGTGTGACTTGCAGCCACTTGAACACACAGGCCCTCACACCAGACCCCACAGGCTCGAGGCCCCATCTCTGTCCCTCCCTGGCCCTGAGGCCATGAGACAGATCAGGGCTCCTCATTTGCAAATGGAGTGACAGAAGCTGGGGAGGATCCAGGACTGGGGCCCCATTCTGGGGAACAAGGTCAGCTGCTAATGTCAGCCACAGGACAAGGAAACCTGCCCCAGACCTGTCCCCTTCTCCTGCCTGCTGCCCACATTCTATGACCTTGGTCAACGTCCTTCTCTCAGCCTCAGTTTCCCTACCTTGAGCTTCTCCTGGCACCAACACCAGGCTACTTCTTGAGGAACCAGGCATCTGGGACTAACCTCACCTTTCTGGATCTCTGGTCCTCAGTTTCCAGGTCTCAGCTCCTGGGGGAGGGGGGGCAGGGACTGTAGGGGAAGGTGGGTCAAAGGGTTCGAAGGAAGGGCCCCATCCTAATTCACCCCCATCCTGGTCCTGGTGGCTGCGAATGTGAGGTGTGGGAGACGAGAAATCTGAGGGAGACCTACGGGAAAAAGGAGAATCCGGGGCCGAAGGGAGGAAGGAGCCCGGGAGGGCTTGGGGCGGCCGCTCAGGGGCCGGCGGCGGGCAGGGGCGGGAGGGGGGAGCGCAGAGGGGGCGGGCAGGCGGCGGGCGGGGGAGGCGGGGAGCGCAGCTAGCGCGGCACAGAGCGAGCGAGCGAGCAGGAGAGGCGGCGAGAGCCGGAGCGGCTGGCCGGGCGGCCGCGCCGGCGAGCGGACGAGCAAGCGGCGAACAGCGCGGAGCGCGCGGGGCACTGAGGAGCGGGCGCAGCGGGCGCAGCGCGCGGCGGTCGGAGCCGAGAGGCCGGAGCGGCGCCGCCCCCGCCGCCCCTGCGGGGCCCCGGCTGGGAGCCCGAGGAGGGAGGGGGCGGCATGGCCCGGCGGCCCGGGGCGCGGGGGCGTTAGGCCCCCGGAGGGGCGCCCCTAGCCTCGCGCCGCCGTCCTCCGCAGCCGCGCGCCCCGCCCGCTCCAGCCGCCCCGGGGTCCACCGGCGGCCCATGAGCCCCGGCCTCAAAGTTTGCGGCGGGCGGGCGGGCGCGGAGCCTCCAAGATGCCGTTCCACCCGGTGACGGCGGCGTTGATGTACCGGGGCATCTACACCGTGCCCAACCTGCTGTCGGAGCAGCGCCCCGTGGACATCCCTGAGGACGAGCTGGAGGGTGAGTGCCCTGTCGGGACCCCTGCCCGCCGGCCCTCCTACCTGTGCGCCCAGGTGAAGCGCCGGCTAGGGGCGCAGCGGGGCGGGGGGCTGTCCGCAGGTACCGGCAACCAAGTGGACCGCTCCAGCGAGCAGCTGCGCGGGAGGCAGGATCGGTTCGCACCCCTGGGCGCCGCGGTGAGGGTAGCCGAGGCGGAGGGGCGGCCCAGCCCCTGGCCGCGTGGTCCCCTGCGCTGCGGAAACTTGCCGGGCCCCGCAGCAGGGTCACCGGGCCGCGCAGCCCGCGGTGACGGTGCGGCAACGCGGTGGACTGGGGTGGGAGTCCGAGCTACGCCCCCCGCGCTGGCCGGGCCAGAGTACCCGCATCCCGATCCCCTCCGCGGCGCCCGCCCGTGGCTCTGCGCTCACATTGACATTCCGCTCGTGTCGCTTTAAAAATCCAATCTGCTTGGGCAGCCGGAGAAGGGGAGAGGGCGACTGCCCTGCTCTTGCGGGTTGTGGGGCTTCCCCCAGCCCCTTCTGAGGCGGTAGCCCCTTCCCCTCAGCTCTGCGGGGACCCCCCAGCCCGGAGCGCCCGGAAGGCGGCCGGGGAGGCGGTGGCGACAACAAGTGGCCGGATTGGGCGGCTCAGTCGCGATAGCCAAGCTTAGAAGGGAAAGGCACAGAGGCAAGGACCCAAACCTGCCCGTTACCCCAGTCCCTCGGCCTCTCAGACATGAATGGGGACCGCAGGCAACTGTCTAGAAGAAATCAGAACAGGCGACCGCAGCTGGGGTCCTCAGAAAGAGTGTTCTGGGGAGCAGTAAGACCCCTAGGGCCTGCCCAACTCTTTCCCTGCTGAGATGGGGGGAGGTGCTCATGATTCCCCTCCCCCAGACCTCCTGGTGCCCCATATGGAGTGGAGTTGGGGGCTCTTGGCTGATGGGAGTCTTGGCCTCTTAGGATCTGCTTGTCTGCTGCTGGGGGAGGGGCTGAGATCACCTCAAGGATGAGCCTCTCTGGGTATCTTGGGTTGAAGGGTCTCTCAGATCTGGGGTCTCATTAGGGCCGATTAATGTACAACCTAGGGAACAGTGCAGTTAGGGATGGTGGTGGGAAGCCATGAAGGGAGTTCCCTCCAGGTCCCTAAGCTGGAATGGGGCAGATCTTTGGGGAGTCAGACTGGGTCTGGGGAAGATCCAGAGAAGGCAGACACCACCACACTCACTGCACCACAAGACCAGGAGCCACCTGCTCCTCACCAACAGCCCACACAAACCCTTGGGTTCTAGGAAAGCTTTGGAGACCAGGTCTGGGCTCTGGTGCAGGCAGGACAGATGGAGGGACACTGGTTTCCCTGCCCTGTCCTTATCATTCATTCCCAAAGCCCAAGTCCCACCCTCTCTAGACCAAAGCCCATGGTTCAGAGCTTCCTCTAGGGCCTGGGAAAAGAAGGGGGCATGATGAGGGGCAAGAGGCAAGGGAAGGGACATAGGCCATCTTTTTCCCATCTTCATTCCCTCCTGCCTTGGGCCAACCAGACCTCCTGCCCGTTTCCCCCTCCAGAGACCCTCCTCCTGGTCATTTCCTCCTGGTCACTCAAACAGGGGGCCACATGCTTCCCCACACCCCAGGCAGCTTTTACCTCATTCCCTTCCCTTGCTCCAAGCACCTCCAACATGACCCTGGCACCCCAGCTCTAAGCCTCATTGGGTCCCTCCTTCCTTGATCCTCAATCCTGGAGTGCATGAGAGAATCAGAGAGTGGGCTGGGATGCAGGGGTGAGTGGGCCACAGGGTGGGCAGTCCAGGGGCAAGGAGGCTGCAGGCTCCCCTTGGGCCACCTAGCTGACATGTTGGCAGGAGCCCAGCGGCGTTAGTCACCATCACACCAAACACACTCCCTGCTTCTCTCCCGCCCCCTTCTCCTGGGCCAGCAGAGGGGCCCTAGTGCAGGGGGCACCTGAAGGGCAGGGACCTCCCTGAAGCCATCGGGTGGAGGGCATGGGACCAGCAGATACCAGGGTGGCTCTGGGCCATCTCCTGGCCTGCGGGCATCTACAGATGAAGACACAAAGACTGACTGACCCTCTTCTCCGCTGCAGGAACCTCAGAAGCCCTCGAAGGTCCTGGGCTCCTTGCAGGGGTCCTTGAATGCCAGGGCAGGGTAAAAAGAGTGGCCATCCCTGGCACCGATCCCTTTTCTGCTGCCTCTTTAGTGCTCCACTGGTGCTTCTTCCCTGGGACTGTATGGATAAGACCCAGGCCCTTGGCTGGGAGGAGGCCCTTCGTGGGGGAGCCACATGTGCCAGAAAGAGGGAGCCAGGCAGACTGGGATGAAACACTGCCGTTTGTGCCTGCCTTCACTGAAATCCAGGGGGCAGTCAGTCTGCGAGGGGAGGAAGAGGAGGAAAGGAGATGGGGAGGGCAGCCTTAGGATGAAGGCTTCCCAGCCAGATAAAGCTAAGTTCAGATCTCTGCACCCTCTGCTCATGGAGTGACCTTGGACAATCTCTTGCTTTTCTCAGCCTTGATTTCCCTGTATGTAAGGAAGGGGTTGGTATTGCTCTCCCGGGGGGTCCTGCAGGTAGAGGATGCATTGAAAGTACTCAGGACAAGGCCTGGCAGCGTGTCAGGGGTCCCACCATCACAGCAGGGGAGATTGAAGAGGGGATGCTGGAGGAATATAAGCCTGGAGTGTGTAGTGTCCGTGAGGCGGGGCTGTAGGGTGTTTAAGAAACTGGGTGAGGAAGGCAAGCTGGGGGGCTAGGTCTGGCAGAGGCACTTGGGAACCTGTGGCCCTGGGGAACTCTGGATGGCAGTTGATAGGGTAGGGGCATGGCTGGGCAGAGCTGGCCTGGGGCCTACGCAGCCCTACTGAGGGAATGGGAAGAGCTCCGTCACATTCCCTCTGTATGACACACTATGGCTGCAAAGCGCCCCCGTTCTGCCAGGCACCCACATCAGAAGCCTCCAGGGGTCCCAAGGCATCAGTGGGCTTGAGCACCTGAAGGTGGGAATGAAATAGCTGCAAGCCATCACCCTTTCTGGCCAGAGACAGGAGAAAAGAGAATATAGGCAGGGAGATGGCCACCCGGGCAGGGTTTTGGGGTTGTCCAGGAAGACAGTGAAGACTGCATTGAGAATGGCCATGTGGGGACCTTCTGGGGAGGAGGAGCCTGGGTAGTCTCCTTTCTGCCTCTGGTCCCTGCAACCTGAGCCCAGCAGCCGCCTCTGCACAGGCCAAAAACTCAGGGAGGCTGAAGAGGTGGGGCGCAGGGCCAATGCCGCGGAAATGACAGCCTCTGCAGAGGATGGACACTGCCCCTTCCAGTGACCTCCATTCTGTGCCCCTTCTCTGGACTCGGGCTCTCTTGACAGAGCGCTGGTGGCCTTTGGGGCCTGCTAGGGACTCAGGCCCTGACATAACTCTACAGGTTAGGGAGGGGGCTGGGGGATGTTAGCCTGGGGTGTCAGGTGGGGTACAATGTTAGCCTGGAAACCCAGTGGCCCTGCCAGTCCATTCCTGAGCCAGGCATCCCCATGCCAAGATGGAGCACAGCAGGTTTACCCTGGCCTCATGCGGCAGGAAGGGAGCAAGGCTTTCGGGGAAATGTGCTGGGCTGTGATATGTTGATGGCACACAGTGACTGGGAGTCATGACATCTATGCCTCTCAGGGACCACCTACTCCTTATTCCGCCCCCTACACACACAGAGGCCAGGCCTCAGCCATCAGGCAGGAGTCTCATCCCCATTTCACAGACCAGGCACCTGAGGCTCTGAGAGGGAAGTGCCTTGCCCAAGTCACCTGGCTCGGAACAGCAGAGCCAGAACCTAAGCCCAGGCCTTGGGTCCTGGCCCCAGCAGTGGGCAGACCAGCCTGGCATCCCAAGTTCTCCCTCTCCTTCTGGCTCTACCATCTGGGACAGTCTGATTTACAGCCAGGCCTGGCCAGCACTTACACGCTTGATTTTCTTGCTTAATCATCCCAGAAAGTCCCATTGTACAGGTGAGCAAACTCAAGGTCACCCAGCCAGGGTAGAGGAGGTTGGGTTTTGAACCTGGGTCTGTGTGATATCAGGATGCCTCCCTGACCAAGGAAGGTGGAGCCTGAACTGGGTCTGTGTGGGCACAGGGGCTTAGTGGGGTGGCGGGGCTCCCGGACTGTGGTACGAACTGGTTGTGCAGTGAAGGGTGCGCGAAGGGACACGTGGATGGGGAGGTGGAAGGCTGTGGATTTACCTAGTGGCCTTGGGAGGTCAGTCCTACCTGAGACATGGCCCTGGGACCTGCTGGGCTGCCTCAGAGCCTCTTGTCTGCCTGCCTTCCTTCCACTGCCTCTGCTCCTGTGTGGTGCCTTTCCTCAGGGTCTCCAGGGAAAGGAATTGGGTTCCAGTTGAGGCAGCTCTGGCAAGGTGGAAGGAACTCAGCTCACGGGAGGGATGAAGGGGGCTGCCTCTGCAACTTTCAGTGTCCAGGGCTTTGCCAGCCCACCCTGAGATGCCCAAAGAAGCCTGTAGAGAGGGGGAGACCAAAGACTTGGAGAAACGTGGTACCCGATGCTGGGTCCCCCTGCCCCAATCAAGTCCCCGGGTCAGTGGCCCAAGGGTGGTCCTCCACCTCTGCCTTTGCTCCATTTCCCTCTTCTGTGGATGGCTCACAGGGTGGGTGGGGTGCTGCCCTTGGAAGGCTGGGCAAGGGGACAGGCAGCCTCCTCAGCCTCCCTTCCTGCTTCTTTCCATTGCTGACTGTTAGCAGGCTCCGAGTGACGGCCTCACGTCGAGCGGTACGGTACATGAACTTCTGCTCAGCTGCTTTCTCTGTGTGCCCCCGTGGGTGGGTCCCCACATCAGTTATTCAGTTTCGTCATTCATCCAGCAAATGTTTATGCTTGAGTGACAGGCCCTGTCTCAGGTCATGGGGATAAGTCATGACTAAGATTCCCCCGATCCCTGCCGTTACAGCAGTCATAATTCACCGTTCAGTGTGGGGGAAGAGCAGGTCTGTGGGGCCCCAGAGGAGAGCCAAGGTCAGGCAGGGGCAGGGAGGGCATCAGGGAGATGGACTGTCCAGGCTGAGAACTGGGGCTGCATGGGAGGTGGCAATAGGGAGAGGAAGAGCGTTCCAGGTAAAAGGAGCTGCATATTCCTGGAGATAGAGCAGTGCTGATGTTCAGGCCTGAGAGGGACCCCTTGGGGGCTAGAGTTCAGTACTTGGAATGGCCAGAGCCTAGGGCTGGGTTGGCACTGGCCAGAAACCCACGTGTGTTTGTGTGTGTGCGTATTTGCCTCCATCTCTACCCAGAGACTCCCAGGCTCTTCAGAGTGAGCCCTGTGGGTGCCATGCCTGTTACACACTCTGGTCAGGGGGAGCACACTGCTTCCTTGGTGGCTTAGGAAAATGCTTGGTGGGAGTTGGCCTAGAGTTTCCAGAGTCTAAAGTTTGCAGAAACTCTGGGCCTGGCCCAAATCTCTCAGCTCAGCCGTTTCCCTAGCTCCAGATTCTCAGCTTTCCTTGAAATGTACCTAGGCAACTCTGAGGGGCTTCCCTGTGTTTGTCTCAGACATACTTGTGAGACTCTGACCTCAGCTCAAACCATCTGGCTGTAAGCCATGGCTCCTGGTCTGTGGTAGAACCAATAGGCTGAGCTGGGCTCCCCTGTCCCCCAGAGACCAAGGAATAACCCCAAAGTGTAGGATTCTTAAAGCAGTTTTAGGATTCACAGACCCCGGCATTAAGTCCTGGATCAGCCTGTCCAGAAGCTGGCTGCCCAGCCTCTTCAGGACTCAGTGTCTAGGTGGGGAGCACGGGGACATTCCTGTGTCTCTAAGGAGTTCAACTCTGCATGCTGCAAACCCACCCATGGGACAATTTAGGCAGAGACCAGCAGGCTGCTAAGTGAAGAAAGACCTCCAGGGAATTGGAGCTAGTGGACTGAGATTTGTCCTCCAGAGGGGCCCTTTGGGGCTGTGATAATTAAAGAAGCAGAGGAGGAACAAAGGTGAGAAATTAGGACCTCATTTATGGTTCCTGGATGTCATCCTCGCATCATTCCACCCATTTTGCTATGGGTGAGACTGAGGCCGGTCCAAGGTCATACTCTGCAAGTGTGTTGTTCCCCAACTAAGTGACCCAGGTTCTCAAGCCTCAGTTTTTCCCTCTGTGCAATGGGGAGGAGACTCCCACATCTGATCTAGCATGAGCCTGGTGGGGCTCCTCCACCCCACCTCTGTCTTCCCCGAAACTGGTAGGCAGTATGTGCCCAGCTGGGAGCCCATTAGCTGGAGCTGCTGCCACCTCATGTGGCTGTCATTAGCGAGTGCTGGCCACTGTTAAGGAGCTGAGTCTTGGGAGGAAGCTTAGGAGGTGGGGATGAAGGAGAGAGAGATGGAAGGGGTGGGAATGAGAGGAGAAGCCCTGGCCTGGCAAGCCTGGCATCCTCCCTGTACCTACCACACGGGGGCGTCGTGAGCTCATCAGGAGAGGCTCTGGGAGCCTGGCATGCTCAGACTCCAGGGGACAGTCACCGCAAAGGGCCAGGTACTCCTTTGCAGCCTGGTTTGGCCTGCCCAGAGACTCCAGAATACAGCACCACTAGTGAACCCTTGGGCCATCCTGTGACTGTTTCTCACCAGATCTGCAGATTTGGGGTTGGTTGGATCCCAGGGTTCTGACTAGGGGGGCTGTTTGGGGCAGGGTTGAGGTTCCAGACTGCTCTGCTCCCCCCACAGAGATCCGCGAGGCCTTCAAGGTGTTTGACCGTGATGGCAATGGCTTCATCTCCAAGCAGGAGCTGGGTACGGCCATGCGCTCCCTGGGCTACATGCCCAACGAGGTGGAGCTGGAGGTTATCATCCAACGGCTGGACATGGATGGTGAGCACTGGCCCTTTCACCTGGGCCCCAGGGATGGGGGAGGGTCTGGGGCCTGAGTCACTGAGGCTTAGTCTACCCTGGGCCTCTTGTTTCCCCTACTCCAAGCCACCCCAAAGTCTGTTGCAGGTTGTAGCCAGATCTGGCCCCATTTCTCACCCTGGAGAATCGAGGCCAGATAGCCCTAGCCACATGCAGGGCTCAAAGACTGCTCTTCTAATCTCACTCTGTAGACTGAGAAATGTGGAAAATTGAGAGTTTATATCCCCAGCTTCCACCATCCCAAACAAAATCATTGAGTTGTTTTTACCACTTGACATTTTATTAAGGAAAAATTCATGAGAAAGACCAATAATGCCAAGTCCCCTCTGCTTCATCCCACCAGAGACCTCAAGAGAGCAGGTCACCCCCTCCTGAGCCTCATTTCCTACCTGTATGGTGGAGGCGATGTCTGGCCCTATACCCGCCCTGGTCAGCAACAGGGTGCTGGGGAGCCCTGGATGGTTTTGTATAAACTGAGTGAACTCTGGGGCCACCTGCTGCTCTCCACCTCCACCCTCCCCCGTGGGGCCTCATCACACTTGGTGGTCTCCATATTAGCCCAGAGTGTGGCATGTTAGGTGCTCCTGAAATTGACTCAAGACTTAAAAAGGGCACTTGCCTGATATGCCAGGACTCCATCCCAAGTCCCAAAGGAGGGCAGCAACTGCCCTGCCCGCCCCAGGTAGGTTTCAGGCCTGACAATCTGATTGGACCTGTGCCCACTCTAGGTGATGGCCAGGTAGATTTTGAGGAGTTTGTGACCCTCCTGGGACCCAAGCTTTCCACCTCGGGGATCCCAGAGAAGTTCCATGGCACTGACTTTGACACTGTCTTCTGGAAGGTATGTCCTGGTTGGTTGGGACTCAGGGCTTTGGAGAGACTTAGGGCTTTGTAAAGGGGAGATGACCACTCCAGGCTTCTGTCCGCTGCATGTCTTCTCTACTGGGGGGCCATGGACTCACTGGGAGAGGCAGGTGTCGGTCAAGGATGCCGTAGGAATGAAGCAAGAGTTTCCAGTCCTTCAGAATCTGGAGGACCGTCCTTGGGCTTTTGTGGCTGCAGGGTGTTGGGTGGGGTGGTGGCCAGAGCACTGTTCCTCCTCCTGCCCCAAGTGCGACATGCAGAAGCTGACGGTGGATGAGCTGAAGCGGCTGCTCTACGACACCTTCTGTGAGCACCTGTCCATGAAGGACATAGAGAACATCATCATGACAGAGGAGGAGAGTCACCTGGGCACAGCCGAGGAGTGCCCTGTGGATGTGGAAAGTGAGTGACAGGCCCCTGGGACAGCTCAGCCACTTGAGCAGAAGGACATACCAGGGGTTTGCAGAGTGGGGCTGGCGGGGTGGGGGGTGGTTTCCTGTGTGTCCCAAGCTTTGTGTCCCTGTGTTCCCATGGGTTGAGACTGCGTGCCAAAGTGTAGGCAGCTTCTGATTCTACTGCTTTGTGTCTCCTTCTCTCTGCTCCCTGGTGCTCCCCGTGGGTGGCCGCAGCCTGCTCCAACCAGCAGATCCGCCAGACATGTGTCCGCAAGAGTCTGATCTGCGCCTTCGCCATTGCCTTCATCATCAGCGTCATGCTCATTGCAGCCAACCAGGTGCTGCGCAGCGGCATGAAATAAGTGCCACCTGGGCACCTGGTCTGGCACGTGCAGTGCTGGGCCCACTCCCACCCACCACCACCTGCAGCCCTTCTCCCTCAGCTGGCTCTGGACCAATATCCTGTGTATTTCGGGGCCTGGACGTCTGGTGACCCCCACCCCTCTCACCCCATGGCCCTTGCATGGAGCTGTGGCTAGGCTGCGGAGAACCTGGTGGTGGCCCCGAGGACGGCCCCCGGCCCCTACACCATGCCTGTACCCCTACCTAGCCTGTATGTAGCGCTAACTCTTCCTGCTGTCCAGGGGCTCCTGGGAAATGAGGGCCTTGTACAGGAACCTCAGGACCCAGCCACTGCTGTGGTCCCTGTGCCCAGAGAGGGCACCTGCCTACCGCAGCTCTAATCCCTGAGGTTTTCCAGAGCTGTGGAAAGGGTGGAGGAGGAGGGGGCAGAAAGCTCCTCTAGAGAAGGAAACAAGGCTAGGTCTCTTGAGTCCTTTCCTCTGACTCAAACTAGCCCTCCTCCCCCATGTACCTGCTAGGGCCTGAGCCTGCCCATTTCACAGGTGAGGAGCCTGAGGCTCAGAGGGACAGATTTGGCCTCAGGTTTTCCTCAGGGATTTTTAGGAAGGGCAAAGCTCATGGTAGGATGGGGCATCTGAGATGGCCCTGAGGTCCCTGAATTTCTGCCCCCAACCCATCCTAGCAAAGGCCCAGTGACCAAGGGTATCCTGGTCCCCAGCACAGAAGTCAGAGCTGTAGTTCAGCTTAGGAAGGGAACAGAGCTGGGGCCAGGAGGCCTTAACTGGCCTGAGCAGCCTGTGTGATCTCCCCATTGGCCTGGGTACTCCTCCTGGCAGACCTTGGGAGGGCCCCTGGGCCAGCCCTTGGGTGGAGGAGCTGGCATAGTTCAACTCTGTCAGTGCCAGGAGGTGTGACCAAGCTATTCTCCCAAACCCAGGGCCCGCCTTCTGCCCCCTCCTCCTTCCATTCTTCTGCACCCTCAAGGCAGAGACCCAGCTCCTGTCCCTGCCCCAAATATGCCATCCCAAACCTGTGGCACTAGCTCAGCATGGGAAGATGCAGGGACTGCAAATTCTGCTAGGGCTGGGATGGCAGATGGAGTCCTTGTGCTCCTCTCCCCAGCCTTGGGGCCACTTATCACCTGGGCGACGAGGGAGCCACACTGGCACACCCTTTGCCTGGCTGAACTGAGCCTCTGCTGGTCTCTGTTGAGAAGGGCAGAGAGGACAGATCACCCTGGACCTTGTCTCATCCCAGCCCTGCCTGTCCCCTGGAAAGGGTTGGAAGGAGGAGCTGAGAACACGGGTTTAGGGAAGCACAGCCAAACCAAGGGAGGCTTTCTTTATATACACCTGCAAGTTTTCTCCGTCTTCTCAAGACATCCCAGGAGGACGGGTGGGTGAAGCAGAGGATGAAGCTGCCCAGCACAGACTGGGACCAGGTCTGCAGCTGGTATGGGGGACTTTTGAGGCTTGGGGAGACCAGGCCTACAGTCTCAGAGGCTCTGGGGACATAACAGGCAGAGGGCATGGCCTCCCCAGTAGGAGCAATTGTCTTTATTGTGACAGATAAGCGCTGACCAGGTAGGAGATGAGCAGGGGCAAGGGGCTCAACCCCACTGCACTCTTGGCTGCAGGGGCCACCCCCCGGGTGGGGGTGCCCTCAGGGATGGAGGCAGCTCCTGGACCGGCGGCCAGCCTATGGGGTACTGGAAGACAGTGGCTCTGATGGGTTCAGCCCTGGAGAGAAGGAGAAAGAGAATTAGAGCAGGTGCAACTGAGGCCTGGGTTGGAGCACAGCCCAGATCCAGCTTTCCCTCCCACCACCCTGGCTAGGGAGGGTCAGCTGCCTGCATGGCCCTTCTGGAAACAGAGACTTGAAAACACACAGACCCTTAGAGGCAGCAACCTCCTCTCCAGGAACTGAGCCCAAGGAAACAGTGAGGTTGTAGGCAGATATTGAGCTACAAGAATGGCTTTGAGAAAAACAAAAATAACTTTAGTGTCCACCTGTGGGGGACTGATTAAATACATATGCACGTCCAGTGGAGAATGATGCTATGCAGCCTGTGTAAAAATTAGGCAGACATATATGCACTGATGAGGAGAGACATACTATGTGAGTAGGGAAAAAAGCAGCTTATAAAATAATGTATATAGCATGATACTATTTTTGTTTAAAGATATATAACATATATAAATGCATAAAAAAACCTGGAAGACACGGCAAAATGTTTCTATCAAATGGTTCTATCTGAGTGGTGCAATTATGGGTGGTTTTTTTTACTTCTTTATACTTTCCAAAAGTTTTGCAAGCACGCAAGCCTTTGAAATCCGAAAAAAATATTGTCTAAAATGTTTTAAAAAGCCTCATTTCTCATGCTACTCACTGTCCTTAATATTCACCTCTCCCAAACCACCACCCCAGGGCCCATGGGAAGTGCCATCGATGGAAAGGCATCTTCTGTGCCCAATCTGTGGTACCCTGACCTACAGGAGCTGACTGAGATGGATGGAGGCAGCCTCCCCCCACCCTTTCAACTATGCCACATTCAGACCCGTCCATACTGGACATCCCTCAGGCTACAAAGCACTTTGAATTCACCTGGGAGCTCCTGTATTGTCTCCTCGGGCTTGCAGTGCTCAGAGGGTAAAGACTGGGGTAGGAATGGCATTTTTTTACCCCAGTGCCCAGAGCCAGGCCTGACATGCAGAGGCGACACAGTAACTGTGTGCTGAATGACACAGTTATTCAGCTATACCAAGAGCTCTTACAGACTAGGCACTATTGTGGACCAGAGACCAGGGCCTAGAAAGACCTCAAGATCTCACATGAACCCTTTTTTTCAGATGAGACAACTGAGAGGTGCAAGGAGTCCTCACTTGTCCAGGTGACGCAGGGGATGGAGGACGAAGGGCTAGAATGCAATTCAGACATTTCTCCCTGCCTCTTCAGTTGCCTTTGTTCTAGCCACACCCCACCCCACCCCATGCCCTAGCCTTCATGAAAGGTGAGCGCTGGAAGCTTCTAACAGGCTTGGGGGCCCAGTGGCCAGCCCTCTGCAGAAAGAGAAGGGCCTGGGTTTTCTGTGAGAGGTCAGGACAGGTCTCAGGCCTCCGAGGTGGAGGCAGGGGTGGGGGGCTGTGCTCAGCAGCTCTGAGAGTTTGCCTCTCCCCACCCACTCAGCTTACCCTTCTCTGGGCCTGATAGTACAGGGTCAAGGACTTCTGGGAGCCCTAACTGCAGCCTCTAGGATTCCCATTGTGAGAGGAACAGGGACATCCCCTACTCAATGGGCTTCTGTCTGCTGGAAAGCACAGAATGCAGCTCTTGACATGATTTATGGTGCTGGGGAAATTTCATAAACAGAAGGTTGAGGGTAGAGGAGGTCACAACTGCGGGAGCTGGGGCTCTCTATGGAGTCACAGTGACAGTAGAGCTCCCCAAGGGGTGTGATCCTGGGAAGCCCCAGCCTCTAAGCCTCGGGCCCTTCCTCTAGCAAATGGGGCACATTTCCAGGCAGCTGGGACCCAGCTACTGGATTCAAGGCTCAGTCCAGTGTCCCTGCCTGCCCTGAGGCACCCAACAGAGAAAGGGCAACCCCTGAGTCTGCTCACAGATACTGGAGCCTTGCTAGGGTCCCAGATATGCCAGGCCCTGGGCCTTACAGCCCATACCTGCAGCCCTGGCACAGAGTAGACAGACGCAGGTACATGGGGTAGGACTCTACTTGAGGCTTCCAGCATGGCCTGTTTGCCCTGTGTGTAAGGACAGAAGCAGCTCCCTGGCAAATCCCCAGCTGTGGTCCTTACCAAAAGGAAATAGAGTCTTATGGAGGTGGATGGGCCAGAACAGTAGCTGTGGTCCAGAGAGGGGTATGTAGGGGAGATTAAGAGGGATAAAGTCACAATCAGAAGAGCCAACAATGGGAAGCAGGGCCGAGCATTGAACTGGCTGGGGATTAGTCTGTGTGTCTAAGGCCAGCTGCTCCCTCCCTCTGCCACTGTCTGCTCTTGGCAGATCCCTCAGGGTCAGTCTGTTGAGGGAATGAGCAAAAATGCCACCAGGCTGCACCTTCAAGAGCCTCCGTGTCCCCATGTTGACAAGGAAAGTTGGCTCAGCCCACTGTGTGTTGTGGGGTTCTGCTCAGTCTGTAGGTCTATGTGTTCCCAGGTGGGTCAGGCAGCCACCTGTTCCCCAGGAAGGAAACAGACACCCAAAGAGGAAAAGGGGGCTACTTAAAGTCCTCAAACTGGTCCCCACACATTAATACCCAGGTAACAGGCATCTAGGCTGGCCACACTGCTCCCCTAAATGCACACACATGTAGTCACCATGCCCTGGGGACACCCACACTTGCTCAAGATTGTGAAGGGGAGCTGGGGCTAGAAGGGGCCATGTCTTAGAGTGCTAAAGCTCACAGGCTCGTGGGGTTGGCAGAGGCAGTTTTATGCAGAGGAAACCGCATGCATGGGGTTCCCAGAAATCACAAATGACTGTCCATCTAAGAGGCTGCTAAAGAGTCCACTGTGACTGACAGGCGAGGTATGACAGGTGATCAGGTGACCCCATGAGTCTGGTAGCCAGCAAGGAGATTCCCTTAGGCCCTGTGAACTAGGTTGTAGAATCCAGGCCCTCCCAAAGTGGAGGTGGACTTGGGAGGGGTTAAGCAGGGGAGGCCCAGGGCCAGAGTGTGTTTTGGAAGCTGGCTGGGGCTGTAATATGGAGAATGAACTGGAAGAGCTCAGGGGAGGGGAGAGACCTAGGAGAGGGCTGTTATGGCCAGCTAGGAGAGCCACAATAGGACAACCCAGAGGCTGGAATCTAATTCCCTACAACCCCACAGGAGGGGTTCATGGACGCAGAAGCACAGCCCTGATGAGCAGAGGTGTCATGTTTCCCAAAACTACCCTGCAGGGAGAGGACTATGGGAGACCAAGGTAGCAATGGCAACAGCAAGAATAAAAGGTCACTTCCTTTCCAACAACTCTTTTTTCTTAAGGCTGTACAGGTCTGTTCTGCCCAAAGAATGATTCATATTGGCTTGAAGCCTTCAGGAGGCAGGTGAACAGGTGGGGAAGGGGCAGAGAATGTTTGTGGAGAAAGCAGATCTCTTGGAAGTGCCCAGGTTGATTGGCCAGAGGAAAAGTGACCTGGAAGAGCAGTTTAGACCCTGCTCCCCAGAGCCCAAGGTGGGTCCCAGTTGTAGGCACCATTCCAAAAACTGCTACTGCCATATTAGCAGCTCCAATCCAGCTGGAGACCACAGGGTCTTCCTGGATCCTCCTCACAGCCCTAAGAGACACCACAGGGCAAAAGCAGGGCCATAAGTGGCCAGGACAACATGAGGTTGGGAGGAACTCATTCATATGGGACCAGTTCCAAGGAGTGGTGCAGAGCAGAGACTGAACTGAACTGATCTCAGGAAAATGGGGATCCCCAGGACTCCCTAGTCAGACCAACCCTCCACCACATGAGCAGAAGTAACTTGGCATTCAGGATCTGGATCCCTGGAAGATGGCTGGTAACTACAGGGGGCACCCAGATGACCGAAGTCACAATCCCTTCAGACAGATCCAAAAGGCAGGGATGGCATACTCCAACATTTGAGTTTTGTCCAACTACATAGTTTTAAGGTAGGGGTATACTGGGCACATATTTAGAATAAAGGTAAAATACAAAATTAACTTTAAAAGACCTTAATCATCTCTTTCCACTGGACCAAGAAATTTGCCTTCACCTTCTGGCACAGCCCCGAGGGAAGTCCATGGACTTCTCTGACCAGACCCTCTTGGCTCAAGTCAGGTTGTCATCCCATGAGACCATACCACAGAGCAACTAGGGCCTGAAGTGCTACTGCAAGATGGGGAATCAAGGTGGCCCAGGGTAGGGCAACTTGCACACAGTCATGTGCAGCTCACAAGCACACCGCTTGATCCCCTTTTGTACCCTCTCTTCCTCCCATTTCCTCCCCCTCTCCATTACTGGCAGCGGGGAGCTCAGGAGCCCTGGACTTTGGCTGTGATGCTAGGTGGCTGCGGAAGCTCCTGCCTATCTCTGTGCTTCTCTGTGTTAATGTATAGTGTGGGCTGTGTCTGAGAGGGGAGGGTCCGAGATGGCATGCAGCCCACATTTGAGGGCCCCTGGCCCAGCATGCTCCCTGTATGAGAAGTTCCTGTCCATTTTTGAGCATTCTGAGTGCTCAGGCCACTCCCCCTTAGGGAGGCGTGGGAGAATGATGTTGTCAGCCCCTGTACAGTCCCTGCTCTGCCTATTCCTAGCTGTGTGCCCTTGAGCAAATTGAACGTCTCCATGAGCCTCAGTTTCCCATCTGTGGGGCCTTGGGACAGGCAGTAGATGATGGACCACTGGGAGCTTGGCCACCACAGCTCAGTTCCATCTCTCTAGCAATGGACTTAGTGCTGTGGAGTCAACCTGGCCAACACTTCCCCTCCCACCAGCACACACTGCCAGAGGGGGATGAGACATAAAAGGTGGGGACCAAGGACAGGTACCTTTAAATGTATACCCCCTCTGGCCAGTGCCTGGGGACCCAAGAGCCTCCACTGTAGCCCTACTCATAGGGATCTCTGGAGGAGGGAAGGAGAAGAGTCTAACCATGGCCCTTGAATTTAGGAAGTTCATGGAGATTCCTCAACTTTAGCAAAAGACCAAAGGACAGGCTGGCTGGGGTCTTGCCCCCAGCAGCACAGAAACACCTGGGAGTCTATACCTGCTGCTTGGGGTTGAGCTCAGTCGCTTGGCTCTCTTCTCCAGCCAGTCCTCCAGGTGGCCCTCAGGGAGCTCGGGGGTGTCCAGAGGCCACTCCCTGGCCCGCCTCTCCTCTGTGGGAAATAGGGAGACAAAAGGAAGATGAGGGGCACAATTCTGCCTGCCTGAACCCCACCCTCCCGCAAAGTAACAGCAACTGGCCAGCTCGGGGGAAGTCCTGGGATGCTGCAGCAATCTTCCAGAGAAATACAGGGTGGTAGGCCAGGAGCACTGCTGCTGGCTTGTCCCTTTACTGCCCCTACTGCTTGAGCCTATCTGCATCCCATGACCCGGTGCTACAGGCCTGGCTCTGCTCCCCATTGAAGGGAGATAGTGATGGCTGCCTCCCAAGCTTTGGGGAGCTGGAAACAGGACAATGAGTGTAAAGAGCCTAGCCCTCAGGAGGGGTTCAAATCTCAGGTGCAAGGGGTCAAAATTGGCAGTAGAACAAGGTTGAGTCTTGGTTCTGCCACATGCCAGGTCTCCAGACAAGGCATGAGCCTCAGTTTTCTGGTTTTTCTTCTCATATAATGTTGTATAAAAAAACACTGCCATTGAACTAAAGCCAGGAAACAAATGGTCTGAGTTCATACAACCTGGGTGTGAGAGGATGATGGGGTCTATCTCCAAGTGGTCTGGGATGGGCCATGGGCCAGAGGAAAACAAACTCATGGTATGACAACACTTGGGGGCTGGCCCTGGGCTCACTGCACAAGGCATCATTGCCTGGGGCATCATCATGTTTTACAGGTCAGGACATGTCTCCAAGAGGTCAAGCCATGTGCCAAGGTTACAGAGGATGTGGAAGAGCCAAGACCATCCACAATGCCAGCCTCCTTGGGCCTCACCCTATCTCCATCTCTACTAGATATGATCTCAGCCTGAGCTCCCCACCACAAGTTAACCATTCCCTGAGAGCCTGTGGCGCACGGGGAGCTGGAGACATCCGCACTGCCAGGACTTGCTGGCTGGTGCCATGAGGCCTCACTTCCACCCAGAGAGAGCTCCTGGAAACCCGGTGTCAGTGCCAGAGCTGTTGTATTGGCTCCCCAGGGGAGGGCATAGAGCCCGTAGGGTCCAACTAGGCAGAGGGAAGTGAAGCCTAACAAGGGATGAGGACAAAGATCAAAGTGCCCCAGGCATTCAAGAGCTCCCTGAGGCAGCCGGACAGAGAAGAATGGATAGCAGCCTCCTGGGAGACCCAGAGTCAGTCTCTAACTCACTGTGGGACTCTCTCAAGGTCCTATGGTCTGAGGTCTGAGTACTGGCCTTGGTTTCTTCATCTGTTCAATGAAGGGGCCATAGGAGATCAGTTAAGATGTCTAAGAGGGCCAGGTGCAATGGCACACACCTGTAATCCCAGCAGCTTGGGAGGCTGAGGCAGGAGGATTGCAAGTTCAAAGCCAGCCTTAACAACAATAAGGCACCAAGCAACTCAGTGAGACCTTGTCTCTAAATAAAATATAAAATAGGGCTGGGGATGTGGCTCAGCAATTGACTGCCCCTGAGTTCAATCCCTGGTACCCCCTATCCTGCCAAAAAATACCTCTTACTCCCCCTCCCCAAACAAAGCCCTCTAAGAGGGAACTTCCTTGTTCTGTAATTGGAAAGCCAGCATCGAGCTGCCCAATGGCTCACAGGCCTGTTTCTACGGAAGCTGAAATTGCTCTGCCCCTCCAGAAGACACTAGGCTATGAGCATCCTGAGGGAGGAAAAAGTGCTTTCTTCATTCCCCTTTCCCAAGAGCGCTAAAGGGGATCTGCCAAGTGTTGAATAGGGATTCCTATGGTGCCTGATGGAGGGGGAGTGGGAGGGACCCACCACACCTGCCGGGTTAGCGTGTGGGCAGTGGGGCACTTTCAGAGCTCCCAGGCGGGAGCCATAAATTTTTCACTTTCAGGAGACACAGCTGTGTCTCTGACGCCCACCTCACATTGTGGAATTGGGGACTCCCTATCACCCTGAGCAGACCTTGGTCTGCCCCACATGATGGCTTCTACTGAGGGACAGGAGGGGAGGTGCAGAGCAGTTTCCCCAGTCACAGATCCCACATCTCTTGCCCGCACTCCATTCCTGCCCTGCATAGGGCCCCTGCCGAGACGCACCCTCCACCTGGATGCTCAGTTCTTGCAGGTCTCGCTCTGACATGTGGGAAAATCTGCAGTTGGAGCCAAAGTCACACTGGCCTGCAACAAGAAGATAGAGTTACTTGCCATTCAAGAAGGGCGCCTATTATAGGCTGAGGGCACCCTGATGACGGGTTCTGACCTTTTAGAAACAAGGTTTTAGGGTCTCTGGTCCCACTCTCACTCAGCAGTCCTGGTGGACCAAACCTGATCAAAGTGAGTCAGGACTGGGCTGCACAGATCTCTGCAGGCTGTCTCTCATCTCCAACCCTTCCTCCCCACCTCCATGAATTACATGTGGGTTCCTGAAAGAACATGCTTTCTCCTCCATGCCAGGCTGTTGCACATGCTGTGCCCCTACCTGAAGCCCCACCTGCCCACCTGGCTTGCATGAGCAGCTGGACTGCTCCTCCAAAAGACCTCAGCAGGGGCTGGAATTGTGGCTCAGTGGTAGAGTGCTTGCCCAGCATGTGTGAAGCACTGAGTTTGATCCCCAGGGACCACATAAAAATAAAAAACAAATAAAATAAGGGTATTGTGTCCATCTACAACAACAACAAAAAAATCTATTAAAAGAAAGACCTCAGGGGCTGGGGATGTGGCTCAAGCTCGCCTGGGATGCGTGCGGCCCGGGTTTGATCCTCAGCACCACATACAAACAAAGATGTTGTGTCCACCGAAAACTAAAAAATATAAAATAAAAATTCTCTCTCTCTCTAAAAAAAAAAAAAGACCTCAGCAGCACCTTTGCTATGGAGGAACCAAAGTTTGGGTGGTTTTTCCAGGCTCAAACAAGAAAACTAAAGTGTCTGGAAATAACAGGAGCATCGTGGTAACCTACATCAGTGTAACCTCCCAGTGTCAAATGTACCTCAAAGCCAAGTCTATGGGAGAGCTCCTGATCTGCAGGCCTGGTGACTATTTGGGGGGCAACACCATTTCCTGAGAAGAACACGGCCTTTCATCCAGCTTCCCTAGCTCACCCACAGTACTTCTCCCCAGGGCTAAGTTCCCTTACAAACCACTGTGGTTTTCCTCTTTGCCTTGGCTTCCAGGAAGCTCAGGGACAAACTTTCTAGTACACAGACCTCAAGAGCAAACATGGAGACTAATTATTCTCCTGGCTTGTCTTATTTTTCCTACCCTTACTTTCATCTGTCTTTGCTGCCTTTGCTTACTAAGGTCTATATCTCTTTGAAGTATAGTTGTCTTTGTGAGATGAGTACTGAGCAGTCAAATCAATACTTCTGAAAAGCTGAGGACTAGACCAGGGAAAGACCCAAATTCCAAACGATGGGGAGGCCCTGACTGACTGGTCAGCTGAAGCCGGGCTGCAAAGTGGACTCAGGATGTGTCCAGAGTTGGAGAAGATACTCTACAGAGATCCACACAAGCCAGACAAGGTATTCTTGGTCCCTGAGGGGACCCAAACCAGCAGAGCACTTTACCTGTCAGCAGGAACTTCCTGCAGGGCCGCTTGTTCTGCTCATCCAGCAAGATGGCAGCTGCATCTATAAGAGAAGAAAGGGACTGGGTTCAGATGGCTCCGCCAAGGAGGGAGGTAGAGTCTCAGGGAACTGAGGGAAGAAAAGAGCTCCCCACACACGGAGGAGCATTGCTTTGGTTGACCATAGAGGGGGATGCTTGGCAGTGGGATCCAAGGTGACCTCCATCCCTCACCTCACCTAGGGCCAGCCAAAGTCAAGAAATAGGTTTTAGGTCAAAGGTATTTGACTGCACAATGGACTCACATAGGGAATTTTCTTTTTCCTCAACCAAACAGAGGGGAAGGGGAAAAAAAGCTCTTTTATTTCCATATAAAATCATTTTTGAAGGGGCTGGGGTTGTGGCTCACTGGTACAGCACTTGCAGCGCATGCGTGAGGCACTGGGTTCGATCCTCAGCACCACATAAAAACAAATAAATAAAATAAAGATATTGTGTTCATCTACAACTAAAAAAAATTTTTTAAAAATCATTTTTCAAGTTTCAGAACATCTTAGGGCTGGGAATGTAGATCAGCAGCAAAATGTTTGCTTAGCATATGTGTGGCCATGAGTTTGATTCCCAGCACCACAAAAAACAGCAATAACTGGCTTTCTCAGAACAACTTCTAGAAATTTTAGGGAACTTTAATCAAAACATAGGTTAACCAAGTGAGAACTGACATGTGGACATTATTTCGTCTCCCCATTCAAGAGTGTCACACGTCTCATGTATTATCTCCATCTTTTCTTTGTTCCCTAATAAAATTTAGAAGTTTTTAAATAATTTTATTGCTCTTCTCTGTAAAAACTTGACCTGGCAGATGAATTCATCATTTTAGGGACTGTCAGTTAACAGGACATATTTTTATGGCCTCCTGGTTGCAAATAGCCTGACAAATTATTATTTGGCTTAGCAGCCATGTTCTCAGCTGCTATACTGAATGCTCTCCAAAGGTCTTGTTCCTCAGCTTGGTATTGAAAGGTGGTAAGAGGGTGCTCAGAAATGGCAACAATTCTTTTTTTCTCCTCATGAATCCACTTTATAGTACTAATGTCCCCATTCTGCAGAGGGGTAATATTGAGGTTCAGACAGGAAAATGACTTTCCCAAGGGTTCATGATCAGAAAGCGGCAGCACCAGGTTTGAACCCTGGTATGTGGAAATCTAGAGCCTTTGTTCTTTCCATGTGGCTGCTGATTTCCTGATGCCTGGATAATTATCCCCAGTAATGGGGATGCCTCCCTTCAGGGCAGCTGGTGGCTGGGAAGGGAGAGGATCTGCTAGGGGATGGGAGTTGGTTACAGCAGGATTCACTCCAGGGAGCCTGGCAGAGCCATGAGTGAAGCCAGCAATGTGGAGGAGGGTCCATCCATTAGCACCAGGCTTGTCAGGCTCAGTTCAACCACTAGAGCTAGAGACACCATGGCCTGACCTGCCTGTCGTTCCTGGGGAAGCTGAGCTGGTGCGATTATGTGGATGTTGCCTAGGACCTCCCTGAGGCTAGTACCACTGAGGGAGGCAGGAGGGCTGAGCCTAAGTCCCAGACAAGAGGCACTGGCTAGGTGGCTCAGTGTAGAAGAGTTCTATTCTGTGGTGCTGCTGGCCAGTGGTTCTCAACTCTGACATGCTTTAGGATCACCACGCAACTATTAAAGTACATGGACACCTGCACCTGCCCTTCTCAGGTTCTGCTTTAATTCATCAGCATGGGGGAGCATCACAATTGTTAAAAGCTCCTGGGGTCAGGCAGGGTGGTGCACACCTATAATTCTAGTGGCTCAGGAGGCGGAGGCAGAAGGATCACAAGTTCAAAGCCAGCTTCAGCAACTTAGTGAAGCCCTAAGCAACTCAGTGAAACCATGTCTCTAAATAAATTACAAAATAGGGCTGGGGATGTGGCTCAATGGCCAAGTGACCCTGGGTTGAATCCCCAGTACCCTCCCCTGAAAAAAAAGTTCCTGGGTACCTCTAAAGTGCACCTAGGATTAAGAAAACCCTGCCTACCCTCTGCACAAAGAGGCCCCTGTTCCTCCACATGGTGTTCAAGGCTCCTTGTGATCTGACCTGTTGGTCCTTCTCGCTTCATCTCCCAAAATTAACAGCTAACCCTGGTGCCCCATGTTTATTTACCTAGTCATTTAGGCATTCATCTATCAAATGTTCACAAAGCACATCCTGTGTGCCAGGCACTATGCCAGGACGAGGATTTAAGTGGAGATCAAGTCAGAGCGGGTCCTTCCTTCAGTCCAATAGCCACAGTAATCCATGTGGATATAAATGGGGGTAAACATTGAAAACAAACAAATGACCTGACCTGGCCTAAGGCATGGGAAGGGCATCCCTGAGGATTTATTGCCCGAGTTTACTTCTGGGACAAAGAAACTATCTTGGGATGGGGAGGACTGAAGGAAGGACATGCCCACAGAAAGAACAGTACATGCAGTGATCAATGTGGCCAGAGCCAAGAGGGAGAGGCCAGCAGAACATGGAAACTCAGGCAGGACACACTATTGTAAGTGAGTGGGAGGTCACTTAGAAGGGCCTGTTTTATCCATCTTTGAATCTTCAGAGCCTGTCTGGGGACTAAGGACAGGCAAGTACTCATTGAGCACTGGCTGAATAAATGTGCCCATCAGATAAAAGGCCTGAGGCCACTCCTTCTAAGGACACAGAAGCATCATTCCTACTTAGCATAAACCCTAATGTGCAGAACAGTCATCATGGGATTACTGAGCCTGTGTCACATCCCTGGGAGGTGGGTACTGTTGTTATGGCTGTTTTACATGTGACAAAATTAGGGCTGCACTGTTAGTGATTCACGACTTGGGACTGAACCCAGGCAGCCTAGCTCCAGGGCCTGTGTTTGTCCTGACTGTGACCCATGGATCATCAGCCACTCTGAGGCCCTTGGAATTTGTCAAAGGCCATGAAGCTGGGAGCTGAGAACCAGTTGCTCAGGGTAAGTGCAGGCCTAGAGAAACCTTTTGAACAAGAAGACAGCTCATGTGCCAGCTTGGCCACCAGCACATGGGGACAATGAGTAAGGCAATCCACTGGTCTAAATTTTTAAAAATTTTGTTTTAGTTGTCAATGTACCTTTATTTATTTATATGCAGTGCTGAGAATCAAACCCAGTGTCTCACACATGTTAAGCAGGTGCTCCACCACTGAGCCAAAACCCCAGCCCCACTGGTCTGGATTTTAAATTCATCATCTGTAAGTGGGGAAACTCAGGCCGCCAGCCCCGCTAGCAGAGCTGATTTGTTTTGTTTTCTGGTCCTAGGGATCAAACCCAGAAGAGCTTTACCACTGAGCCACAGCCCTTTTTATTTTTTGTTTCGAGACAGGGTCTCACTAAGTTGCTGAGGCTGGCTTTGAACTCACAATCCTCCTGCCTCAGCCTCCTGAGCTGCTATGATTACAGGCATGTGCTACCATGCCCAGTTCCCTGCACAGCTGTTCTAAGGACTAGAAGTGGCTGGGCATGTGAGAGGTTGATGGGAATGCAAGAGCCCTAAGAAAGGGACTACAGCACCTGCCTTTTCATTTTTTCTGTAAGGAACACAAGGACTTCTACCCATTATTTCTGGACTCCAGAGCCCAGCTGTTATTGGCTGAGCTTCTGGGATAAGGAGCAAACGCCAAGGTGATCTTGGCCTACCTAAGGCCAAAGCAAAGCCCCTCACTGGGTTTGGAAGACAGGGAGCCTGATGTCAGGATCAGAGATTTCTCAGACAGCTAGGAGCCCCCACTGCCCTGAAATTCCCCATCTGTCTCCATTCCCAACCCCCCCCCCCCAGTCACAGCTGTGCTGGCCCTGCTGAGCAGCCTTGTTGGCCACCTTCCTCCCAAAACCTAGAAGCCTCAGTTTCTTTGCCTGAAATAGGGAGCATCTGGGAGACGCTTTTTTTTTTTTTTTTAATGGTGCTGGGGATTGAACCCAGGGCCTTGTGCATGTAAGGCAAGCACTCTGCCAACTGAGCTATATCACCAGCCCTAGGAGAGCTTTAAAAACACCAAGCCTAAGCCAGGTGTGGTGGCGCATACCTATAATCCCAAGGCTTGGGAGGCTGAGGCAGGAGGATGGAAAGTTCAAAGCCAGTCTCAGCAACTTAGTGAGGTCTTAAGCAACTCAAACAGACCCTGCCTCCAAATAAAATCTAAGTGCCGGGTGTGGTGGCACACACCTGTAATCCCAGTGGCTCGGGAGGCTGAGGCAGGAGGACCACGAGTTCAAAGCCAGCCTCAACAAAAGTGAGGCGCTAAGCAAATCAGTGAGATCCTGTTTCTAAATAAAATACAAAACAGGGCTGGGGATGTGGCTTAGTGGTTAAACGCCCCTGAATTCAATCCCCAGTACCAAGAAATAAAAAATACTATGCCTAAGCCAGGTGTGGTAGCACATGCAGTAATCTCAGCAACTTGGGAGGCTGAGGCAGAAATTCAAGCCAGCCTGGGCAACTTGGTGAGACCCTGTCTCAAAATAAAAAGATTAAAAAGGGGACAGCTAGGTATGTAGCTCAGTGGGAAAGTACTTGCCTAACACATACAAGGCCCTGGGTTTCATTTCCAGTACTCAAAACAGAAAACAAAAAAACAAAAACAAAAACCATGCCTAGTCTTTATTCACCCAAACCCAGTAGGGTAGGGAGATCACTGTTACCATGACCAACTAGCCTTATTTATTTAAAGGTCTCTAAGTGCCTAAGAGAGTCACTGAGAAGTAAATGACAAACCATAGCAAGCACAGCATGTAGCAGGTACTCAATAAAGGCTCACTCCCTTCTAGTGAATTTTAAGTCTCAGAATAGAGAAGTCCTTCTGTCTCCCTTCCCCTTTCTCCTTGGCCACCTGAACTCAGTTTGTTCCTCCCAGGCTCTGAGCCCTGTCCTGGAAAACTGCTCCCTACCTGTCCAAGCACCTCTGCTGCATCACCAAGCTCCCTCTCCTTTCAGCTCAGCTCCTCCCTGGCCACACTCTGGCCCCTCCCTGACCATTCCTTGGTGTGCACATCTAGTGACAGCTATGTAGCAGCATAACTCCCATCCACAGGCATCCTGGGGGCTAGGCCATGATGGATGCTTCTGACCTGAGCTCTTTCACTCCAGTCACACCTGCTTTGCAAGAGTCCCCACCCCCACCGCAGCAGTTGGGTTATTCATTCCTCCCTCCAGCCAATCATTCAACAGACTCTTCCTGTACCACACTATTTACCCCACACAGAGTTCTTGCTGGCAAATGTAGGCCTGGCCACATCACATCTGTTGAAAGCTCTTCAGAAGCTGCCTTCTGCCCTCAGGACAGTGCAACCTCCTTGCTGTGGCCTCCACAGACCTGAAGAATCTAGTCCCTGCCCATACCCAGCTTTGGCCCCTACCATTCTCCGCATCATTGGCTATACCCTCTCCTCCCAGGGCATCCGATGCTTTGCTCATGGCTACCTGTTTCAGAGTCTTCTTTGCATATCCTTGGCCCCAAATGACATGGCTGGCCCTATTTCAGCTGCTGGCTCAAACATCACCTCCTTGGAGAAGCCTGTCTGTTATCTGTATCTCAAGGATGTTCCACTGTGGGTGAAGCACAGAACCCTCAGTCAAGGTCATCAGCGAAGGGACCTTCCATTTTGGATTGGCTCTCAGTCTCTGGGGCTCTCTCCTTTTTTTGGGTACTGTTTCTATTTTTTTTTTCCCTTAGCATGTACTCTATCACTGAACTACATACACCCCAGCCCCTCCCCACCCCACCCTCTCTCTCTCTCTCTCTCTCTCTCTCTCTCTCTTTTTGATACTGGGGATTGAACCTATTTTTTATTTTATTTAGAGACAGGATCTCATTGAGTTGCTTAGTGCCTACTTTTTGCTAAAGCTGGCTTTGAATCCATGATCCTCCTGCCTTGGTCTCCTGAGCCGCAGGGATTACAAGCATGTGCTACCAGGCCCAACACCTTCCTCTTTTGGATCCTCAAAGAGCCCAGACTGACCCACCATGGTGCTAACCTAATGGTTAGAGGGATCAGCATGCGGGCTCCAGCAGCCTGGCCACAGAGCCCGCATCACCCACCTCGGAACATGTCGTACCACACCTTCTTGGCCTTGAGGTGCTGCAGCCCATTCAGGTGCTTCTTTCGATTGTGGAGATTGTCCTGGAAGGACCGGTCACAGTAGTCGCAGAAGTATCGCTTCCCCATGGCCGCCTACACCAGGTGCTGAGGCTGCCTGGAAAGTCACAAAGCTCTTGGTCAGACCTTTGGAGAAAAGGCCAGAGGTCAGAGCTCTGGGGACAGGGCCCCTGACTGAGCACTCCCTGAGGGCGAGGCCTGAGCCAAGCTTTTCTTACGGTGCCTTGTACCATGAGGAACTTCTAGAGCTAACAGGTCTAGTTCTAGAGGGATTTTTTAATTCTGATACCCAGCCTCCAACCTCAGCCAATTAAAACAGAAGCGGGTATAGCAGCACACACCTGTAATTCCAGCTACTCAGAGGCTGAGGCAGGAGGATTGCTACTTCAAGGCCAGCCTTGGCAACTTTGTGAGACTCTGTCTCAAAAAAGGCTGGAGAGGGGCTGGGGATGTGGCTCAAGTGGTAGCGCACTCGCATGGCATGCGTGCAGCCCGGGTTCGGTCCTCAGCACCACATACAAACAAAGATGTTGTGTCCGCTGAGAACTAAAAAATAAATACTAAAAAAATTCTCTCTCTTAAAAAAAAAAAAAAAAAAAAAAAGGCTGGAGATGCAGCTCAGTGGTACAGCACCAAGTTCAATCCCTAACCACAAAAACAATAACAACAAACAACTAGAACCTCAGAAGGTAAGCCCCAGACTTTAGTATTTTTTATTTATTTCATTTTATTTTTTGGTACTAGGGATTGAACTGAACCCAGGGATGCTTAATCACTGAGCCACATCACCAGCCCTTTTTATTATTTTTTTAAATTTTGAGACAGGATCTCACTAAATTGCTCAGGGCTTTGCTAAATTGCTGAGGCTGGTCTCAAACTGCTATCCTCCTGCCTCAGCCCCTTGAGTTACTGGGATTATAGGGCATGCACCACCATGTCTGGCTTTAGTATTTTTTTTAAGCTCCTAGGTAATTCTAATATATAGCTAAGCTGGAGGACCCCCACCTTATACCCTCTGGCCAGCCTCCCTCATCCCTAGCATACCTCTGACTTCTGATCTCCTTGTTCTGGTTTTCTCCATGCTGGCCCCATGGGTCTTCTCCCTGCCCCTCACACAAGCCAGGAACATGGCTGCCTCCAGGCACATGGGTTTGTATCTGCTGTCCCCTTGGCCTGGATGCTCTCCCTGTGATGTCTGCCTGCCATACTTGCTTCCTTGGTCCTTTTTTTTTTTTTGGCTAGCTTTGAACTTGCGATCCTCCTGCCTCAGCCTTCTGAACTGCTGGGTTTACTATGTGCAGCCAACAGAGGGGTCTTAAGACCTTACAATGTTCTCATTTCCCTTTGGGACTGAATGAGGACCTGCCACCTAAGAATTTAGTAATCTTCTTGGGAAGCTATTAGCCTCTGCTGCCTAAGCTCTCTGGCTTAAAGGACACCCAGGAACATGATTTTAGGGGACTTGCATTTGCATTCTTCTGACCAGCTATGTGACCTCAGACAAATCTCCCTTCCTCTCTTGAATCTCTGGTTGTCCCAAAGGAAAAATGAAAATTAACTCATTTATTCCACAAATACTTGATTGCCTACTCTGTATCAAGTACTATTTTAGGTGCTGGGGCCCCAGCAATAAATAAAGCAAAAATATATCTGCCTTCATGGATTTATATTCTTGTCGGGAGAGAAAGACAATAAACGATAACAAGTAATTTATTATTTCAAAGGCGATAAGTGCTATGAGGAAAAATCAAGCTGGGAATGGAGACAGCTAAGGGGAGAGTTCTGCAATTTTAAATAAAGTGATTACTGTAGATTGTCAAAAAGATAGCATTTGAGCAAAGATCAAAGGACTGAGGGAAGCCGGGTGCAACAGCACATGCCTGTAATCCCAGCAGTTTAGTAGGCTGAGGCAGCAGAATGACAAGTTCAAAGCCAGCAGTAGCAACTTAGCAAGGCCCTGAGAAACTCACTGAGACTCTGTCTCTAAATAAAACACAAAAAGGGCTGGGAATGTAACTCAGTGGTTAAGCACCGAGTTCAATCTCTAGTACCAAACCAAACCAAACATAAAAACCCTGTCATTGTGACCACAGCTGCCATTCCTTTCCAGGAGATCTGCAGCCCATGGTGGGTGGCAATTCTATGGCTTTCATGCCCAGTGCTTGGGTCCTCCAGCTTGATGTCACAAGACCAGAGGGAGGATGTGTCTACTTGAGACTGTCAAGTGGGAAGTGCAAAGGCTGAGCCTAGAACAGTTCCTCAATCTGGGGTCTGGTCCCTCACTTAACAAAGCAGGCTTCTGAGGCCCAAAGGAGTATAGGAAATGATTTCCCTGAGGTCAGAAGGTGGCTACCCAGGCTGGCAGCCAAAATCCCAGATTCCCAGGACCTGGCAAATAAGGATGAAGCTTGGACCTGAGCCACAGAGCAGACGGATGAGTGGGGAGGTAGAGGGGACAGATGGGGGAATGCTTCTTGGGAAGAAAAGACTAGGGATAGATGCAGAGACAAACAAGCATTCTGGGCAGTCCAGACAGCCAAGCAGGTTGATGGAAAAAGTTGCTCCTGCAGTAGACAGGGGCAGCAGCCATTAAGTCAGGGGCTGTAATGGGATCAGGAACAGCCAGTCATTCCGAATGAAAACGTATAAAATCTCTCTTCTCCCATTACTGCTGAGAAACCACATCTCAGACATGCGGACTTGATATATTAAATTTGGCAGCTCTAATACATTCCGTCTTGCCAATAAACTTATAGGAATTGGATTGAAATTGTAAGAGATGAACGCTTAACGGCCGAGTGCTTAACAAACCATTCAAGGAGCTTGAAGCTCCAAGGAGCAGCTGATTCTGGAGAGTAATGGGGAAGGGAGCGGAGGAGGGGAGTGTCCCTCTGCGAGATTGACTCAAACAATGGCTCTGAAGCAGACTGAGCTGGACCACACAAGGCACTGAGAAGCTGGCTGTGTAACCTTGGGCAAGTCACTGTCCTCTCTAGGACTCTATTTCACTGTGAGAATATGAGGCAGTGGATCTAAATGATCTGATTATTTCAGAAGTGTACAGAGAATTTTATTAATGCGAATGGATTATTAAGGCTGGGGATGTAGCTCAGCTATAGAGCATTTGACTAGCATGTGCAAGACCCTGGGATTGATCTCCAGCACCACTAAATAAATAAATAAAATAACAAAGACCACTAATTGACTAGCAAGTATTCAATAAGTGTTAAACTATTGTTAGAGTTAGTAGTTTATTGAGCACCTACTATGCTCTAGCACCATGCTAAGAAATATATACATCATTTCATTTGATCCTCAGGATAACCTGTGGGAATAGGACCTATGATGCCTTTTCAGATGAGGGCATAGAGACTCCAAGATGTGAAGTGACTTGGTCAAGATCACACCACTAGAAAGCATCTGAGCTGGGCTTATATCCAGGCAGCAAGGCCCACATTCCTAACCATTCAATCCAAGTCTCCTCCAACAAATCAGACCAATGGCAGTTTTCCTTCATTAATCACTCACTACACCCCCAGGACCATGCTGGCTCTTTGAACTCTAAGAGGTATATATTATAAACCTACTTACGAATGGGAAAACTCAGGTTCAGAGATGTGCTGTGAAGTTCCCTGGGTCACATGTATAGGAAGAGCAAAGAAAGCTTCAGGGTGGGAAGGTCTGTTCATGCCATCTAACTAACTGTCCCAAACCCCAACTCAGCAGGAAATTGAGGCCACAGGCAAATGTCTGGCCATCCTGGTCAGGTCTATAGGTCTACAGGACCCCACATTCTAGTTCCAGCTCTGCCAGGTGAGACTGTGTCCATCACTTGCCCTCTCTGGGCCTTAGCTGCCCTTTGTGTAAAGTGGCAAGAGGCTGGCTGGTGATCTCTAAGGACCTCTGCATTTCTAATATCCACTGATCAGATGAGAACATGCCCATGATAGTGCCTTTTGCCTACTTGTCCCAGCTGGGGACAGCACTGAGCACAAGGCCCTGCAATTATATGGCCTCATACAGCTAGGTTGCATGAGGCAAGGAATAAGGGCTGGGCTCTGGAGTCGACCTCAGGGCTTAAATCCTGCTTTGTAATTTGGTGAGCTTGATCATTATTTAACTTCTGGCCTCAGTTAATGCTATGATAGCCATACTCCTCAAGGGGTTGCTGTGAGGATCAGATCATCCACGTGCATGCAGAGCTGAGTCCATTAGAGATGCTCAAGGAATGTTGGCCATCACCATCATTATTATTGGCTTCCAGAAAACAAAGGCTCAGACAAGAAACTGAATGTCAGTGCCCAACTAACCTCTGGGGCCAGCTGGTCCACATTACAAATGAGGAAAGGGAAGCCAGGAGAGGGGAAGTGAGTCCCACAAAACACACAGCACAAGAGGCAGAAATGGAACTGTAACCTCCACTTCCATGGTAGGCCCAGTCTCCTGCCCTGCACAATGGCTCTGCAGAACCCCTCTGCCTGCAGATGGCACTGGGGGCCAGTGTTTCCCACTTACCTCATGAGCTTATCCCCATAGCCATGTGCCCAAAGCCCAATTCCTGGGCAGGAATTGGCTTCTGCAAGGTCACTGCCCTAAGCACCAACTTCTAGACCAACTGCCAACTGTCTCCTGCTTTAGTGCACATTAGGAAAAGGTGCAACCTGCAGAAGCCTTTCGACAGACACAGTGTCTTGCCAGCTGCATACCTTGACAAACAGAATGATGGCCAATTTCAGCTCCAACTCACCTGCTAGCCAGGTGTCTGCACAAGACAACCAATACTACCACACTGCAGCCCTGAGTGGGGGCCAGGGACCCTGAGTAAGGGTCCAGGGACAGGGATGGAGGGGGACAGCTGAAGCATCTCTAGGTGGTGGGGCCCAAACACCAGCAGGGAGTGCTGACTAAGCTGGCCTCCTCTGCTATGATTCATCCTCATCCTCTGAGGGTGGTGTGTTTAGCAGCATGTGAGCAAGCCCCTGTCCCCTGTCTAGAACACAGAATGATCCAGCCCCACTTTCCCACTGGGAACACAGGTGGTGCCACCAACTCACTTCCAGGGACAGGTCTATGGCTGAGACAACATTTGTGACTTCCCAGAGCTTTGCCAGATGCCAGAGCTGGCTCCTCATAGCCAAGAGGCACAGGGATGCGAGCAGGATAACTCTCTGGGGTCACATAGGTCTGGATTTGAATTCCAGTTCTGCCATTTACACTTATGTGATCTCTGAAAGTTATTTCATGTCTTTGAGTCTGTCTTTGGTTATAAAACAAGGATCCCATAGCTGCAGAGAATTTACCAAGGTCACTGTCATCCTTCAGTATCCATAAGGGATTGGTTTCAGGACCCTCATGGATATCAAAATCCTTTGATGTTCTAGACCCTTGTATAAAATAGTATATTTGCATATAACGTACACAATTTTTTCCACATACTTTAAATCGTCTCTAGAATATTTATAATACTTAATACAATGTAAAAGCCATGAAAATGGTTGTTGTACTATATTGCTTAGGGAATAATCATGAAAAAAATCTTAGTGTTTTGACAGAAAGGACCATGGATATAAAGCAACAACATACAGTAAGTGCTCGAGAATGGAGATGTAGGGCTAGAGCTGAGTGGTAGAGCCCTTGCCTAGCATGTGCAAAGCCCTGTGTTCCCCCAAACTACTTCGGTTTATGGTATCACCCAGGTACTCATTCCCTCACCTACTTGGTAAGCACACCCTGACGCCAATTTAAAACTGTGATCAGTAGGGTACCATGGTGCACAACTACAATCCCAGCTACTTGGAATGCTGAGGCAGGAGGATCACAAGAGCAAGGTCACCAGGGAAACTTACGAAGACCCTTTCTCAAAACAAAAATATGGAAGGCAGGAAAACATAACTGCAAAGTCCATCCACAGGCCCCTGGCCCCTCTTACACCTGGCTGTTTTCTATAGCAAGTCTCCTCACATGCTGATCACTGTCCTGAGGACCTGCTTCCTCCACTAGTACACAGCTTCTCATGGGCAGAGCCCTCTGTCCGATCGCTGCTCCCCAGCACCTGGAAAAGGGCCTGGCCTACTCCAGGGCCCCCTGCTGCTTGTGGAATGAAGGAGCAAGCAGCCTGCAAAAGTTAAGGACTCCCACTCTGCTCAATGCCAGTACTTCCCAGGCCCTCTTCTCAACCATCTGGGTATAAAGATGAGGAGCACGCAGGAGAAACAAGGAAAGCCCTGAAGTTCTCTCACTGCCACCTAGCTTCATCTCACAGATGTCTGTGTCCACCAGAGCCTTGGCCTGCTCCACTGTGCCGTTGCCCATGGAACCTGGTCTACTGACTTAATCCTCATTTGGCTATCTCCTGGCACCTGATTTCAGCCCTCTAGACTCAAAGAAATGATGACCTACTATTTGAGACACTGAGGGGAAGAATAGGGAAGAAAAGAGACTGGAGGTGAGGTGAGGGGAAATCACTTCAGATTTGTTTAATCCTCATCAAGTCCTCTGAGTAGACAGCGTGGGGTCCTTTTTGCAGATAAGGAAACAGCCTCAGAAATACTTATAATCTACTCACAGCCATGGGCGGGAGAGATACAAAATAATGGTAAAAAGTACCATCAATAACAATGATGCTTGTACCAGTACTAATGTCTTCTCTTGAATTCTGGGTTAGCAATGCTGAGAACCCCCCATTCGATCTCTTGGAGTCTTCACCACAATGTCGAAAAGGTACATGCTGGAGGCCCCACCGTCAAGGCACCCAGAGCCAACATTCATTCTTGGGTCTGGTGGACCCCAGAGCCCATTCTCTTCCTGCCCCACTATGAGGCTGCTGCAGGGCAGACATTTGTACTTCATCATTCTCTTGGTTCACTTCATTGTGTGCATCTCAGGCATAGAGCTGGCTTTGGCACAGGGCTAAAATAAGCCAACAGCTTGGCCTTGGCCAGGCGCTGGGATGCACACTGTAATTATCCTGGACTTGTGTTCACCACATGCTGCCCTCAAGCTCACCTGTCATTTCTTCTAATTATGGCACCACCAGAGTCCAGGTAAACAGTAAACCACAGCCAGAGGACAGCTTTATTGCACACCCACTAGGAGCACGGAAATGTCCCGGTGCCACGTATGTCTGCCGTCTGGAGTTTGATGGCAACAGAATTGCCCTGTGGGGGTGGCCCACCAACAGCCTGCTCGGGCCCCTGCTCCAACAGAAGTGCCAAGAAAATGCAGATGTCTTTCCTGACAGGAGCTCCCATATGTTAGGGGCATCCTTCAGATGTCCCAGTGTTTAACTGCAACTACACAGCTTTCTCATTCTGACCTTGTTTGGATGTTTGCTTCCTGCCCATTTTGGGGTGAGGTGCTTCATCTTATTCATAGCAGTCTAAGGTAGTGGGAGCCCCACCCACAGAAATTTCAAACTCAGCAGGTCTGGGATAGGGCCAGGATCTAAGCAGGCTGATTCCAAAATCCTCCGAGCAATGCTAGACTAGGGTGGCAGATGACAGACTGGAAAACAGAGAGGGTGACAGTCTCCTGAAGTCACACAGACCACCCTGGTCTAGCCTTGGAAGTTATTTTTCCTTAAACACAGATAGTCCTCAACTTACAATGGTTCAGCTTTGGATTTTTGACTTTATAATGCAGTATGACGCTGGGCTCCAGCGGTGCACTACAGCTCCCAGTCAGTGCTGCTGGCACAACAGGAAACGACCTGACTCTACACAATATACTGTGCTGCTAAATTGGGAGGCTTGGTAGGTTAGCTGTATCAAATGCATTTTGTGGGGGGGGGGAACGGTGTATGGTGCTGGGGATTGAACCCAAAGGCTCATGAATGCTTGGCAAGTGCTCTAACCTTGAGCCACACTCCCAGCACTTTAAATGCATTTTTGATTTACCATATTTTCAATTTACAATGGATGTATCAGGAGATACCCCCACCATAAGTCAAGCAGTATCAACCAACCCAGGTCTGAATTTCATCCCTGACATTGACTGTATAAATCTCAACAAACTAATCACCCTTTGCATCTCATCTGGAAGACAGGAGTAATAATGCTATTCTAAAAGATGACTATGAGCATTCAGTCATGAGTGCTGGGTGCTGAGCACAGTTTCTGGCACACAGATAGTGCTCACTGTGCATTTGTGGAGATGGCAGCCAGGCTCCATGGCCCCCAGGGATCCTCCTTCCTGATTTTTCCACTTTGTATGATCCCTCAAGAGCTGCATCAGAGTTTAGTCTGTGTGAGCTAGAGAAGAGAGGTGATGGTACGCCATTTCCATGGGCAGGTTATAAAACACACTGCAGCTTCCTTCTCAGTGCCTTTCTCTGATCACTTTTATCTAGAGGACGTCAGCTGCCACATGGTAAGCAGCCCTATGGTGAGGCCCATGTGGAGAGAACTGAGACCCCTGCCAACAGCTGAGTGTTATAGTTCAGATATGAGGTGTCCCCCAAAAATCTCACGTGTTAGTGCAAAAAGTTCAGAGGTAAAATAACTGGCTTATGAAAGCCTTAATCTCATCACTGTGCTAATCCACTTAAATGGATTAACTGTAGGCAGTAGGGTGTAGCTGGAGGAGGTAGATGACTGGGGGTGTGCATTTGGGACTCATATTTTGTTGTTGTTGAGTGGAGCTCGCTCTCTGCTTCCTGACTCTCATGTCCTAAGCTGCTTTCCTCCTTCACATTCTCCCACCATGCTGCTGTTCTGCCTCATCTTGGGCCCAGAGCAATGGAGCTGGTTGTCTACAGACTGAGACTGCTAAAGCTGTGTGCCCCAAACTTTTCCTCCTCTAAAATTCTTCATATCATGTCTTTTGGTCACAGCAATAAAAAGGCTGAGTATAATAGAGAGAAAGCTTGAAGACCCTCCCAAATTCCTGATCCTGAGAAACAGCAGGAAATAATAAATGTTTGTTGTTTTAAGTCATTAAGTTTTGGGGTAATTTGTTTTGTGGCAGGAGATAACCAATACAGTGGTATAAATGAATGAAAAAATTAAGATCTGTGGCAGCTACAGGAACAAAGAGCTCCATATCCCAAAACACCCCTAAGTCAAGTCAAAGGAGGCCCCTGTCCCCACTCCCACATGCACAACCCCAAGGTTCCACGGGTCCCTTTTCATTCATTCATTGACCAGCCAAACATTTGCTCAGCACTTTATCTCTGCCAGATAATGGTTCGCATCTCACCACAGAGGCCTTGCTCTCACGAAAATGTAGACTGACTATGTGCTGGGGGTAGCAGACAGATACAGATACTACTACTAATACCCGTAGTAGGCTCACTTGGTACCACTTTGTGCCCAGTAGTACCAAGTGAGCACCTGTATCCAATTCCTCTAAGACCCTGCAACTTCCTTCTCAGTGTCCTTCTCTGATCACTTCATCTAGGGGACATCAGCTGCCACATGGTAAGCAGCCCTATGGCGAGGCCCATGTGGAGAAGAATGGTCAGAAACAATCACAAAATTCTTGGGTACAGATTGAGTATCCCAGATATGAAAACCTGAAATCCAAAATGCTCCAAAATTCAAAACTTGGAGAACTGACATGATGCTCAAAAAGTTTCATATTTCAGGTTTTCAGATTAGGGATGCTCAACTGTTAAAGTTTATGCAAATAATCCAAAATCTGAAAGATTCTGAAATATGAAATGCTTCTGGCCTCAAGTATTTTGGATAAGGAATACTCAATCTGTACCCCAATGATCAGAACAAATGTAATTTATCCTAAAACAGAAATCTAATGTACAGCAATAGGAAGAGAAGTTATCCACTACTCACTAAATGCTAGGCACTTAGCCACTGCTCAGTCTTGCATGAGGTGGGGACAAGGATTTAATGATGTACACAAAGCCTGAGATGTCAATTCTGTTGTTATTCTCATCTTACCCTGAAAAAAAAAAATTGTGGCCATAGAAAGCTCACATTTGGCAAGGATCAAGAGTAGGGTATGGTGGGCTGGGATTATGGCTCAGTGGTAGAGCGCTCACCTAGGATGGGTGGGACCTGGGTTCGATCCTCAGTACCACATAAAAATAAAGGCATTGTGTTGTGTCCATCTATATATACCTAAAAAATAAATATTAAAAAAAAAGAGTAGGGTATGGGCCAATCAGTTCAATGATACCCCATACAGCTATTAAAAAGGCAAAAGCCAGGCACAGTGGCACATGCCAACAATCCCAATGACTGGAGTGTGAGGCAGGAGAACAGGAAATTTGAGGCCAACCTGGTCAACTTAAAGAGACCCTGTCTCAGAATAAAAAATAAAAAGGGCTGGGGATATAGCTCAGTGATAACAGCACCCTAAGTTCAATCTCTAGTATTTCAAAAAAAAAAAAAAAAAAAAAACAAGTCAAAGGAAATATTTCTTCATTTAAACAACTGTTCATTCTATATTGTTAAATGAAAGCAATAAATAAATAAAATGGCTCATTATTACATAAGTATGTACAATGATACTACTGTTTTAAGGAGAAAGACTCCTCTTCCCATATATACAAAGACTAGAACAGATACAATATTTACTGTGCTTATGTCTAGGTAATAGGATTACATGTGGATCTTTTTTTTTTCATTTTGTATTTTTCCATTTTTCTAAGCAGTTTCTACATTTAGTTGTATTGTTTTAAAATCAGAAATCCCTTAAAAAATGTGTATGCTGGGGTTGTGGCTCAGTGGGAGAGCTCTTGCCTAATATGTATGAAGCCCTGGCTTTGATCCCCAGCAACACACACACACACACACACACACACACACACACACACACACACGAGAAATCTACAAGGCAAGAATAAATCCTATTTCTTCTCCCTCCCTCAGGAGACTGCCAGGGACGGTTCCAGGGACCTGATTTGCCTGAATAAATCAGTTAGGTTTGGTGGTTGAAAGGGACAGAATAGACAGTTCCCGCGGCTTCTGGCTGAAAACTGACAGGGTAAGCCCTGATATTCTAACTCAACCTGGCCTAGCATGCCCCAAGGCCCAGTGAAAAGTTGGCTGAGCCCAAATCTGGGCTCCAGGGACTATAGGCTGAAGACAAGTGTTTCTCATTAAATAGTTACAGGTCCCAGGAGCTCAGTTTCCAAAAAGGAAAGATAAAAATAGTCTGGAAGAGACTTCTAAAAGAGATACATGGACTTAGAACTGCCCTGTAGCCTCCTTCTTCTGCTCCCAGTCTGGGCTTCAAATACCATCTGACCCTCTGTTACCACTGTTCCTGCTGTCCAAGTCAAATCCCACCCCTTCACATCTGGACCAGCTTCCTCAGTTTACCCACCTGGGTTGCATCAGACCAACTCTCTTAAATCACCCCTGCTCAAAATTTTCCATGTCTCCCAGGGGGGAACCATTTTAAAAATGAAGTCTTCAGGGATGGGCATGTAGCTCATCAGCAGAGTGCTTCTTAGCATGCATGAGGCCCTGGGCTCAATCCCCACCACATTTCTCCTGGGTAAGGGTCAAGCCCTCAGAAATCCTGAATTAACAGATCTGGAAGGGGACTCAGAAACGTGCATTTTAACTAGTAAGTCTAGTACCTCTAGTAAGGATCTTCTAAGAAAGAAAACCCTGTAGAAAGAATCTCCCCTTGACTCCCAAAGGCAGTCTATGGGTGGGGAGTCATTCCCAGTAAACATCTCCAGCCCTGGATTTGTGTCCCAGCAGACAGAAATCAGTCTGATTACAAATGAACTCAGCTCACTGAAATGGTAATCTCAATTAGATGCAAAGCATATGATATGTCAAGAGCTTTGTAATGTTGTGAACAACCAATAAAAAAAAAAAAGAAAAAAGAAAAAAAAAATTAGATGCAAAGCACAACTTACAGAGTAAGAAATTATTTTCTACTGGATAAGTGTCTTGTCATATACTCCAGAAAAGTTCTGAATTGAAAACAGAGGTGGAAAAGTAAATCAAGTTCACTGTACTAAGGTTCCTGAACTAAGTCTAGTAAAAATCAGCATGTACTTGGTATTTAGGTGGTGTATGACTGTAATTCCAATGACTTGGGAGACTGAGGCAGGAGGATTCCAAGTTCAAGGCTAGCTTCAGTAACTTACTAAGCCCTAAGAAACCTAGTGAGACTGTCTCAAATTTTAAAAAGGAGGGCAGAGCTGGGGATGTGGCTCAGTAGTTAAGCACCCCTGGATTCAATCCCCAGGACCAAAAGTATCTGTTACATTGCTTGGCATGGTGGTGAACACCTGAAATTTCAGTAACTCAGGAGGCTGAGAAAGGAGAATCACAAGTTCAAGGTCAGCCTCAGCAACTTAGCAAGACTCTGTTTCAAAAAATAAAAAGAGCTGAAGATGTGGGGATGTAGCTCAGTGGTAAAGCACCCCAGGTTCGATCTCCTAATACAAAAAAAAAAAAAAAAGTATCAGTAATATTGAAAAGAATTTGACATTAAATATTTAACAGATAAGCATTGTGATTCTGATTTAAGGTATAAAAGTTAAAATGTACAGTTAAGTAATTGATATAATATATGTCAATAATTGATATTAGACTTGTGATTTTAGTTTGAGAGGTTAGCAATAATTGGAACACTGGCTATTAGAATCACCCGGGATGCTACAAAGGTTAGTTAAGGAAGCCCCCATATTCTGAGTTCATGTCAGACAAAGAGCCTATATTTTTTAGACAGACAAAAGCCACTGACAAGAGAATTTTACTAAGTCTATAAAAAGTATTAAATTGTTTACAAGAACTTGAAATTCAGTATGTTTATAAGTTTAATTAATCAGATTTTCTAGTAACCAAGTATCCTTGGGGATATTGAGCTTGTTAGGTTATACATCTAAGTGCTTAAAAAGAAAATCAAATATATTAAATTTATAAATGGAGTTAAAATGTTTAAGGGAATGTAATTAAGCTGCAAATAGGGCTGAGTGTTTAAAGGAATTTAGTTTGTTAAACTTGAGATCAAACATCAAAGGAAAAGTGAAGGCCATTTTTCTTACTTTTCTAGATTTATGTACAGAATAATAATTCCTAAGTTGAAAGTGAAGGCTTAAAGATAATTAGGTTTTTAAAAACTGTTATTCTGGCCAGGTGCAGTGGCACATGCCTGTAACCCAAGCAGCTCTGGAGGCTGAGACAGGAGAATCATGGGTTCAAAGCCAGCCTCAGCAATGGCGAGGCACTAAGCAACTCAGTGAGACCCTGTCTCTAAATAAAATACAAAATAGGGCTGGGGATGTGGCTCAGTGGTGGAGTGCCCCTGAGTTCAATCCCCAGTACCAAAAAACAAACCTGTTATTCTGCCGGGCCTGGTGGTGCATGCCTGTGATCCCAGTGACTAGGGAGGCTGAGACAGGAAGATTGCAAGTTCAAGGTCAGCCTCAGAAACTCAGCGAGGCCTTATCTCAAAATAAAAAATAAAAAGGGCTGAGAACGTAGCTCAGTGGTGAAAGTGCATCTGGATTAAATCTCCAGTATCAAAAAATAAAAAAATAAAAATTGTTATTCCAAAATGAGAATTTCAGTTTAAAAGATAAAAAAAAATTTTAAAAAAGGAGAATAAGCCGTATCTTTCACTCCCTGTGTTCTTCCCTATTCATCCCACCTAAAATAATTGCCTCTGAACTGTCCATCAGTCAGGTTTGTTTGCTGCAGGTGATTAGCAAGAAGTAATCTTTTCCTTCAGGCTCACTATTTTCTGCCCCAAGGAGTTACCAGGATGCGTTGCAAATAGTAAATAACACTTTAATGATAACTCATCCCAGATGTAGAGCATTTCACACTTCACCTAACCAGGGATTACAGTTACTTCCCCAACTCAATTAGGGGATTGAGTCCAGAGGCACTATACCACCATCACTGAGATACATTCCCAGCCCTATTCAGTTTTGATTTTGAGACAGGGTTTTGCTAATTTGCCCAGGCTGTCCTACAACTTGTGATCTTCTTGCCTCAGCATCCAGAGTAACTGAGAATATAGGCATGGGCCAATTAACTGTTGCTCTTTACAGATGAATTAAATAGGGCCAGAAGTCCAGACCCGATTAAGGTCACAAGTAAGAGCCAGGGCCAGGCTTGAAGTCTGGTCCATGGTTTTGAATGCCCCTCCATCCTGATGGCTCCTATCTCAGGCTCATATGTCTCTAAACTTCAGAGAGAGAGATCTCCACTCACTTGTGACATCTCCACTTCCAATATAAACGGAATGTGGTTAAAGCAGAACTTAAGATCATTGATTTTTAAGTCATTTTGTGGTCAAAATTCCATTTCTCTTTCCTGCACACATCTGCCAGTTGTTCTGTCTGCCCTATTCCCTAAAGTAATAAAAAATTGGATGGTTTCTCTAATCCACAACCTAATCTAAATCATCGTCATCCTTCAACTGATCCCCAGCAATAATTTCCCCTCTTCATTCATTCTCCCTAGAGCATCCAGGACGATGACATTAAAATATAAATTAAATCTTGCAGCATTCTTGTTTAAAACCCTTCAATGGTTTATTAATGCAAGTAAGAAAAAAAATAAGACTTCGTACGATGGGTTGCAAGGCTAAACTGAGCTGATTCCAGCCTACCTCTTCATAGTCTATCCTATTTTCTTTAAAACATTCCAGGACTGCAGTCACCCCAGGGCCTTTGCACCAACATTTTCCTGTTTGACCCTCTACTATAATCATTCAGGACTCTTGTCAACTGTCACCCTCGAGGCAGCCACCCAGGCAAAACTCCCACCACCACTACTACCTTAAACATCCATTCTCTTGTTTTTCAAAGCACTATTTTGTTAACTGTCCCCTCCCCATCTGCCTATACAAAGTAGATTGAGTGCCCCTAGCACAGGGCCTTCTTCACGGCGGAAAACGTTTGAGAAATACACTTTACCCCCAAAGCCCTGTTCTTTCTACTCCAAAGAAGCTCTTTCTAGTCCCAGGTCGCCTGCATTCTTGCATTCGAAGCCCAGAAGTGAGAAGAGAAAGCGCATTCGAGTCCTTCCTTCCCCTGAGGCCAGGCTGAACAGCTCGGCCCCAAGACCCTAAGGACTTTTGCCAGCTCTAGGCCTGCACTTGGGGCAGGCAGTGGCGGAGAGACAGATGGGGTCCCGGAAGCTCAGTTCCCTTAGACTTTTTACCCCTCCCCATGCCAGGAAATGGCGGGACGCCAGATTTAAATGCAAGAGCACGAGCCTTGTAGCTAGGGAAAGAGACTAACGAGATCTCGGGCCCTCACGTCCAGCCAAAGGTACCTCGCTCCGCGGGGCTGGACGGCTGCGGGCTCCTCCTCCAATGCCCTCGAGTCGCGCACTGCTTGATGGTATTCGTAGTCCTTCCTTGGGCCCACCCTTCCCAGAAAGCTTCGGGAAGTCAAGCCGAGATAGAGTGAGAGGAGGTGGGGAACACGAGGGCTTCTGGGAGTTGTAGTTTAAAATATTCAAGCATCAAGGAAGGCCTGGGAAAAAAACTGAGTAATAAATATTATCAAATTTGAGCTATAAGGATCTGAATTTCATGAGATATTTTTTCTCTGTGCATGTTGTTAGTTACCTCCAGGGTTCAAAACGACGAGCATGTCTATTCATAGGAACCACAAATCCCAGAAAGCGTTGCATGTGGAGGCCTTTGGAGAGCGAGGTCGGCTTCGGCGCAGGCGCGGTGGCTCGAGTTCGGCTGTGAGGAAACATGGCGGCCCCGGCGCTTACTGCGAAGTTGTATTCCCTGCTGTTCCGCAGGACTTCCACTTTCGCCCTCACCATCGCGGTGGGCGCTGTGTTCTTCGAGCGCGCCTTCGATCAAGGCGCGGACGCGATCTACGAGCACATCAACGAGGGGGTGAGGGTTTGAGCCATGCTGACCTTGGGTCCGCTGAGGGGTGACGGTGGGAGTGGAGTTGGGACGGGGCTCAGTCTGTCTTCACCTGGAGAAGGGTAAACCATAGGCGTCTTTTGCCGAGAGACTGATATCCCCCCCGCCCGGTTTGGTGTGAATCCTAAAACGATGAATGAAATCCATAGACCCCATTTTGCAGGGGTTGCAAGTATTGATAATGTCCCATCTCACGTGCCTACACGTCCGTTTGCATAAAACTAAAACCAGATTAGAGCTAAAGATTTACTAGGACCCCACCACCAGTAAATCATTTGCAGTTCCGAGCTGGAACCGAGACCCTTGTCTCCTGAAAGTGTCAACAGCAGATTGAAACAATCGTGAAAAGGACATCTTAGACACCGTGGTTGACCTTTAAAGGATTACTCTTTCAGTTCCCAAGGTGTGCCACGCCGGCAACGTGGTGTTTATGACTAAAAGTAGGGCCTAGCTGGGGAGCAATATTGGACATATTATATTCTTAAATTGTGTGCATATACGAAAATATAATAACAAATCCCACCATTATGTACAACTGTAGTGCACTAATTTAAAAAAATGTGGAGAAAGAAAAAAAAAAAGAGTGGAGGCTAGGAAAAATAAAAGCCTATCTGGGAGTACTAGGCCTTGTCACTTAATAACGGTACTATTAAGTTACTTAACTTCTCTGAGCTTTAGTTTAATATAAAATAGAGATCATAATAGTAACTACCTCAGGGAATATAGATCTAGTGTCAGTGTCTGATAGGTGGTACCACTGGAAAAACAGCATTCATTACTTTCTTAGAAAGTAAGGAAACAAGAAGGCAACCGCAATACCTTTTTAGATTTGCTGTGTACCAGGCGCTGTGCTAGGTTCTGTGCATGTTTTATATCATCAAATTGTGACTGTACTGGAAAAGGCCTGGTGCAGATAGTCCTGTTCACCATTTCCCTGTGTTTTTAATTTGAGGCTGTATGCGTCTACAGTCTAGGAAGGCTCTGTCCACCAATGCCAAACTGCCCAAGGCCAGTCCAACTTCCTGCCCACATGAAAGTGTTGCTGCTGCCCCATCATTAAAAAAAAAAAAAAGAAAGAAAGAAAAGAAAAGACTAATTTATTTCAATTATGGTTGGATACAATACTTTTATTTTATTTTTATGTGGTGCTGAGGATCAAACCCAGTGACTGGCACATGCTAGGCAAGTGTTCTATTGTAAGCATTTCCATAGGTCATCCCCACTGATCTGGAAAGGCAGCTAAGTATGCTGTCATAACCCACCTATTTTCTTTTCTTCTTCTTTTTTTTTTTTTATTTAAAGAGAGAGGTTTTTGGGGTTTTTTTTAATATTTATTTTTAGTTTTTGGCAGACACAACATCTTTGTATGTGGTGCTGAGGATCGAACCCGGGCTGCAGGCATGCCAGGCAAGCGCACTACCGCTTGAGCCACATCCCCAGCCCAATCCACCTATTTTCCTGTGCTTTTAAGAATGATAATCTCGGGGCTGGGGATGTGGCTCAAGCGGTAGCGTGCTTGCCTGGCTTTGTGCGGCCCGGGTTCGATCCTCAGCACCACATACAAACAAAGATGTTGTGTCTGCCAGAAACTAAAAAATAAATATTAAAAATTCTCCCTCTCTCTCTAAAAAAAAAAAAAAAAAAGAATGATAATTTCAGTCAGTTTAGGTTGAGTAAACAAAACTCAATGTAAAACATTTGGGAACTGTGCACGTAGGACAGTAGTACCTGGGAGTCAAAGAATGGAGACATCTTTTAGGCCTTTTTTTTTTTTTTTTTTTAAACCACGGATTGAACCCACAGCATTTAAACCCATTGAGCCACATGCCGAACCTTTTTTTATTTTTTATTTTGAGATAGGGTCTCCCTATGTTGCTGAGGCTGGCTTTGAACTTGCAATCATCCTGCTTCAGCCTCCTGAGCCATTGGGATTACAGGCACGTGCCACCACACCTGGCTTCCAAGCTGTTTCTTAATAATTGTGTTCTTCCAAGCCATTCTCTTAATATGTGTTTCCATTCCCTATAAAAGTAGGATTATCCATTCCAGCTTCAAAGTATTTTATAAATATTTAGAATTGTGTGTCAAACCTAGTGTTGCTTCCATTCTGCCCACCACAGCTGCACATTTTTTAATCAGACCATGAAACTGGTTTCTCTCAAGTTTGTTTTAGTTGCTTAGTTTGTGGAGTAGTTGTAAAATGTGAGAGCACAGGTTACAGTTTATGGTTCTTGTCTTTTAAATGCAGAAACTGTGGAAACATATCAAGCACAAGTATGAGAACAAAGAGTAGTTTCTCACCTCCAAGGAAATGAAAGGACCAGATCCACCCACCAGCTGTTTGCCCAGAACTGGGGCCTCAGCCTGAAGATGATTCTCAAGTATTCTTCAGGGACCGCTGGTAGCTGTTGGCAAGAAATGGCTCCACCTAACAAACAGACTCTTTAACTTCTTCCGGGTTTGAAGTGTGTTTAGAGTCATCCGCAAATAAATGTAAATTATCCTTGAGACTTGCTTCTGCACTGGGTGCTTTGTTTACCTGATCTTTACTTGTCAGTTAAAGCCCTCTGCAAATACCTAAAGGACAGACTCCACCACGTACTCCTCCACGTGGAGTTTTCCATTAACTTTTCCATTAATTCCAAAGAATTCTGGTTTTCAGAACAGCCTGAATTGGAGATATTACCTTCAACATTGGGTCTCAAAACTGTTAGTTACATTCTTAAGTCTCACAGAGGTGACCTTACTCTCTTGGCCATAGGAAGCACTATGGTCTCTGGAGGAATAGAGATTGGCCTTGGGGCCTTTAGCCAAACCTGCCTCAGTCTTTAGTCTGCCTTCTGCCTTTTGCTGAATTTCTTGGTAAGCTGCTGGGGCAGGGCCTCCTGTCAAAGTTCCACTGAGGAGTTCAATTTATTAAAATGCTTGGGTTTGAATTCCACTCCAGCAGTTCTAGCTGTGTGGACCAGTGGCACACACTTGACCTTGCTGAACTTATCTTTACAATTGAGATAATACAAATACCTATTGCATGTGGGTTTTGTGAGTTTTAAAGTACTTTAATGCAGCTGGGGAAGTTATAGATGCTGGTAGTTGGAGGAAACTGCTGGCAGAGACAAGGTTGCTAAGGACTAGAAAAACCTGAGCATTCTGCTTGAAACCTGGAGCAATAGGAATGTAAGGAAGGGGAATTCAAGGAACATCATCTGGTCATTAATTCAAAAGTTTGGGTAGCCACTGTGCTAGCAGGAGGTTTGGGGAAAGTAGCACTGTGGGGCTTGAATTCCCACAGGACGAGGTAGTATAAATGCCATCCTACATGGTTACAGACTGGGGCAAAGGTTGGGGAACAGTGCATTGTAAATGAGCCGAGACCTGGAGGTGATAAGGCTGAGTCACTTAAGTGGGTATTGGAGGCAAAACAGGAAGTAGCAGGTTTGAAGGCACCATATTGAGGAATGGATTTACTGAAGCCTGGGAGGCTGAAGGTGATTGGAAATATCATTCAGAACCTGATGTGTCAGTGAAGATTCTGGATTTTGCAAAAATTAAACTGAAAATGGCTTAATCAAGGGAGCAATAAGTTCTGTTTTATTAAAAACCTCACTCTGGTAGGGCGGGATGATTACATTGGAAGCAGGTGGGAGAGAAGCGTCTACCTAGGAGGCCAATGCCCTGCTGTTAGTTAAAGCTCATGGCTATAAAGAGACCTTGAAAACTGAGCACTCTGGTTTGGGGTGGTAGTGGAGAACACTGGAAAGTGTAGAACTCCCTGTTTTTATATCTGGGAAACTGCTTGGCCGGGGAAGGAAAATGACTGACCTGGTAAGTGTCTATCACTTTGAATCTGGAATGATTTAACCAGACAGAGCTAGATCATCCAGAATCTTCTCTGATGGAAGAACATTCAAATCTCCACCCATACAGAGGTAGAAGAGATCCTAGAAATATTTGTTCTACCTAAGGCATATTTTCATGAGGTATAGGCCTAGAGAAATTGTCCTGCCCAAGATGGTACAGCTCTGGGTTCAAATCAAGACCTGAAATAGAGCCTTGTCTAAGATTTCATTTCTTTATTTTCTGCAGCACAGGGGTAAAACCCAGGGCCTCACACATGCTAGGCAAATGCTCCACCATTGACCTAATATCCCCAGCTCTAGTCTGACTTTTAAGAATGATTTCAGTACCAGCACTGTGGTACAGGCCTGTAATCCCAGCAACTTTTGAGACTGAGGCAGAAGAATTACAAGTTTGAGGTCAGCCTCAGCAACTTAAGAAGACCCTATCTCAAAATTTAAAAAGAGGTCTGGGGAGTAAGAGTGTTCCTTGGTTCAATCCCCCGCACCAAGAAAAATAAAAAGTGATTTTGGCATCATGTAGAGTATAATTCTGGACATGGAAGATTGCTACTTTGCCCAAAGTGTCTGGTAGTGTGCTGGTAAAAAACAAAGCAATGAACATGTTTGAAGAGTTATTCTGCTGAGAGCCATAGCCAAGTAGGAATGACACATGGCATTTTGGGTTGAAAGGTGACTCTGCTCAGGGATTAGGATGGCTCTGGGTTTAGGGTGGATCCTGCTGGGAATAGGGCAGCTCCAGGATTAGGGCGGAGGATCCTGCTGATCCTGCTGGGATGAGGGCAGATCCTGCTGCCTCAGGCACCCGTTCCATTGAGTTCTTGCGGGGTTCTGAGAGAATTGGCGCGGGCGTGGGGGTGGTTGGGGGGGGGGTGTTGTTCACAGGAAGTGTGTGGGTAGAGTGTTGGTGAGAGTTCGGGAATAAAGAGTTGCTGTTTGAATCTACAAGGCTTTGTGGTGGCTCGATTATTTTGTGCCCAGCCAGACTGCGGCATTATTCTGTTATTCTACAGTAGGTAATGATGAGCTTTCAAGTGGGGCACATTCCCAGACTCAGCCCAACCAGCAAGTATATCCGTAATATGCCCCATTATTTGTCACCAGCATTTCTAGGCTACTGTAGTGTGTGTGCTCTTTCAATATGAGATGAACACTAAAATTATAATTAACCCTGTTTTATGTATTGTCCTAAAAGAACCATGTCCTGCCAAAATTCAGGCCTACCTAGAAACTTAAAACGTGACCCTTTTGGAAATAGGGTTTTTGCAGATGTAATAAGTTAAGATGAGGTCATCCCATTGGGATAGGCTTTCAATCCAATGACTGGTGTCCTTATATGAAAGCCATGGATGCCACAGGTATGGTAATGCATGCCTGTAATCCCAGTGACTCAGGAGGCTGAGGCAGGAGAATCACAAGTTTGAGGTCAGCCTTGGCAATCCAAGAAGACCCTGTCTCAAAATAAAAAATAAAAAGGGCTGGGGCTATAATTCAGTGGTAAAACACCCCTGGGTTTAATCCCCAGTGCCAAAAGAAGAAATAAAACAAAAAAGAAGGAAAAAAATCACCTAAAGATACATCTAAATATGGAGATAGAGAAGGAATTACGCCATCTTTGGCCAAAGATTGTCAGCAAACACCGTGAGCAGGGAAAATGGCAAAGGAAGATTCTTGTCCTAAGACATTGGAGGGAACATGGCCCTACTGACACCTTGATTTTAGACTTCTAGCCTCCAGAACTGTGAAATAATAAATTTCTGTTGTTTTCAGTCACCTAGTTTGTGATAATCCATTACAGTAGCCCTAGGAAACCAGTACATCTATCAAATTGTTCAAACTAAAAAATAGTATAGTTGTGTTTGGTGGCCCAAGCCTATAATTCCAGTGACTTGGGAGTCTGAGGCAGGAAGATCACAAGTTTGAGACTAGCCTTAGCAGCTTAGTGAGGACCCAAAGCAACTTAATAAGACCCTATCTCAAAAAAAATTAAAGGTGTTGGGTATGTGGCTCAGCAGTAGAGCACCCCTGGGGCAATCACTGATGCCAAAAATAAAAATTCTATCTAACTTTATTGAGAACATGAGTAAATAGCACTTATGTACCACTAGCAGGAGTGTATGACAAGTACCATCTTGCTGGAGGGTATTTTATTCATACATATTAATCTTTTTTCTTCCTTTTTTTCCTTCCTTTTATTAGGGATTAAACCACTGAGCCACATCCCCAGCACCACCCTTTTCTATTTTAATATTTTATTTAGAGACAGGGCCTCACTAAGTTGCTGAAGCTGCCCTTGATTTTTTTTTTTAAGAGAGAGAGAGAGAAATTTTAATATTTTATTTATTTATTTATTTTTTAGTTTTTGGCAGACACAACATCTTTGTTTTTATGTGGTGCTGAGGATCGAACCCGGGCCGCACGCATGCCAGGTGAGCGCACTACCGCTTGAGCCACATCCCCAGCCCTGCCCTTGAACTCTTGATCCTCCTGCCTCCCAAGCTGCTAGGATTACAGGCGTTCACCACCCGGCTCAACCATACATATTAAATTCTTTTTTATGTGGTGCTGAGAATCGAGCCCAGTGCCTCATAAGCTAGTGCTCTACCACTGAGCTACAACCACAGACCGCGTACATATTAACCTTAATATACATACCTTTAACCCTAAAATTCCACTTCTGGCAATTTTCCCCCAACACACACAAAGTGCATATCCCTAGCTGTTCATCATAGTGTTGAGGGAAAATGCTATATCATTATTCCAAATAACAGCCATTTAAAACATGGGAGAAAAAGTCAGCAAATATAGTAAAGTACCAACTATCTTATTCCCTTCCAGCTACTGTAACAAAATACCATATGCTGGGTTGCTTATAAACAACAGAAATTTATTTCTTATAGTTCTGGAGGCTGGAAGTTCAAGATCAAGGCACTAGCAGATTCAATGCCTGAGAAGGGCCAAAGTCTTATTGGATCTTCTCATTGTGTCTATATGGTGGAAGGGACAAGACAGCTCCCCAGGGCTTGTAGGAGCACTAATCATATTCAGGAGGGCTCTGTCCTCTTGATCCAATAGATTTTCCAAGGGCCCCACCTCCTGATTGTACCACATTATGGATTAGGTTTCAATATATGAATTTGGGGGATTCAGATTATAGCATCAACCTAACTAACCAAAGAAACAGTCTTCCACATCAGGAAGAAAAACACGATTAGGGCTGAGGATGAGCTGGATATTAGAATGTTTGTATAGCATTCATGAAGCCTTGGGTTTGATCCCCAGGACTGTAAAAAAGAAGAGAAAGCATGATTAACTCAATAGAAACTAGGCCAAATGAATAAAGAAATGAATAGATAGTCACGACAGGAACTACAAATGACCACAAACATGAAAAGATGCCCAGTTTTACTAAACACACACACATACACACACACACACACAAAAAAATAAATACTATATTTTTATTGGTGCAGGCCTGTAACTACAGCTACTCAGGAGGCCAAGGCAGGAGGATCACAGGTTCAAGGCTGGCCTGCGCAACATAGCAAGATCCTGTCTCAAAATTAATTTTTTTATAAAAAGGGCTGGGGATGTAACTCTGTGATAGCATGCATGAGGCCCTGTACAGCCAAAAATAAAGCACATTTTTTTGCCCATCAGATTGACAAAGATGAAAAAGATGGTCAACCCCAGTTTTTGGTGAAAGTGCTGCCCATGGACACTAGAATAATGGTTTGGGGAAGGCACTTCCTCAATTTTATTTTAATTTTTTATGGTGGTGGGGATCAAACCTAAGGCCTCATACCTGCTAGGAAAATACTCTGTCACTGAGCTATGTCCCAGTTTGCAATATATTCTTTCTTTTTGACTCTGAAATTTCACTTCTGGAAAACTATCCTCAGAATCACACATGTACGCGCGCGCACACACACACACACACACACACACACACACACACACACACACACAAAGAGTCATGGGGGCATTGTTTGTAATTAAAAGAAAAAATAATGAAGTGGCTAACTGAAAAGTAGATTCACACCATAGAAATCTATATAGACATTAAAAAAATTGAGGTGAGGGTTGGGGATGTGGCTCAAGCGGTAACCTGCTCGCCTGGCATTCACAGGGCACTGGGTTCGATCCTCAGCACCACATAAAAATAAAGATGTTGTGTTCACCGAAAACTAATAAATAAATAAATATTTTAAAAAATTGAGGTGAGTCAGGGTGTGATGGTAAAGAACGATTAAGTGGGAGGAAATTAAACTGTAAAATGGAGTGTTTAGTTTAGTCCCATTTGTGTAAATCCATACACAGTGATAGGTTCACACAAAAAATTCTATGTGATATGCACCAAACTTCACGGTGGTTAGCTCTCAGGATTTCAAGGGACTTTTACTTCATACAACAGATTTCTTTCTTTTCTTTTCCTCCCTTCCTCCCTTCCTATTTCTTTCTTTCTTTCTTTGTACTGGGGGTTGAACCCAAGGGTGCTGAACCACTGAGTTACATCCCCAGCCCTTTTTATTTTTTATTTTGAATCAGGGTCTCTAAGTTGCTGAGGTGGCCTCAAATTTATGACTCTCCCACTTCAGCCCACTGCAGTGCTGGGATTATAGATGTATGCCAACATGCCTGGCAAGATATTTTTTCCTGTGACAAGCAGATATTGATCTTCTAATTAGAAAATATTTTATAAAAATGAAAACAGATAAGTAAAAAATGATTTCATCAATCCCAGCAGCTCAGGAGGCTGAGGCAGGAGGATCGCAAGTTCAAAGCCAGCCTCAGCAAAAGCGAGGCACTAAGTAACTCAGTGAGATCCTGTCTCTAAATAAAATATAAAATAGGGCTGGGGTGTGAGTTCAGTGGTCTAGTGCCCCTGAGTTCAATCCCTGGTACTAAAAAAAAAAAAAAAAAAAAAAGATTTAGTTCAATGTTCACAGAATACTCAAAAGATATGGTTAAGTGGGGAAAAAAATCACAAAATCATATGGAATATGTATAAGAAAAATTGGTAAAGCCCCATGTGGTGGCTCATGTCTCAGGAGGTTAAGGCAAGAAGATCACCTGTGCCCTGGAGTTCAAAAACACAAAAACAAAACAAAAACAAAAAAATGCTGCCTCAAAAGAAAACAAACAAACAAACAACAACAACAACAACAAAAAACAAGCCAGGTGTGGTAGCACATGCCTGTAATTCCAGCTGCTCTGGAGGCTGAGGCAGGAGGATTGCAAGGCCCTAAGCAATTTAGCAAGAATCTACCTTAAAATACAAAATAACAAAGGCCTGGGGAGGACTGGTGATGTGGTTCAGTGGTTAAACACCCCTGGGTTCAATCCCCAGTACCAAGAAAAAGGGAGTAGTGGCTCAGTGGTAGAGCACTTGTCTAGCACGTGTGAGGCACTGGGTTTGATCCTCAGCACTACATTAAAAAAAATAAATTAAATTAAATTATTGTGTCCATCTACAGCTTACAAAAAGGCCTGGGGATTTATGTAGCTCAATGGTAAACTACTGCTGAGTTCAATCCCTAGTACAAAAAAAGAAAAAAGAAAAAGAAAAAAAATTTTTTTGAAATGCTTACATCAGATTGTTAACAGTAGTTAGCTTTGGGCAAGTCAGCTTTCTTTTCCATTGTATTTCTTCGATTTCTAGGTTTTCTGCATCAAGCATGTATTGTTTTTGTAGTGCTGAGTAAATAAGTTAAAAGGGAGCTGCCCCGAGAAAGAGCAAACACAGAACTGTGAAATGTGAGCCCCAACCCTGGCTCCAGGCCGGGAACCCCAGCTGCCTGGCCCAGGGTTCCCCTTCCTGAGATCCAGTGATGTCCTTGGGTGGCACCTCAAATGTGAGCTAGGCCTCCCCAGAGCTCCCTGGACAGGTCTGCCATGCAGGTAGGTAAGCAAGGATTAACACCTTCCTCCTCAGACTGGCACCAGGAAGCTGTTCATTACTAGAAAAAAGATCTGTCTCCCAGACTCAGCCTGAGTCATTTCCTGGAGCCAGGAGCTGGGGCAGTCTTTGAAGTTAGAATGTCCCCAGCACCTCCTACCTGCTCCCCAGGGTAGGGGCATTATATAAACACATGGATACTGTGAAAAGCATGTTCCAGAAGGTCTCTGAAATCCTCTTCTGAGGAATTGGCCTCCTGGAGAGCTCTGTGTAAGCAGGATCACCCGCTCACAAATACCTCTCCAGGGGTTGGGATTGTGGCTCAGCCGTAGAGTGCTCCTAGCACGAGTGTGACCCGGGTTCGATTCTCAGCACTACATTTAAAAAAGTAAAAAAAGGTATTGTGTTGTGTCCATCTACAAAAAAAAAAAAAAAAAAAAAAGATTCTCTCTAAAAAAAAAAAAAAAAAAAAAAGAGTATTACAAAATACCTCTCCAAACTGAGAGTGTCACACAGTGATAGAGCGCTTGTCTAGCATGTGCGAGGCCCTGGTTCCATTCCCAGTGCTGCAAAACAACAACAACAACTCTCTTTAAATTTGTGAAAACCGGGCTGGTGATATATCTCCGTTGATAGAGTGCTTGGCTTGCATGCACAAGGCCCTGGGTTCAATCCCCAGCACCGCACCCCCCCAAAAAGTTTGTAAAAGCCATCCATCCATCCATCCATACATACATACATACATACATACATACATTAATTCAGCTGGTACATCTTTATTGAACGCCTGTTCTACCTGGCACTGTTATAGGTTTCTCCTCTCTTAGAGCTTACATTCTGGTAGGGGAGACAAGAAAATAAGAATTTTAGTAAATGTCAGAGCTATGAAGAAAATAAAACTGAGTAATGTAAGGAGGGATCAGGTTTGAAAAGCAATATTAGATGGTAGTCAGGAACGAGTTCTCCATAGAGATGATATTTGAGATGAGATTTGAGTGGAAATCTCCACTGGGCAGAAGATGAAGAATAGGCACATTCTGGGCTGGGATTGTGGCTCAGCGGTAGAGCGCTCACCTCGAGCGGGCGGAACCCAGGTTCAATCCTCAGCACCGTATAAAAATAAAGGCGTTGTGTTGTGTCCATCTACACCTAGAAAATAAATATGAAAAAAAAAAAGAATAGGCACATTCTGAGAAAAAAGAACAGAATGTGCCAAGGACCTGAGGCGGGCATGAGCTTATAGTCCCTGAACCAAAAGAAACAAAGGAGTCATAAAGAGGTTCAGTACTGTGCAGTCTTGTAGGTCAAGCTAAAAGAGTTTGGATTTTATTTTAAGGAAAATGGGCAGGCCTTCGGGCTAGAGTTGTGGCTCAGTGGTAGAGCACTTTCTTGGCAAATGTGAGGCACTGGGTTCAATTCTCAGCACTACACATAAATAAATAAATAAATAAATAAATAAAATATAGGTTCATTGATAACTAAAAATATATATATTTAAAAGAGTAGTAGAAAGGATAGCCCTTGGAGGTTTTTTTTTAAACAACTAACATTTATTGACCATTTACTATTCGTTCAGTCATTGTACAAGAGCTTTGCACTCTACCTCTCATTTAGTGTGAATAATAACTCATGAGATCATATTATTCATCCCACTGAATAGTGAAGTGTAAAGAGCACTGATTTTAGAATGGACAGTCCTGAGTTAGGCTTCAAGCCTCACAATTCACTGGCTGTGTGAACACAGGCAGGTGGCTTACCCTCTCTGAGCCTGTTTCCTTATCTGTAAAAGAAGTGATAGTGCACAATGGCAGCTATGATGCTTGTTATTTCTGGAGACTCTTGTTATTTCTGATATCTGGGAGGGGTATCAAAGGGAGTAGGTATACTGTGTACAGTAAGTCTCCACCCAGATACCTGCTTAAGTAATCCAGGCTACCCTGGAAGCTTCTGGAATTTTGGAGATGCCTGTCAAGACCCAAAACTTTTCAGCTCTTGGGTTATCCTGGCAGATCAAAGAAAGAAGGCAGGCAGGCCCAGGCCTTGGAACATTTTTAGGCTTGTACACCACTCACATATTGAGATTGTCCTGGGGAGATACAGGATGCTCCCTATTCACAGCCTGGGCTCCTGGGAGATGGATTCTGAGCTCAGGGTTGGTGCTCAGTAAGCTTGGGAGGCAGCGCTCTTACATTGTGTAAGGGAAAGAGAGGGAGAGGCAGAGGGCCATGTCAGACAGAGGCCTCAGGAGACCCTGAAAGTCTTTAAAGACCCCACGGCAGGTCTTGGTGGAGGCTGCTGTCCAGGAAGCCAGCTGACCAGGGCAGCTCGGCCAGTCCCTAAGGGGGCCGAGGCCAGCCTGCAGGCTCCACCTCCAGCATTGGGGTGATAAATCCTTCATCCCAAGGGAGCATGGGCAACAGATCTGACCATCTGCCACATCTCCTCACTCCCTCCACATCTTTCTCAGGCCCACATCATGCGTCAACCTGCATCTGCTTTCTGAGCATTTCTGAGTGAAGCCTGTCCTTCAGAGAGGAGGAGCAGCAGACTGGACCTGCTGGAGTGTAGGTAGTAAGCATGGGCCGTGGCCCTGCGGGGAACCCACCATGCCAGCGGGGGCCTGAGGTGCACGGAACCAGCATCGAGGCAATCCAGGGTGCCCGACATGTCACCCCGTGGCATTGCAGCTGGGACAGTGTGGAACACCTACTCCACACAGCCCTGCAGTCCTGAACCTCCAAACATCCACCATCTATGGGACCTCAACCTCCTGGGGAGCTGGGATTGCAGGACAGCAGGAAAACAACTGGCTGGGGCTGGGGCTCAGTGGTAGAGCACTTGCCCAGCACGTGTGAGGCGCTGGGTTCGATTTTCAGTACCACATAGAAATAAATGAATGAAATAAAGTTTCATCAACAACTAAAAAGACTATAAAAAATAAAAATAATAAAAAAAAGAAAACCGAAGTGAGACAGACCTGAATGGAAGTGCAGGCTCAATAGTTAACCAATAGCATCAGTTCTTTTCCAATCCTAATTAGCATAAATTTGGACCAATAGCATTGACCCAGTTGCTATATAAGCTCTTAGACTAGCCCATTCTAGCAGCAACCCCATCAGGTGCCCCCTGACCTCTCGAGAGTTCTGTCTCCATTCTTCCCACATGAATATATCCCACTCTTTTGTACTCAGTCTTTCAGGTCCATGAATTTTTTTTTTTTTTTTTTTTTGATTTGCAAGACAAGAAGCTGGAAGAAAGATGGTGTGAGCTTCTGGGGTCTGCTGCACCCCTGCCATTCAGAGCTGTGACATGTGCCTCTATAGTAGTGGAGAAGAATCTGGCTGCAACTCTTGGAGCCAACGATGGCAGGCATTCCCTGCCTTGTTGAGCAACTAAACTACAACAGGTTTTCTCTGCTGCAGAGTCCTGAAGCTTATGCAGATCCTACCCACCAGCAGAAGAGAAGAATCTAGATTCAATTTAAACTCCGGTTATACAGAATATGGGAAATAAAGGCAAAAAGATATATTTTGACTTATTAAATTCACCAATGTTTTTGTTTGTTTGTTGGTTGGGGTACCAGGGTTTGAACTCAGGGGCCCTCGACCACTGAGCCCCATCCCTGGTCCTATTCTGTGTTTTATTTAGAGACAGGGTCTCACTGAGTTGCTCAGGGCCTCCCTTTTGTTGAGGTGGTTTTGAACTCAGCCTCAGCCTCCCGAGCTGCTGGGATGACAGGCGGGCACCACCACCGCTGGCTTCTTTTGTTTTTTAAATGAGTATAATACCCATGTGAGCAAAGATACGGGAGATTGTCTCAAATCTGTGGCACTGGAAAACCCATTCAACACTGGCAATCTCTCCCTCTGGAGGTGGCCCACATTCTCCCTTGAATATGTATCTACCTTCCTGAATAAACCTGTCTATCCTCTGGGGGAAAAAAAAAAAATTTAGCCCTGTAATTTTTTAGTGGTACAGGCCTGTAATTCCAGTTTCTAGGAAGGCTGAAGCAGGAGGATCACAAGTTCAAGGGCATCTGGAGCAACTTAGTGAGATCCAGTCTCTAAATAAATAAGGGCCGGGGTGGAACTCAATGGTAGAGCCTTTGTCTGGCATGTGTGAGGCCCTGGCTACCATCCGCAGCACCGCCAAAGAAAACAAATAACCCCACAATTCTATTTCTAAGAATTTAAATTTATCCCGAGAAAATATAATCATGGATGTGGCCAAATACATAGCCGGGAGGCTCTTCATTGTTGTCTTATAGCAAATAATTAGAAACAACCTAAATGTACAACACTTACAGCATGGTACAATAGAAAACGGGCAAGTCATTAACAAGCTGTAGAGGAGAACTGGAAAAATGTCCCCAGTCTGATTAACTGAATAAATGATTATAATTGCATGTGTAGTGTGATTCCATTTCTGCAGAACACCAATGTGTATATTCCTTTTTTTTTTTTTTCCAAACAGTGCTGGAAAGATAAGCACTCTAATCCTAACAGTGACTATTTCTTTATGGTGGGATTATCAGTGTTTCTTTTTTTTCTTTGCTTATTTGTAGGAACCATACCCAGCGTGTTACTGCTTTTGTAATAAGAGGCAAAAGCAATGCAAGTTATTAAAGAGAAATGGATTCCATCCCATTACTCAGTCAGCCCTTCCAAAAACAAGGGGCAAGGACTGTCCTACAAATGAGTTTGAAGTCTTCCGAGAAAGGGACAGAAATCAATGAATTTTAAATGTCTGAGAGATGCGCGTAGCTGGAAGGAATACAAATTCCTTGGGCAAGATGGAGGTGACGGAAGCTGCTTGAGGGAGAGAGAAGGACGAACACTCTGTACCAGGGCAAGCAACCAGCACACACTGAAGATCACACACACAAAAATAGCTGCCTTCTCTGGGCACTCACCCAGGGCCAGGCCTGAGCCAGGTGCTGTAAATGTACTCTGTGTCTCTGGATCTGCATTTCTGGTGGGCGCTGCTCTTCCTTTTATTTTATACGTGGAAAATGAGGCTCAGAGAGGTTAAGTGTCTTGCCCACAGTAACACAGCTAACGGAGAGCCAAATGCAGGACAGTTGGTTGATAGGCTACTACTGTTCCACACCAAGTAAAAATCGTATTTCTCTTTTCAGTGGGGCCTTGGCTTGAGAGGCTTGAATTTAGATACAAACTGAACTGCCAAGGGCAGACTCCAACCAGCACCAAGGACAAGGCAATGATGGAATGTAGGGGAAATGTTGGCTGGAAGCCATCAGTGGACAGTCCATGCTGACCACCTTCCTACTGCTCCCTGTCCCATCATCCTTTCCAAATTCCTGCACAGAATCATCTCTGATGCTCTGGACCCTTCCTCTCCACGGCACCTTTGTAAGGCTGCCAGGCCAACGACCCTGCTCACATACCTTCTGTGGCTCCCCACTACTTATAAGATCAAGTTCAAATTCCTTAGTCTGGACAGGCAGAGGCTTCTTCAAAACTCACTTTGCAAACCTGCCAAATAGGGTCCTTGCTGTGCCTCCCTTGGCTCTGTCCTTTTGGACCGAGGCAGTGAATGTCTGAATTAGAATCCTGGTCCTGCTAGTCTCCAGTTGGGGGACCTTGGGCAGGTTGCTTCCCCCTCTTGAAGCCTCGGTTTCCTCGTCTGGAAAATGAACCATCAACAATAACAACGCCTCTCTGGGTGGCCGGGAAGGTACATATTAGGGCTTGTGATGTCTTCGAGCAGGTCTATTGGGGCGGTTTTATTATGTTAGTTCAGTGAAGGAATTAACGGGGGCTCCCTGCACAGTCTTCAGGGACCAGTGCCTAATTAGCAGACTTGATCCACAGAATGCAGGCAGAGCACTTTGGGGATGACTGTGCAGCTGAATCATCCAAGTGCCTCCCCCTCATTGTCCCAGCTGCTTTAAAACCGTGTCCCTGGCATCCTTTCCAGCCCTCCGAGGCCTGATCCCATTCCCGTGTTCTCCTTTGTGTCCCTTGGCAGTGTCATGTTCAGCGTCTCTAACACTGTTTTAAACTCCAGCAGCTTCGTGTCCCCCTCAGGCGGCCCTTATCTTTTCCCCACACCTTTCGCTGTGTAACCGAGTCCTCTTTGCTTCCCTCGGTCCCCGATGTCTGAGCAGATTTCTGACTCCCTCTTGTACAGGCCTCCAACAGTGAGGGCCACCTCCTGCCCTTGGACTGCAATTGCACATGATGCTTAACGTCCTTATCTCATTAAGCTTTCCTAATGAACACCTTCAAACTGAGCCCTCTGAGGGGCATTCCTTCCCCCCCACTGAAAAGAGAGGCTATGGCAAAGTGGAAATTAGGGAAATATGTTATGTCCTGCTTCTTACTTTTCTCTGCTCCTTGTCCATGGAGTGACTTGAATTATAGGTCGTATCTGCAGAGATATGGTGTTTAGAATGAAGGAGGTGATAAGCCCTCTTTTCTGGTCTAAGCCAACCACATGTGGAATATTGTGTCTTCTAGTTCAAGTGCCAAGCTACAGAGAAGCAGGAAACCTGAGGGACTTGAGAGCAGGTACTTTGGATGCTGATTGGAAAACCTGGGTTTGAATTCGGCCTTGAACACTTTGCAGCCACAAGCAAGCAATTGAACTTTTAAACGAGGCTTATTGTCCCATTTGTCACTAGGCCTTGTTCTGAGGATTCAGTGAAGTAATTTCCAGTCCTACAAGGCTACACGGGGCATCTTTCTAGGTTCCTGGGTACCCGTCACACATTGACCAGACGGGCCATGTCTCTCCTTGTCCTAACCCTTTGTGTCCAGTCCATCTGGAGCCTGGAGGCTTCTGGGAGGATAGCCCTGAAGGAGTCATGGAAGTCATGCCAAGAGCATGCACAGAAAGCCAACCGGAGCGTTGGCAGGAGGTACCTGACACCCCTCTCCCAGGTCCCCAAGGGTAAACCCTGTGCATTCATTAACTTGTGTCACAACCGGCTAAATACCAACCTACATATCCCAGCCAACCTGACTGCATCTCTACGTACAGGTAAGACACTGTGGCTTAGCAAGGTGAGACCACCTTGCTCCATCTCCCATAGCCAGGGAGCGGCTGAGCCCAACTCCATTCTGACCCCAGCCCCAGCCATTGCAAAGCCCAATAGACTGAGCAGGGTCTTTGCATCTCCCTCTCAGTTAGTGTCTGTGGAGGAGATAGGGCTGCCTTTCTGCACAGACTCCTCCTGTGAGGGAGCATGTGGCTTTCCAGGTGTGACAGCCCATACAGTTGGCTCTCATCTATTGCTGCTGTCCTGTGACAGAGGCCATCTGGCTCTGGAGGCCATGCTGTGCCCACTGGATGTGTCATGTGGCACCTGGGGAGTCCATTAAAGGGCAGAAGTTTCGACTACTTCTAAACAAACTCCCATCCAAGAGCATCTCAGTGAGAGAGTCCTCAGCTTCCCCGCAGGCGGGGGGCCTGGGAAAGGCTATTTCATGACACAGTTTGTCCAGGGAGGCAAAGGCCTTGGAGGTTCGGCCATCCGCAGATGAAGAATCCCTGGCCAAAACCCAGATAGAGGCCACTCTAAAACTGCCCATTTCAATCCCTGGGACCCCAGGATTCTGTTTGAGAATGTGCTCCCGGGAACAGCAGGTGGTTTTGCAAAGAGATTTCTGGCAGGGTGGTTAAAAGAGAGGATAGCTGGGCACGGAGGGGCAGCCTGCAATCCCAGCTACTTGGGAGACTGAGGTGGGAGGATCACAAGTTTGAGTCAGCCTGGGCAACCAGTGAGACCCAGCCTCAAAATCATAGTAATAATAAAGGCTGGGGATTGAGAGTGTTTTGCATAGCATGCACAAGGCCTCAGGCTCAACCCCCAGTACTAAAAATAGTAATATTAGTAGTAGTAGTCATAATAATAATAATAATAATAATAATAACAACAACAACAACAACAACAACAACAGGACTGGGGTTGTGGTTCAGCGGTAGAGCACTCGCCTAACACGTGCGAGGCCCTGGGTTCGATCCTCAGCACTACACAAAAACAAATAAGTAAAATAAGGGTAATGTGTCCAACTATAACTAAAAAATAAATAAATAAAAATAACAATAACAATAAAAATAATAATATAAAAGAGGGAGAGGTGGGAACTTTCACAAGTGCAGGGTAGATAGGCTGCCCATTATAGTTTTCATCTCTTCTATTTGAACAGGATTCACTACTTTCAGAGTCTCCTTTGACCTTCATAATAATGTCATCTGACCTTCATAATTGCCTGTGCTCATGAGGCAACAGGGCAGGGGAGAATGCCCTTCTTCTCTTCTCTTCTCTTCTCTTCTCTTCTCTTCTCTTCTCTTCTCTTCTCTCTCTCTCTCTCATACCAGGGGTTGAACCCAGGGGTGCTTTACCACTGAGCTACATCCTCAGACCTTTTTATTTATTTATTTTTTTATTTTGAGAGAGGGCCTCACTAAGTTGCTGAGGCTGGTCTCCAACTTGTGATCCTCCTGTCTCAGCCTCCTGACTCATTAGAATTACAGGTGTGCACCACCATCCCTGGCTCGTTCTTATTTCTTATAAGAAAGGGAGACCCAGAGAGGCCCAGTGATAGATCCAAGGTCACACAGTTTGTTGAAATCTAGGGCATGGTCTCTAGCCTCTTGACTTTCAATCTGGTGTTCTTTTCACTAGGGCCCAGCCACTTTTATGAGCAAATTAGCAATAAAAAAAAATGAATATGATGAGGCCTGGGACTCTGTGTGAAAGAATGCTGAGTAAGTAGATCAGGGTGTGAGATGGGAGATAGTGTGGGAGCCTCCGCGGAAACATTGCAGAGAACATTCCTAAATTTACAGGAATAATTGGTGCTCAACCCACTGGGGGCTCCTTCTCTGCCTGGCTCCTCTGTGAAAACCACTTTCCGGAGGAGGAGAAAACCATAATTACCTCCTTGGGACAGCAGAACACTTAAGGGACATGTCACAGTGTGGAGGGCGGACTCCTGCAGCTAGAAAAATCAGACTGGGTATCAGAATTTCTTATTTGGAAAACTAGAATTTTGTACCTATAGTTTCTTTTTTTTTTTTTTTTTTTGGTCATTCGGACCGCAGGACCAAGTCTCTGTGGCTGGGAGAGAGACACAGAAGCCCAATGAATTCTAAAGCAGGGCAAAGCTCCCTGTCCCCAGGGGAGGACAGAATATCTGAAATGCCAGGACCTGAGATGGGGACTGTGGAGGGATTAAATAGGCTGAGAAAACCCGCACTAACTGCCCTTTCAGGTTCTCTGAGGCCTGTCAGTCTGTGTCAAATTCTCTGAATGATTATTGATTGTTGGAAGACTATTTTCTGTATGATGTGAAGTTAGAATTTCATGCCATTTTAAGGACCATCTCTTGCTGCCCCCAGACCCAGACCATCCTCCCTGCTCTACCCTCCCCAGCTGCCAGCATCCCATACACATTTAGGGGTGCAGATGGCAAAATTTAGACAGGATGAAAAAAAAATTTTTTTTTCAGTGCTGGGGATTGAACCCAGGACCTTACATGCCAGGCAAGCACTCTACCAATGAGCTACATCCCCAGCCCTTTTTATTTTTTGAGACAGGGTCTCACTAAGTTGTACAGGTTGGCCTCCAACTTGCGATCCTCCTGCCTCAGCCTCCCCATCAGCTGGAATGGAAGGCATGGTCCCTATGCTCAGTTCAGGAGGATTTTTTTTTTTTTAAACCTTGATTCAAGATGCAGGATTTCAACAATAACCTCTGGCCATAGTTAAGGCTTCTCCCTTACTTCCCAAGGATGCAGGGCTCTAGAAAAGATCAGAGCTGGCTGGGGCAGCTTCTGAAAGGGTCATGCCTACCTTTCCCACTTACTGGGTGTGCCTGAGCTCCTGCTCCTTCTAGGCATCCCACAACAGGCTGTGGGTACCAACACTCCCCCTGAGCCTCTCTGACAAAGCCGGGGACAGAGCCCAGTGAGGCCCATTGCCTTTGCCTGGGTGACCTCTTCCCTTCTGCCTGATGCTGCAACCTTCCCCTGCTTCTGGAAATGTCTCTTTCCTCTTGGTCTCTTTGTGTTGACCTTGTGTTTTCCCTACTATTCATTTCTTCATTCATTCATTGGAATAAGCAAGTTATTACAAATTGTTTTTCCAAAATTATGTTTTATTTTCATGTCTATGAGCCCTTGTACTATGAACTCCAAGAGGGGACAGAGGTCAGGTCTTTTCCACACATGCCTGCCACTTAGCAGGTCTCACCAATGTGCCCTGAATATAGTCACTCTCCTCCTCTTTCCTGGCCCTCCAGGGGGCCGGCTGCCCAGGCCCTGATCCCTGACAGCAGGCAGCAGGCATGGACGGCAGCTGCTCTGGGCCAATGCTGGCATCTGGCCTGGTTTGCCCCGTGGCTTTAACTCTGAGGTCCCCTTCTAGGTCTTGGGGTCCTTAGGCTCTGCTATTATCATCTCAGCTGAGGATGCCCAAACCTTCTCCCTGGAGAGGGATTAGGTTAAAAAAAATGAATTATTCAATGGGCTTAATAGCAGACTAGACAAACAGAAGAAAGCAGAAATGAATATGAAAACAGAACAAAGTGAACAAATTGGAGTAGCCTAGCTTTGTGGGGCACTGTCATAGAGTCTGACGTGGCCTAATGAGAGGGGACTTCACCTCTTGTTCTGCACCCATTTCACTGGGTTTTATTCTTTCACTAGAAGGAAGGGTCCAGTAATAAGGATGTGTAGTCGGGGAGAGTGGAACGGAGGTCAAGAGCTTAGGGGTTAAGAGTGGGATTTTAAGAGACAACCGTGGGACTGGGGTAACTTGCTGCGTGGCCTTGAGCAGGTCATCTAACCTTTCTGTATCTTGATTTCCTCATTTGAACCTACCTTGTGGGATTGGACAACAGAATGCAAGGAAAGAACCCAGCAGAAACTCTGGCCATGGCAGGTGCTCAATAAGTACTTCTATTCTTATTACAAATATCATAATCTCAGCACCACAGTCATCCACACTATTTCCTCTGTGCACACTCCTGCCACCTAGCAGGTCTCACCAATGTGCACTGAATATAGTCATTTGTGTTTCCCTTTCTTGGTCTGTATGCAAAAAAAAAAAAAAAAAAAAAAAAAAAAAAAATTAAAATCATGGTGTATCACACTGTCAGGTATTCTACATTTTTTTGTGTGTGTGCTGGGATTGAACCCAGAGGGACTCTACCTCTGAGCTGCATCCTCAGCCCTTTCTATTTTTCATTTAGAGATAGGGTCTCATTAATTTGTCAAGGCTTCCCTCAAACTTGGGATCCTCCTGCTTCAGCCTCTGGAGTCACTGGAATTACAGGTATGTACTACTGCTACTGGCCGTGTACTCTACTTTTAATTTTTAAAAAAATTTTGAATACTTTCCCAGGTTGCTTTCAAGTTTCTGTTGATGTCATTTTAATACCCTCTGCATTTTCTTTCTTTTTTTTTTTTTTTTTTTTTTTGTGGTGCTGGGAATTGAACCCAGGGCCTGGTACATGCGAGGCAAGCACTCTACCAACTGAGCTAGATCCCCAGCTCATTTTCTGTGGACTGGCCTTTGTTTTTCCTTTCCCTTCTTATACTATTAAAGCCAAGCTCCTGGAGTGGCAGTGACATGCAGGTTTTGGCCCACCATTTCCTCCCCCAGGTTGCATCTGCTCTTTCAGAGGACAATTCAGAAAGGACGTATATCCAGGCTCTGCTGCTAACTTAGTGTGGGCTTTGCTGCCCTGTCTTCTCTGTGCTCTGACAGAATAAGGTTATCATAGATGTTTCCTGGGAAGCTTTGTACCTCCAAGAGGACTTGGGACCCCAGTGTCAATTTCTAGCCATGAGCGTTGAAACAGTTTCTGATCTCCTGTGAAGTGGGGGGCCAGAACCAATCCTAGTTTATAAAAAGGGACTCAGAAGCCAGCGCACAGAGAAGTCACTTAGCAAATACCTACACAGAAGCAAGTAGTGGGGATGGTGGGGTCCAGTGAGTGGCAAGGCTCTCACCCCACTCATAACACTTTTTGTAGTTGCCAATCTTAAACCTTAAATCTCCTCTGAGAATCTCTTTTTTTTCCTTTTGCTTGCCTTTTTCTTTCTTTGGTACCAGGGATCGAACTCAGATGCTTAGCCACTGAGCCACATCCTTGGCCCTTTTTATTTTGAGACAGGTTCTCACTAAGTTGCTTAGAGCATCACTAAGTTGCTGAGGCTGGCTTTGAACTTGCAATCCTCTTGTCTCAGCCTCTGGAGTTGCTGGATGACAGGTGTTCGCCACTGTGCCAAGGATTTTATAGGCACCAATGTGGAAACCATTCATCTGGTCTGATGGTTAAACTGAGTCCCTAAGTGGGGCAGCATGCCTCCAAGCACCGTTCTGGATGTCTCCTGAGCTGTTTTCCTTTTGTGGGTCCCCTCAAGATCTGAAAGGGGAAAGCAACAGTTCCTCTAAGGAGACCTGACTCTAAAACATTCTGAAAAACATGAGAAGTGGCTTGCTCAAATTCTTTAAGTCAGGAGGCTCATGGGAAACCTGAACACTAACTAACAGGTGGCTGGGCAGCACACATGACTAACTGAAGGTGTGAGGGGCTATACGAACAGCAACAGGTAAGGCAGGTAAAGCCAGCAGCTCCCCAGCCCATCTCACCTTCCTCCAGGGATGTAAGTTGGGTCTCCTGATCTCAGTGGGGAAGAAAAATGGCTCTGTCATTAGGCAGGTCACAGGCAAATGCCTCCAGGAGGAAACAGCCTTCCTGTAGCCTGTCAGGATGGCTAACTCTGAGCCTGATCTCAGTTAATTCAGTAGCTCGCAGGGAGGACACCACCCCCATATCTGCTCTGCATCTCAAACACGCCAAGAGAATTGCGAGACGTGGAGGAATTGCTATTGATTTTCACTTGTGCGGGCTGACCTAACAAAACCAATCCATCAAGGGCCTGTCTGCCTCTGCCTCACACACTCTTCCTAACCACGTGCAAATAAATTGTACTGGCTTCCAGGGTGATTCATCAAGGTCCGGCTGGGCCTTGGGTTCAGCCGATGGGCTCCAGGCCAGACTGGGCTAGGATCAAACACCTCACTAGCAACAGCCCCTGTTGATTTGCCATTCATCAGTGACATTCTCAGAGGCCTGGCAGCTACTGCCACACTAGGAACTGGCTGGTCATACCTGAGAGGGGGCTTTAAGGAACCAGGCCCAAGATCCACTCAGGGCCTGGCAATGACATCCTCAATTGATTCCAATCTCTCAGTTTTAGGGGTCAAACATGAGGCACTGAGTTCTGGTCCAAGTGTCCTTGGACCAGCTGTGAGATGGATATGACATCATCTATGGGGGTCTAGGATGCATAAAGGCCAGGGATCGGACTGGACATCTGTGTCCTACCATTTCTCACTTTCCTCATCTGTACCTACCTCCTAGGGCAGAGGTCATTGGACTGAATGAGATAGCAGAAAGGACCCCAGAACTCCATGCGCTCCAGCTCTTCCTTCAAACAGGCAGGCACTGGGGGCTCGGAAGGGACACACAGCAAGACAAGCAATACTGGGAGGAGTTAAACTGAGAGCAAGCACAAAAGGTCTATGGAGGGAGCACGGGGCATCTGCCCTCTTGCCCTTCAGTTGGCGGCTGTCACTGAAGAATGAGACATGGGGAGTTGCTCATAAGCACGTCATGGATCACTGCTTGGAAGGGTCAGAAACTTTATTGGCAGGCCTTTTGTTGTTTCTGAAGATACAGACTTCAGGGAAGTGGAAACTTGCCACACAAGGTCTGGGGAGCTTGCCTGGGGCTCCGTCCCTATCCCTTTCCCACCAGTGCAGCTGGGGAAGGAGACTGCTCGCTGGCCCCACAGGTTCCTCCACTGAGGGGTAAGGCACTGTGTGTTCCTTAGGAAGGCGCTCACGGCTGGCTGGTAGATGACGACGAGGTGGCCTTCTCAGGGGCTGCAAAGCTGAGGCTGTTGAGGGGTGGAGTTGAACTTGGTGCCCCGGCAAGGAGACAACTGGGTGAGGAGGCCCTGCTGGCTCTGGCGTGGTGGCCTCAGGATGGGATCATGCCCTTGCTTCTCTTGCGGTCGGCCATGGTCCTCCGGTTGTGGTTGGCTCTCGTCGCCTTGTTGGCTTCCTTCTTCCTACGCTCCTGGGTTGTCTCGCGGCTCTGCCCATGACCCCGGGGGCCGCCAGCCACTGCTGTGGAACTGTCATGCCGATACCTGAGGGGACACAACCCATCCCCAGGAGAACCCATTGGTCAGAAGTCTTCTGGAAGAACCCACAGCCTACCTCAGAAGTCACCAGGAAAGGACACACCTCTAGGGCAGGCCATCCATGGCCCAATTTCGGATGGGAGGGAAAATGGAGCCCTAAGAGGCAAGACTCTGGGGCCTGTGGCCAGCACCACACCTGGGGTTTCCTCTTCTCCAAGCCTTGTTTCCAGATGGGTCCACACAGCTAAGCTGGGGGAAGGAGCAGCCAGTAGACTGACTGAAGCCCGCAGGAGTGGAGGAGGGCTTGGAGTGTGTCCCCTCCCTTTTGCATCTAGGGCCACCTGCTACAGATGAGACAACCCTCCTATTCTACACCCCAGGGCCTTGCTTGGTGGCATCCAAAAACCAAATGTGCTCACAGACATGACCTGGGATCTTTGTGGACTGACTCAACTGCTGGGATTTGCCCAGAGCTTCATGCTCTGGGGGTTGGGATGGGTGTGAAATCAGAGTGGCTTTGTTTCCTGCTCAAGAATCTTCTGTGGCTCCCACTGCCTTCAGAACAAGATCAAAGTCTTCCCTCCTGTGAGGCCTCCTGTATCCAGAGGGCAGTGCTGTAGGAGCTCCAGGATGAGGGGACTGGGACTCTATCTCTGCTTTGGAGGCAGATGCTTGTCCCATCTGGATAGTTTCCTTACTGAGAAAAAGAGGGGGCTAGACAGGGGGAACTTGGGCTGCCTGCTGAACACCCTCTTTCTGACCATACCTGTGCCTTGCGCTTTTACCTTCACAACAAACTCCTCTGTACCCTTTCCACTCTTAAGGGTCCAGTTCAAGTGCTCCTATGTCCCTGTCATGTGTCTCAGCCATAAAGAATGTGTGTCTGTCTGTCTAGGCATACTTGCACTTTATACTGTGCCCAGCACTAGCTAGCCCTGGACACACTGGGTTCCCATGCTGGTGATACACCTTGCAACAATATCTGTCAAGTAATGGTCATGAGTTTGAACCCCAAAGTGACCCATTTGAGCTCTTTTTTTTTTCTTTTTCTTTCTTTTTTAAGAGACAGGGTCTCACTGTTGACAAGGTTGCCAACCCTGACTCCTGGATTCAAATGATCCTCCTGCTTCAGCCTCCTCCTAAATAGGTGGGACTATAGATGCACACCATTGCTTCATTTTTTTTTAAATATTTTTTTTAGTTGTAGATGGACACATGCTTTCATTATTTTTATATGGTGCTGAGGATCAAACCTGTGCCTCACATGTGAAAGGCACACGCTCCACCACTAAGCCACAACTCCAGCCCCATCCATATTGATCTTTGATCTAACTCCTACTAGCTGTGTGATCTTTGGCAGGTTATTTAACATCTCTGGCCTTAATAACAGTAGCTACTTCCTAGGGTTCTTATGAGAATTAAATTAATACACAAGCAGTACTTTGGGTTGATGTGTGGGTTTCCTGGGTGGTCAGCTGGGCCTTCCTCAGATGGGCTCCCTCTCATCAGAATTAGATTCTTGAATGCTTACCCTTTCCTGGCAAGGAACGCCATGCGCCTGGCTTCTGCCTTCTCCCTCAGCACTGCAGGGTCCTGTACAAAATGGTCAGGCTGCGGAGAGAAGAAACAAAATCTGGAATCATGAACTGTCCCATTTCCCTAAACTGTCCTGGGAGGTGCTTGAATAAATCTTCTTGATGAGTGTGTGCCAAGCACGGGGATGCCCTGGAATGGAGCTGGACTTGCTGCTGTCTGGCGCCTCACTGGAACCCTACTGTCCTCCTTCCTCCCCAGGGAGGGGACAGCTGAAGGAACTGAAGCTCTCTGGACAGGCTGGTGGGGTGGACTAACCATAGCTAAGAGAATGTCAGTGACAAATGGGAGCAAGGAGGCAAGGCCATGCAGGGTCATGGAAGCCAAGACAGCCCCTGGTGGGTGACCAGCTTGTCCTGGGAGCTGGAGGTCTGGCCTCACTTGAGTGCCAGCAGCAGGGTGCTATGCAAGAGCCTGCTCCCCAGGACTTCTTTTGGTTTTGGTTCTGGGGATTTGACACAGGGGTGCTTTACCATTGACTCACATCTCCAGCCCCTTTAATTTTTTAGTTTGAGACAGAGTCTCACTAAGTTGCTGAGGCTGGCCTTGAACTTGCAATCCTCCTGCCTCAGCCTTCCAAGTTGCCGGGATTACAGGGGTGTGCCACACACTCCTGGATTCTCTAGAACTTCTAGGAGAACAAGAAGCCTGGGACCAGTGCAGGGGAAAATGTGACCTAAGGACCATAGGACCACAGGCAGACTTTGGTGGCCAGAGTTTTGTTTTCTTTTTAAATCCAAACCCAAAAAAGTAGAATTAGTAGTATAAAAATTGAGAGATTTTTCATAAAAATCTGGGCTGACCCCTGGGCTGCTATTCTTGCCAGGCCCCCCTACTCAGTGACACTGGTAACCTGGCCACAGAAGCATCTGAATTTGTCATCTTGCTGGGAGGGTAATAAGGGCTCCAGGGTCCCTGGCTGATGCCCCATTCAACCTGAGCAGAGCTGCTTTTATCTGTTTTATATGCTGAAGTTCTAGCTAAGATTCGATTGAAGAAGTTTAGCTGCTAGAAAACAGGGCTTTGAAACTCACTGGTCCAGATGATCTCTAAGGGTCCCTGGGCTCTAACGCTTCTCAAATCTTAAGAATTGCCACCCCAGGCACAGTGGCTGACAGCATCTCTTCTCCTAGCCCCCAGGCTTGTGGGCCTAATGACCCCGGGCAGCTCAAAGGCCCAGCCTCTAATCTGTCCCCTGGGCCCTAACTGGCAAATTCTAAGAGGCAAGCTCTAAACCAGCAGCTCTCTAAGCAGACAGCCTGGGCTCAAAGGACCCCCCTCCCTGTGATGCTGGGGCTGCCTCAGGGCCAGATGCAGGGAGCCGGGAGGGACACAGAGCTATTGATTCATTCTTCAGAACTGCACCCTCCTCTTCATCCACCACCCACCCCTGCCACCTGCCAAGGAGGTACCTTGGGAGCCTCTTCTTCAGCTTCCTCCTCCTCTTCATCCTCCTCTTCCTCCTGCCCTTCTCCAGACACTTTAGTCCTCAGGACCTGAGGGATGGTGAAGGGCCTGAGGGTGTGGAGAGAAAGCAAGATCAAAGACTAGATTAGACCTGGAGGGAGGGCTCTGGGAGAGGGGATCTGGCTGGGGCGAGGAAGCCACTGGGAGATGATCAGCTCAGGAGGCTGGGAAATCCCAGAGGGCTTTTCGAGTTAGCTTTTGCATCAGTCCCAAATTCTTTGAGGTACCAGGTTTGACACCAGGGATTAGGGGGAGACTGAGCTGGGGCCTGGGGCTGTCCAGGGAAGCTCTGCTTTGATCTGTATTGAGGAAACTCTGCAAGATTCCACTGGGAAATGTTTTCTGTACTTTAAAAAGAAAAATGCAAAACTACTTCCTGAGCCCAAATAAACGCTGCCCCACTGGGGTGAAGAAGCCCTGGACTAGGAGTCCGGAAGCCTGGGTGTGGGCCCGGCTCTGCCCTGACTCGCTCACACGCCCAGGCCTTATTGTCCTCATCTGTATAAACAGAAGGCTCAGAGCCCCCGTTATCCCCCAAGGCCAGAGAGCCTTTCTTCCCCTGGAATGCCACCACCTTGTGGCCTCACCTGCGGCTGATGAGCTCATCATCTGAGTCTACGTCGTTGGCGCCCACCTGGTTGCCATCATAGGTGTCATCGTACTCGTCCTCATAGTCATCACCACGGTAGTCACCTGGCTGTAGTGGCACCTGCAATGGCAGATACAGCTCAGGGGCTGGCTGGACCTCCCGTGCCCAGTAGAGGCCCGGCTCAGGCACCCACCTCTTCCACCACCACGCTGTATTGCTCGTAGCGCTGCCGCTGGGACACCACCTCCCGCTTGTCGTTCAGCAGGCTCCGTGTGTTCCCCTCCTTCCTGGGCCAAGGAAATGGCAGGGAGAAAGGATTAAAAACATCAGGCTTCTAAGCTTTAGGTTAAATAGGTCCAGAGAGACTGGGGATCACTTCTCCACCCATCAGATTGGCCCACAATGAGGCTTGTCCTGTCCTGTACCGGGAGGTGCTGGTACCTACAGGTACCTGCATGAAGGGGCCCCAGCCCCTCTGCAGGACATCTCACAAACTGTTAAATTTAATACATGTACACAGTTCAACCAGGAAATTCCCTTTCAAGGTGTCTACCCTAGAGTAACACTGGCTGCATGTCAGGAGTTTTCTTTATAGCATTGGCTGGTAACATTAAGAAACGGAAAGAGACTAATATCTATCATGAGTGAAATGGCCAAATGAACTGTCTCATCTGTCTTATAGATTGGCCATGTATACTTCTCAAGAATGATGTGGATTTACTTGTGCTGATGGGGAAAGATTTATTGCCAAGGAAAAAAGCAAATTATAGGAAAACACACCCAGAACGATCCCAAAAGCAAAGGTACCCCATTTCGTTTCTGTGGGTATATGTTGATGTATGTGAATGCAGAGGGCCAGGAGTCACGGTAGCAAATGGTGACCCCCTAGGATGGCTTGGAGTCTTTGAACTTTTAAAATAAGCAAGAAATAATTAAGGCTACGTAGGGCTTTCTTGGTGAATGTACAGGAGACCTAGGAACGTTTGGGGTGTGGAGAGAAGAGGCATCCTGGTCTCCTCCTCTCACCCCTGCTTCATTAGAGCAAGTCTTCTATGTTCCTGTTCCACAAGTCCAGCTTCTACAGGACAATTCACTAGAAGCCAGGCCTGGTGGCATACACCTGTAATTCCAGCTACTCAGAAGGCTAATACAGGAGGATCGCAAGTTCAAGCCAGCCTTGGCAACTTAGGGAGACCCTCAAAACAAAACATAAAAAGGCCTGGGGTGCAGCTTCAATCCCCACTATCACAAAAGAAAAAAAAAAAAAAAGAATTCACTGGAAAAAAATTTCTGGAAGTCCAAATTCCATCATATCACAGGCAAGAAAACTTGGGTGAAGTGGAGGAAGAAGAGGTGTTCTTGGGGTCACAGTGAGCTGTAGTGCAGCCCTTAGAGGGGACTCAAGTCTCTTGACCATGGTTTTGCAAACCTGTAGAAAAACTTGGCTTGTCAGACACATACCCAGGCCTGTGGAATGTAGTTTCTAGCCCTGCAGGGGAAAATCAATACGAGATGTCAGGCAAGAAAATCCAGCTTAACTATGAAATCGGGACTCTGAAATGTATCAAGGGTAATGGGAGAAAAAAGGGGGAGACACAAAGTTGTATACTGCTTCCACAAAAATCTTAACTGGCTTTTTGGGCTGGGAGGAGCTGGCACCTGAGTCTGTGGGGTTATCTGCCTAGGACAAGGGCCTGGGGCAGGTCAGTGTTGTGGTGCCAGTGTGGCAGGCTAAGCTTTGCTTCTCTGCAAGTCTTTACTAAGGCCTTACTACATATCAGGCAAGGTACTGAGGCTGAATGGGGAAGAGATTCAGAAATGAGTAAGATGGAGCTGCTGCCCTCACACTACAGTGGGGGTGACAGGCAAAGAATAACCAACACAAAACGTGCTGAATGACACAGAATGGAATGGAAACAGGAGAAATGAACTCTGGCTTGGAGGCTTAATGGGTCTGGGGGAAGAGGTAATGAGGCTCTGTGGTAGGAAGGGTAGATTGGACCAGGAGCCCCAGGGTATGGTGGAAAAGACAGTGCATTTGATTTGGATCAGGGAGAGATCTTGATTCATAGAAATCTTTCACAGTCACCAAGGAAGAGGGTCTGTGTCCGTGGCTCTAGCCTTCTATCTGGCTCTCTTCACCAAGTTGGAAAACAGAGAGGAAGTGAAAGGGGCCCCAGCTTGTCCAGGCAGCTAGTGCCACTGGCAAGAACATATCCATTGGGCTGGGGATGTGGCTCAAGCGATAGCGCGCTCATCTGGCATGCGTGGGGTGCTGGGTTCGATCCTCAGCACCAAATAAAAATAAAATAAAGATGTTCTGTCCACCAAAAACTAAAAAATAAATATTAAAAAAATTCTCTAAAAAAAAAAAAAGAAAACATCCATGAATTCAGCACATGCTTCCTGAGGGACTGCCAGTTGCCAGGATTTCTGCTGGGCCAGGAACCAAAATGAAGGCAAAGGTCACTGTCATTTCTTCCACACTCTGGTTGGTCCACCCCTGGTTCTGGGCAGTGGGGCCATTCTTTTGTACTGGGTGGCCTCTGGTGACATGGCTGCCTGACAGGACCAGAAAGAAGCCTGACAACCTGCTGGGCCCTGGAAAAGAACACAGGTAAGGGCAGTGGTACCTGAGTAGCCTGTCTGAGGAAGTGGGGCTTTGGCCCCATGAACTCATTTGGAGCTAAAAAGAAAAAGAAAAATAAAATAAAGAAAAATAAAAATCTGAGAAAAGATTAGTCTAGAAATACAGGCAGCAGTGGCTCTGGAGCAAGTTACCCAGTTGGCCTGCTGCAAGATCACAGTGAGTGCAGGAACCCTGGCTTCCCTGACACCCAGTTAAGACCTTGTCCCTCATCTCCTCACCCTTGTTCTTCAAGGCCCATCTCAAATTGTTCCTTAGGGACCTACAGAGACAAAAAAACCCTCATTTTTCAGTTGAGGTGTTAGGGGATCCAGAGAGGCAGAACAACCTTTCCAAGGTCACACAGCTTCTAACAGCACAGGGTTTAGGGCATGCTTATAACCCCAGCGGCTCAGGAGGCTGAGGCAGGAGGATTTTGAAAGCCAGCTTTAGCAAAAACAAGGCACTAAGCAATTCAGTGAGACTCTGTCTCTGTACAAAATACAAAATAGGGCTGGGGACGTGGCTCAGTGGTTGAGTGCCCCTGAGTTCAATCCCCAGTACCCCCCCCCCTACCAAATTCTAATAGCACAGGGCTGACACAGGTCTCCTGACTAAGGTCTGCTCTGCTACTTCTTGAGCTACATGACCAAGCTCAAGTCTCCTAACTCACTAAACCTCAGTTCCATCTCTAGCATCCATTTCTCAGAGTTGAAATAAGATGATGTACAGAAGTGAACCAAGTGAACCCTGCTTCTTTATTACAGGGTATATCAGGGCCTTTAAATGTTAACCTGCTCTATGATTCTCCCAGAGGTAGAGAGAACATACATTTTTGACCACAGAACCAAAATTGAGGGAAAGGACTTGTTATCTTCTAGGGCACCATGGAACACTCCAAGGGAATTAGTTAGTTGGCTTCCTTCCTTCATTGGCTTTGATACACCTGCAACACAGTTGCTTTGTGTCTACCCAGCAGCCACCCTCCACCTCAGTCACACCCCCATAGACCCTCATTTTGTTTAGGCCTTTCCACCATGGCACACCATGTTAGAGCCCTATGATTCAGTTCTCCTGATGAGAGAGAAATTTCTAGGCAAGGTTTTCTATTTTCTTTTTTTTTTTAATATTTATTTTTTAGTTCTAGGTGGACACAATATCTTTATTTTATTTATTTTTTAATGTGGTGCTGAGGATCGAATCCAGTGCCTCACTCATGCCAGGCTAGTGCGCTACCACTTGAGCCACATCCCGAGCCCCAAGGTTTTCTATTTTCTAAGAGAGATAGAAACACACTGGTCTGGAGTTCCTCTTAGCATTAACATTTCAGGAAGCTTCAGTGAAATAGCTGCAGCCCCACTGAAGCCTCAAGAGACCAATGTAACCACCAAAAGGAAGCCTCAAAACACAGAACTGATGTGTCCTGGACCATGCTCCCACAACACAGGTGAACCACGCCCACATGGTCCTGTTTCGCAGCTCCTTGTCATGCAAGGGAATGGGTCTCCTTACTACCTAAGCCTTTGAGTGTACCCTACGGGATCCAACAACACACGTGAGTGTGATCTGCCTTGTGCTACTTAATTTTTCAAGGGCTCTGGAGGGTGGGGCCATGAGCCAGCTGCCCTGCTCTGATTAACACAGGTGTCCCTGCTGAACTTCCAGTGTACCCCATCCCAGGCCCTTCCCACTTGCACCTGCTTGTTTAATGGTCTGTCTTTCCCACGGTTTCTGCCCTTTAAGGGCAAGGCCCAGGAGGCTGGCTCACCTTGTTTCTCTTGTGTTTAGCACAGGATCTGGTGCTAGTAAATCACTTAATAAATATTTGCTGAATGAATAAATAAATAATGACTACATGAATGGAGGCTTTGCCTCTTTGCAATCCATAGCCCCTGGATTACCTAGCACAGTGGGTTCAGTGAACACAGGCCAGCCGGTCTCTGCCTGACAGCCTTGAGTGCCTCAGGATCAGAGGCAGAGACCTCTAGACACCTGACTGCCTCAGCACCAGCCCTTCTGGTAACCCTGACAGCTGGAACCAACCCCTTGGCAAATGCTTGTGGGTGATCTACAACCTAGGTGTGGTGAGGTAGGTTGATTCTGGGAAAACCCACAGATCAAAGACAAGGGAAAAGGCCAGGTCCAGAGATGCCTAAGTTCTGTGGGGGTCCTACCAATCAGGTTCCCTGGGTTGCACTAGGGGCTAGCCTTCCATCAGTTTGGGGGACACCTGTCTGCTACTCTCACATAGCAGGAGCTGCTGAGGGTCATGCTGGCTTGGCACAGTGGCCAGTGAGACATCTCTGGTGGGGATCTGGGGATGTTGCAACGTGTGTGACTAAGCAGTTTGCAAGTGCTTCCTGTCCAGCCGGCCAGATGGCTTAAAGATGCCCTGATCCTGCTCCCTAAACCTTTGGCCAGCCAAGCTTCCAGCATTGGACAACCCAAGGAAGGGGGCACAGCACAGGATTCTAACCAAATCAACAGCCTCAAGAACACAGTCAATCTCCTTCCTCTCTGAACCATCTCCATCCCATTATTATGACAGGGGAAAAGGCAGGCAGCATTTGTCCAGAGGTTTCCAGATTTCTGAGTTCCATGGACCAACACCACTTCAGAACTCTCAGGGAATAGCATAGTGTTGCAATGTCTCATTTTGCTATTCTCAACTTGGCTGTGTACTCCCCACCATCACCACTGATTCCGGTTTCCTCCAGTGGGTCACCATTCCAAAGCCAGGTGATCTTTTTAAAGCATAAAACACATCAGTGGATGGGAGCCTCACCATGCTCACAATAGCCCTGGGGCCACTGTCCCTGTTGTTCAGTCTGCTTGGAGAGCTTCTCTTTCCGTCCTTCACAGAACTCAACCCTCAGGTCTTTTAGCTTTCTGTCCCATGTCATTTTCTCAACTCTTCCTGTCCAGGTTGAAGCCCCCACTAAAAGCATAGAAGTTTGTGCACATCTACCTGATAGCCCTTGTTCTATCTGCAATGTGACATTTCTTGTTTGACAAGCTGATTAATGCAAACTCCATGTGGGCATGGGCCATATCTGTTTCGCTCCCCACTACAGTTCCAGAAACTAATTAATCCAGGGCCTAGAATGCTGTAAGTACCCAGCAAATATTTGTTAAATGAATCAATAGGCATGAATGGACTTTTCAGTGCTGAAAAAGTAGGATGGGCATATACAAAAAATAAATAGAAAAGGCCTTAAAATGGAATATGTTCACCTCGGAAAAGCTCATTCAGTGCAAATCCTTGATTTTCTCATTTTGTCACAGCCTGGGGAATATCAGGTCAAACAGTAGCTTCTGGGAAGCACTGTCCAATTCTACCACCCAGAATGTCAATGGTCAATACATCAAAAGATACAATAACAAGGGAAGAGAGGGACATATTTGGCCCATCTGTCCTTTTGCTATTAACAAGGATTCACCAACAATCTTTCTGCACAGCCAGAACCTGAAGCACAGTCATTAGAGAACCCATTCCTATCTGCTGGGAGTGCCCAGGGCCAGGCTTTAAAGGGACCCCTGAGCCCACACCCCAGAGGCCAGTTCTGTAAAGATGGGCTCTTTTGTTTCTCCAGCTTCCCTAGGACCCAAGGCACTCACCTCCTGCCCTTGTGCACTCGGCTCAGGTCCACTGAGTCCCTGCTGAACACATCAAACTCATCATTCTGGAAGATGTTGTGACGAGATGTCAGCAGGGGAGTGGGGTCTGGATTCACCTGTCTTGGGGTATAGGACAGAAATCCATTTAGGGGACCCTGCATACCTTGGTCCTATTCCCCACTGCCATTCTATCCATCAGATTTTTCACTCCCTTCAATTGCCACACCTAGGAAACAAGCTGAAAACCTTTAACAGGGAGACAAGGCCCTGCCCCATCTGGGCCTGCCTGAGAACACAGCCACCCTGCAAATGAAGCTCCCCCTCAGTCCTAAGGGACCCCACACAATGATTTTCATTTTATCTCTTAAAAAAAGCTCCACCCTCACTGAATGCTCACAATGGCCCTAAGAAATAGGGAGTCATAGATTGGTCAACCTCTTTTTTTTTTTCTTTTTTCTTTTTTGGTACTGGAGATTGAACCCAGGGTTCTATGAGTGCTAAGCACATGCTCTGCCACCGAGTTATACCCTAGCTCTTTGTGCCTCAGCACCCTCATCTGTAAAATGGGGGCCAAGGAATCTGAGAAACTTGACCAAAGGCACAGAGCTAATTTCACTCTTTCATTCAGTAAACATTATTTGTTCATGGAAGAACCACTCAGTGATGCTCTTAACAGTGGGCCAAAGTCCGAAAGGGTAGGGGTGATGGGTATAAGAAGAGCTTTGACATCTTCTTTTAGAAATCTACCAGTGTGTCTGTAATCCGTCTTCCCACAACACACAGCAGGGACATCCAAGTATGCACTGAGAACTTTCTGGGGGGCCTTGGGTTTTGTGTTTCCCCAAAGAGGATTCCCAAAGAGGATAATTTAACATTAATTAAATTGTTGGGAAACTCTGCTGTGGGGAAGAGAGAACAAGATGAGTCCTGGGGCACCAGGGAAGAAAGAGTAGGAGGCAGAGAAAAAGGCCCCAGCCCTGAGGCAGATAGGCCCTGGGGCCTCCTCCCACCTGTCTCTCCTACCTGTCTAGGCTACGGTCCAGCTGGCTGAGGGCAGGGGCCAGCCGCTCCTCCAGGATGTTGTTGATCACCTGTTCTGGGTCATAGGAGTAATGTTCTAGGCAGGCCAGGATGAAGCCTTCCCCAAGGTCTGGCAGCAGGTCCTTCACTTGAGAGATGAGTGAGTCCAGCTCCACGCCACACACGGCAGGGCCCGGGGCAGCCGCTGCACCCATGCACTGTAGTAAGAGCCAGAGTGAGGGAAGGGAAGGTGAAGCCCAAGGGTGACAGCGTGACAGACTCCAAACAGCACTGTGGGATCTTGATCTTAACTGAGTGACTCAAGTCTCTCTGAGCTTCCATTTCCTCCTCAATGAAAGTGGGACTCTTTAAGATTTACTGGCTGAGCTATTTCTAGCTGTGTGGATTTGGGTAGGTACTTCCTTCTTTGAACCTGTTTCCTCTTTATAAAGCAACATACTACGACTCACCTCATGGGGTTGTTTCAAATGGTTCAAAGAGAAAATGCTCATAAACCTGGTGTAGACAAGGGATTCCATAAATGTGTTCTACTAAAGATCCTTTACCAATTCTTTTTTTTTTTGGTGGTGGGGTACTGGGGATTGAACTCAGGGGCACTCGACCACTGAGCCACACCCCCAGCCCTGTCTTGTATCTTATTTAGAGACAGGGTCTCACTAAGTTGCTTAGTCTCTTATGACTCCTGAGCCACTGCGATTATAGGCATGTGCCACTGTGCCTGGCTCTTTACCAACTCTTAACAAGATGGATGATGTTGGAAGGAAATAGCAACCACCAGGCAAGGTTTGTGGAGTTTTCCTTTTTAATTATGTTCTTTTCAATAAGGGGGATTCATTTTATATACTATTCAATGTGGAAAAAAGTCTTTTTATAGTGTGGCTCAGTAGTTAGCACTTGGCTAGCATGTGTAAGCCCTGAGTCTAATCTCCAGCACCACAAAATAAATAATAATATAGATCCTCCATAACTCAGATAAAAAGACAAATGGGGAAAAGGATGGGAAAAGGTAGAGGGGGTTGCGATTCTCCAAGGCTCTGGGAGAATCATGGAGCATGGGGCCTCACAGGAAGAAGAGCCTCAGTTATTAATGGGCACCAATGTCCAACTGGGCTCAGATGTGGGCACTGCATCTATCCCCACCTTACAGATGAGGAACTGAGGCTCAACAGGAGTGACAGGCCCAAAGCTACTCATCTGGTGAGTGGCAGAATAGATTACAATCCGAGCAACCTGACCTGAGTCTGTATGGTCTCCATCCCTACATCATGCTATGTTGCAAACAACGTAGGGGGGAGAGTTTTGGAAAAGCCTGGAGAGGAAACACTAGATCTAAAGCCTCCAAACTTGTTCAGTAGAGCCCTGTGATCCCATGAAGGAGCTTTCAAAGATACCATGGGTGGGACCAGGCAGCAAAGGAGCTCTACTTTTACCTGTATGAGGGAGAGCTTGGGAAAGCATTTCACATGGATAAAGCTTCATCTCTTCATTTTATAGAGCGGAAATCGAGACTTCACTGGCTTAAGTGACTTGCTGTCTCTTCATACTCCCTCTAGCTTAGTCTCAGCTTTGGACTCCCTAAAGGCAGAACAGAACTGACTGCAAACTAGAGGCTATCAATTCTAAAAAAAACCTTTACCCTGAGTGCAGGAGTAAAGAAGGAGGTTGGCCCATGCCCTACCCTCAGACAGACCAAGTGGAGCCAGGAAGCAGTGTATAGCACCTCCCCAAGACATATACCTCCACTTCCTCTGAGTTCTCTGGATGTGATGGTGTTTGACTGATTGCCTCTGCTGTTACCGTGACCCCATTAGAATCCCCGTTAGGATCTTCGGCCACTGATGGGTCTTTAGTGTTCATTGCTTTCCTTCTGTCCACCCCTTCCCAAGCGCTCTCCACTGCCTGGAGGATGTAGGCAGTCCGGGTCTCATCCCTGTAAGGCTGTGTTAAGGGCTCTCTTTCTTGGGTCCCATGTCCTTCTCAGCTTTCCCAACTCTGAGGCAGGCAGATTTCTCAGTCTCTCCCCAGGATTCAACCATGTAGCTCTTGCCAGGGGCTTTTGGGGCTGAGCCAGTGGATGTCACTGGTACCTGGGCTGTGTCGGCACTGGGTCAGACAGACCACAGTCATGCTGGCCTTACAGCCCAGTACCTGCCACTCAAAAGAAAGCAGCTCTGGGTAGACGAATCAGGGGCCACCATCAGTGTCAGGTGTTTAAATGAACCAACAGCAATTCTTCTACACTGACCTCCAGGAGGACAGCCAATGGAGCCACTGCCATTGAGCCTCCTGTTCAACTTTGCAGGGCATTCTGCAAAGGCTGGGAACCCAGAGAGGTCCCTAAAGCAAAAACGAATAAGCTATTCCAGATACCCAAATGGCCAACAGGCTTCCTGTCCTTTCTCCCTTTCTACCATCCAAGGTACTGTCAAACCAGAAATCCAACAGTCACCTCCAGTACCCTCACTCCACTTCTAGCGCAAACTCCATCATCCATCCCTGGATGCTGCAGCAGCCTCCTCGCTGGCCCCTGGACTTCCTGTGGTCCCAGACCAGTGTGTTCTTCCTATGCTGGATGGAGCTTTTCTAAAGTATACACCTGACCATGTTACCTGCTTTATAGCTACAGCCTTCCATGCTCCCCAGTATTGTAGAACAGAAACCAAACTTCTCAACAAAGGTCATCTCACGGCTGTGCAGTTCAGCTGGCCCCTATATCATGTGCCATATTCCCAATACCCTCCTGTAAAGACCCTTCAACACACAGCTGCACCATATAATCCACACATGACATCAGTGGGTTCCTCAAAGAAGCCAGTTCTCTTTGCCCTTTAACCCTTGGGAATACCTGCTCTTGCCTTAGCTATTGGTTTGATCATCTCTTATTCCTTCTGTTCTCAGCTTGGGCATCTCTTCCATTAGACACCCTCACCCTGACCTCTGCTAGGTGAAATGCCATCTGAATTCTTTTCTTTTTTTCTTTTTCTTTTTTTGGACTGGAGGCACATCCCTAGCCCTTTTTATTTCTTATTTTGAGACAGGGTCTTGCTAAGTTGCCTAAGACCTCACCAAGTTGCTGAAGCTGGTCTCAAACTTGCCATCTTCTCGTCTCAGCCTCCCAAGTTGCTGGAATATCAGGCATGTGCCACCATGTCTGGTTGAATTTCTTTTACATGATACTCTCTAACTGCCTGTTTACTAGTCTGTCCCTCCTACAATACGGACAATGAGGATAAGCACAAGTCCGACTTGGTCACATAGGCCCAGATACTCAAGAGACACCTAGAAAAAGCGGGGCTGTACCTTCCCTGCATCAAGCATTAGAGCAGTCATCTTTTCTAGAAAAAGCAGGGCTGAGTCCTTGGTAGCCTTTAAAGTTAGCTGGCTGATCCATGAGTTCTGGGACTAACCCTCTTTTTGCCTCTCTGGCTCCCAGGAGGTTGTGTCTGACCTGATCAGGCCAGACCCCATCCCAGAGGGCTGTGGAAGAAGGATACAAGACTGATGAGGCCTGCTGCAGCAAGCTGATGTCTTCAGCCACAGGGAAGAGTGCGTCATAGTCCCGGAGGAACCTGGGGGGCAGAGAGCAGATAGTAGGGACAGGGATGGGACCACAGGGACACTGTTCTACTGCAGGGCTACTCCCCATTTATGTCTATTACCCAACCACCAAGTGTCAGAAACTTAGCGCTGTGGTGAGCATATGGCAAAGGCTCCCCTCTGTAAGGCCTTGTGGGGATTGGTGGGAGAACCATGGTCACTACTGGTCCAAGCTTAGCCACACTTACCTTTTCTCCTGCAGTAAGGAGCTGAAGATCTGAAGGAACTCTTCAATAAAGCCCTGAACATTGTCACAGCTGAAATGAGACACCAGGGAAAAGAGCCCATGCAGTGCAAGATGATCTACAGGTCCCTTCTATACCCACCCTGGTCCTCTGCAAGGCTCTGGCCAATTGGAGGAAAGAGAAATTTTTCTGGGTTTTCTATTTGCTCAGTGAACCTCAGAGCAGGGAAAGAAGCCAAGATAGAGTAATGGGAATGCTCCTGCTGGGTTTGGGGCGGGGGTCTTAGTCCAGGGGTTACCTGCTTTCTAGAATGGGAAGGAGGCAGATCTGGTTCAGGATAATGTGAAAAACTTCCATTAGCTTCTTCTTGGAATGGGAGAGCCTCTGCCACAGGTCACTTAGAAGCCTTTGACAGCAAAGAGAAAAAAAGAAATAGATTAGGAAAGAAAAAGGCACTAAAGGAGCCCCTTCCCAGCAGTTGTGGGTCCTTTCTAGGGAGCTAGCTCCAAGACTGTTTCTCAGTTCAAACAGTGGGTCAGGAACAGGGACTTAATCACAGGGGCAGCCCATCCTATTGACTGCCAGTATTTGGGAACATCGGGTTAATGGACTTAGTGGCCAAGCCGAACTTTAGAACCTTTGTGCACTTAACTCTCTACTTGTTGAAATCTTTCTTCTCAGGTCCTCACACAATTCCTTACAGCATTTACTTCAAAATAAGAGTTAGAGAAGATAATGCTAAGTGAAGTTAGCCAACCCCCAAAAAACCAAATGCCGAATGTTTTCTTTGATATAAGGAGGCTGATTCATAGTGGGATAGGGAGAGGGAGTATGGGAGGAACAGACGAACTCTTGATAGGGCAGAGGGGTTGGAGGGGAAGGGAGGGGGCATGGGGTTATAACTGATGGTGAAATGTGATGATCATTATTATCCAAAGTACATGTATGAAAACAGGAATTGGTGTGAAAATACTTTGTGTACAACCAGAGATATGAAAAATTGTGCTCTATATGTGTAATAAGAATTGTAATGCATTCTGCTGTCATATATAATTAAAAACGTAGTCTTAGTAGGTAAAGAAGTAGCTCAGTGGTAGATTGAGAAATGGAAAATAAAAAATGTAGGGGCCAAGAAGCTGCTAGGTAGGGATGCATGAGCTTGAAGCTACACAGTTCTTGATCCTGCTCCCTTCATTAGTGGAGGGCATGATGAAGCTGGAGAAGGCAGGCCCTGTGCTCAGGCCTCCCTTTCCCACACAATGTTCTTAGTTTTATCCCCGCCTCACTTGCAATCTTCAAGCCTCCTCTTCTTAATTGCAGACTCCATTTCAGGAATTGCTACTTCATAAAAGGAAGCTAGTCTGTGGAAGCACATATGGGCAAAACACCAAATTAGTTCATAAATACCACACTTTGTTAAAAAAACCAAAGCCAATTTAAGGGAGGGGAAAGGCCCTTTTGTTGCTCCCACAACCAGTTTCTTCTGGGACCATGCTGGTGCTTCCCCGAGTCCAACCCAGACTGATTCACGATGCTGATCCCACCAACAACCTCATGGGAATTGGCCTATAGCTGTCCATTCTATCAGAGAACCCAGAGGGACGTCCAGGACTCTCTGAGGTTTGAGAAACATACAAAATTATCATTTTTTCTTGCTCTCTTATAAACCTTTCTTATCATGCTATGGGATATAAAGAAAAAACTTTAGTTTGTGCATGATTTGCAATCTTTATTTTACTTTTTATCTTTTTTGTGGTGCTGGGGATTGAACCCAGGGCCTTGTGCATGTGAGGCAAGTACTCTACTAACTGAGCTATATCCCCAGCCCATGATTTGCAATCTTTTTTTTTTAATTTTTTTTTTTTTAGTTGTACATAACACAACCTTTATTTTATTTATTTATGTGGTGCTGGGGATGGAACCCAGTGCCTCATACATGCAAGGCAAGCTCTCTACCGCTGAGCCACAACCCCAGCCCCATGATTTGCAATCTTTAAAAACTGTTTTAATATGAAAATGTCAACCCGATATTTGTATTTGTTCAAAACAGACTAAATGTGCTCATGATTTAAATGTCTCCACTGGTTTATAAGTTAATTCAGTTAGAATTATTTCTATAACTCTTATAAAATAAAATAAAAATTATATATGTAAACTCAGTTGGTGTACGCCTGTAGTCCCAGCAATTAAGGAGGAAGAGGAAGGATCACTTAAGCCCAGGAGTTCAAGACCAGCCTGGGTAACAGGTAACAGCCTGGGTAACAGGAGAGACCCTATCTTGAGGGAAAAGGGAAATAAACAGGAATCTTTCAGATAGAGAAAAAGGTTGCAGTGGAAGGAAGGCTGTTTTAGGTAGGCAAAGTGAAGCATGTAGAGGCCTGGAGCCTGGGGAGTGTCGGGGAGTGAAGCAGGACAGCAGGAAAAGGAGCTGGTAACCATGAGAGATGATTCCAGTTAGTAGAAGGAAGATTGCGAGGAGCTGTGAAGTGCTGGCAGGCGTGGGACAGTCGAAGCCATGGGAGGCTTTATCCAAAGGATCCTGCTGGGGTGAAGAAAGACATGGAGAAGAATATAGGGCAGGGAGGGAGACCACTTTGCCCACTTGGCACCATGAGTATCTTCCTTGTGAAGTAAGAAAGGGGGCACAGGCACAGGCATTCCCAGGATAGTGTGAAGGGGCTGGCAACCTACATGTTGCCAGACACTGGCCTATTCTCAGTGGCCTCTGGTTGTCACTCTTGCTGGGCGTCTCTTTCTACTATTCTCAGCAGCTTCTGGGATTTGCTCAACTCCACCTACCCATCCATATATTCATCTATTCTGTCATTTACTTACCCATTCAACAAAACATTTATCTAGTGCTGACACGTGCCAGAGATGGCAGCTGGTGTTCTGCCCTCCTTGGTCTCCTCTGTTTGTGAAAAATGAGACACTAGGATTGATCAGCCTCCCAGATAGAATAAAGTGCTGATCAGCATTTCCCCCTCAAAAAGGGGGTAGGTCTGTAGCTGTCCACTTGGGGGAAAAAAAAAAAAAGATATTTTTTCCTCATGATAAAAGCAACACATGCTGATAGGAAATTTGGAAAATACACAAAGTAGAAAATTAAAATCACCAAGAGGATTTTACTGTTCTTGGAATTTTGTGCCCTGTGTGTTTTCACTTATCAGAAGATTTTCCCATTTTGTTAAAACATCTCCCTAAATGGGGTACAGATGTCTTTTGAAGGTCTTTGGAGATGGAGGTAAGTTTTAGAAGGGTAGATTTTTTTTTGTGAGGAGCTGTGGAGGTAGGGAAGAGCCACCACCCATCTTGGTGAGGGGGAAGAAAGGAAACACTTTGACCGAAAGTAACTCTGCCTTTGACCCACAAATAGCCTGTGGCTGGCCCAGCCTGTTCCAGCTGTGCTGAAGGCCAAGAACGGCTGCTGGCAAATGCAGTGACCTCTGACTGCTTTCTGGAAAGGACTGGAGTCACCCATGCAGCTCTGTTGCTCCTCCCTCTTTCACCTTCCTCCTCTTCCTTCTCACATCTACCCAATGTATCCCTATTATGTCTCTCTTGGCCTTTTAACTTTGTGAATAAATAATATATTCACATGGTTCAAAACTCAAAAATATAATATATACTGTGAAAAGTCTCCCTTTCCCAATTCTGTTCCCTATACACAACTACTGCCACTAGTCCTTTTGTGGAATTTTCTAAAGATGCATTTATACATGCATATATAAACAAATATTCACATTATATATCACCGCCTTTTTAACTGCTGGGGATCAAACCCAGGGTCTGAGCATGCTAACAAGTGTTCTACCACTGAGTTATACCCCCAACCCTCTCCCAGCTTTTTAAAAATTGAATACTGGCAAATTATAAGTACTATACATGTTATTTGCCTTTTACTGTTTTATTTAATGGCAGGGCTGTGGCAGTGCGTAAAACGCCTTCAGTATGGATGGGTAGAATTTCACTGTACACACTTGGATACCAGACCCCACAGATGGATCTTTAGGTTTTTTCAATTTTTTGCTATTACAAGAAATGCTACCCAGAATAACTTTGCACCTTTGCAGATATATCTGAGCAATAATTCCTAGAAGTAACATTGTAGGGGCAGATGGTATGTGAATCTTTTAACTCTCAGAGATCATGCCAAATCACCCTACATAGAGGATGTTCCAATTTACCCTCCCACCAGCAATGTATCCTGGCAACAACTCAACCTGCCAGGGCCAAAGTGCCCTCTTTGTCCTCTTCTGGTGCCAGGCCTAGTAGGGCCTGCCTCTTTTGGCTTAGTTATCTTATGGTACGTATGGTACTGAAATAAGATAGATTGCCAGAAACCAGTCAAAGGATAGACAAGTGGTTGCAGAATACCTGCTATAAATTCAGCACTGACCGAGGCACTTAAGCTTCAGTTCAGGCTTTGGGAAGCTTAAGACATTTGGAGGAAGAATTACATCATAGAAAAGAGGCAGTTGTTGGGCTAGGGTTGTGGCTCAGTGGTAGAGTGCTTGCCTAGCATGCATGGGGCATTGGGTTCGATCCCCGACATCACATATAAATAAACAAGTAAAATAAAGGTATCATGTCCATCTACAACTAAAAAGAAATATATATATATATATATGTATATATATATATATATATATATATATATATATATATATATGTATGTGTGTGTGTGTATAAAAAGAGGCAGTTGCATTTTCAATTACCAGAGCAGCGTATTCTATGTGTAGCACATCTGGTTCTAGGAAGAAGGAATCCCATGTGTGAGCATGACCAGGAAGCACACAGGGAGGAGGTGGACCTGGAATACTACATGGCAAGGAGGAGTGGAAGGAGAGAGAGGAAGAAAGATAGGTAGGGGAACAGATAGAGGAAAAGGAGAGCCATGACCTAGGGTTAGCCTGAGAGAAAGAGAGAGAGGGCTTTGGAAGTGCTGATCTTTAGGAGGATGGTGAGGGACTGTGTAGCTGGAATGAGGAGTTTGAATTTGAGTTGGGAAGGGGCGGATGTGAGGTGGCCAAGGTGAGAAGCCAGGTATAGATATACCCCAAAGAGCTGCTAATAGTTGTTCATTTTTATTATTAGTATAATTATAATTATTTGAAAATGACTTCGTATGTATATATTTTTATATACATACGAATTTTTATATATTTTATATATTTTACATACACACATATGTGTGTGTGTAGATATATATATATATATATATATTTTTTTTTTTTTTTTAACTTTTTTTTAAAAAACAAAAACAAAAAAAAGATCTATGCTATGTTGCTATGTTGCCTAGGCTGGCCTCAAACTCTTGGGCTCAAGAAATCCTCCTAATCAGCCTACTGAGTAGTAGGTATTAGAGGTACGCATCTGGTTCCCTGTTCATTCTTTTTTTCTGGGTACCAGGGATTGAATTCAGGAGCACTCAATAACTGAACCACATTCCATCCCTATTTTGTATTTTATTTAGAGACGGGTCTCACTGGGTTGCTGAGTGCCTCACTTTTGTGAGGCTGGCTTTGAATTCAAGATCCTCCTTATGGGGAAAGAGCCATTAAGCAAGTATTTCAGAAGGGCACATGCCAGGTGCTGTAGGAGCAAATAATTTTACCTTTCTGAGGCTCCGTTTCCTTAGCCTCTGAGACACTGGGATTATAGGCATGTGCCACGGTGCCAGGCTTCCTATTCATTCTTCAAGGGTCATTTTGAGATTCCAGTCAGGAGCACCTCTGGGGTCTTCTTGTGTGTTCTCCCCTGAGCTAGACCATTTTGTCTTGATTGTCACTCCCTGAGTCTGCCCATCAGAGGGGCTTTGAAACAAAGCAGAATTGAAACTGCCCTCTTCTTATGTTTTCCACCTTCTTTGTACTGTTCTTAGATAAAATTGGTAGTGCTCCTAAAATATACACTACACATGAACAAGAAGCTGTATCTGTCTTCCTCACTGTGGCATCCCCAAGCTGGAAGCGGGACTGGCACATTCTAAGAAACTAGTAAATGTTTGTATGAGTACCTGGGACCAGAGTCTATTTCAACAGCCAAAATTCCTGCTGTACCTGTAACAGAAGTCGTGTTTCTGGAAGGTCTGGCAAGCCAAAGGGAAGATATCCAGAAAGGCCCAAAGTGTAGTGCAGGTATCACAAAGGTAGAGAACAATGTCCTTTAATTCCTGTTGCCAAAAGAAAACACTGCATTATTCTTCTCCACCTCATAGACAGCTCTGCAGAGGATAGAGGCACAGCTGACAAAGTCAGGATTCCCAGCAGGCAGAAAGTTGCTAAGGGGAAAAGGAAAGAGAACAGTAGAGGCCCCAAGCACAGCCTGGCTGATTCATCTCTTAAGAATGCCAATGTGGGAGAGCCAGCTAGCCTCCCAATCCAGGGGTCTTGCTACTACAGTCACAGTAGGTCTCCACCTGGTGATGGCTAGGGTTACTTCTATTTTAAGATAAGAGTCTCTCTTCTAATCTCCTCACGACACCTCTGGTCCCACAAAGAGAAGGCATATCCTAATGAGGAAAAGAATATCAAGACCAGCTTTCCTCACGTTTTGAAGAGGGTATACAGGACATGGGATGCTTGCTTATTCATTGATTCTCACAACTACTCTAAGAAGTAGGCTGGGCAGCTATTAGGATCTCCACTTTAGAGCTAAGGAAACTGAGCCTCAGAAAAAGGTAAAATGATTTGTTCCCATACCACTTGGCATGTGCCCTTCTGAAACACTTGCTTAATGGCTCTTTCCCCACCAGATTGCAAGCTCCAGGAGTGCTGTCTACGGCTGCCTTGCTGTTCTGTCTCCAGTGCTTAGCACAATGCCTGAAACATGTCCCAGGTTCCTTAAATATCTGCCTTCTGTCTGTCATCTTCATTAGACTCCTAAGTTCTGCCAGAGCAGGTGCTGTGTCTGCTTTTGCTTACTGCTTTACCTCCAGGGCCTGGTCCATGCTGGGTGCTGAATAAATGACTGGCTCAAGGAATAAAGCATGAATGAGCCTACTGAGTTGAACTAAGTGAGGACTACTCCCTCTCCTTTGAATTCTAGTTTCCTGTTCTTGCCAGTACCCTATAAATAAGGCTCCCAGAAAAATGCAAGCCTGCTGAAAACATTCTTCACCTGTGTGAGGGGAAGAACCAGCTGCTCGCTGGGTTATAGAAGTTGTGAGTAAAGGAAGAAGCCACTGGGACCTCTATCATGGCAATCTTCCTTACCTTGGAGCAGTTAGGCTCTGGCTACAAGGACTCAATAGAAAGAGAATGGGCTGGAGGACAATCTTACCAGGAGCGGCATGTCGCTGGGGGTCAGCCGGCTCTTCTCCTCAAGCTTCTGTGGTGTGGTGCTGGCCCCTTCCCCTTGCAAACCACAGTGCTGGAGGATATTGCTGAAGACCTGTGAAAGGCAAGAAGGGACTCTCATGTCCTGTTGAACCATCATCTGAGACCCCCCCACCCCCACCCCACACTCACAGCCAGGGACAAGTGATTTGAAAACTGCCTTGAATCTTGGAAATATATCATGTTCCTGGATACCAACTGAGACAATGACCTTCTCAGAGAATGGGTTAGAGTAATCTAAGTAGGGAACGATGAAACCATCCTTCTTACAGGACTGTGGAAAGAATTAAAACTATTACATGTGGGGTTGGGATGTGGCTCAGTGGTAGAGTGCTTGCCTAGCATGAGTAAGGCCCTGGGTTTGATCCCCAGCACACAAAACAAACAATTAACCAACATGTATGTGAAGCCCTGACAATTCTGCAGATATGATGTGACTGGATAGGCTGGGCAAGTATATGATAAGGAATTTTTGATATACTGTCAGCAATAAATAATGGATTTTTGGATCCCTTGTAGATGGATATTTATGAGAGCCATTTTGAAATAAAATACAAATCAACAGTGAGGGGGAAAACAGAGACCATTGTAAAATCAGGCAAATATTGAAGTGACAATGCTGGCTTTAAGTAGGCTAGCATGTGACTATTCCCAGGGTTATTGAGAATGGCAGGCATTTCTTGGTTGTGGGATTATGGGAAATAGTAATATTCTTATTTCTGATTTTTAACATATCCCACATTTTCTATAATGAACACTATTTTTTCATGAAATGATTTTGTAACTTTAAAGCTCCTTTTGAGAAGCATAGGTCACTTAGAGGGATATCCTTAGAGTCATTTGGCAAACAACACAGAATGCAAACCAAGCTCATTTTGTATGAGAGTCAGGCAGCTCTTAGATTTCAGTCCTTTTAAGAAGGGGAAAGGGGACTGGGGTTATGGCTCAGCGGTAGAGCACTCGCCTAGCACATTCGAGGCCCTGGGTTCGATCCTCAGTACCACATATAAACAAATAAAATAAAGGTATTGTGTCCACCTATAACTAAAAAATAAATATTAAAAAAAAAGAAGGGGAAAGGGAGAATTTGAAGGGGTGTGGTCAGGGGTAAGACAAAGAGACCATCTGGGGAGATGGGTCTAGAGAGGGACGCTGGGAATAAACATTTTTCCCTGGCTCTTCCAAAAAAGCCAAAGAACACCATCGAGTGGGGAGGGGGTCTGTCTCCTCAATTCACTTCCCCTAGCTAGGGCTGAGAGCTGGTACCTGAAGGATAGTGGGCATGGTTTCATCCAGGTCATTATAATAATTTGGCTGCTGAGTAAAGATGTTTCCTGGAAAGAAAAGAGAAAGGTAAGGAGTGGGGAAAGGTAGGAAGGAATGGAGAGGCTACATTGTAAGCATGTTGTGTGACCTTTCTCCCTTTTCCTAAGCCTCTCTGTGGCTGTGACCTAAGATGAGTCCTGGCCTCAGGCCCTGCTACACTGAGGTTTGGTTCAGATTAGTGACTTCCCCAAGTTTGGAGAGAGACCTTGATCAGTACAATTTAACCCTTTAAGTACCACTGCCTAGCGAATTATGTTTTTAAAAGAGCTGCTCTGATCAAACCAGCTCACCCTGCTATCCCCAGGGAGTGATCATACTTAGGCACCATGCCACGTATGACAGCATGGGCTTTGGAAGTGGGCAGTCATCCAGGAAAATTAGGAAATATGATCTCCTTGTTCAAGAAACCTGAATGCAACAATCCAGTTCTTGCCAGGCCACACCTGCAAAATGTGAGCAGACTGCAGGGAGAAATTTCTCTGGAAATTCTCTTACCTTTTGCTTTTGAATATGCTACCATCCCAATCCATCCTACTCCAAAGCAAGAGGCCTGGGAAGGACCTGGAGGTGGACTTAGTGCACATTTGTGGTTGTTCCTGTAAGATGGAGCTCATCTCCAAGTGTTTACTATTCTCCAACTGCTGCTGCTGTGCATGCGTAGGTTAGAGCATATGGCCACTGGAACAGAAACCGAGTGTTCCACTGCCCAAATGGTGAAGGAGGGAGAAAGGGTGGAGAAGACAGATAGATGAGGACAAGATGATAAGAAATGCCAATGCCCTTAAGAGGCCAGGGTTCTTCATCTCACTGTAAGCCTCATATTTAAGGCTGTGGTCAGATGTTCTGTCTCTGGGAAGGTCTGTCCATGGTTTCCTTATTGATAACCTTGATCTCAGAGTATCCAAAAACGAAAAAGATCAAAGGCCAGATGGGGCTGGATGAGTAAGCAAGTCACTAGGTAGCTGGACTTTCTGGCAACACTTCCTGGATGCCACTTTGTTCTTTGATTCCAAAATGCTGAGTTTCACCAGCCTGGGCTTGCTCAGAGCCTCCCACCTTCAGATGGGCGCCGATCCTTCAACCTCTGAAGGTGCCCCTGGACCATCTATACCTGCCCTCCTCCTCCAGACAGGTAAGAAATACCTGAGCTATCCCCCCACCAACCTCTGATCTTCCTTGAAAATGCTCCTGTTCTGATGGTCAAGGTCAAGTTTGAACTCCTGACCATGAGCATGAAAGACCCTGTGAGCTCTGGCACCCTGCTGGCATCCTGGGCAATCCTCTCTCCATGCCCTGCATTGCAGTCTTCCCATACTCCATCCCCACTCAGACAACAAGCTCTGTCCCCTCCCTTTCCCTGGAATGCCCTTCAGAGATAATTCTACTATAAAGCAGGTGTCCTCACCTCCAGGCATTGCCTCCCGACACAACAAGAGACAGGCAACAGGAAAAGTCTCCTCCCACAACCCCTAGGGCCACACAGTGTTCTCCCTGGCATTCTGACCACCTGGCGCGGGGAAGACACTTTCTCATAAGCCTGCCAATGCTAAAGCCTGAGAAACAGTGATGTTTTTCAAGCATTAAGATCACTCAAATTACCTAAAGTGGTGGCACACACTTGTAATCCCAGCAACTCAGGAGGCTAAGATGGGAGGATCACAAGTTCAAGGTCAGCCTCAGCATATCAGTGAGGCCCTCAGTAACTTAATGAGATCGTGTCTCAAATTTTTAAAAATTTTTAAGAAGGACGAGATGTACCTTAGTGGTAAAGTGTCTCTGTGTTAAATCTCCAACACCAAAAAAACCAAAATTCACTCAAAGTTTCTTGCAGCATCTGAGTCCCTTTTCACTCTTTTATCTTATTCCAATGACAGTGAAAATCTCTCTCATTTTTGATCTCTTAAAGAAATAATAAAAAGGTAGGGGTCTGCAGTGACAGGCTTTGAACTGCCTCTTCTCAGGTGAAAGCAGTTCAGAAACCCAGGGGGAATGAGAGATTCTGCCAAGCAGATCAGTGCAGTCCATGAAAGGGCTAAGACCCAGTTAACTCCTGGTGTACAAAGCAGCCTCAAGAGACTAACTGAAAGGCCCTGTGTTCAAAATTACACTTGCTGTTTCACAATGCCAGCCTCAAAGTTTAAAAAAAAAAAAAAGGGCAGGGTAAGGACTGGGTTTGTGCCCTTACGATAATCATCAAGTTCCCATTCTCTTGCCTTCTCTCCCTTATCAATCCTCTTAGGAGTAATTGCTTTGCTCAAGAATTTTGTGGTACTAAAAGTGGCTGCTTCTTGTGCCTTCTGTTCAAAGGTTGAAAAGACAGCTGCCACGTGTGTGCATATGTGTGCAAGAAGGAGTGTGAGAACCAGATATGGTGGTTCACACCTGTATTCCCAGAAGCTCAGGAGGCTGAAAGAGGAGGATTGTGGGTTCAAAGCCAGCCTCAGCAACAGAGAAGTGCTAAGCAACTCAGTGAGACTCTGTCTATACATAAAATACAAAATAGGGTTGGGGATACAGATCAATGGTAGAGGGACCCTGGGATCAATCCCCCAGTACCAAAAAAATTCTACAAAATCTGAAAGACTGGCCAGGTACAGTGGCACACACCTGTAATTCCAGCAGCTCAGGAGGCTGAGGCAGGAGTTCAAAGCCAGCCGAATCACAAGTTCAAAGCCAGCCTCAGCAAAAGTGAGTTGCTAAGCAACTCAGGGAAACCCTGTTTCTAAATAAAATACAAAAATAGGGCTAGAGATGTGGTTCACTGGTTGAGTGCCCCTGAGTGCAATCCCCAGTATCAAAAACAAACAAACAAACAAAAAACCAAAAACAATTGAAAGACTGGTGATCCCAGCAGCAGGCAGAACTTTCTTGCTTCACTCCCACCATGACATCTCCCCCTAGATTCACAGCCATCTTACCCCTACGATGACTTTGCTTCTACTTATAACCCAGGTCCCCCAACCACCACCTCTTAAAAGTCCTTCTTCTGCAATCAACATATTTTTCTCTAGAACTGTTAAGACTTTTCTTTCCAGTGACCTCACTGAGCCCTGCTTTAATCTGCTTCCCGGAGGTACTTTCCTGCTCCAGTAGCCAATCAGCGGATGCACCTGCCTCCTATGAGGCCCCCGGTCTCCACCCTGCACACTTGTATTCTCCTAGATTAATCTTGTCACCAGATGGCTCCTTGCCTTGCTCCAAGCTCCTGGAGGCTTGATGGTCTCATCACAATAAGAACTCACTCACCAAGTTCTTGCCAGTCACTGTGCTACACATGTGACTCATACTTACCCTTCTATTTAATTTCCATGACCACCTTATGAGGAAGGTATCAGTTTTCCCTTTCTCCAGATGAAAAAACTGAGGCTTCCAGTGGCTCATTGACTTGGTTAAGTGGACCGAACCAAGACTACAGCTGGGATGAGAACTGAACAGTTCAACTCTGGGGCTGTCCATCTTCGTCACTTAGCAATACTGCTCTTCCAGTGCTGAAGCTTGGCATGGAGCCCTGCCAAATGGTGCTGGCTTCTCCCTCCCATCTCCTGGTATTACTCTCCTGGAACGCTTAACTCTAACCAAACTAGTAATTGTTTTCCTAACTAGTCACACCTACTGTTGTTCACTCACCCATCCTCTCAGTCTACAGTAAAATTATTACAGATCTTTCCAGGGGGGGGCGGAAATAACTAATAATCAGTTAAGAACCAAAGGTATTCCAATGAAATGGCTGGATACAAATTTCATATATGTAATGATAAATATGTCTTCTGAAAAAATATAGAGTCAGAACTGGGGATATATAGCTCAGTTGGGAGAGTGCTTGCTTTGTGTGTACAAGGCCCTGGGTTCAATCCCCAGTGTTGCCAAAAAAAAAAAAAAAAGACCGGAAGGAAAAAAATAGTTGCAGTAATTTGGTAACTGTTTCCCTGTTTTTTTTTTAATGCTTTATCTCCTTCCAAAATTTTCTACACTAACATACCTTAATTATTAGGAGGAAAAGAAAAAAAGGAAAGAAGGAAGTAGGAGAAAAGGAGGGAGGGTGGGAAAAGGAAATGAGGGAGACCATCACAAGGGATAACTCAATTTTGTAAAAAGATATTTAGAAAATTGTTCTGTGTCCTACAATCTCAGGGTGAGGAGGGCTGACAGGGATGTCCAGATGCACACTTCTCTGTGCCAAGCACAACACCCTGCACAGGCTGCAATCAAAGAGGAATCCACTGGGGCACTCCCTCTGTCATCCCACCAACGCTTCCATTTCTGATTGAACCTTCAACCCACTGCCGCCTGACAGAATCCAACTGCTAACATTTGTTCCTTTTTCAAACCAGAAGATGGGAACTCTGTCCCCATCTTCTCTCAACAATATTGCAAATTGTGCCATTTTTGAGGTAGCCCCATCCATCATCCCTGAAGCAAGCAACAGAAAGAACAAGAACTTGAGGGGCAGGTCTCCATGGCCACATGTCCCAGCATGGCTACTAATTAGTTCTGTGCTCTCAGGCAATTCCTTACAGTCTAACTTCAGTTTCTTCTGTAAGCAGGGAAGATGACAGCACTGGTCTGAAGGCTGCTGGTGTGCTCAGCATGCAAGCGGCCCGGCCATGTGCAAATGAAGGTTAGCTATCACTGCTATTCTGACTCTCACTGCTAAAGTAAACTTCCCCATTCCTGTGATTGTTTGACACCTGGCCTTCCTCTAAGACTCCCAGATCCCTGAGGAACTATCTGGCACACACTTTTTTTTTTTTTTGGTCTCTACTATCTAACCACTACCACCTAGCCACTTCTTTCAGAGTTATCACTCATATATATCTGTCAAGTATTTTCCAATACTACCTATCCCTACTATCTCAAATCCCTTGTCCTACCTAAGCACCAACCTTTGTGACCTCTAATTTGACTCATGGGGCCTTCTCTGGGCATCCCCCCAGGCCCTGCATCCTACTCACCTATCATCTTCTGGAGCAACAGTGAGTTGCCTTTTCCAAAGAGCACACAGAGGTCCAGGATCTTTGGGATATCAAAGAGGAAGTTGTTGTAGAGGATTTCTCCAAACACAGAGGGGGAAAAGAAGTGATCCTAAGGGAAAGGATAAAAGAGAGAAAGAATGGAGACCATATGTTAACACATTGTACAGTTATAGCAAACTCATGAGAAAAAACCTCAGGCCCTTCAGCTGGGGACTGGCTAATCAATGATGATCTGCCCACATGGTGGACATTCATGTCTGAGCAGACCCAGCACAAGTCATTCTCCATTTTAACATAAAAAGAAGTAAACACAGCTGCACGTGGTAGAGCAAATCTGTAATCCCAGTGAATGGGGAGGCTAAGACAGGAAGATCATAAGTTCAAGGCTAGCCTCAGCAAATTAGTGAAACCCTGCTTCAAAATAAAAGCAAAAAGGGCTGGGAATATAGCTCAGTGGTAGAGAAGCCTTGGGTTCAATCTCCAGTTTGGGGGATAACCTAAGTCAGGGGAAAGAAGTCACAACATACTCTGAAACAGACATGGAGGATTTGTTCTGAACACTTACTAGTAAAAGAGCATGATATCTTAGATTTCATAAAAATATTCCAGGGGGGAAAAAAAAGAAAACTCTGGAGAGATAAAATACAAGATGGAGGGGGGGAGGTTGTGGCTCAATGGTAGAGCAGTCGCCTAGCACAAGTGAGGCACTGGGTTTGATCCTCGGCATCACATAAAAATGAAATACAGATATTGTGTGTCCACCTACAACTAAAAAATAAATATTTAAAAAAAATACAAGATGGGGGCTGGGGTCGTGGCTCGGCGGTAGAGCGCTTGCCTCGCACACGCGGGACCCCGGGTTCGATCCTCAGCACCACATACAAAATAAACATGTGAAATAAAGGTGTTAAAAAAAATACAAGATGGACAAAATGTTAGAAATTGTTAAATCTAGGAGAGGAGTACATGGAATTCATTGTATGTGAAAATTTTATATAAATATATGTATATATTCGAAAATTTCCATACTACAAAGTTCTTAAAACAAAGAAAGATTTTTTTTTTCATAGTGCTGAGGATAGAACCCAGGTCCTTGTGCATGCTGGGCAAGTGCTCTCCTATTGAACCATGTTCTCAACCCAGTAATGATTTTTTTTTTTTCAGCAATGATTTTTTGAAAGGGCATACAAGTTCCTTTAAAAAGCCAGAATTAATGACTTTACCCTCTGACGCACAAGAAAAGGTAGGTACACGTCACCTGGCTAAGGGCCCTCGGATCTCATTGATGAAAACACTTGGTGTAATGCAGATGGCCTGGTGAATTAAGAGGATAATAGAGGTGGCACAGATTTCTTCGCCAACAGTGGGAATAAAGGCAGAGGGAAGACAAAGAGGAGACTTGATGCTTCTAAGAGCCTTGCTTCCCAGGGGCAGAGAGTCCACACAGAGGTGTCGGGTGTTGGACGGTGACCTGTCATAGGATCAGAGGCTTACTTTGGATTCCTTGTGAGTGGACATGCGAAGGAAGGTGAGGAAAACGCTTCGATGTAGGTGCTTCTGCATATCAGCAACCTCAGGGGTGGGGGCCACCCACTCATCAAACTTTCTGGGGACATAACGCAGGTAGGAGTCCAGGCACTTTTGCAGGGTCTCGTCAAAGATAACCTAAATCAGGGGACAGGGGAGAGAAAGGATTTATCCCTGAGGCTCACAGGTGGACTGAGCTGGGGCTCATGGCCCATCAGCCCTTGCCCACTGCAAACACTCCAACCCCAGGGGACCAAGGAGGTACGAATGAGCTGAGGGATAAACACAAGTTTCTAAAAATGACACTCTGGAAGGTGTGTAAACATCACTAAGATTGTGATACGAGACGAGCACTCCAAACCACAATTTGCTGTTAAGAATCCAGTGTAACAAGTAGACAAAAAAGCACCTCCTGGGGGAAGAAAAACCACAGCAACCAACCAACGACATGTCATGGGCTTTGTCTTAGCATTAATTTTGATAGAATGTTACCTGGCACCAGAATTTATCGTGAGGCAAGGCCAGGAGCCAGTCGAGGTCATTGGCTACGAAGGTGGCGCGTTCCAGGTACTCCTCCACTAGGGCAGGAATGTTGTCTTTAGGGGGCGGTTTGTATAACACAAAATACCGGTCTGCCTTCTGCTCGGGGTGCTACGGATCCAAAAACCACGTGTTAACGTGGCAGAGGTTAGTCAGCAAGGGCCCATTTGCCAACCCACAGCAATGACAACACTTGGCTGTTCCAACCAGTGACCCTCCAAGGAGCTTTTAAGCATAAAGAACCAAGTGTATCTAACAAAGGGGGCATGGTTGTATCCAGGGAACACGAGACGGTTGTTAAAAACCATGTTTTGGGAGAGTATTTAATGCCATGGGGCCTGGGGAAAGGTTAGGGGAAAAGAAAGCAGGACACAAAACTCTTTAATATAATCAGTTTGGGGGTTATTTTAAGTACATATGTTTGTACACTGGTACAGAGTTTAAAAAACAAAGTTAGGGCAATGAAATCCCAAAGCTAATAGGGGTTATCTCCAGGCTGGAAAAGAGGAGATTGTGACTTGAATATATTTTCCAATTTTTAAACAATGAACTTGTATTATTTTATAAATTAATTTTTAATTATACAAGTGAAACAAGAGTGTCTTTTCTTTCAAAAAATTACAACATGCCCTGGGGTATAACTCAGCGGTAAAGTGTGTGCATGAACCCAGCACTTAAAAAGAAAAAAAAAGGAGCAAAACAATGCTATAGAGAAGGTGAGTCACACCATTCACTGGGTGTCTTGGCAGATCTTTTCTAGGTGTTTACATTAAAATATAGTCATATGAGGACTGGGGTTGTGGCTCAGAGGTAGAGCGCTCTCCTAGCACGTGGATCCTCAGCACCACATAAAAAGATAAATAAAGGTACTGTATCCAACTACAACTAAAAAATAAATATATATTTTTACAGCCATATGCTGTTTGGGTCTGTTTCTTCTTTCTGAAACAAATAACATCATACTGTACATAACACTTTTTTTTTAATAACCAGAAAAAATAAATCTCACTTTTTTTTTTTTTTAAGAAAAGATTCTAATCAAGTAGCTGCAGGTCTCAGCTTAGAGTCACAAGTTCTCTCCTTCAGGCCTTACCATGCCATGAACAAACCTCACTTTGTTCATCATAAAGAAAAGAAGACAGGCTCAGTTTTCACCCCATGAAAGGCCAGGCAACACCTCAGCTGTTATCAATAACAGTCCCCCCAATCTGCGGCTGTTGGTCCAGTGGGTATGGAACAACTGAAACTAATGGATCAGACTCCTCAAGTACCACCCAGGTCTTTCTCCTGCCCAATGCAAATGCTCAAACTGTGAAATCTTTGGGAAAGTCTTTGGGGTCCCAAATACAAATCGGTTGAAAAGGGAAGTCTATTGATGGTAACACATTCAAAACAACTATCTGGAGCCTAAATTTGTTTCCTTGGCTTCCAAGCTTCCCTCTTCCTCCATTCATTGACACTTTGCCTCTCAGGCCAGGCTACTCATTTCCCCAGCACACACACACACACACACACACCCTTGCGATTCTACCTTCCCTCCAATCCTACTAACATTTACTGGGCTCCCACTGGACCAGGTGAGGGCGCATGTGAATAAAAGAATCCAGGTGCTCATAGGGCCCACACTGGGAAAGAAGCACATCTAAGCTACCAAGGGAACACTGAACAGAGGAAGCGACCACTCAAACCTGACAGAGAACACCGGGAACACAGAAGGGAATTAATGCTGCCTAGAGGACAAGGGATGGCTTCCTAGGCAGGTAACATCTGAGCTGAGCCTTAGATGAGAGGAGGTAAAGGACCTTTAGGTGGAAGAAATTACATTTTTTTTATGGAGGCATACAATTGGGACATAAGGGCTGGGGTTGTGGCTCAGTGGTAGAGCGCTTATCTTGCATGCGTGAGATGCTGGGTTCAATCCTCAGCACAACATAAAAACAAATTAAAAAAAAATAAAAAGGTACTGTGTCAGGCTGGAGCTGTGGCTTGGCAGTAGCGCACTTGCCTTGCATATGTGAGGCACTGGGTTCGATTCCCAGCACAGTATATAAACAAATAAAATAAAGGTCTATCAACAACTAAAAAAAATTCTAAAAAAAAAAAGGTATGATGTCCAACTACAACTAAAAAAAATTTGGAAAAATGGGCCATAAAAAGTGCAGAGATTGGGGGGCTGGGGATGTGGCTCAAGCAGTAGTGCACTCACCTGGCATGCACGGGTTGCTGTGTTAGATCCTCAGTACCACATAAAAATAAAACAAAGATATTGTGTCCACTGAAAACTAAAAAAATAAATATTAAAAAACTCTCTCTCTCTTAAAAAAAAAAGTGTAGAGATTGGGCTGGGGTTGTGGCTCAGCGGGAGAGTGCTTGCCTGGCACATGCGAGGCTGTGGGTTCAATCCTCAGCACCACATAAAAATAAATAAAATATTTTTTTTAAAGTGCAGAGATTGCACTGGGTGTTGGGATATGAATTTGGAGAATGCTGGAACCATAATAATGAAAGCCACCATACTGAGGACTTCTCCTGTGCTGGTTGCTGAGTAGGTATGTCCCATAGCCCACTTCTTTTTTTTTAATCTACAACCAGTCAAAAGGGAGATGGTATTCACCCCATTTTACAGAGGAGGAAACAAAGACCCAGTAAGGTTCGGGAACTTTCCCAAGGTCACTGGATTAAGGAGGCAATTGAGGCAGAATTTGAAACAAAGCTTATGCTGTAGATGTACTAAACAATCTATGGAACCCATGTGCTACTCAAGTTTAACTGCTTGTCCTTCTGACCCCAGTTCACCTTCTCCAGGAAGCCTCTCGGACACACACCCTGGTTGGAATAGTTCACCTGAGCTCCCTACAACTCCCCGCACCTGCACTCTGTGCTCACATGTGACACTTGTTGAACAGCATCAAGAGTGCTTTCAGATCAGCACTTGTTGGGGACAAAGAGAGAAGACACAGACTAGAGAAGGGCACAAGGAGACTTTTGTTTTTAGTTGTTAGTGAACCTTTATTTTATTTTTCAAATATTTTAATTGTAGTTGGACACAATAACTTTATTTACTTTTATGTGGTGCTGAGGATGGAACCCAGGGACCCACACGTGTGAAGTGAGTGCTCTACCACTGAGCCACAACTCCAGCCCCAGGACCTTTATTTTTTTTATGTATGTATATGTAGTGCTGAGGATTGAAACCAGTGCTTCATCCATGTGAGGCAAGCACTCTACCACTGAGCCACAACCCCAGCCCAAAAGGAGACTTTTGGGGAAGGTAGAAACGTTCATTGCCTTGATTGTGGTGATGGTTTTGTGGGTATATACCATGTCAAATTCAATCAAGTTGTATATTTAAATATGTAAAGTTTACTGTCCTTCAATGATACGTCAATAAAATTACATAAAAAGGAGTGCCTAACTTCTCAACTGTGACCCCCACTAGCTACAGGTCTTGGGAGCAGTCAAGAGCTTTTCCCACCTTAGCATCCCCAGTTTCTAGAACAGTGTCTGGTAATGAGTGGACTTTCTATATTCATTTTCTTGCTGGGCAAAGGAATAAATGGAGGTTACCAATGACCAGATCTTGCCAAAGTCTTTGAAGGTCCTTGAATACCAAGCTCAAGAGCAGGGACTTCTTTTTTTTCCTTGTAGGTAATGAAGGAAGATTTCAGAGAGGGGAGCAGCAGTTGCGCCCTCTCTCCTACCCAAGTCCATCCCACCTTTCAGTGAGCCTGGCTTAGGTCCTATCTGCTCTGTGAAGCTATAAGAAAATCTGCTGCCCATCAGACTTTCATGTATCTTATAAGGAACTCTTTTGCACTGTTTTCCAAATGTTCTTATTGTATGAGACTTGTCTTCAGGAGCCCAGTCACCCATTCTGGCACCAGACTATGTCTTGTGGGTCTTCACGTATTTGCTATTCGAATAGTAGCTACTCAATAAATGCTGGTTCTACGTACCATCCTGCTAGGGGTCTTCTGTTCCCAACTTGAGACTTAAGAGACAAAATAGGGCAGGAACATATTTCAAGACAATTCTTTAGGATTGTGCCTGTAGAATAACATTCTTCAGTATGACCAACAAGATCCTTCCTCAACCAGGCAGCTGTCCTTCTCCATTCATCCCTCTTCTCCCCATTCAATGTTGCTATTGTCATCACCACCATAACTGCAATTTATTGTGTGTGCCAGGTTCCACGTACAGTGTTAATTCACAAATGTTTCAATTAGTCCTCATAGTCACCCCACACAGTTTGGCCTATTATTACTCTTTTTGGATCCTGGCTTAGAGAGGTTAAGTAATATACCAAATATGTGTGAGATTAATGAGAAGCCTGTGCTCATTCGCTCTGCTGTACTGCTGCCACTTACAGTCACTAGTGGTTGGTGTAAGAGTCAGGGTCTCTCAATACTCTGGCATTGCAGACTTGAGTCCTTCAGCCAGGTCCTCCCTTCTGCCACTGCTCTGCCCAGCTAGTGCTTATTTGTCCTTCAATGACCAGTGCTAAATTCCTTCCTCCAGGAAGTCTTCCCTGGCTGCATGTGCCTTCCTGTTACCCTAAGACCTTCTGTCACCCCCCCACCCCCACTGATCTAGAGAAACAGCCATAGGTTTTGACTCATGTCACAGCCTGGCCTTCCTTCTATCACAACCCTGATCACACTGTCAAAAAGCTACTGGTCTGTTTCTCTCCTAGGCCATACACTCCACAAGGGCAGGGACTATATCCTTTCTCTTTGTAGCTCCAGCACCTGGCATTAGGTCTTTCATTTACTGACTGTTTTCTGAGAGCCTAATATGCACCTAGCACTGAGAAGCCAAGAGTAGAGTAAAGGGAACAGGCCCCTGCTCTCTGGATCCCTCAGCTAACAGCCTAAGTATTCATTAAGTACATAGGAAGAATGGAGGTAGTAAATCAGACCCAACCACCCAAGGAGCCAGTCTCCACCAACACAGTCCAACAGAACTTTCTGTGACATCGGAACTGCATATCTCATATCTGGCTGGCCTATGCAGTAGGCCATTTAAATTTATTAAATTAATTTAATAAATATCCATTTAAACTTATTAATTAAAAATCCAGTTCTTGCCAGGTGCAATGTTGCACTCCTGTAATCCCAGCAGCTTGGAGGCTGAGACAAGAGGATCACGAGTTCAAAGCCAATTCAAAGCAAAAATTGAATAGCTAAGCAACTCAGTGACACTGTCTCTAAATAAAATACAAAACAGGGCTGGGGATGTGGCTCAGTGGTTGAGTGCTCCTGAGTTTAATCCCTGGTATCCACTCACACACACACACCCCCCGCCCCAAAATTCCAGTTCTTCAGTCCACATTTGTAGCAATAGCAACATTACAAGTGTTCAATAACTACAGGTGGTGATGACTTCCTCTTGAGTGGCTACCATACTGAACAGCACAGTTCTAGATTTTCTGATAAATATACTCCCTATATAACAAGGTCATGGAAAAGAAACAAGAGACCATATAACAGAAAGATTAAGAGCATGAGGTTCTGGGACCAGCCAAGCTGGGTTCCCATCCTGGTTCTTCTAATTTTTTAGTTTTGTGATCCTGAACTCTCAATTTCCTCATCTGTAAAATGGGGACAATCAAAATATCCATTCACAGGGCTGTGATGTGGCTTAAATGAGATAATCCAGGTGAAGTGTTTGGATAGGTTTGGCCCAGAGCAGGTATGCAATGAATGTTAACTACTACTATCAGTGACTGTTTAGGAAGTAATAAGAAGCTATCCAGATGGCAGGAAATAAAACACTTAAGTTGTGTTTCCCACGACTTTACTTTACGCAAGTCCCTGGAAAATACTTCCTCCCACCTTATTTAAGTAAGCTCATATGCTTGGGAAATCAACAAGTGAGTACAGGAACTCCAGTCTCTGTGACTATCTCCTTCTTTAGTAGCCTGGCACCTCTTTGCAGTTTTAATCTCTCTCTGCAGCTGGGAATCAACAGGTTCACAGCCTCCTTAGTTTTCAGTCTCACAAGCCCTTCTGGAGTCTCTGTACGTGGTGCTTCTTAACCCAGGTAAGATAAAAGACGGCCCAACCGCTGAAATCAGCATTCCCACCAAAATGTGGCCAGCCTGACACCCAACCACTCCCACAGGATCAAATCCCCAAACCTGGCTTGGAGCCAGATCCATTTCTAGCCCAGCTTGGGCTGAGTCAGAATTGCATTGGACTGATTGGAAATTAAATGCTTTGGGTGGGAAGGAGGAATTGGGGTGATGACATGGAAACTCAATTCAGGCTGCTGTTCGGAAGGAAACTTCTACACTGGGCCTGAAAGGGCCTAGTAGTGTCTTAGCTACTGAATTACTGACCATGGCCCTCAGGTCATTCTTGCAACATATAAGAAAGGAATTTACTTTTTGCTTCTGAAATTGCAAGATTGATAGTATCAGGCTGAACGGCCTCAAGACACCGGCTCACCAGTGCTGGTGAAGTCCTTGGTTTTCCTGTCTTCGGGTCCTTGTGAGTGATCTGGAGTTGGTCCAGGGGCAAAGCTGGCATTGTGCTGCGTGACCCTCCTGAAAGGAATATGGATGGGAAGAAGAGAGCAGACACACAAACTCCTGGGAACAAGACCTGTTCCAGGGCTCATCCCACAGCCAGTCAAAAAGCATCCATCCCTGGCCTTCTATGTTGCTCCTATGAGGGCCTCCTGATCCAGACAAAGTGATCTTTTCCCTGCCTAAAGCAGTAGTTCCCAACTGTAAAGGAAAATACTTCCCAGGTGACTCCTGCCCCCTTTGAGAAGTACTGACTAAAAATTCCTAAATTACCATCCTTCCTTCATTCTGGGGCCTCAACTCAGGACCTTGTGCATGCTAGGCAAGCACTACTATCACCCACCTACCACCAGTCCCATATATTATCTGTATTAACAGCTCTAGCTCTGCTCAGTAGCCTATGACCTCTGGGAAGACATTGCTTGGAGCTCTTCTCTTGCTACCTTTCCTGTGGCCAGAACAGGCCTGGAACAGATGTAACCTCATCAAATGTTTGATGAATGATTAACTATGAGGACACTCTTCTTATAACTCTCACTGGATCATAAGTCTTTTAAGAGTTAAGATCTTAGTTCTTTTAAGAGCCATGAGCCTTTTCTTGCTTGTACAGGGTGTTAAGATTTTACCTCTCTAGGCTTCAGGGAAAGTCTTGATGAACAGAAGGATAAAGGAGAAAAAAATTCAGAGAAACATGTCATCACAAGTTTCTCTTTACAGAAGCCTAAAGGGGTCTCAAAGCCAGGGACCTGGAGCTGAGAGTGTAGCTCAGTGGTAGACATGTGCTCAGCATATATAAGGCCCTGGGTGCAACCCTCAGCACCAAACAAAACAAGAATCCATGAGTGTCAGATCCCAGGACTCTTGTCTTCCCATCCAGTGTTCTTTTTACTATAAGCTTAGCCTGACCCATAAGAGGGGCACACTTGTTGGCTAAATCATGAAACAGCAGTGACTAAGGTCCCTCAAGAGACATGTGCATTAAAAGGCCAGCCTGGGGCCTCAAGTGACACAAAGAGCCTGGCATGGCGGTGCATACCTATAATCCCAGCAGCTCAGAAGGCTGAGTCAGGAGGCTCACCAGTTTCAGGCTAGCCTCAGCAATTTAGCGAGACTGTAAGTAATTAAGTGAGACCCTGTCACAAAATAAAAAAGGTTGGGGATGTAGCTGAATCCCCAGTATCAAAAAAAAAAAAAAAAGACACAAAGACAGATCAATCAAGGTTGAGAGGAGGAAATAATCACTGCTTGAGTCCTCAGACAAACTGAGGGGTGTGAATCCGCCATATTTTACCAGATGTCCTATATCTCAGATGTTAGGCCGTGCCCTGGTAATAACAAAGACAGACTAATAAGAATAGCAATATGGGGACTGGGGTTGTGGCTCAGAGGTAGAGTGCTTGCCTCACACATGCGAGGCCCGGGGTTCAATTCTTAGCACCACATATAAAAAAGTAAAAAATAAAGGTATTGTGTCCAACTACAACTAAAAAATAAACATTAAAAAAAAAGAATAGCAATATTTTTTTTTAAGAAAGAGAGAATTTATTTTTTTAGATTTCAGCAGACACAACATCTTTGTTGGTATGTGGTGCTGAGGATCGAACCCAGGCCGCATGCATGCCAGGCAAGCGTGCTACCGCTTGAGCCACATCCCCAGCCCAAAAATATGTTTTTTAGATAATGAGTGCTCTTCTAAGGGCTTTTCTTTACTCATGCTACCTTGCTTTACATATATTAATGTTTGCTACTCCAAGGATAATTCTATTTTATGTGTATGAATATAAACACGTATGTATCTTTATATACATAAATGTGTGTGTATGTATATATGTGTGTGTGTATATATATATATATATAGTGTGTGTGTGTGGTGTGTGTGTGTGTGTATAAATTTTGGTTTGGTACTAGGGATTGAACCCAGGTATATTTTACAACTGAGATACATCCCCCATCCTTTTTATTTTTAATTTTGAAACAGGTCTCACTAAGTTGCTGAGGCTAGCTTGTGATCTTCCTCCTCAGCCTTCCAAGTCACTGGGATTGCTAGGATTATAGGCAAGTGCCACCATGCCTGGAAGCCACTCTGATCTTCAAAGACTTTATGAACTGTATGGCCTCTATTATTATCCTCCTTTTATCAGTGAAGAAATAGAGGCTCAGAGAAGATAAGAAACCTACTCAGTCTCACAGTGAGCAGGTGGTGAGGCAGGGTAGCTCTTAACCATTTGGTATACTATGCTGTATACACTATGCTGTGTAGTGTCTAGTGGAACTTAGGGATGGGGTAGGGGACAGGAAAGCATTTCCAGAGGAAAGGTTAAAGAATCAGGAGAGGGAATATAGGTGTCACTCAGTGTAAAGCACTTGCCTAACATGAGTAAGGCTCTGGGTTTGACCCCCATCCCCATCACTGCAAAAAAAAAAAAAAAATCAGGAGAACCTCAGTAGTGTCAGTAGTGGAAACTAGCCAGGGAAGAAGCATGCAGAGAAAACAGCATAACAGAGGGAAGGAGATGTAAGCAGGTAGGTACACAGGAACCTTAGTTCTGGTCTGGTTTTTTGTTTATTTGTTTTAAGAGACAAGGTCTTACTGTATTTCCCAGGCTGGCCCCAAACTCCTAGGCTCCAGTGATCTTCCTGCCTTAGCCTACTGAGTAGCTGGGACTACCAGGACATGCCACTGTGTCTAGCTATGTATGTTACTTCTAATCAAGTTACTAACTTACTAGCCTCTCATAACAACCCAAATAAGGATCACAAGAATTACTATACTCAGATGTTCAAAGAGCATCCTGATTTACACAAGGCAAATAGATAAGTGGCCAAGTTGAATCTGATGCCAGTTCTTTTGCCTTGGCATTTAGGGTTCTTGTACCCAGCATGCCAAAATATATCCTTTTTTCCTAACCTCTAGTGATGCTGAGAGGACAGTTAGAAAAACTAGTGGGATCCAAATGCAGTGGTATGCACCTAGGATCCCTGCCACTCAGGAGGCTGAACAGGAGGATAGGAAGTTCAAGGCCTGCTTGGGAAACTCAGCAATACCCTGTTTCAAAAAAAAGGGGTGTGGTGGGGATGTAGCTCAGCAGTAGAACACTTTCCTAGCATGTGTGAGCCTTTGGGTTCAATCCTCAATACTGCAAAAACAAAAAAAGAAAGAAAAAAGAGGAAACTCTAATGGTTTCAAACCAGTGCAAAAGTCTAAATGATTCACAAGTCTAGTTATTTATAGGCTCACCTACCAGAGAGGGTAGTGGGAGTGTTAGGGGTGGAGGCTAAAGGTGGGGGAAAGAGTCATAACCGGAGGCAGCTCTCCATCATTTAAATTCTAGGACCCAGTGTCCAGGCCTAGACAGGTAGAGACAGTGCCTGCTTTCAAAAGAAATTCACTCCTACAAACCAGTATCTGCCAAGAGCAATTTAGGGTAAGGCTGGGGTGGTAATTGAAAACAGCTCTATATTCCTAGAACCTGGGTCCAAGCCTGGCTCCATGTGTTCTCACATATGTTGTAACTTCAAGACAGTTCTTTAATTTCTCTAACCCTTGATTTCCTCATCTATAATATTGGAATATTAACAGGAGCTGATCTTTTAGGGTTGCTGTGAGAAATGATTAATGCTAAGTGTTCAATACAATCTCTGGTACATAATAAGCACCCCATCACGTTTAGTTGTTGTTATCAGTCAAATCCCAACCACAGACAGAGTACTTTGGGCTTCTTCATTTATTTAGCAAACACTGACTGAAGGCATCCTGTATTCTGGGCTTATAAATGACTATCATTCAATGATGGAGCTATAATAGGAAATCACCAAAACTGGAGCTCAAAAGAAAAAGAAAGTCCCAGAGAAGATAATCTATAACCTGGATGTTGAAGGTCAGGAAGAAAAGTTGGGCATTCCAAACAGAATAAAAATGAACAAAAACTCTGAGCCATAAAAAGTATGGCTTTGAAGAAAGAGGGAGGCATCTGGTGTTGCTGAAAATGCAAGGTCAAGGAGAAGATGACAGAAGTGAGGAGAGAACAGCCAGATAGGGAATACAGAATCAGTTTAAAAAGAGTCTCGAATGTCATGCTAAAAATTTGCCTTTTATGTGAAGCAGTGACAAGTCACTTAAGTAGGGAAGAGACATAATCAAAAGAGATGATGATAACCTGCTGGCAGGAAAGTCCTATGAACTACCTGAGAACAAATACTAACGTATTATTCATCTTACCCATTCAGAGACTTTTCAGTATCTACGATAAAGTAGGCACCAATACCCAGAGAATACTAAGGTTCACAAACAACAGTCCTGATTCTGCCCTTCAGAGAGTTTTAGTCTTTATGGGAATGATGGATACAAATCCAAGAGCCAAACAAATAAAAACCAATAGCATACTATATAAAGAAGGCTCAAAAAAGCATTTAATATGGAGAAATGACTTGAGGGAAGGAGGATGTCAAGGAGTATTTAAGTTTTCATCTAAAGTATGGGTATAAGTTAACTAAGCAAAGATTAAACTTACTTCCAAAAGGACAAGAGACAATGATAATGACTGTGTCTGTGCCCATCACTGTATCCTTTATGTAGGCAGAACAACAGAAGCCAAAAAAGTTAGGAAAGGGCTTTCTTTAGGAAGGGAGCTGGGAATTCCAATATGAAATTCAAGCATCCCCAGGGATATTGTTGCCTCAATTTCTCTCACTGCCCTCACTCTTCTAGTCTCAATTTAACATTACTCTTCTCAGAAACCTTCTTAGATCGCTCATCTAAAGTAGTCAGTCTCCCAGTTACTGTTATATCTTTGATTATATTGTGTACTTATTTGTCATTGGCTGTCTCTACTTACTAGACTGCAAGCTCCATTGAGGGCAGAAGTCTTGTTTGCCTACTCTTTGCCTGGCACTTAGGAGGCGCTCAACAAGTATTTACTCTACGAATGAATGAACTCCAAAGAAACTAAAGCCCCGAATGCGGGGCGTGGGGACTATGGCTCCAAGGTCATTCTGGAGCCAAGTCTCAAACTCGAGGCTCCTGACTCTAGCTGACTAGCCTCAGGGGGCGGCTCACGGTCCCAGGTGGGGCTCACGTTCCCTGGGGCGGCTGAAGCCTCGGTCCCGCGGTGGAGGCCAAAGACAGGGGATGCCAAAGCCACCAAAGTGCGGCTGCAGTTCCTCCCGAGCCCAGGCCCTGCATCCGGCAGGGTACAGCCAGGAACTCACCTCGCCGGCTCCACTACCGGCGTTGTGCCGCCGTCGCCGAGGATCACAGTGACAGCTCTCGGAGCTCCCGCACTTCCGGGGTCAAACGGCTATTCCGCAGGCGCAGACAGGAAGCCCTGGCCTGGCCCCGCCCCCGGCGCTAACTGCCGCGGGGAGGCCAAGCCCGGGGCCTCGCCCTCATACTTGAAACTCCGCCTCTTCGAGGAGCCCGGCCTAGCGGAAGCCACGCCCCCTGCCCCTCCTGATCCACCGAGGCCGGGTTACGTGAGTTCATCTTTTGGAAAATCCAAGTACGGTATCCCTAACGGCTTCTCAAAACCCCGGGCTTTCCATCTCTTCCATCACCGTTTTACAAACTTAATGCAGAAGAGAAGTTTAAAACAAGTCAAAAGCATAAACATGATGTTCAGCGAAAAATGGCATGCCCTAAGTACTGACTGCGCTTTCATTTATAGGAAGTTCTAGAACAGGTACAACTAATGACTGGGGATGGGGTTATGGTTGTTCCCTCAGGCTGGTGAACTCAGCCCACAAGCAAGGCGGGGATGTTCCCTGTCTTCATCTTGGTGTTGGTTGCATAGACGGGTTAGAAGATTCATCAAATTGTACACTAAGATTTGTGCACCTTTCAGTATGTATGCAATACAAAATAGTTTGTTTGGCTTGGTTTTAAATCAGAAAGGCATCTTAAGAGCCGAATGCAATTTTTCCATAGAATATCTGAGGTATATGTAGGGTTAATGGTGCCCAAGCCTAGATATTGATCAGAATTATCACGAAAAGCTAGTTTTATCACGAAAAGCTGGCTTTATTTCAGTGCCTTGCACACAGTAGTGGTTCAAAAAAAACAATCATCTCCATTATCATTAGGATGTTATGGAAGCCCTAATGGAGCACAAAAAACAGTGTTAGGGAGTGTGAAATATTACCCAATACTCTCCTAGTGCCAGCCCCCACTGTCTCTCCTAGGACTCCAAGAAATGCTCAGTCCAGTGCCTGTACTCAAAGAGCTTACAATGCAAGAAAACCAACAGCTTTGAGACAATGTGATAAATGAAGATCACTAAGGAAGAAGGGGATATGGATTATAAAAGGGGGGTTGATGATTATATATTGCTTCACAACAAAGTCCATAACCTTTGCAGCTTAGAACAACACATACTTATTAGCTACATTTTCTGTGGGTCAGGAATCTGAATATGGCTTAACTGGTTCCTCTGCATCCAGATCTCCAATAAAGCTGCAACCAGGGCGTAAGCCAGAACTGTAATCTTATCTGGAGACTCAATTAAATATGGATCTGAGCCAGATGTGGTGGTGCATGGCTGTAATCCCAGTGACTCAGGAGGCCAAGGCAGGAGGATAGCAAGTTTGAGGCCAACCTCAGCAACTTAGTGAGGCCTGTCTTAAAATGAAAAAATAAAAAGTGCTTAGGATGTGGCTCAGTGACTAAGTGCCTCTGGGTTCAATACCTAGTACCAAAAATAAAAAAGGATCAGCAGAATACACATGCATGTAATCCCAGTGCCAGCAGAGGTGGAGGCAGGAGGATCACCAGTTCAAAGCTAGCCTGGACAACTTAACGAGCGAGACTCAGTGTCAAAGTAAAAAAAGTTCAATGAAGTGACAAAATAAGAAAAGTTCAAGGTGTAACTAATAAAGCATCCTGAAGTTCAATCCCCAGTAACACACACACACATACACACACCCAGACTCTGCCTTTGAGTTAACATGGTCTGGTTGGGGATATAGTTCCCAGTGGCCGAGTACCTGCTTAGCATATGTGAGGACCTAGGTTTGATCTCCAGCATCATATACATACACAAAGACAGGCCATGTTCAAATGGCCATAGGCCAAATTCAGTTCCTTGAGGGTTTTTGGACTGAGAGTCTGAAGTCCAATTTAGATTTTGGTTAAAGACTATTCTTAGTTTCTGATCACATGGCCTTCTCCAGTATAGTAAATTGCTTATTAAAGCTCTCAATCTGAGAGAACAGTCAGAAGCATCTGCTAGCAAGACAGAAGTTGCACACTTGCCTAATTATGAAAGTAGTGTCACCTTTGCCATGTTGTATTAGTTAGAAGCAAGTCACAGGCCTTGCCCACAGGCGATTATACAAGGGCATAAATACTAGAAGATGGGGATCAGTAAGGGCCATCTTAGAGTCTTCCGATGCCTCAAGGACACAGAACATTACATACCCAGGTCTGCAGCAGAGGAAGTAGAGGTGCAGGGAGGTAAAGTCAACTGTGATAGTAATGATCACATCCATCATACCCTTACTTCATCCAAGGCAATGGACTGAACATAACACATATGTTATTTCTTTGACTCTTTATAGGAATTATAAGAGGTAGAAACAGTTATCATCCCCATTCTGTAAAGAGGTTTAAAGACTAGATTAGAGTCACACAGCTACTAAGTGCATAGAATAGGAATATAAGCATCTCTGTGGTTCCAAAGGCTTCCTCATAGCTTTTCCAAGAGCCTTTCCAAGCTCCAAAAGGCAAATTTGGGGGTCTGGAGTCCAGGAAGAACTCCGAGGTCAAGCGCCATAAGGTGTGTTAGGACAATGTATTCTTCCCTCTTTTGTTTCTTCTTCTTCCTCCTCCTCCTCCTCCTCTTTTTCGGGAAATCTGATCTCCTATTGACATGGAGGGGACAGAAAAAAGTGCTGGGAACTCTTTGGCTTTGTTTTTCTGTCACCACATGCATTGAACACACAAAAAACACAATCTTTGTCTTGGTGATCAGTTGGGAGGAAATAATTTATAGCAGCCTTTGGTACAGGGAAAATTTAAAATAGATAGGACTTCTGGAAAAACATGTATGTACTATTTCCATTTTTCCCTATCGGTACAAAGATATTCATGTCACTGAAGTTTTGGAGCTAAATAACATGACTATAAAAAGACAAAATATATCAAATAAAACAGTAACTTCGCCAAACATAGCTTAGTTTCTTCATCTTTAAAAGGTGAGTCATTAATGAGTCATTAATGCTCACCTCATCATCTTTAGAGGCTTCAATGAGGTAATACAGAGACAATGCCAAGCACATAGTAGGGCTCAAAATTTTTTGATAGGAAAGAAGGAAGGGCTGGAAAAAAAAGAGAGGGAACCAGAGAAGGAGGAAAGAAAAAAAAAGAGAGAAAGAGAGGAAACCTTATCTATTGGAGTTTTATTCCTTACATTTTAAATTTTTTTTCTTTTTTTTTTGCAGGGGATTGAACCCAAGGCCATGCATGAGCTAGGCAAGCCTCTTCCACCAAGCCTAACCCCCTTACATTTTTTTTATCTTTCTCTTTTGCCTGAAGAGATTAATAAGGAATGTGAGCTTACAAAGGAGACATCATTGTCTGAGCTAACGTGTCCAACTGAAATTAAATTAAAAAGCCAATTTAATAGGAGAAGGCTCAAACCATGCATAAAGTTTTCATGTAAATTATTCAGGCTGAAGAATTTCTTGGCCTGAATTTTTCTCCAGATGAAAAGAAAAACAACAAGAAGTAACTTACTTTAAAAGCAAATATTAGGGTTGGCAAAGGAGGGGAGCATCCATGGTGCTTATAGGCAACTAAATCTAAAGTAACTAGGAAGAGAACTGTCAGTAATTGGAACTAGAAAATCAGTATAAGAATATGTGGGTCTGAGTCCTTCCTGGCCCAGGCACTCTGAGTCACCTCAGATGGATTACTGTTGCTTTCCTCTGCTTTTCAGTCCTTTAGCAAGTGTGTGTTTACGGAGCACTTTTGAGGCTGGCCGTTGTGTGGCCCATCCTGTGTTAATTTCTTCAATTTTCTCACCAATAGCACTTGATTTCTCCTTAGGGAACCATCCCTCCCACTTCAGTCCACGTAGAGAAAGTTGGCTCCTTAACTAGTCTTATCATTTGGATCTGGAATGTCTCTAAAGGTCCAAGTGTTAAAGGCTTGGTCCCCCATGGTGGCACTATTGGGAGGTAGTGGAACCTTAAGTAAGAGTTTTTAGGTCATTGGAGCATGCCCTCACAGGGGGACTGTAGGACCCTAGCCTCTTCCTCTTCTTCTTTTGGTTCCTAATCATGATATGCCACTACAGGTTCAAAGCAATGGGGCTAATTGCTCATGGACTGAAGTCTCCAAAAGCATGAGCCAAAGTAGACCTTTGTAAAAATAAGTTGATTATCTCGGGTATTTGTTTTAGTAACAGAGAGCTGACTAACACATCCAGAATTTAGGGATTTGAGTTTTGTTAGATATCTAGTGCTATGCAACAAATCATCCCCAAATGCAGTAGCTTAAAACAGTTTTAATAACTTATTATCTTACATGGTGTCTTTGGGTTGGAATTCCAGGGTAGCTTGTTTGGGTGGTTCTGGCTCAGAGTCCTTCAGGAAGATGCAATCAGATGTCAGCTGTGACTGCAGTTATCTGAAGGCTTGAGCAGAGCTGAAGGATGTCTTTCAAGGTAGATCAATCAATCATGTTGCTGACATGTTGGTACTGGCTGTTGGCAAGAGGCTTCATTTCAGCTCCTCTCCCGGAGCTACTTGAATATCCCTGGCTTCCCTCAAAGGGAACAAGCCAAGAGATCAAAATAAAAGCAGCAATCCCTTTATGACCTAGCTGTGGAAGTCACACACAATTACTTCAGCCATATTTTTATTGATCACATAGACCAGCTTTGGTTCAGTGATGGAGGGGACTATACAAAGGTATGAATATCAAAAGGCAAGATCATTGGATGTGGGTGTGGTGGTGCACAACTGTAATCCCAGTGGTTCAGAAGGTTGAGACAAAAGGATTGTAAATTCAAAGCCAGCCTCAGCAACTTAGTGAGACCCTGTCTCAAAATAAAAAATGAAAATGCCTGAAGATATAGGTCAGCAGTTAATTTCTCTGGGTTCAATCCCTAGTACCAAAAACAAAACACAAAACAACAACAACAAAAAATGGGAACCATCTTAGATGTGGGCTATCCCACGATTTAACATTTGTCTGGCCAATTGGCATATTCCAAGTCCTCAGTCACAGTGATTGGCTCAAGAATAGATACATAATCAAAATTTATCCACTGATACCCAGTTCTGGGATCTTTATTTGGAGTCAAAGTTAAATTGAAACTCTATTTATGATGCATGCAGTATTAAGAATAAATTAAACCTGGAGTCACCAAAGGCCACTACCTGGAATCTAAAAATTAAGCCAACGTAAGGGTAGCAGAACTGAGAAAAATAACAAGAAGCAGGTGGGGAAAGGGGTTGTGGGGAGGGACAGGGAGGAATGAAAGAGAGAGATGACATACTTGAGACCTGGATCCAGATACACCTGAAATCAGACCACCTCCTAGACTTTTCTCATTTCTATTTTGCATAAGCCACTTTGAGTTGGGCTTCTCTTGCAATACCAGTTTTAGATGCTCAGTCCTTCTTGTGTCTAATTGATCAGCATTTTCTGAAGATTATGACTGGTACCTAGTGGAGTAGGAGGGATAAATTTGCATAATATTCAAGTCCATGATCACAAGGAATAGTGGGAATCACAAGTCACTATATAGGAATGGAAAGACGTTAGTTTGTGGATTGAACTTCTTGGGAATTAATTAATTGGTTCCCATCAATTGGTATTCTTCAACTGGTCTTGTGTGTTAATTCCAGGTGTGCATCCTATTCACTGAGCAAAGTTGGATAGGATGCTTGCCTTTTTTTTTCACTTTATAAAATTGTTTCTTTTATTACTTTTTTGAGAACCTCACTTTTAAACAGCATTATTTATTATTTTGTTTTGGCTGATGCTTTTTAACTGTGAATGAAATAATGGGATGGGAAGTGTCAGAGACACTGGTATTTCTTTTTTTAAATATTTAATTGATTTTATTTTTTAAATACATGACAGTGGAATGCATTACAATTCTTTCTTTTATAATTTTTAAAAATATTTTGTTTTAGTTATAGTTGGACACAAGACCTTTATTTATTTATTTTTAATGTGGTGCTGAGGATCGAATCCAGGACCTCGCCTGCTCTAGGCAAGCACTCTACTGCTGAGCTACAACTCAGCCCCACATTACAATTCTTATTACACATACAGAGAACCATTTTTCATATCTCTGTTTGTATATAGAATATGTTCATACCAATTCATGTCTTCATACATGTACTTTGGATAATGATGTCCATCACATTCCACCATCATTGCTAACCCCCTGTCCCCTCTCTTCTCCTCCCACCCCTCTGCCCTATCTACAGTTTGGGCTGCTTGCTTTCTTGAGTTTCCATTTTCTGTCTGCATCATAGAAATAGTAGTTATTTGTTAACTTATATCTATCCACTCCACCAAAATTCACTGAGCACCTACTATGTGCCAAGTACTATCTAAAAAGTAAGAAAATAGTTTAGTTCTAGCCCTTAAGGTTTTCATGATCTAATCAGAAATGTGAATAAAATGTGAATCATGACACAGGTTTGAGAAGTGGGGTGACAGATGTGTTTTTGTGTTTCAAGGTCATAAAGGGAAAAGCCTTTCATGTGGAGGGATATATATGGACTTTCTAGAGGGGATACTGTTTAATCTGAGTTTTCAGTGACTCTTGGAACTACAGGTTGGAAGAGCCAAACAGGCAAGAAACAGAATCTAGAAGAAGACCCAGAGGTGTAAAAAAACATTGGACCATTCAGCAAATTGCATAAATGAATATAGTTTGAATCTCAGGGAATGATGATATCTTAAAGAGAGGCCCGATTATTACAGGTTTTTGTGGACTGTGCTAAAGAGTTGATAGTGGGGAAGTCCCCAGAGGTTTTGAATAAAGCAAACAAATTCCAGGAAGATATTTTAGAAAGATAACACCAGTAGCTAAGGCTGGTAACAAGAATGGAGCTAGGCCTGGATAGCAGTTACCTATTGCTGCATTGGTATCCTAAGACTTAGTGGCTTACAAAGGTTTATTATTGTTCACGGTTATTTAATTGACTGGACTCAGCTGAGCAGTTCTGTTTCAGGTGGTATCAGCTGTGCTTATCACTTAGTTACATTCTACTGGGTGCTCAGTGGAGGCTTAAAGGAATATCTAAGCTTCATGCTTGTGTCCATTATTACAGCAGCAGGGATGTCTATAACAGAGGGAAGCTCAGTAAATGGCCCCTCATCATTCAGTATACTACTGCAATGAATCTCAAGCATAGATGATTTTCTCCTACAGGAGCACATGGCAATGTCTGAAGACATTTTTTGGTTGCTAAAACAGGAGCATTGGGCTGGGGATATAGCTCAGCTGGCAGAGTGCTTGCCTTGCATGCACAAGGCCCCGGGTTCAATCCCTAGCACCACAAAACAAAAAACAAAACAAAACAACAACAACAAAAAACCCAACAACAAAAAAACCAGGAGCATCTAGTAGGTAGACACCAAGAATGCTGTAAAACATCCTATAATACAACGACAGCTCTCACTATAAACAGTTGTCTGGCTCCAAATCTCAATAGTGCTGAGATTAAGAAACCAAGCCTGAGTTTTTACATGGTGACTTGGACCCCAGGAGGGTAAGATTAGAAGCTGCCAGATTTCTTAGGCGTAGGCTCTGGAACTCACACATCATTTCTTCCACATTCTGTTGGTCAAAGCAAGTAACCAAGGCCAGCTCTGATTCATAGGGAGAGGTATTATTCCTCCTCCCCCTTCATGTACAATCACCAATCTGCTTTCTGTCTCTCTAGATTTTTGGTGGTCATTTTTACAGGCAATCAACCAAAGCCAGGGAGATTACTGAATGAGAGGATTCATGCGAGAGGTGAGAGTGTTTGGAGATCAGGCAAAAAAATATCCTCATGAGAAAATGAAATAATGGCAGTTGAAATCTCTTTTCAAAGTGTTACATAAATATACTAGTTTCATAATCCACACTGTCCCCAGCCAGCAACTGCTGTCCCCAGCAGTTTTCCATTAAGCCAGGCTTTCTTTCAATAGGCCTCTGCTCTGAGTCTGCCCAATCCCCCTGCCCTCTGTTGAGTTCATCAAAGCTTCTGCTGACTCCAGAAGAATCTAGAGAATGATCATTGCAGTGAAAGTCTCAAATCATCCCCCAGGGCCTCTAATAAAAAAAACATCTGCTTGTCATTCTCCCTCACCCCTCTGGGTTTTAGTGCGAAAACTGTGTTAAATGATGATAATGATAAACAATTTAAAACCAGTCCTCCTTGCTTCTTAGGAGGGAGGTTTAATTTGAAGGCAGCTCATTATAATTTTCAAATAGTCATTGTCTTCTTGCCTCCCGTCGCTGGTCTGTGAACAACAGAAAGATGAAAAAAAAAAATAGTCCCTAAGTTAACACATTTGAGAAATTAGAAGGCAAAGGATCCCCAAGTCGAAGAATAATCTTATTTTATGGATGTAATGCAAACTCTTATTTTATGGATGTTAGAACTGAAGCCCAGAGCAGAGATAGGACTTACCCAGAGTCACCCAGCAGCTGGAGGGTAGAGGCACTGAAACTGAAGTCTCTCTGCTGGATCTGTCCTTAAGCCACACCCAGGGAGATGAGAGGGTAGTCCTGTCTGCCCCATGCAGCCTGGAGACTCAGACCACCCATCAAAGTGGCAATTGGTGTGTCCTGGTCTCTCCATAATCATTAGTGTGGGACAAAAGAGCCACAGAACTAAGAGGTGGAACAGTTCCTCAAGGGTTGGGTCATGGTTTAAAAAGCAGAGGGGGCTGGGACAGGGAGATCATTGCTTCACATAAAGATTGAAGATCTTGGGGCTGGGGTTATAGCTCAGTGGTAGAGCGCTTGCCTTGCACTTGTGGGGTACTGGGTTCGATCCTCAGCTTCACATAATAAAGAAAGAAAGAATGATATTGTGTCCATCTTTTAAAAAAAAATCTTAAAAAAAAAAAAGATTAAAGATCTTGCTGGGTGTGGTAGCACACGGCTGTAATCCCAGCGGCTCAGGAGGCTGAGACAGGATTGTAAGTTCAAAGCCAACCTCAGCAACTTACTGAGGCACTTAGCAACTCAGCGAGACCCTGCTCTAAATAAAATTTTTAAAAGGGCTGGAAATGTGGCTCGGTGTTTGAGAACCCTGGGGTTCAGTCTCAGTACAAAAAAAAAAAAAGATTAAATATCTTTATTTGGTAATATCTTGTGATTTCCACATAGAGTCTGAGAGAAAGGATTTTCAAGACACCTCCAGCAACTCTGGTGATTTTTTTGTTTGTTTGTTTTTTGTTTTTTTTGCCATTAAACCATGGGGTTTAAATCCAGTGGAATTTTGCCAGCTCTTTAGAAAGATTCCTTTGGGAGAATATGAAAAGATGTTACTGGAAGATATGCCTTGACCATTGTGAAAAGAGAGAAACCTACTTTCTCTTATTCCTGTGGCCTACTCCGTCGGCTCGCGCTATTTGCAGAGCACTTCAGTATGCAGCTACTCCAACTCTTGAATTCCTTAAGTCCAATGCCTTCCTCACACTTCAAGGCACTAGTAAATGCAGCTTCCTCTGCCCTCCTTGCAAGATCAAGCCTCCTCTTCATCTCATCTTTCCCCAGGCCATAATCATTCTCTGGACATACACAGACTTAGCTAGCTCCCTCCACTCCCCTTGTGTAGCACTGGTCACAGCTTATAATTTTTTTCATTGACTACATGATTATTTAATGAATGCCTCCCTCATCAGGCTGTGTTCTGACAAGTGAAGGACCTCATCTATTTTATTTATCAGCCCTATCCCCAGTGATTAGCTTGGTACCTGGCACCAATACTTTGCAATTAATATGGATGTGGCTCAGTAGTAGAGCACTTGCCTAGCATGTTCAAGGCCCTGGATATTTGCATCCCAAAATCAAACAATCAATCAATCTTTGTTGGATGAGTGAATGATTGAATTAAAGGGCCAGGACCGATTCTTCCAATTCCAATTAAAGACACTATAGAGCAATGACTTCCCAGGGTCACACAGCAGGCTTGTAATAGTTTCTTTCTGATTATTCACTTCCTTAAAATGCTTTGGAAATACAGGGAATTGAAATGGAGCCATTTATATTTTATGCATGTATGCATAACCCCGATATTATGTATAACAATAACACAAGAATAAAAAACCAAAATAAAATACCTTGGCCCTGAGACTGGGTAAGGAGGTGTGAAGCTGAGAGACTGACCTGTTTTCATGCTGTCTTAATCTGTTTTTGTTGCTGTTAAAGAATTCCTGAGGGCTGGGGTTGTGGCTCAGTGGTAGAGCGCTTGTCTACATGTGTGAAGCACTGGGTTCAATCCTCAGCACCACATATAAATAAATGAATAAAATAAAGGTCTATCAATGTCTAAAAAAAATTTTAAAAAATTCCTAAAACCAGGTAATACATAAAAACAGAAATTTATTTCTCACTCTTCTAGACTCTCAAAAGTCCAAGATCAAGGTATCAGCAGGTTTGGTTATCTGGTAAGGATGCTCTCTACTTCTAAGATGATGCCTGGATTCTGCATCTTCTGGAGAGGCTGAATGCTGTTTCCTCACATGGCAGAGGGTAGAAGGCAAGATGGTTAAGCTCCATCAAGCCCTTTAATAAGGGTACCTAATCCTATTCATGGAGGTAGAGACCTCATGACTCAATCATCTTGAAGGCCCCCCACCTCTTAATACTGTCACATTGGCAGCACCAGAATTTTGGAGGGGGACAAACCTTTACTCATGTTCCATAGTCCCCCTCCTTACAGGAGATTTCCTATGAGGCAGGAATTCTAAACCCAGGTTCATGAAGGTGATCCCATGATCTATTGTGAATAGATTCCCTGACTGTGAGTAGATATATTGGGGAACACATTTCAGTAGAGAGGCTGTAAGGCCTTTACCCAATCCTCAAAGAAGCATCCTCCAAATGCCATTATCCCTTTACATTGGCACTATGCTGAAGTTCTTCCCTTTTAGCCTAAGAATCTCTAGTGACAGGAACATAGCTTAGTGTGAGGGCAAAGTAACACATAGGATCAGAGACAAATGAGTTTTCAGCTTCATTTGCTTGGGGATATCAGGGAGAGCTTCCTGGAATAGGTGTCAATTAATCTGGAATTTGGACTGTAAAAGATTGAAGTTGATTGATGTGGTGGGTGCAGTCCTGAACTCCCTTCTAGTAACCCTGATGTTTCCATCAACTCCCATGCCCCCCAAAAGGGCTTTTTTGAATTGTCCAGTGTTCGAGTCATTTATCTATCTATTTATTTTTTACATACATGATATTGGAGTCATTTTTATCCAGAGACCAGTCTAGTTGTCGAGTTTCTTTTTCCTTCCCTCTTTAGAAGAAAAAAAAAATGAACTGGTTTTATGATGCCAACTATTGCTGGTGGCCCTTTGTCCTCGTTATTGAATTATTCATCCTGTGCGATGAATTATTAATTTCTAATTTCATACAGCAAATGCCAGGCAAACAGGTAGAAATTGAGTTGAGACCCTGGGCATGGAGCCACAGACCTCCCCAGATCCCCTGAGGCACAAGCCACCAGGGCCAAGAAATTATGCAAGAATCCATCAGGGGCTCACCCTGGAATGCACTTGACTGAGAATGAAGTTGGCACAGGATTAGTGTGCCCCTGAAGTGGCTAGACTCCATTATCCTCTGGCTTGCAGGCTTCTCACTTCCCTGAGCCATAGCTGTAGAACTCCTGTCTGGCTCTGGCAGCTGTAGCTGGCTCTGGCACAGGGCTGCTTTGCACATCCAGAGTGGGCTCAAGCAGGATTCAGTGGAGTCATTTGAATTGAAATATGAGCCTTGTCTTCAAGTGACTCTGGCTTAGTCAAGCTGTGTCTCAACCTCAGCCCTAGTCACATTCTGGTGTGTATCATTCTTTGTCGTGGGTGACTGTTCTGTGCACTGTAGAATTCTGAATATTATTTCTACATACCAGTAGCTTCTACCCACTACAGGTCCCCCACTCTCCATCCCAGTTATGACAATCAAAAATACCTCTACACATTATCAAGTGTCTTCTAGTCCCCTGGGCAAGACTGCTCCTACTTAGAGAACCATTGGGTAGGTGCCTTTACTTTGAGTCTTTTTTTTTTTTTTCTCATCTGTTAAGAGGGGATCAGAGTAATTGTTACCAGGGTGAGATGGCAATCAAGTGAGATCACAGATAAGTTTAGCTGATTCAGAGTGTCTCTATCTACCCTGTGGCTTTTTAAAAAAATTATATGAACTAATGTTCTCTTTCATGTTTAAGTTCAGACCTTGGTTAAGATTGCATTTAGCTACAGATAACAGAATGTCTACCTTAAATTGCTTTAAATAATGGAAGGGAATGATTGGTTCATGTAACTGGAGGTCCAGAAGTAGTAGGTTGAGCTTCAGGTTTGGCTGATCCAATGACTCATCCGTGTTCTCCAGGTCCAAATATTTCTGTACCATAGATAGTGAGGGATTCAACTGGTTTACCTTGGGATCCTAGTATGCCTTGCAATAGCAGTTGGCACTATGGGCTTCCTTTCCTTCAGTGAGAAGGAACACATTTGTTCCAGCATTCTTTTTTTTTTTTTTTTTGGTGGGGGTAGTACTGGGCATTAAACTCAGGGGCACTCAACCACTGAGCTACAACCTCAGTGCTATTTTGTATTTTATTTAGATACAGGGTCTCACCGAGTTGCTTAGTGCCTTGCCATTGCTGAGGCTTGCTTTGAACTCCATGATCCTCCTTTCTCAGCCTCCCAAGAAGCTGGGATTACAGGCGTACCACTATGCCTGACCTGTTCCAGCATTCTAAGGGAGAGTCCCAAGAGTCACACTGGCTGGGGCACTTTGGTCACTTGCCAACTCTAAAATTAGTGTCTCCATTCAGTGAATGGATGGGATTGGTGTAATCCCAGCTACTCTGGAGGCTGAGGCATGAGGATTGCAAGTTTGAGGCTAGCCTGTTCAATTTAGCTAGACTTAAAATAAAATAAAGGGCTGGGGAATGTAGCTTAGTGGTAGAATGCCCATGGGTCTAATCTCCACTACTGCAAAAGGAAAACAAAACAATGATAATTATAACAAAAACCTCTGTGGAATGGGTATGTTGTTGGTTTAAGCCTATAAGGTCTCAGTCCTGGAACTTGGGATGGAATTATAAGTATGTGATTGTGTAAGATAAACAAATGAAGACCTAACAACCAACAGGATACAGTGATAGTTCCTGAACCAATCATTGTAGCTTATGGGGAGGAACAGACTGTGTTGATTGGCTAAACCTGAGGCTTGATCAACCCAAAGAGTTGAGGTCATGGGAAGATGGGGAGGTCAACCTCACTCAACCACTGGGACTGGAAGTAGGGGTGGGTGTTTTCCTAATCCCCAAACACAGATGATGCTACCAGAGAAGGGGATGCTGGGCAGGCAAGAATAAAAGGTGTCCAATGCATAGGGTCAAGAAAGGGCCATAGTGGAGCATGTTAGTACATCTATAGAGCAGGTCAGACACCTTTTCTGTATTACTTTGATCCTTTTGGGTTCACCATTTACTTTGTCCTGCTGAAGGTGCTCTCAGGTTCAACTTGACAGCAACTTGCCTCTCTTATATTATGGCACAGGGGTGTGAGGTACCTGCCAGGTTTAACACCGACCCACGTGCAATTAAGAAGTAGGGGACTTTGGGCTGGGGATGTGACTCAAGCGGTACCGCGCTCGCCTGGCATGTGTGTGGCCCAGGTTCGATCCTCAGCACCACATACAAACAAAGATGTTGTGTCTGCCGATAACTAAAAAATAAATATTAAAATTCTCTCTCTCTCTTTAAAAAAAATAAAGATCATTGTTTTTTTTTTAAAAAAAAAAAAAAGTAAGAGACTTTAATCAATGCCTCATGAGGCAATTCTTGACCAATAGGGATAGGAGCCGATGGATAAATGCTTTGTCCTTCTTTTTGTTGATACTGAGGATTTTTAACTCAGGAGTGCATTACCACTGAGCTACATCCCAGTATTTTTTTTTTTTTAGTTGTTGACAGACCTTTATTTTATCTATCTATCTATCTATCTATCTATCTATCTATCTATCTATCTATCTATCTATATGTGGTGCTGAGAATTGAACCTAGTGTCTCACACATGCAAGTGCTCTACCCCTGAGCCACAAACACAGTCCCTCTTTTTGTTTTTTAATTTGAGACAGGGTCTCACTAAGTTGCTGAGGGTCTCGCTAAGGGCTAGTCTCAAACTTATAATCCTCCTGCTTCAGCCTCCTAAGTAACTGGGATTCCTGGTGTGCTCCACTGTACCCAGCAATCTTTTATTACTTAGAGTGCATGTTTCCAAGATATATTTCTATAGTCATCTTAGACCATTTCCAGGGCTTGTGCTACTAGTTACCCATATCAGGGCCACTCAAAGCACCAACTAATCCTGGTCCTTGCTCCTTGCCTGTCCTTTACTTCTGCTACCTGGAGTCACTTTCTAAATAAACTATTCACATGGAATGCTTTGTCTCAGACACTGCTTTTAGGGGAATCTAAGATAAGTCAGAGACTTAGCTAGTCTGAGATTTAGATTTGTCTTTATATTTTTTAAATACTACATGAAAAATAAATAAAGTAAGTTTTGGGAGGGTATTGTGGGTGTAACTTGGTGTTAGAGCACTTGCCTATTATGCATAAGGTCCTAGGTTTAATCCCCAGTACTGGAAATACATACACATGCATATATATGTATAATAATAAATTTTGTGGCTTTACATTGGTCTCTTGCCTTCTGATCAGGGACTACACTCAGAAGATGCTATAGTCAGAGGTTGAAATAAAAGATTCTGAAATCCTAGTGAGGCCTAGGCCTTTCCTGGCAGGAGGCAACAGCCTGCCAGCTGCTGTGTCTGGGGGTGGGCAGGCCGATAGTAGAAGTGTCCCAAGATGAACTGCTGCCCAGAGAAGCTGTCAGGGACTGACTGCAGGCATAAAGACTTTATCAGGATATTACCAACCAAACAAGGGAAGGCTGCCCCACCTCCAGCCAAGCTCTTGAACACCAACATGTTCCTGATGCCACTTGAGCACCAAGTTTGCTGAGGGTAGCTTTCCAATGACAAGGCAAAAAGCAGCTTTCACATAGATCGGAGGCTAGATCATGGATTGTCACCCTGTCTCTAGTGACTTTGTCTCTCTCTGACTGGCTACAGACATATTACCATACATCTCTGCTTCCTGCTTTCCTGGGCTTCATTTCTTCTCCAGATGCCCACTGTCAATTACTCGTACTCTTTGCATGAATGCCTCCTTTTCTTAACTCTTTAGTCCCTGCCCAGTACCTAGTGGGCCCTCCTCCTGGTAGGGCCCTTGGTTACCTGTCCTGAACTCAAATCCTTTTTTTTTCAATATTTTTTAGTTGTAGATAGACACAATACCTTTATTTTATTTGTTTATTTTTATGTGGTGCTGAGGATCAAACCCAGTGTCTCACATGTGCCGGGCAAGTGCTTTACCACTGATCTACAACCCCAGCCCCTGAACTCAAATCTTGCTTGCTCCTTGCTGATGGCCAAAGAGGCCCAAAGTCCAAATTCTTCTTGCTTTCTTTTTTTTCGTTGTTGATGGACCTTTATTTATTTGCTTATTTATATGTGGTGCTGAGAATCGAACTCAGTGCCTCATACAAGTAAGGCAAGTGCTCTACCTTGAGCCACAACCCCAGCCTCTGCTTCTTATCTTTTGGCAATCCTCTAGTTCCCTAACAGAAAACAACAATAGTACTTTCAAGTCCCAGTTAAGTGCCACCTCCTCTAGGAAGTCTTCCTTACCTTTCCCAACTAAGTAAGTTTCCTCCTGTAAGTCCATAAGTTGCCTAAAATAAACCTTACTATATTACCTTGTATCCATCTGTTTATGTATTTGTTTCCTGTAGCAAGTGATAAATTCCTAGTAACATTTTTAATTCACCCATTGGGCCCTCAGGGCCAAGCCTTGTGCTTAGCATAGGAAAAGTATTCTGTAAGTATTTGTTGAATAAATATTAGGAGGCTTCAAAGTATCTAAGAATTCAAGTAGAAATTATGTTCGGATGAAATTAAATATCCAGTTTTATATGATATATAAAAGTGAAAATTAATTTATATGTTGGTATGGCATATTAACAGCAGGGTTGGGAATCTAGCTCAGTGGTAGAGTGCTTGCTTAACATATACAAGGCTCTGGGTTCACTCTTCAGTATTGTAAAAAAATTTTAATTGATTGTAAAAAAATTTTATTTGATGCTGGGCAGAGTGGCACATGCCTGTAATCCCAGTGGCTCGGGAGGCTGAGGCAGGAGGATTGTGAGTTCAAAGCTGGCCTCAGCAACTTAACGAGGCATTTAGAAACTCAGTGAGACCCTGTCTCTAAATAAAATTTTAAAAGGCCTGCAAATGTGGCTCAGTGGTTGAGCACCCCTGGGTTCAACCCTCAGTACCAAAAAAAAAAAAAAATCTGTATTTGCATATACAAATATCTTAAAACTCACATAAGCACAGATTTAAAACAGAAAGAAAAGAAATATGCTGCACTCTGATAATATAAGCTTTTTTTTTTCCTTTTCCCAACTATGGTGCATGCTCTTTCTACACTTTCACTTAACATTACAACATCCACATACTTCATGTTGGAATAATGACCTTTGGAGCTAAAAAGAACTTTAGAAATAGTCCCGTCCATCTATGTTATTTTTAGAGATAAGTAAACCAAGGCACCAAGTCTTCCAATGAAATGACAATGCTAGTTTCTTACCTTCTGACCTGTGATCTTACCTTTATGCTCCAGAGCCTTTGAGATTTATTAGATACTGCCTCCACTTTTCATTCTGAACAGGAAAACACTTTTAAATGAAGATCCAGAAACACAGATGGAACACAGTTAAACTTGCCTTCAATCATTTGTTAGAGTTTAATGACATAAAATTTTATACACTCATGGCACTCTCATGCGGCTAGTGTTATTCAGCCACTTTGGAAAACCTTTTGGGAGTTTTTCCCAAAGCTGAGTTTTTTCAAAGACCAACAATTCCTATCCTGCATATGATCTCATCAGAAATGAGTACTTAGGTCCAATAAGCAATATATATAAGAATTCACAGCTTCCTTATTTACAGTGCCCAAAATTGGTACAACCCTTATATCCTTCCTTCCCCAGTATGACAGATAAATATTAATAAAATACAAAACAACACTGAAAAAAAATGAATTTCTACTACATGTCAAATCATGAATGGGTCTCATGAACACAATGTTAAGTGAAAGAAACTAGGTATAAAAAGGAATATATAGTATGCCTAGCATACATGAAGCCCCAGTGGTAAAATCTCACATAACTTCTCATGTTGTCAAGGTTTGATGCCCAGCGCTAAAAAAAGCTCAGTGACAGAGCATTTGCCTAGCATGCATGAGGCCCTGGATTCAATCCCCAGTACTGAAAAAAAAAAAAAAAAAACAAAAAAACAAAAAAAAAACAAAATAAAACAAAACAAAAAAAAAAAACACATAGGGCTGGGGATATAGTACAGTGGCAGGGAATTGCCTGGCACGCACAGGGCCCTGGGTCCATTCCCAGCACTACAAAACAAAATACGAAAAGCAACACCCAAACCAACTCATATACATACTTAAAAAAACAAAGATAGATCATTTCAAGCATGAGAATAATAATGTATTAACATTCTATAACTTGGTATGGGTGTTGGTTACGTGGGTGTTTACATACATAAAATTGATTTATGCTGTCTTACTCAGGTTTCTGTTACTAGAATGAAACACCTACAGCAATTAACTTATAAAGATAAGAGGTTTATTTGGCTCATAGGTCTGGAGGTTTCAGTCCATGATCAATTGACCTCATTACTTTGGACCTTTGATGAACAAGCATGTTATGACCAGATCATAGCAGAGCAAAATTTCTCACCTCATCCTCAGGAATCAGAGAAGAGAAAAAGGAAAGCGTTGGAGTCTCATAATCCCTTTTGAGGGCATATCCCCTGTAACTTAAGGATCTCCCACTAGGCCCCACTAGGGATTAAACCTAGGAGTGCTCTACCACTGAGGTACATCCCAAACCTTTTTATTTTTTACTCCCTAAATTGCCCAGGCTCCACTGGAACTTGTGATCCTACTGCCTCAGCCTCTAGAATGCTGGGATTATAGGTGTGTGCCAACACATGTGGCTAGATCACCGCCTCTAGGGCCCTGTGGACCAAATCTTAAATATATAGGCTTATGGAGGACATTCAACATCCACGCTATACAGGTTGTATAATTAAAATTTCTGCAATTTATGCATAAAAATAAAATTTTAAACATATTACGCTTTCCAAATTTTTACAATCTGAGTAAGGTTCTGTAGTCTTGTTAATTGTATTGTAACAATTAATTTCCTGTTTTTGATAACATGAGAAGTTATGTGAGATTTTACCACTAGGGAAGTTGGGTGTTAGACACACAGAACCTCTCTGCACTACTTTTGCAAACTTCTTATGATTCAATATTTTTTTTAATGGTTTATTTATTTATTTATTTTGTAGAACTGGAGATTGAACCCAGGGGCAGTCTATCACTAGCTACATCCTCAGCCCTTTTCATTTTTCATTTTGAGGCAGGGTCTCCCAAAATTGCCCAGGCTGGCCTTGAACTTACCATCCTCCTGCCTCAGCCTCTGGAGCCATTGGGACTATAGGTATGTGCCTCTGCACCCAGATATGATTATTTTGAACTACAAAGTTAAGGGGGGAAAACATGTATCTTTCTTACTTTACATTTAAAATCATGTAGTTTAAACGTATTGCCCTTTCAATTATATTCCTTCCATCTTCAACCAAGTTTATGAATCAAATATTTATAGTATTTTCTAAGTGGTTTCAGGCCCTTCATCCATCCATATGTTCATGGTTTTCTTGTGTCCTCCCCACATGTCCATCTCCCTTCCTTTCTTTTCTTATATCATTGAGTTTTACTGCTTTCCTCTTTTCTGATCCCTCTAAACACTCCATTCAGTGAATACCTACTATGAGGGGGCATTTTGATTTTGCTTCTCATAGGTTCTTCCCACAACTTGGTGAATCCAAGGGCTAGGAAATCCAGAATTCTTAATTCCACTCTCCTCCCTGTTCTAACTCCTGGTGACCTAATGGTTAGGCCTCTAATTTGTAAGTCTGGGTTTACCTGTTTGGAAAATGGGCTGAATAATAGGTGCCTCCTCCCTCACCAGGGTGTTGAACTTTAATTACTGTTTGCAAAGTTACTTAAGATGTGGAGATGAAAGGCAGTTTTTAAAGTCCATGTTATTGGCATTAGTAATAAAACTGAGGAATTTGTTTGAGAGTTTGCAAGGTTGTCATAACTGGGAAAGGGGGAAAAAGGTTGATTTTATGTGGAAAAATGTCGCCCAAAAAACAGCCACAGGTCCTGGTTGGTATAAATAGCAAGAACATGTTGTACCTCAAAGTACTTAGCAAATTTCACATTCTTCCATGCCCCTGAAAAGATAGAATCCACACTTCCAAAATTGAAAACAAGGAGTTACCTAGGGTTATAAAGCAGGAAATTCAGGGGCCAATATTTGGCTGAGACCTTTTCTTAGCTCTGTTTAGTTTATAAGAAAAATGCTGCTAAACTACAAGATTTTTCATTTTTACTCTCAATACCTTGCTTTTTTTTGCATTCTGGTCACATTTCTACCAACATCACAACTAACAAGAACTTTTAGAAAACTGTCAGTTTTTGGATCACTTTATAAAGGAAGTTAGGATAAAATAAAAGGTTAAACTCAGCCCAAGCCCTCAAAGCATTTGCCATCAAACCAGAAGATAAATAGGAGTGAGTGGCCTATATTTAGAATTTACTTCATGGTGCCCTGTTATTAATAATAACTGCCCCCTTTGGTGTGTCCAAAGCCCTTTGAAATGCATTACTTCATTTGATCCACTGACAATGCTGGAATTTTGAGCTCTGATTTAAGGGTGAGGAAACTGAAGCTTAGAAAGAAGTGACTTTTTTTTTTTTCTTTTTTAGAACTGGTGTTTGAACCCAAGGATATTTTACCACTGAGCTACATCTTCAGTCCTTTTTATTTTCTATTTTGAGACAGGGTCTCCCTGAGTTGACCATGCTGACCTCAAACTTGCCATCTCCCTGCTTCAGCCTCCCGAGTAGCTGGGATTACAGGTGTGTGCTGCTACGTGTGCCTAGTTCAAGATGTGCCTTTTTTAAGGCCACGAACGTAGCTGGCAAGTGATGATGTTAGGACTTGAACTTAATCTTGGGAATTGGAATGGTCTAGGGGAATCTAAAGGAATTATACAAAATGAGAGCCTTGGCCTTTTGTCTCAGCTTCAGTGCTCATCTAGGCCAAAATCCAATGTCACACAGCATCTAGTCAGAGAAGAGAATGTAATGCAAAAATTATGGGCGGGGGACTTGGCCTCAGAGACTCTGGTTTTGTTCCTGACCCTTAATCACTATGTGGATTGGAGCATTTGACTTGACTTTCCTGAACTTCAGTTTCCTCATCTGTTAAATGGAAACATAATTATAGTGCTTCCTTTCTTCCTAGGTTCTATTAAGAGAGGTGATGTATGGACAGCAGTTAGTCCAATGCTTGACAGATACAGACTTTGCTTAAAGTTATCGGGTGAGTTTTTTTTAATATATATTTTTTAGTTGTAGTTGAATACAATACCTTTATTTTATTTATTTTTATGTGGTGCTGACAATCAAACCCAGGGCCTCGAATGCTGTGTGAGTGCTTTACCACTGAGCTACAACCCCAGCTCCAAAGTAAGATTTTAATAGACAAATGAATGGCAAACACACCTTCAGCCATGGAATGAACCATCTTGGGTCAAGAACTCAAAGGAATTTAAAAATCAAGCAAAAACAACAACAACAAATTTTTTTGAGATCTCTATACATTTCCATGCAGTTGTAAGAAATCCCACAGAACAATTTATGCCCTTTGCCCATTTTTCCCCCAGTGGCACTATCTATATAACTATAGTACAATATCAGGAATTCGACATTGGATACATTTCATCCACCTTATCTGGGTTTCACCAGGTTTTTGTTGTTGCTTTGTTTTGTACATGGGATTGAACCCAGGGGCACTTTTCCACTGAGCCATATACCCAGTCCTTTTTTATTTTTTATTTAGAGACAGGGTCTTGCTAAATTGCTTAGGATCTTGATAAGTTGCTGAGGTTGGCTTTGAAGTTGTGAAATCCCTGTCTCTGCCTCCTGAGCCACTAGGATTACAACTGTGTGCTATCACGTCTGGCTTCAGGTTTCATCAGTTTTACATGCATTCATTTATATGTATATCTTTGTGTGTGAGTGTGTGTGCGCGCGCGTGTGTGTGTGTATTTGTATGTAATTTTAGCACATATGTAGAATTGTTTGACTACCACCAGAGTCAAGATACAAAACAGTTCCTTTCCTCACAAGGATGCCTTGTGTGTAACCCTTCTCCTTTTCTCACAGCCTAATTCCTGATAACCACTAATCTATTCTACACCTGTACAACTTCGTTCTTTCAAGAATGTTATGTAGGAGCTGGGAAGGTAGCTCAGTGGCATAGTGCTTACCTAGCATTCACAAGACTCTGTGTTTAATTCCCAGAACCATGTTCCCCCTCACACACACAAAAATGTTATGTAATAGAATGTTATATAAATAGAATCATACAGTGTGTGTTGCCTTTTGAGAGTGCTTTTTTTTGATACAGAGGATTGAACTGAGTGCTTAACCACAGAGCCACATCTCCAGCCCTTTTTGATATTTTATTTAGAGACAGGGTCTTGCTGAGTTACTTAGGGCCCCACTAAATTACTGAGGTTGGCTTTGAACTTGAGATCCTCCTGCTTCAGCCTCCCAAGCCTCTGGGATTACAAGTGTGTGCCTTTTTTTTTTTTTTTTTACACAGCACAATTTCCATAAGATCCAACAAAGATCTGCAACTATTGTTGCAGGCATTAATAGTTGCTTCTCTTAATGCTCAGTGGCATTCTGTAGAATCAATGTACTCATTTATATTTACCAGTTGAAGAATACCAAGGTTGATTCCAATTTGGGGCTATTATGAGTAAAACTGTTATTAGCAATATGTACAAGATTTTGTGTGAACATTGTATTTCATTTCTCTGGGATAAATGCCCAAGACTAAGATTGCTTGACATAAGTATTTAGTTTTGTAAGAAATGGCAATACTTTTCCCCAGAGTGATCTTTTTTTAATATTTATTTTTTAGTTTTTCAGCAGACACAACATCTTTGTTTGTATGTGGTGCTGAGGATTGAACTCGGGCGGCACTCATGCCAGGCGAGCGAGCTACCGCTTGAGCCACATCTCCAACCCCCAGAGTGATTTAAAAAAAAAAAAAAATATATATATATATATATATATGTTTTTAGGTTGTAGATGGACACAATATCTTTATTTATTTTTATGTGGGGCTGAGGATTGAACCCCAGTGTTTCACACATGTTAGGCAAGCGCTCTACTACTAAGCCACAAACCTAGCACCCCCAGACTGATCTTGCCATTTTTCATTCCCACCAGCATATGAATTATCCAGTTTCTCTGTAACCTCACCAGCATTTAGTGTTATTGTTATTTTTATTTTAACCATTCTGATGACTTAATTTTAAATTTTAAGATGATTTTTTATTATCACATCATAATTATACATAATAATGGGCTTCCTTTTGACAAATTCACAAATGCATATAACATAATTTGCTCCACAAAGAAGTATTCCAGTACTTCTTTCCTTCCCCTCCTCTCTCTTGCTGGTCATTCTGATAGGTCTGTAGTTGTATCTCATTGTAGTTTCAATTTGTATTTCCCTAATGACTAATGAGGCTGGACATCTTTTCATGTGTACATTTTCTTCTGTGAAATATTTTGTTCATGTTTTTTTGCCCATGTTCTAATTGGATTGTTTGATTTTTACTGTTGAGTTTTTAAGAGTTCTTTATTGGATATGTAGTTTACAAATATCTTCTCCAGGTCTGCAGCTTGCTATTTCATCTTCTTTGCAGAGTCTTCTACAGAGTATATGGTTTTAAATTTAATGTGGTCCAGTATATTAATTTTTCTTTTTTTGAGTTGTAATTTTAATGTCAAATCTAAAACTTTTTTTTCCTACTCTTAGATCTCTATGGTTTTCTCTTATTTTCCCCCCAAAAGTTCTATAGTTTTATGCTTTACATTTTACTTCTAGATCGGTGTTGAGCTAATTTTATTATATGTTCTAGATAATTTTCTCCCCTGCTATGATGTCCAATTGCTCTGATACATTTTTATTTTTTTGGTATTGCAGATTGAACCCAGAGCACTTAATTACTGAACCACATGCCCCACCCTTTTTATTTTTTATTTTGAAAGACAGTTTCACCAAGTTGCTTAGGGCTCACTCAGCTGCTGAGACTGGCCTCAAAATTGTAATCCTCCTTCCTCAGAGGCTCCTGAATCTCTGGGATATATGGGGTATGTCATACTGCCTGGCCACATTTAATTATTTATAATTTGGATTTGTTCCTGCCACTTTATTTTATGTTTTCTATTTACTATGCTTCTTGTGTTTACCCTTTTTCTTTTTTTTTTTTTTCTGTGTTGGGGGGAGTGGGTACCTGGGGAGAGGCATTCGATCACTGAGCTACATCCCTAGCCCTATTTTGTATTTATTTAGAGACAGGGTCTCATTGAGTTGCTTAGCACCTTGCTGTTGCTGAGGCTGACTTGAACCCACAATCCTCCTCTCTCAGCCTCCCGAGCTGCTGGGATTACAGGCATGTGCCACCTAGCCTGGCTGTGTTTTCCCTTTTCTAGAATAATTTTTTTTTTGAGAGAGAGAGAGAGAGAGAGAGAGAGAGAGAGAGAGAGAGAGAGAGAGAGTGTTTTTAATATTTATTTTTTAGTTTTCGGTGGACACAACATCTTTGTTTGTATGTGGTGCTGAGGATCGAACCCCGGGCCACACGCATGCCAGGGGAGCGCGCTACCGCTTGAGCCACATCCCCAGCCCTAGAAATAATTTTTATTGTTCTTTCTGTTTTCTGCTCTTTCATTTTTCCTCTCTCTCTTTCTTGAGTTGCTGGGATTATAGGCATGCACCACCGCACTGGGCTCTTTGATATCACTTTTTTAAAAAGCTATTTTTTAAAAAAGCTATTTTTTCCCCTTTATTGAATTGCTTTTGCACCTGTCAAAAACCAATTGGCCATATTTATGTGAGTGTATTTCTGAGCAGCCAAGAACCCAAAGGAATTTTGCCTCAAATATTGAACTCGGATAAACAAAACACAAATCGATCCATACAAAGACTGAGTAAAGACTAACATGTTAAACATTTATCAAATAACCTAATGCTCTATGTAATTAAGGATGAAAGAGGAAGAAATTGGCTGTGAGTGCCCTGGTCATTCAAACATAGCTCAGGGAAGTAGTTCAAATTGGTAGCATATATTGAAACAGGTTCTGACTTGGGAGTCAGAAAGATCTGCCATTGGACTGTGATTCCACCATTTATAACTTGAGTGACACTGGAGGTACGCAAGTTAACAGGCCTCTTGGAGCATTCCTTCTCCATGATTCAGTGGAGGTCACATTACTTATCTCATGGAATTAGTTTGAGGACCACTGGGATGAGGGCCTGCAAAGTGGTTGTCACTAAGCTTAGTCTATAGTAGCAACAGATCCAAGGAATGGTTTGGAGATTTTATCCCATATTCTCAGGCCCCTCCCAAGCATCCAAATCAAAGATCTACTTAAGTAAAAAGTGGATGCTTGCAGGGTATAGTGGCACGTTCCTGTAATCCTAGCTGGTTGGAACCTGAGGTAGGAAAATTGGAAGTTTGAGACCAACCTGGGCAAATTAGTGAGACCCTGTTTCAAAATGAAAAATAAAAAGAGGGCTGGAGATGTAGCTCAGTGGTATAGGTTTTGCTTAGTATTTATGAGGCCCTGAGTTCAGTCCCAGGTATTGAAAAAATAAGATAAAAATCGGTGTGATGTTCAAATGTGCCCACAAAAGCAGCTTCAGAATAAGTTACTAATTTTGTTTTTAAATTTTTACTTTTACTTTTTTTTTTTTTTTTTGGTAATGAGGATTGAACCTGGGGGTGCTTTACCACTGAGCTACATTCCCAGCCCTTTTAATTTTGAGCCAGTTGCCACAGAATTGCTTAGGGCCTTGCTAAATTGCTGAGGCTGACCTCAGTCTTGAGATCCTTCTGCCTCAGCTTCCCAAGTTGCTGAGATTACAGGCATGCACCACCATATCCAGCTGACAATCAACCTTGTTGAGTCCCAATCAAGGGTATCACTATTTTTTTTTTTTTTTTTGGTGCTAGGGATCCAAACCAGGGCCTTGTACATCTTGTGCATGCTAAGCAAGTGGTCTACCACTGAAATACACCATAAGTCCCCAACCTACTTAAATCTTTGCCTCATAGAAATAACAGAGATGTTAGAGTATACACTATAGGTTTGTCATCTTTTCTAAAAAGCATCAGGGTCTGGTGGGTTTCTCCTCAGGACTGGTCTTCATTCCAAAACTCTTCTGGTCATTCTAGTTACCCTGAAAATCAGGAGAATTATTTTCATTCTCTGGATGTCATCTTTTTCATAGAGAGGGGGTACAACTTGGTGTCTACCTTCTAAGATGGCTTAAAGGTGGATCAAAAACATAACAAAATGCGGGATACCCGACAAATTTCCTCACACCTCATACATGGATAGATGAGTGTGTTGAGCATGACTCAGCAATCTATGGCTCAGACCCAAATCCTCTTGTTCTTCTTTCTCTCTAGCCAGTTTTCTTAGCCTGAGAGCCAAGAATGGCTTTTACATTTTAAAGAGGAAAAGAAGGAAGGAAGTAAGGAAGGAAGACTTATGTGGTCTGCAAAGACTAAAACACATATTATCTCATCCTTTACAGAAAAAGGTTGCTTTTCCCTGTAGAGGAAAAAACTGAGGCTCCAAAACGAGAGGATGTTATATACCTGAGGTCACAACAAGGCAGTGATCAATCTATATATTCACTCATCTATCTAAATATGTAGAATGGACTCCCTTTATGAATAAGGATATAAATGCTTATAGGATCATGGAATAATTAGTGCAATGTTTCCTAGAGTAGGTTCCATATCCCAGAAGTTGCCCAAGAGCAATGTGTCCTTGGCTCAAATGAGTTCTAGAAATTCTACAAATTCTATAACCGTCTCTTAAACATCTCGCAATGTATATCAGTACCTCAAAACTCTGAGAAGTTTTGCAGCAATTAAAAAAAAAAAAACCTGGCGACTTTGTTAAACTCAACATGTCTCAAATTTATTCAACTGGTAAACTCTTTTTCCATTCTGTTTATTTTGAGGATAGCTATGTAATATTATGCCTTAGAAACATTTGGGAAACTCTGAAGTCACAGGCCAATCACTTGGGTTTGAAAGCTGGCCCAGTCACTTCTTTGAAAGGAAACAGAGCAAATCATTAGCCTTTCTTAGCCTCATTGGTGGAAAATAGAGATTAGTTTCTAGATATATTACTGATCACCTGGTTCCTGTCTTTAGAGTCAAATTTCCTGCAGAGTATTGGACTAAGGATACACAATGACTTTTATTTTTTCTCTATAGTTGGACATAATTCTATAATTTCCCAGAAAGAACAAGGCCTCCACATCATACCCTTTTACACTACATATGCCCTGATATAGGAAGACAGTGTGTCACTTTTTAGAAAATTTGACTTTAAAAAGTGAGGAGTTGGGCTGGGGCTGTAGCTTAGTGGCAGAGAGCTTGCCTAGCATGCGTGAGGAACTGGGTTCAATCCTCAGTACTATATAAAAATAAACAAATAAAATAAAGGCACTCTGTCCATCTACAACTACAAAAATATTTTTAAAAAGTGAGGAATTTGGTACCCAGGGAGACTGATGGAAGAAGTGCAAAAAAAGGATCCATCAACATTCAGAGACTTGTTGGGACAGGGTTTGTTCCTAGAGGTGCTGATGAAGGAATTTGTGATATGAAAAGAATGTAACTTTATGATATCTCGCATGCTATGATTAACGTAGCATTAAATCATAGAATTTCAATAAGATCCTCCTCTGAGAATGTCTCACAGTAAGATGCGTAAAAACACCCATCTCAGTTGGTTGGTTCAGGGAATAGGCCAGCTTTCTTGTGCTTCTTGGTCATTGCATGTACTGTGCCCTCCGCTTGAGTCACCTTTTCCCTTGACTTTTGCCCCCCAAATCCTACCAGTCTCTACATGAATGTTACCCGAACCACCATAAGTCTGGAGTAGGTTTCTTTATATCACTGCTGCCATAAATCCTCTATCTTCTCCATCTGAACCCTTACCTGGGCTTCTGTTGACTTTGTCTTAACAAGGCTCTGTCTCAGGAGGGAAGGGACTAGTTTTGTCTTGTTCACTGTTGCATGGGCAGAGCTTATCCTGGTGCTCAAACAAGGGAGTGCTCAATGGATATTTGCAACAAGCAGAGATTGACTGAAGGTGGAAAGTAAAGCTCAGTAGTAGAGTGTTTGCCTACCATGCATGAGACCCTGGCTTCAATCCCCATCACTGCAAAAAGAAAAATAAATAAATAATTGAGGGCGTGTATGTATCTCTTTTGACTCTTGGTTCCCAGACACACTGGGGGAAACTGAGGCAGCTTTGTAGACTTCATAGGGCTGAAAATGGAATCAAGATGCTCTTATATTAGGTGGTAGACTCTTCTCATATCTCTCAACCATTTCTTAAATAACTTAATCCCTACCCCCACCCCCACCCCCAGCATGGCTTCCTTGGCCTTATTCTGTTCTTTTTTTTTGTCTTCACTGCAAAAGACTAAGACTGTTTCAGAGAATTATTTTATAACAAATGGGATCTTGGAGTAAAAGAAAATTTGTCTAGCTCTCAAGGGTAGGAGAAATGCAAGTGCCCTTGGACCTTGGATTTAAATGAGCCAGCAAATCCCTGCTAATTCTCTTCCCTTGCTGGGTCCCGTCTGCTTCATATTCAGCAAAGGAGAAAGTCAGCCTGTGTCACCCGTGATTTATGCCCTGCTGTTTGCTTTCTTCCCCTAGAACATTAAACACTCTGAGCAGAGGGGGAAGAAGAGGTAATCTCAGGATGCCTGGCTGCCAGACTGGTGTCTGGGAGCCAGGGGGGGGGGCAGTGGGGAGTGGGGGGGGGCGACAGGATCTCTCTGCTCTGTTGGGAAATGGGAGGAGGTTGAAAAGTGAAAAAAAAAAAAAAAGGAAAAAAAAAAGACCCATAGGGCTTCCACATAAAAGGAACAAGGGAATCTCTGTTTGCCTCAACCTCTGCAAAAACAATTGGCCTCTGAGCCAAGAAACCTGGATGCTTGATTTACTCATTTACTAAGTGCTTGCCTTTGGGCAAGACTCCTTTCTCTGGGCCTCAGTTTCCCTGGCTGTTAGGAAGGCCTGGAGGTTTTGCTCCAGCCTCATGGATCTGGGACTAATTGTCCTTGCATGGAGACATGAAGTGCATTGTAGTGGTTTACTGTGAACCATAATCCTTTTGCAGGGAGGATTTGGAATTCATCTCCACCTCCCACTTGCTGAGTGGCCTTGAGCAAGTTCCTTACTTCTCTGAGCTTCATCTGTACTATTGGACCTTCCAATGGTGCTGGCACTGAGACAACACTCAAGAGTCAGCTATTATTGGGGTGGTTGTTCTTGAGATGATCCCTATCCCTGGGCTTAGTGTACCTCTACCTGAGTTCACTGCTTGAGGCCTGCTCAGTGAGGGCAGGGTGTTCTAGCAAGCACTTGGAAGTTCTGGGCAGACGGGAAGAGGAGCTATTTTCGGTGGGTTCTGATTCTATTTGTAGCTGGTGAGTTGGCCCAGGCTGCAGGGAGGCTTTGGGCAGAGCAAGCGGGGTGCTGAGAGGGGTGTGTTGTCCTACATTGGGGAGGGAGAGAGGGAAAGGACAGGGAGAAGTCAGGGAGGACAAATGGAAAGGAAGAGAAAGAAGAAAGTGCTATCCTCAGACCCCTCCCTTCTGAACTCTTTTAGCCAATTTCATTTCCTCTGCCTTTCCTTTGGGAATTTAGAGGGGACACCCGTATCTTTTTAAAGGTGGATTTAGTTAGTAACTTGAAGCAGTCCATCAAGCCTGCTAACCCAGTGTTCCCACCCCTAGAGCATTGATTTTCACAGGCTAAACTGAGAATTGCATTCCCAGTGGAATTGCCGAGTATTTAAAACCTGTAGTGGTTAAACCACCAAACACCAAAGAAGTTATTTCTCAAAGAGGAAGCACTCTCATTTCCTCACTAGACCCTGGGTGCAGAACCTGCCACCTTCCCCAATTCAACAATATGGATAAACAAGTTGTTTAGTCTCTGTGGGCCTCAGTTTCCTCATTTATGAAATGAGATGGGATGCCAAGGAGAAATATTTGGAACTCCCGAGTCCTTTCCAGCTGCAATTCTGTCACTCTGTGATGCAGTCATCAAACAAGGTAAGGCTTATCCTTTAATCAGAGGATGGTTGGTAGAACTGGGAAGCTCTGGAGAGAGGATGACATCTTACTTTTCTTTTCTGGATGGAAAAACTGAAGCCGAAGCCTTAATGGTGAGGTCAGATCAGGCAGTAAGTCAGAAGCTCAGTTGTGTCAGTTAGTGACCCAGGTCTCCTACCTCCTACTTGAGTAGATTTTCCCTGTTACTGGACTGTCAGTTGCCTTTCCCTGGGAGGACCATGGGAATCACATCTAGTAGTGTCACCGTACATTCGTTAACACATTTCATTCCCTCGATCATCTGTTTTATTTTTTGGGGGTACTAGGGATTGGACTTAGGGGCACTTGACCACATTGAGTCACATCTTCAGCCTTATTTTGGATCTTGTTTAGAGACAGGGTCTCATAAGTTGTTTAGTGCCTTGCCTTTACTGAGATTGGCTTTGAACCTGCAGTCCTTCTGCCTCAGCCTCTCAAGTCGCTGGAATTACAGGCATGTGCCACTTTACCTGGGGCCAATCAAATATTTTTCAGATGAAAGCCCCCAACACAGTTAGAAATGGTGGCAGGTCTAATTCAAAAGCTCGATCGCTGTTTGAGTGTTTCCTAAAGTCCAGTCATTTGGTATCAGCCTCATGAATTTTGGACATAATCTGCTTTACACTAACATTTACTTCATTTTTCTTTAAATCAATTCATTATTTTATGCAAATAACTTCATTCTCATCCTCAGCAAAGATATCTGTGATATTAAGTTTGATGTTATATGTCACATTCCACGACTAAACACTCAAGGTCACTCCAGGTGAACTGAGTTGGCACGAAATAATCACACAGAGACAGAGAAATTCCTTTTTCTTTGGGTCTTTTGACAGCTTTTCTGACCTTAGGGGTCCGTGGAAAAAGAGAGGGAAGCACGTGCTGAAACCTTTTATTGGGAAGAAGCCATTCAAATGAGGCAAGGGGTTGGATTACAAAAACTGAGGTTATATGCCACCTTGCCTGTCTTCCCTTATAATATATAATAGGTGAGTGAAGCTCAACCTCTGTGGGAGACACCTACACCTGAAGACCCACCTTGCTATCCAAGCTGGGACAACCCCCAAGTCACCACAAAATGTAGTGATTGGTCAGAGCCTCATGCTTCAGGACTGGCAGGTGTGGTCATTCAGAGCAGCTCTCCATAGTTACATTTTTCTAAGTATATGTTAAATATAGCTATTTAAAAATTTTAAAAATCCCTATGTTGATTAAAAATGACTTGACTGTTAGAAAACTTGAATGACTATTCTACAGTAGTGGTTCTCAAACTTGTTGGTTTCTTTAAAATTATTGAAGACCCTAAAGAACTTTTGTTTATCAGTTATATCAATGGATATTATCTTGGTAGGAATTAAAAGGCAATATTAAATAGTTTATTAAATTTACAAAGCAAAAATGTTTAGCATACTATTTTTAATTAACTGCTTGGTTCATTTCTGTAACACCTTCCCCTTATAATATTATTATGTGGTACTGGGATGGAACTGAGGACCTCATGCATACTAAGCTAGTACTATTCCATTGAGCTACATTCCCAGTCCTGTTTATTTTTTTATTTTGAGACAGGGTCTCAATAAGTTTTATGGGGTGCTGAGTATTGAACCCAGTACCTGTATTTCTTTCTGTGCCTGGCTTATTTCACTAAGCATAACCTTGCAGTTCTTCTGAATAACTGGGATCACGGGTATGTGCCACAATGCCTGTCTTCCTTTACAATATTATTAATATTGTTATTTTTTGCTATGTTGGGGATCCAACCCAAGGCCCTGGAGCTTGCTAGGCAAATGCTCTACCACTGAACCACATCCAGCCCTAGAATATTATAATATTGTCTTTGAATGCGTTTTCATATAGTTTTATATTTTTGTTTTTAATTGATAAATAAAAACTCTGGTGCACCACATGATAGTTTGATATAGATTATGGAATTGCTACATCAAACTGTTGTTTAACATATGCAGTTAGTTCACATGCTTATCTTTGTAGTAAGAACACTTAAAACTTACTTTCTTACACAATATATTGTTACAATATAGCATACAATGTACTATACACAATATAGCATGCTGTATAACTGTAGTCATGGTAACGTACATTAGACTGCTTGAACTTATTTCTCCTATATAATTGATATTTTAAATCCCTGGCCAATAGTTTCTCTATCCTCTCACCCCCAGCCCCTGATAACCACCATTTTACTATGAGTTTTACTTTTTTTAGATTCCACATGTAAATGAGTTCTTGCTGTATTTTTTTCTGTGCCTGGCTTATTTCACTTAGCATAATGTCCTCTGACTTCATTCATGTCATCACAAGTAACAGGATTTCCTTCTTTTTTAAGGCTGAATAATATTCCATTGTGTATATATACAAGATTTTCTTTATTCATTCATCCACTGTTGGGCACTTCGATTGATTCCATGTCATGGCTATTGTGAATAATGTCACACAAATCTAAGATTGTAGATATCTGTTGTATATGGATTTTATTTCCTTTGGATATATACCCAGTAGTGGGATTGTTGGTAGTTCTATTTTTATCTTTATTTATTTATTTTTGGTTCCCAGGGGTGGCCTACCACTGAGCTACATCCTCACCCCTTTTTATATTTTATTTTGAGACAGGGTCTTGATAAGTTGCTGAGGTTCACTCTGAGCTAGCAATTCTCCTTCCCCAGGATCTTGTCACTGAAATTACAGGTAGGTGCCAGGATTGTGCAGCTTTGTCTTTTTGTTTTTGCTTGTGTTTGCCTGTGTTTTGTTGGGGGGTCATATCTAAAAATCATTGCCAGACCAATGTCATGGAGGTTTTGCCCTATGTTTTTGTAAGAAGTTTTAGTTTTAGGACTTACATTTAATTCTTTAATCCATTTTGAGATTTTTTTATATGATATGAGTTGAGGGTCTAATTTAATTCTTCTTCAAATGGATATCCAGTTTTCCTAGCACCATTTACTGAAAAGACTTTCCTTTTCCCATTGTTTTCTTGCCATCAATGGTCTGTAAATATATGAATTTGTCTGTGGGATTTCTATTCTGCTCCATCAGTCTGTGTGTTTTTTATGCTGTCCAGGCATAGATCTATTTTGACTACTATAGCTTTGTAGTAAATTTTGAAAATAAGTAGTGTGATGCTTTGTTCTCTTTGCTGGAGATTGCTTTAACTCTTTGGGGTCTTTTGTGGTTCCATACAAATTTCAGCATTAAAAATTCTTTTTTACTGCTGAGTGCAATGGCACACACCTGTAATCCCAGAAGCTAATGAGGCTGAGACAGAAGGATTGCTGGTTTGAGGCCAATAGCAGCAACTAAGCAAGGCCCTAAGCAACTTAGTGAGACCCTGCCTCAAACTCTTAAAAAAAGGGCTGGAGATGTGGTTCAGTGGCTAAGCACCCCTGGGTTTAATCCCTGCCACCCAAAACAAAACAAATACCTAGTTTGTTGAGATTTTTTTTGTTGTTATGAAAAGATGCTGAATTTTTTTAAGGACATATGTTGTATGTTTCTTCTTTTTTAACCTTTATTTTATTTATTTATTTTTATGGGGTGCTAAGGATCGAACCCAGTACCTCACACATGCTAGGCAGGTGTTCAGCCACTGAGCTACAGCAGCCTCCGTGCTGAATTTTTTTTTAAATGCCTTTTCTGCATCTATTGAGATGTTTATATGACTTTTGTTGTTCATTCTGTTAATGTGGTGTATGACATTTATTGATTTGCATATGTTGAATCATATTTGCATCCCAATGATTCATGTCACTTAGTCATGATGAATGATCCTTTTCATGTGCTGCTGTGTTCAGTAGGCTAATATTTTGTTTAAAATAACATTGTTAAGGGCTGGGGTTATAGCTCAGTGGTAGAGTGCTAGCCTAGCATGTGTGAAGCACTGGGTTTGATCCTTAGCACCACATAAAAATAAACAAATAAAAGATATGTGTCCATTACAACTAAAAAAATTTAAAAATTTTTTAAAACATTTTTGGGCTGGGAGCATAGCTCAGAGATAGAGTGCTTACCTAACATGCTCAAGGCCCTGGGTTCTGCATTATAAAAAAAAAATTAAAAATAGCCAGGCATGGTGGAGCATGCTTATAATCCCAGCGACTCAGGGACCTGAGGCAGGAGGATCACAAGTTTAAAGCCCTCTCAGCAATTTAGGGAAGACCTAAGTAATTTAGAGAGACTCTGCCTCAAAATAAAAAATAAGCCAGGCTCAGTGGTACATACCAGAGACGTAATACCAGTGGCTCAGGAAGCAGAGGCAGAAGAATTACAAGTTTAAAGCCAGCTTCCACAACTGAGTGAGTCCCTAGGTAACTTAGCAAGATCCTGTCTCAAAATAAAAAATAAAAAAGGCTGGGGTTGTGGCTTAATGGTTAAGCACCCCTGGGTTCAATCCCTGGAAACAAAACAAAACAAACAGAATTAAATAAAAGTAACATTATAGATCCATGGCTTAATATAAATAACATATTTTCACATAAAATAACTGTTTTCAGAAAAAAAAATTGAGAAGAATGGCTTTGTTTTACCCATTTGTTCTCATGGGTTTTTTTTTCCTTCCTCTTTTTTTTTTTTTTTTTTGGCATTGCTGTGTCTTGAACCCAGGACTTTTAACAAGCTAGGCAAGCACTCAACCACTGAGCTACATCCCCAGCTCTATATGTTTATAAGACTCATTAAAAAACTGCATTATCATATCTGTTTCTGCATTTAGTTTGTAGCAATTTACTTTGGTTAAAGTAGGTGAAGAAAATTCAGTTACATGTGGTGGTGCATCCCTGTAATCCCAGCAATTCAGGAGGCTGAGGCAGGAGGATTGCAAATTCAAGGCCATTCTCAGCAATTTAGGGAGGCCTGAAGGAATTTAGTGAGACCCTGTCTCAAAATAGAAAATAAAAAGGCTGGGGATGTAGCTCAGTGGTAAATTGTTCCTGGGTTAAATCCCAGTACCAAAAAGAAAGAAAAAAGAAAAAAAAAATCAAGTCTCATACAAATCAGGTAATCATGAATATTCTCTCGTGATATTATACCAATATTTGACAGATTTTTTATTTCAGTTGGATAAATCCTATCAATCAATTTTTAGTACTCAGTTTCACTAAAAATTTATTGGCCTATCTTGCATTTGGAATGGATCTTTTATTCATGCAGGGTTTGATAACATCATGACTTGGTCATGTGGAAAATATTTGTTCACTGGATTATTTAGCCCTTCTGAATGTTGGCACATATCATTATTTGATATCAAAAATTTATTTTTTCTAATATCACTACTCATCTAGACTTTATAAATCAGTGAGAGTCATGGTAGGCTATTCAGTTTTTCCAAAATTAAAATTAAACTTGAATTTTGAAGTGACAAACTTACTTCCTTTTCTCATTTTTGAGAAATTATCTGTCAAATACCCAACCTGAATAACTGTTGTTTTCCCTCTACTGGGCATTGACTCTCTCACTGAGTCATATCCCAAGCCTTTTTTTATTGTGAGACACTTTTGCTCACAATAAAAGGCTAACCTTGAACTTGCAGTCCTCCTGCTTCAGCCACCTGACTTGCTGGGATTATAGGTATGTGCCACTGCACCTGACTTGAATAATTATAGTTTGCATATTGACCATTCTTTCAAGTAAAAATAGAGTTCCCTGAAGGAACTCTAGCTCAAACAGTTGCACAAGTGTTTCTTCTTGAGACAACTATCTACTTCTGCACACAGCAAAAGTGCTTTATGCATAGAATATAACTGCTTAGTGGAGCATAGTTTTTTATTTTGAAGTGTTGAAAATGTTTTGGAATGGGATAGAGGTGTTGGTTGCATAATACTGTGACTGTATTAAATGCCAATGATTTATTTGCCTTAAAATGGTTAATTTTCTGTTATGTGAATTTCAACTCAATAAAGAAATTGACCAAAATGTTTAGTATGTAATTTTCATTTCATTCCACACAATAGTAAAAAGACATGTATTCAGAGGTCTAGAATTAATAAAATTATGTATTTTTTAACTACTTTATAAAGTACATTCTGAAGTGAAACTGACATTCTGTTTACTACCTGTATGCTGGTGAAGAATACAATGGCTACTAGTACATATTGTACCATTACTTTGATTTGTGATAACCTTCCAGAAATTTTACCACCACTGCTTTTGCATCATTACTACAAATGTCAACATGGTAAAAAGGAAAATAATTTATTAGTATTATTATGAAGACAGTTTTGATCCATGTAGACCCCTGAAAGGGTTTCAGGGATCCTTAAGGACATGTGGTCTACAGAATCACTCCTGTAACACTGAATTGGAGCTGCACTGACCCACCCTAGCAGTAGACAGGTAATGTTATTTTGAATCACAGAGATATTATTTAATTCTTGTTTCTGTCTTCCCCAAACAAGTTGTTATTTCATATCTGAAAGCCATAGTTACCCCTGTTTACTAGCTGAGTTGGAGGTACAGGATATGTTGCAGCATTGAAGGAGTCTGGGGATAAGCCATACGAAGTGCTCACTTTTAGCATTAAGCAGAAGGAGTTAAGGTTGGGACATATGCATTTTGGGGGGCTGAGTGACCTCTGCCTTCCAGTGGCATTGCATGACTCTGTTCTCCATCAATCATCTTTCCATCTAAGACTACTTCAAAGATTCCTGGAGTAGCTGGAAGAACGTTTTTTAGCTTTGAATATAGTGGCTGGGGGTGGGAGTGGAGTAGTGTGGGGGGGTGAGGCTGAAAGGATATTAATAGGAGGAGAGGAAGGTCAGATGGGTAACAGAGCCCTTCACATGAGAATGAGGCAATGAGAAGATGCCCTCACTGAACATGGGTGGGTTCCCCCTCCACCTTTTCTTTTTTTTGATATCAGGAATTGAACTCAACCACTGAGCCATATCCCCAGCCCTTTTGTATTTTATTTGGAGACAGGGTCTCACTGAGTTGCTTAGAGCCTTGCTAAATTGCTGAACTTGAGGTCCTCCTGTCTCTGCCTCCTGAACTGGGATTACAGGCATGTGTCACCGGACCCAGCATCCCCTCTTTTCTTAACTCATGGTATACAGTGCTTTGTCTTCAACCAGAGTCAAATAGATCCTCTCTGCTGGTTTAGCTTTTTCATAGGATACAAAATGTTTTAAATTCGTTACCTCTAAGAACCCATATATACTTCTTTGAAGTAAGCAAGATAGCTCTAACAACTGCATAGGGTGATGAGGAAACTGAGGTGTATGAAAAGGGAAATGAGGTTCCCTCCCATTCTTCTAATGTTGAAGATTGAACCCAGGGCCTGGTGTGTGCTGAGTATGCATACTACCACTGAGTTTTACCCATAACTCCCCTGAAATGAGCTTTCAAGGCCATGCAAGCAGTTTTCTCTTTCTTAGAGAAAATTTACTGATGTCCGTTTTAAAGGTGAGCAAGTGGACTACAGTGGGGATGAAGCCTTGTATTTGCAGTCAAATTGCTTAGGTTTAAGTCCAGACCTTTACATGGAAAGTGCTTGCATTTGTGCAGGGCACATTGAAAGGTTCAATCCATGCTAGTTTTTGTGGGAAATAGCAGGCCAAATACTGTGATTTCATGGGTACAGAGAGATTGCTCCAAATGTTCTAAAAACTGGTTGAAGATTCAGTTGAGATTTCCTTAGCCCAGATTAAAAGGTAAGTACAGCTATAGTCTGTCTTTTTAAACAGAGGTGAAAGTGACATGCCAACACTTTTGCTTCAAGTGGATTTCTGAGAGCTCTGAGATTGGCTGAGTGGATTTTCACTGCCTATTGGCTGAACACTTTGTTCTGAGTCACTTCTTGGGGAGCTAGCTAGCCTAAGGATGGGCTGCCCTGATGTCAGGTGCTACCTTCGTTCTAATCAGTGGCTCCTTACCTGTGGAAGTCTATCCTAAAGCCTGTGAGCAAAGGGCTAGGCAGGGAATTTCTGCCTATAGGGGACTTGGTGACTGAGGGAAAACTTAGAAATGGGAGAAATATGTGGGAAAAGACTTTGTTGTTGTTGTTTTTAAGTAATTCATCTATTCTATGTACTATTTCTTTTTCCATTAAGAAAAAGAAAGATGGGCTGGGGTTATGGCTCTGTGGTAGAGTGCTTGCCTAGCATGTGTTAGGCACTGGATTTCATTCTCAGCACCACATATAAATAAATGAATAAAATAAAAGTTCATCAACATCTGAAAACATTAAAAAAAGATAAAAAAAGAAAAAAAAGGCTATATTCTTATACAGAAAGGAAAAAGCAGAACAGCAACATATAAATAAAAGCTCAGGGTGTGATCCTGGGGAAAACACACATACAACACACTCAGGCGCGCGCACGAGCACACACATGCACACACACACACACACACACACACACACACACAGTTCAAGCAGGAGATGACTTTAAGGACCAACAAGAGGACACTATTGGACCACAAATTTAGTTCTAGGTTGTCTGGAAGCCAAGATGAAAACAGAGACACAATTGGGGGGCATTAATACTAGTTATCAGAAAGGAGGAAGTCACCAGTTTCTCTGAGAGTAAACCATTTTTCCTAATTTTGAACGGTAATGTTAATTTCTTACTTTTGTATTTGTACTGGGGATTGAACCCAGGGCACTTAGCTACTGTGCCACATCCCCAGCTCCCCCCCTACTTTTTTTTTTAATTGCTCAGAGCCTTGCTAAGTTGCTGAGGCTGGTTTTGAACTCCTGATCCTTCTGCGTCAGCCTTGCAAGCCACTGGGATTACAGGTGTGCACTAAACCATGCCTGGCTTTTACTTGAAATTTTATTTTAGGTGACCATGTCATGTAGTGGATGGTACAATTGAGTGAGTGAGGGCAGTTTTTGTCGTTAATTGGGTTTGGGTTTGAATTTTGTTTTAATAAACACAACCTATTCTAGTTTTCACTTTTTTCATCCATAAAATAGAGACAACAGCATCTACCTATAGTAATTGTGAAGATTCAATTAGATGAATTGTATAAATAAATGTTATCCTTTAGTTGTGAAATCCAACTGCCTACTACTTGTCTTGCACAATTCTAGGTGCTGGAGATATAGTGATAAACAAGACAAGTTCTTTATCTTCAAGTGCTCTTACATTCTAGTAGGGTAAAAGATGATATGCATTGAAAAATAATTTCAGAAAGTACTGTGGAAATAATGCAACAAATACATTTGAATTATTCTCCAGTCATCCCCACCCCCTAACCCCCCCCCCCAAAAAAAATCAAAGGCATAATGTTAAAATGCATTTGAGAGGAGTTGAATCTGTTAGGACATGAGGTAATATAGTTTTGGAATGTGTAATTCTTTTGCAGGGTAAGTTCCAGTTTTTTTTTGTTTTTGTATTTGCTTTTGTTGAAAACTCACGTCTTTTCTACTGTGCTTTTGACCGGGAGCTGAGCTTGAGGCAGTTTGATTGTATTCTAACCACACCATATTTACAAGCATTATAGTAAATTAGTTTTATCCTGACTATGCCTGCAGGTAAAAGATACCACTATTCTGTAGAGTGAGCAGAAGGACTGCCTAGGTCTATAGAGTCAGGAAAAGATGCCTCCTAAAAACCTGTAGGTCCACATTTGATTTTCTTCTGATTTGTCATCGTTCTACCTTTGCCCTTGTCCCATCAGTCTAACTCTTTCTCGGGGCTGGGCTTCTCTAGGAGTCTCCTAAGTAGTCTGCATTACGCGCGCGCCTACAGCCCCTGCTCACTTCAAGGGGCGGGTCAGAGGCCTAGGCCACGCCCCGTACGACCCGTGGTGGCCCGCCCCTTTACTCCTCAACCAAGCGCCAGGGCCTACGCACGCGCTCCTGCTCGCGTCCCGGCTCAGCATCGGGAGCGCGCTCTGTGTGGCCGCTGCCGCCATGTTGTTGTGGTTGTGAGAAGGCGGTGGCAGGCGGCGGCGGCAGCGGTGCAGCCGGACTAGACGCTCCTGCGGCCCAGGCGCTGCCCCCCCGCCAGCCCTGGCTGGGAGCCTCGTGGGGGTGGCGGAGGAGGCCGTGCCGTGCCGTGCCGTGCCGAGCCTCGCCATGTCTTGCTCCCTGGTAAGAAGCCCACCCCCGGTCTTCTCGGGTGGTGAGAAGGAGCTGGAGGAGGGGCCGGCCTTGGCCGTGGCGCTGTGGCTGTCACCCTCTGAGGAGGCGTCGGCCTGCGGGGTTCTGGGGATGGTGTGTAGGGCCCGGGGAGAGGCGGTCTGGGTGGCTGCCGCCGCCAGGGGGAGGCGCGGGGAGTGGGAGCCCAGCAACCGGGCTCGCCCCAGACCCTAGGCTGGAGGGAGGCGGGGTCCTGGGCTGTGGCGGCCTTCCCGGTCCAGGCGAGGACGAGCTCGTGGAGCTCCTGGAGTGGGGCGCTGCCATTGGGGCCCGGCGAAATGCCGGCCGAACCCCGGGAGGTGGGTGTGCACCCTTCCTCCTGCCCTGGCTTTGTGGAGACTGTGTGGAGAGGCCGGAGGTCGGGGGCCTTAGGAGCCCCAGGCGAGCAGTGCGGGCCGGGCCTTGTGGGAAGGAGGAGTGGCCCCCTGACTGCAGCAGGGCATCCTCCTGACCTGGTAGTACTTGGGTGGGAAGGATACTTCGGGGGCGGTTGAGGAGCTCCAGAAACACTGGTCAGACAGCTCCACAAAAGATTACAGTGTTATTTCTTGGGGAGAAATTGTGCTGGATGTTTGCATCTCAGGACCCATAAGATGATATTGTTGGTTGTACTTTGGGCTGGAAACCTTATCTTACAATTATGGGGTAGATTTTATGGTCACTTTAATGGGTTCTCTGAAGTTTGATAATCTTGTGAGTTTTGCACATGGGCTACTGTTAGATATTGATGTTCTGGTGTCGTCTCCAGACTCAGGGCTAAATTCTTACTGTTTGACATCCACTTTGTTTTCTGACATACTTATTTTCATGTTAAAAATTAAGTGCACATATTCTAGTTGAGGTTCAGTTTAGTTTCTCCTAGCATGAACAGTGATTCCTTTAGAGGCTATGGTTGAATTCCAGGAGATTTTTTATTTTTATTTTTTTAATGTAAAATGTTTGTGATTTGTCCATGGAGAAGTGAGGGGCACCTTTCCCTTTTAGATTCAGGGCCGTTTCCGTAGGGCAAAAGACATGTTCTTTTTGCTTGGAGACTAAGTAAGCTGTGTTGGTAGTCTTCCCTTCTAGGGTCTATGACTTGGATAGGTAGGAAATTTACAGAATGACTGAATAAATTGGTTGCCTGCGAAGGCTTCTTTCAAGTGACCCAGAGCAATTTGAATGACCAGCAACCAGGGTGGTGTAGCCTCACTTGTACTTAATGGCAAACCATGGGAGAACTTGTCGGCCAGGTTCTTTAGTTCAGTGGCTACCTAGAAGTATTGTGGACTGTCTTACATGCTGATTGCAGGGACTTATGCAGTACCTGGTGAATTAAAATCTGAGCATGGAGCTTGGGAACCTATCATTACAAAGCTCACTGAATGATTCAGGTCATCCAGGTATGTGAACTGCCTTAGGTTGGGTTTTCTAAAGAATTCCTATTAATTAACTGACTTCTGAGAGAGCCCTTTTAATTGTGTATAGATCTGTTTAAGAATTTGAGAGGTTGGGAAGAAGAGAATGCATGAGAAACTGGAAATTGCAAATTGAACATCTCTTAAAATACAGTAGATTTATGTAGGGAAAGTAGGTTTGTTGCCAAGAAGTATTGGTTCACAAGTCATTAGGAATACATTTAATTAAATTAGATGCTTCTTAACTGGAGCCATATCCAGAGATAGAGAATCCAGAGCAAAGAAGCTAAGTTTGCTTCTGGCTCATAGAAGTGTGTATTGAAATTGCTTTCTGCCATCCTAACATCATGTTTGCTTCTAAACCATCTGACTCAGGTTTCTGGTAAAGTGAAGGGCGGAATGGGTGTGTTAGCAGTTATTGGAGACCAGGACTGTGAATTAGGAAGGTTTACTGTGCTTCAGGAAGTTTTTGAAATTTGCCCCAGGCTGTAAAGGGTGTTAAAGTCAGTTAAAATCTGTTTTAAGTCCTGGTTAACATCTTCTGTGGTAAAGTGGAATCCCAAGTTACTAAAGGAAGTATTCAAAGGGGGTGCGGTGAGGTTGTTATAAGTTTGAGAGAGGTGGAAGTGTTCTTATAGTTATGTAGTGGAAGAGTTTGGTAAATTTCCTGTCAGAAATATTTTTAGAGAGATGCACTTAGTTGTTCACTTCCAGAGTCAGAGATTGTATCTATTTTGTTCCTTGGTGTCCCTAGTACTTAGCAGTTCTTGACATATTTTATGTCCTCACATATTTTTTGAGTAAATATATAGTGTAGGTATGGGAAAAAATAGCTATGGTGGTTGATAGCATTAGTTATTAAAAGCTACTTGATATCTTGCATTGGATTAAAGAACCTGTTTTTAGTCCTTGTTGTTTGTAACTTTTGGTGTTCTGTAGTCTACCACTGAGCTATGTCCCCAGCCCTTTTTATTTTGAGATAGGGTCTAGCTAAGTTGCCCAAGCTGGCCTTGAACTTGTGATCCTTCTGCCTCAGTTTCTTTTTGTCTTCTGTTTTTGAGTCTTTGGGTGTTCTATGTTTTTTAGGTGTCAATGACTTTAAAAAAAAGCAATTCTATTAAATGCAGCAGTAGTGTGAACTCATAGGAAACTCTGGATTGGCAGTCAGATTTAAATTCTAATTCAATTTGTGTCATTAATTGCTGTTGGGAATGTCACTTAACTTCTTTGGGCTTCAGTTTCCTCATCTATGCAATTAAGGGCCTAGACTCATTGACTAGCCTGATTCTGCACATCTTTAATAATTTCTAGTTTGGTATTCATCTCATGTAGGTAATCTTTCATTTTAAAGAAACAAACTGTATTTGTCTTGAGTTTTGCTTTTAACTTGCAGATTTTATACATTGTCCAAAAGTGTTCTGGAAATTGAGTGCATGTTGTAAGTATTAGAGACAACATGCTTATGCTGTTGTAATTCATTTAGTGTTGAAATCAGATTGGTTTCAAATAGGGAACTTCATAATTTGGTGTGAAGTCATAAGAATGGTTTGGGAGAAGTTTGTGCAATTTATGTGGTGAGTTGTTTCTTACAGACCACCCAGTTCTGTATTTTCTATGGTGAATTTATATATAAATTTATAATTGGTAAAACATCAGTTTAAGACAAAGTATGGTATCACATTTGTATTGAATTGAACTAGGACTCTTGGTAATTTTAGAGGCTACCAAAGTTATTAGCTTGTCATTGCTATTTTTAATCTTAATTTTGTGATACTAATACTGGTATCATACTTTCATCTTCACTTTTGTTCTGTGTCCAGAAACTTAATATACCTTTTAAGTTCGTATTTATATCAGATATTCAGATGAAAACTGTTTTAGCATGACAGTGGGTTCATCAATATGCCTTGGGTTCAAGTCTAGGTTGGGCTCCTTACTAGGCCTTCTGTTTCTGGAATGCCACATAACCCCTTTGAGCTCCAGTTCCCTCATTAGTAAAAGGAGAAAGAGCAACCTCTCTGCTTGTTTTGCAGGTTGTCAGTGAAGATCGAATGGAATGGTGGTATTAAAAGCAATCTAAATATGTAGGAGGATGATATTAGAATCCTATTTTATTTTCTTGGAAGTGTTGAGTTGTGAAGCAGTAGTAAATGTGGTATATGTTGTTAAGTGCAGAATTTCCTAATGCCATTGATAGGGCAACAGAAACAGTTTCAGCTTCTGTGCTCTGTAGACACCTTTCAGCACTTGCAACTGCTAATAGAAATAGTCAGTGTTGCAGAGACTTTAGGGGTATCTGGGATATCTCATACATTTGCTACATTTCACCCATTTTCTTATGTTGGAGCTGTGATAGAAGGTGTTTGGGGTAAGTTCACTTTTTATGTAGTTTTAGAACTGTGTTGTCTAAATGACAGGTGGCAGTGTCATAGAGTAATGACATCATTGTGGTTATTTAGTGAGATCCTGTCTCAAAAAAAAAAAATAAAAGTGGGGGAGCTGGGATATAGGTCAGTGGTAGGTACTTGCCTACATGTGTGGAGCCCTGGGTTTAATTCCTAATACCTCCAAAAAATTTTTTTTTTCTTATTTTTGTGTGGTAAAACTTTGAAAGCATGGTACCTTGGCAGTGCAGATGGAATGACTGTAAAATAGTAAGACAAAACAAATGAAGTCAGAAGAAAATTGTAAGGTTGAGTTATATTAAATCTATTCTGTTAATGATGAAATATCTCATAGTTCTAAGTTGTTGATTTAGAACAACTTTATAAACAAAGTTAGCACATAAAATTATGCTAGTATGGGGCTGTGGCTGTGACTTATGGTAGAGGGCTTGCCTAGCATGTGGGAGGCACTGGGATCGATTCTCAGCACCATGTATAAATAAAGGTCCATTGACAACTAAAAAATATTTTAAAAAAATTATGCTAATATTCCTAAACACTTTTCCCCTTAAGATGGAGTATTGTTAACTTCAGAGGTATCGTCTTGGTGCTCTTGCAGAGCAGCATCTTGGACATGTCTAGGTTTAGATTTATTATGTACCTGTTTAAGTCTTTACACAGTGTTCAGAATGATTCTATTGTAAGATTTTCTGATTTTATTTCTCTAAGGTTCAAATCTAATTTATTAACTAAAGCATTGTAATTTAGTTGCAGAAGAGGTGAAAGTTCATTTAGTTTTCTGCATTGTTAATAGATTGATAATCTGACAAAATATGAAGAAATTATAAGTGTATATATCTTAACTTTTAAATTAAGTATTGAGAAATCCTGACTTAATTGGAAAGAATTGGTATTAAGACATGATGATTAGCTTGAAAATAAGATTGTTCTTTTTTTGTTCCTTGCCTATTATTTTTCTGTAAGGTATACCAAATACGTAATTGTTAAGTATTTATACTGATTCCACAAACCACATTGGAAAGAAGACTGTTTTTAATTTTGGAAGTGATACAGGGGTTTTAACTTGATTTTATTTTAAATTTAAAAATGAAATTATTTCTGATTATGAAACCTATCATATGTATTCACTATTAAAAAACCCACAAGAAACCAAAAAACAACTGTTGAGATAACACAGGAGAAAAAAGTAGAGATGGCTAATTCTACCATTAATATTTGGTGTTTTAATTTTTTCTTATTCATTATCTATTGAAGTGTTTTTTAAAGAACTGTTTTACCAGGTGTGGTGGTGCTTACCTGTAATTCATTGACTCCAGAGGCTGAAGCAGGAGGGTCAAAAGTTCAAGGTCAGCCTCATCAAATTAGTGAGGCCCTAAGCTACTTAGTGAGACCCTGTCTCAGAAGAAAAAATAAAAAGGACTGGGGATGTAGCTCAGTGGTAAAGCACCAGTCTGTTCAATCCTCAGTGCAAAACAAAAACAAAAACAAAACAACACAATTTTCTTTGTGATATTAATGTGATATACCTTCAATGGGTAGCGCTTTGTAATATGGAAGCATTATATTTTTGTTATGGATGCATTATAGTTTATAGCAATGTCAGTGGACATTGCCAACTTTTTTTTTTTTCTTAAAACAGTGTTGTGATGAATGTGTTTGGACATTTTTATATGATTGTGGTATTTTTTAAAACTTTTTTGTTGTTGATGGATATGCAATACCTTTATTGATTTATTTTTATGTGGTGCCGAGTATTAAACCTAGTGTCTCACATGTGCTCTACCACTGAGCTAGGACCCCAGCCCAATTGTGGATTTTTTTTTTCTTTTTAAGGATATTTAAAAGTGGACTTAGTTCAGAGGGATATGGATTTCTTTTTTTTTCTTTTTCTTTCTTTTTTTTTTTTTTTTAAAACTGGTGAATAATACTAGAGCCTTGCATATGTTAATAAGCAGACATTGTTAATGAACTGCACCCCAGTCTCTGGTATGTGTGTTTTAAATTTGTGTACACTCAGAATACCCTATAGATGTGATGTCTATTTTAAAATCCCACAAATAGCATATTAGTACCCAATTCCATATATTCTTTCTAGTGATTTACCGTCTTTAGTTTCTTGTTGGGAGTTTAAAATAGTTTGGATTAGTTTTTCTGTTGTTTTTTTTAGGCATCAGGACTTACTCTACAGTTAATTCTTCTATCTGCCCCCTCCACAAAGTTTAAGTAACAAAGGAGTACTTAAGATCAGTGATCTCCAAACTTTTTGATTGCTCTTTCCATCAGTAATAAAAAATTATTAATCCTCAATCCTTAGTATTTTTATAAGAATATACATATAGTACCCAATTATTGTGTATTTTATAGATTATAAGCCAAAAACTTAACTAGGATGAGAATTAAAATTCAGATATCTTCTTCCTTTACCCCAGTGGAGCATCTTGGTACTCCTTGAGGTATATTATACTCTGCTTTGGATACTTAAAATTTACATTTGGATAATTAAAGAATTTAATAATGGGTTTTTATGGATCATTGAATTTTTTTTGGTATTTACTAGTTTTACTGATCATCCTGTTTAGTTGGAATATGATAGTCTTTAAAGTGTCCCATGCTCTTGAGACTTATGTTTGTGATAAGAACAAATATAAATTTAAGGCACTTACTTGATACTTTTTGTCTTTGTTGAGATAGCTGAATTTGAAAAGGACCAATATTAGTCTAGGAAACAATGTAAATAATTACTCTATTTCTTTTAGATATGAAGAATTGAGGGCTGGAGTTTTGCCTCAGGGGTAGAGCACTTGCCTATCATGGTATGAGGCGCACTGGGTTTGATTCTCAGCACTGCATATAAATTAATGAATACAATAAAGGTCCATAAATATCTAAAAATATTTTTTAAAAAAGAATTGATTTTATGTGGAGTATATTCTTAAAAATCTATGCTTTATAGAAAGAAGTTTAGTTTTATATCCCTGTTTTTTTTAAGAATTGAGGTCTTAAAGACTGAGTGAAGGATGAATAATTACTACTTGCTTTCCTTTGCTTGCAAAGTACCACAATTAACCTGTCACTCCAACTCTGTTTGGAAGAGTTGAGCCTATAACATTTCAAGAATGCTTTCTTGGGTTGAAACTTTCCATGATGAGTCTTAGATTAAAAGGTAACTTTTTTAAAAGTTTGAATTAGTTGCTTTTGTGCCCTATCCCATAAGTTATTAAATCAGAAACTGACTTTTTATTTATAGAAGGACACAATATTTTTCTTTTATTTTTATGTAGTGCTGAGGATCCCATCCAGTGCCTCACATGTGAAAGGAAGGCTTTCCACCTCAGAGCTACAACCTCCCTCCTCTTTTAAAAGTAGAAAAAATACCTTTCTGAAAACTTATTTTCAGTTATTTTGTATGGGTCATTATCAGAGAAAGATAATGTTAATATATTAGAGATTATGGAGAGAGATTGTTAAGCAACTTTAGTTGTTTTTTTTTTTTTTTTGGTGCCAATTAAAAGAAATGAGAGAGCTGGGTGTGGTGGGACATGCCTGTAATTAGAGTTACTTGAAAGACTGGGGCAGAATATTTGCAAGTTCAAGGCCAGCCTGGCAACTTAGTGAGACTGTGTCTCAAAATAAAAAATTAAAAGGCCTGGGATATAACTCAGGGGTAGGTAGCACTTGCCTAGCATGCATTAGGCCCTGGGTTTAAGCCCCAGTACCACCTCCCCCCCCTCCCCCCCCCCCCCCCCCGCCACACACACACACACAAAAGGAATGAGATAATTTATATTGAAGATGATTTACTACATACAGTACGATTTACTACACACAGTACTTTGGACAAAAGGCCACTATCCCTTTTTTCCTATAGTAGCATGATTTATAAGGCACTTTCATATGTATCTTCTTAGATCCCCACACAGATTTGAGACCAACCTTTGCAAGGAATGTTATAACTTGCTTAGGGCCACATGTAGAGGGTATGATAAAATTTTTAAAGAGGTAGATTCAAAGCTTCAGAAGTAAGGCTCTTCTCTCCCTCACTCCCTAGAACTTAACCCATTTTATCCCATCCTTCTAGATGTGCAACACCTACAAAAAACTTAGATTGAGCAACAAAACAAGTCCCACTTATGGTAACTGAAATAAGTATGTTTACAGAATTGAAAATGTGGGACTTAATGGGCTAATACACTGCCTGGAACAGAGTAAGCTACAGAATTTACGTACTGTTTAAACTCTTACATGTTTACTTACTCATGTAAATAAGTTTATAGTGTTATATTAACAATTAAATTTTCTGTGGTTAGAGTATTCATGTGATGTGAACAGAAAATATTAATTAATTTTAGACCAGTATTTCAGATATCCTTTATTTTTCATACCAGGGATTGAACCCAGGAGTGTTTAATCACTGAGCCAATATCCAGCCCTTTTTATTTTGAGATAGGGTCTGAGTTGTTGAGGCTGACTTTGAAAATGCCATCCTCCTGCCTCAGCCCTCCCATGTTGCTGGGGCTACTGGTATGCATCACTGCGCCTGACTGGAACTTGTAGATGTCCTTTTACCTTCTCTTAAGATATTTTCAAGGGACAAAAAAGTTAGTATTGATATAATTTTTACCTCTTATTGGCAAGAGTGTGTATGTGAATATATGAATATTATTTACATTGTGGACTACTACTCAGTAAGGAAACCATACTCAATTAGTTGGTTCTTTTTTGTAGTTCTGGGGATTTTTAACCCAGGACCTTGTACATGCCAGGCAAGAGCTCGCTCTACGACACTGAGATACTTCCCCAGCCCTGTATACTGGTTCTCTAAATATGGACTCTGTAGTTTGCCGTGGGGTGAATGTAAAGTAGCAAGTATGATTCACCTTATCTGTCTTATTTTCTTCAGTTACCTGTACACATGATTTTGACTTATTCAGTAAACACTGAAGAAAATTATTCTTTCAGAGAACTAGTATACTGTTTTCTCTGGTTCTGTGATTACTTAAAATCCTGTTCGTAAGTGAATTACCGTACCTTTTATACACAGGAGTAACCCTGGAAAGACATGAGAGGAAATACTAATAGTGATTATTTCTGGGGACTTTTCTGCTTCATATTCTTTTATAGTTTCCCAGTTTTCCATAATAAGCATGTATGACTTTATAGTTTGGAAAAAGTGAATTTTGAAGGTTTCATTTTTCATTGGGTATCTTATGAAGATTTAAGTCAGACACCAGTGAGAAAGGGGTAAAACTGGCTCCAGTTTCTAAGCAGAGAGGCAGCTGTAGGAGTGGTATGGAAGGAATGGGGCAGGCAAGCTGATTTGAACTTTCTCATTGTAAACTCCACTCTGACTGAAGACGGTCTGGGTTTTGATCACAATTAAACCCAAGAGGACTTTCAATGTGTTTTTTTTTTCTTCCTAATAGGCTGATTGAATGATACAGTAAAAAAATGTGTTTCTATGAACTAGGTCAACACAGGATTCAGCCTACAGTCTAAGTCAGTTCTCTTGCTGAGTTATAACTAACTTGAACAAATTATGTAGATTGTGTGTATTTAAAATATCAAGTGATGTTACCACAACTCAGCTCAGATGTGCTATGAATTTTGTATATGTAATACGAATTGCAAGATATTTGGACAGACAATTTTATTAAGACAGTATGGTCTCATTGAAGTTTTGATCTTAAGGTGCCTCTGAGAGTTGTCATTAATTTATATACTCATCTGGAAATATTTTTCGGAGCTCTTTAGAGTTTAAGTGATTAGAGTTTGTCAGCTTTTGCTGTTACTGTACATTTATAGTGCCATAAATACTGGTGTGAATGGATGACATATTCAAAAGGGTTAGATTTCCATGTTAAAATAGTTGTAATTTTCTACCCTTACTTTATCCTTTTTCTTTCTTTTTGTATGGTATTAGGGCAGGAGCCCAGGACCTTATGCATGCTAGGCAAGTGGTCCATCACTGAGCTACATCCCTAGTCCTTTAAAAAAATTTAATTTTGAGATAAGGTTCCTTAGCTGGCCTTGCATTTTGAATCATTCTCCTTTAGTTAAGCTGGGAATACCACTATGCCTTCCCTTACTTTATTTTTATTTATTTTTTAAAGAATAAGATTAAAATTGAAGACTAGTTGATAATAAAGGTAGCACCAGCATACATTTTTAGGAGTTAGGTTGGGGTGTGTGTGTGTGTGTGTGTATGTGTTTATGTGTATATACACACACATACGAGAGAGAGAGAGAGAGAGAGAGAGAGAGAGAGAGAGAGAGAGAGAGAGAGAGAGAGAGAGGGGGGGGGGAGGGGGAGAGGGGGAGGGGGGAGGGGGAGAGGGGGAGGGAGGGAGGGAGGGGACACACAGGAGAGAAATATATATTTTCAATGCTGGGTATTGAACCTAGAACTCCATGCATGCTAGGCAAGTGGTCTACCACTGAACTATACCTCCAGCTACCTAGGAACTTTATGGTAAAAAAAAATAACAGGCTTGTTAAAAATAAATCTGTAATAGAAGTTGATGAAGTGTGCTGGGTATGGTGGCGCACTCCTGTAATCCCAATGATTATATATTTGAGACCAGTGTCAGCAATTTAGCGAGTCCCTGTCTCAAAGAATAAAAAGGGCTAGGAATGTGGCTCAGTAATTAAGTGTCCCCTGGGTTCAATCCTGATACCCCCCCATCCCCCCAATAAAAGTCTGTAAGGTATATTTTCCTCTTTTCTCCAAATTCTACAATCCTGGCTTAAGGGTAAATTGGAAATATTTTTTAAATTTAGAAAAATTTACAGAGTAATTTCTTGGGGAATAGAATTATGTTTGACTTTTTAAGATTTTTTTTGGTTGTTGTTGTAAATGGACACAATACCTTTATTTATTTACTTACTTACTTTTGTGGTTCTAAGAATCCAACCCAGGGCTTCACACATGCTAGGCAGGCACTCTACTACTGAGCTACAACTCCAGCCCAACAATTTTTTTTTTGCATTTGACAACTATTGATGCTTTTATATTAAAGTTAACTACTATACTTATTTGTACTATTCCCGGTTCATGTAGGTCTGTTCAGAAAGGGGGCTATCTAAGAGCTGCTGAGATAGAAAGCTTCATAATATAAGACAATTAATGTATTAAGATTATATGGTAGAGACTAGGAGGAGTCTTGGGTTTATATAGATAAGGCATACAAAGTTATGTTTGGGAAAATTTTAGTTTTGTTGAATAAAAGATAAGATAAAGGAGTCGAAGATAAGCTTGTAAAAGTGTTGGAATTTTTGGGCTGGGGTTGTGGCTCAGTGGTAGAGCGCTTGCCTCACATGTGTGAGGCACTGGGTTCAAATCTCAGAACCACATGTAAATAAATGAATAGAATAAAGGTTTGAGGTAGGAAGAACGGTAAGCCTAGCCTGGATGAGCTCTTGAACCTTGAAGAGCAAGTTGAGGACCACATTTGGGGGGGGTGATGGGAGAAAATAGAAGATTTAATATTCGATTAATGAGACATGATGGAAGCCAAGGAGATGAGAAGATTTTGGATTCGGTGGTCCATACTGGTCATTTGTCACTAAGGGCTAAGTAAGTAGGAGGTAACATAGCACATGTAGAAACTAGTGCTGTTCAGTAGAACTTCTTGTGATGAAATGTTTGCTATCCATGGTGTCTAGTATATATTGAACACTTGGAATTTGGCTAGTGCAACCAAGGGACTCAATTTTAAATTTTCATTTAATTTTAATATGTTTATTATTTTTCCTTTTTAAAAAACATATAATACCTATATTTTGTTTATTTAGTTTTTTTAATGTGGTGCTGGGGATTGAACCTAGTGCCTCATGTGTGCTAGGCAAGCATTCTACCACTGAGCCACAACCCTAGCCCCTCAATGTAAGTTTAAATAGTTACATGTGGCTAGTGGTTACCATGTTGGACAGTGCTGATTATGGAATCATAAAATGAAACAGTGATGTAGATAGCAGTTGGCAAGATAAAATGGAAGCATTTAGTTATTTAAAAATTTCATTGCCCAGTGCTATTAAAATGCTATTGGAATTATATAGTGTAGTTTTTTCCTTTTTTGGAATTGGAGATGGAACCCAGGGCTTTGTGTATGTTGGCTAGTTTTTCAAACACTCAGAATTGTATGTTTTTTTTCCATCTTGTTCAGTATTGGTCGTAGTTAATTGATGACAATTCTTTAATGGAATTGTAATATGAAATATTTTTGTGACTTCTCTATCCTTTTTTCCCCTAGTCTTTAAAAAAGTTATATACATTTTAGTTATGAAAGACTAATATATTTCTTGAGACCATTTGGGTTTCTTTGTTTTCTGAAACTAAAAGTAGCTTTGGGAATTTCTTAGAAATCTAATTGGAAAGAGGAATTGCCAGCAATACTGTATTTGCCTTTTAAGTTAATATTTTACATATTTTATTGCTTGAAAAATAGTTTTCTTTGAGAATAATTCATGATTTGAATTTGAATTTTTTTCCTAGTTTTTTTTTTTTTGGTTGATGGATCTTTAATTATTTATATGAGGTGCTGAGAATCGAACCCATTGCCTTGCACATGCCTACCTGAGCTATAACCACAGCCCAGAATTTGAATGTTTGATAATGTTGATAGAACTACTTTTTTACTTACTTAAATGCATTATATTTGCAAGATGTGGCTCCATTTCAATAAAGTTTTAAAGACAAGACAAAATGATTAGATGGGAATGGAAGTCAGAATAATGATTGTCTTTGGGAGTGAGAACAGTGGAGATCACAGAGGTCCTGGTAATGACTTGATCAGGGTTGTTGATTTAATGGTTGTGATTAGTTTATGAGAATCATTGAGTTGTGTAATTATGATGTACATTTTTTTGTATGTGTGTCATATCTCAGTTAAAAACGTTTGCCCCTAGGCTGAGGTTGTAGGTCAGTGGTAAAGTGCTTGCCTACTACATGTGAGCCACTGGGTTTGATCCTCAGCACATTAAAAATAAAGGGGGCTGGGGATGTGGCTCAAGCGGTATCGCGCTGGCCTGGCATGCGTCTGGCCCAGGTTCAATCCTCAGCACCACATACAAACAAAGATGTTGTGTCTGCCGAAAACTAAAAAATAAATATTAAAAAAATGTATTCTCTCTCTCTCTCTCTCCCCCTCCCTCTCCCTCTCCCTCCCCCCCTTTAAAAATAAATAAATAAATAAATAAAGGTATTGTGTCCATCTAAAAATATTAAAAAAGTTGTTCCCTATATTATGGTCTTAGAGCTATTTGTTATATTGGAATAAAATTAAGATGCTTATACACAAAGCACATTTCTAGTGTAAATAAAAGGCAGATCCATTTCCTTAAAATTTCATAGGTGTATGAATAACTTCCTGAGTTTAAGAAAAATTTTTTTTAGTTGTAGATAAACAAATAAAATAAACGCATTCTATTTTTCCAGTGCCTCACATGTGCTAGGTCAGTGCTCTGTCACTGAGTTAGAGCCCCAGCCCTCTTCCTGAGGTCGTTTACCATTTTTATTTAATTTTTTTTTGGTGCTGGGAATTGAACCCAGGGTCTTGAGTATACTAAGCATATGTTCTACCACTGACCTAAATCCTCAGCTCAGTGTGTTTAAATCTTAAAGGGTAGGGAATCTGAAATAAAAGCTACAAGGTTATCCCATTTGGTGCTTATTATATATTTGGATAAAATATTTCCTTAGTGTAAGGTAATGTTCTTTCAAACATTCTAAGTTAAAGGCAAGTTGTTTGAATTTACTTGTTAGGGAATGTCTTACCTTTAATATAATACTGCTATATAGAATTACGTATTTTAGGGCTGGAGTTGTAGCTTAGTGGTAGAGCACTTGCCTAGCGCATGTGAGGTACTGGGTTCAATCTTCAGCATCACATAAAAATAAATCAAATAAAGGTATTTTTTCCATCTACAACTAAAAAAAATTACATATTTCATGTATCCTAAGTGTCCTTGAATTTGTATCTTTATTATTGTATCTGTATAGCTTACTCCATTTGGATATTGAAGCAGCTTTTTATGGCCTTTCAGTGCATATTTAAGTTTATGCACCAAAACCCTGCATAAGCATATTTTAAATTATAGCAAGTATCTTAATTCATATATATTAGGTTCCCCCCAACTCCGCAAATAATTACACAGGCATTTACTGATAAGCCTGAAACAAGCTCTGAGTATTTGAAAGTTCAGATTTATCCAGAGTATTTGCTCCCATGTTAGTTTTTTTTTTTTTTTTTTTTTTTTTTTTTGGTACCAGGGATTGAACCTAGGGGCACTTAACCAGTGAGCCACATCCACAGCTCTTTTTTTTGTATTTTATTTAGAGACAGGGTCTTGCTAAGTTGCTGAGGCTGACTTTGAACTCAAAATCCTCCTGCCTCAGTCTCCTGAGTTGCGGAACACTGGGATTACAGGTGTGTGCCACTGCACCCGGCCCTGTGTTATCTCTAGCCCTTTTTATTTTTTCTTTTGAGATAGGGAGGCCCTAAGCAACTAAGCAAGGCCCTAAGTTGCTGAGGCTGGCTTTAAACTTGCAATCCTGCCTCAGCCTCCTGAGCTGCTGGGATTACAGGCATTTACCATTGCACCTGGCAGTTTTTAAAGTTTATAGGAAAAACTTTGGGGTCTTCTGAAAGATACGAATAATAGTAAACAAATGAGTAGTTATTTAATCTCACTTTGTACACCTGAAAGCATCAACTGTCTATTATTTTATTCAGAGTATGGAGCTTCCCAGTCTTGCTCAATGGATGTTCATCCATCCCTCCCACTATTCTCAGCAATTTTTTATCTTTTCAAAACTAAGAATTAAAAAATTTTAAAACAGATCCCTTTAAAAAGGTACAACAAAGTATATATTTTTTCCTCCAGTGTTATTACTTGATATAGAAACATTAAGGTGACATTTCCTTCTTCAGTGATATATAAAAATTTACATGTACCCACTTGTATAAAATCTCAAAGAAAATTATCAGGAGGTTTTTTTTTTTTTTTTGAGAGAGAATTTTTTAATATTTTTAGTTTTCGGCAGACACAAAATCTTTATTTGTTTGTGGTGCTGAGGGTCAAACCCAGCGCTGCACGCATGCCAGGCCAGCGCGCTACCACTTGAGCCACATCCCTAGCCCAATCAGGACTTTTTATAGAACATTTTTTGATACTTGCATATAAGAGAATCTTTTAACATGATGACATATAACTTTTGTATTATTCAAAATCTCATCTCTTACTAAAACGTGAATGGCTTGCTTGGGTATGTACCTATCTTTTCTATAATAAATACTTTGAGTCTTTTGAAATGCAGTGTTTTGGCCACATTCCAGCTCCTTACTGAAGTATGGTTTCATGATAAACCTAGCAAAAAGCACATTGGCAGTAATCCAGAAGCTGACTCACCAAGAAGTAATGATAGACACTTTGAAGGGAATGACCTATGCCAGGATCACATTTCAAAGCTTCTTGCTATGATTACATCAGTGAAAAGCAGCCAAGAAATCAAGATGAGATCTTGCTTGTACCTCCTGGGAGTAATGGTACATAGGAAGGATGTCCATTGTAGGATACAAGTAAAACTTGTTCCCTGACGATCTTGTAAAATTTGGGGGGTGGGGAACAAATTGAGAAGTCGGAATGGTGGTGACCCTTTGAGACTTCAGTGCCTGATATGCCTTTTTCCTTTTCTGGGTCTGGATGGGAATAGCTAAGGGTTAACTAAAGAAGCTCAATGTGTATCAGTTTTCTAGAGCTAAGGGAATATACTTAGCTCAGTAGTAAGCACAAGTATCATGTTTGTGTCAGACACTACAGCTACTGTTTCCTAATTAGACCAGAAGAAACCAAAGCAAGACCAATATCAGTTCAGTTTTGAGGAACTGTCCTTTGCCTGTTAGCATTGCATGTTTTAGAAGTAAAAAATAGTATGAAAGTGAACTTGCTTCAATACTGTGAAATGCATGCTAACTCTGATGGTTTTTGTGGATTAGTGATTGCAGCTCCATTTGTAAATCCAATTTCATACCAGCTTTTCTAGGTGGCCAACTAATGTTTTATAATTGCTTCCAAAGATCACTAAACTATTGGCTGTAAGTGAAAATAGCAGAAGTATGCCTTTTTCATGTCCAAAGTTGCCCTCAAAGATAAGAAATAACCTAAATTACCTCAAAATGTTTTTCAAGGTAAGGCTAAATGAATATGCCACAGTGACAGACTGACTCATTTTATTACAGAACTATTTTTCAATAAAAGGTGTTAAACATGATAGTATTTTAATATAGAATACTGTGGAAATTGCTTTTAATTATTTGCTGTTTTCTCTTAAGCATAATATTTAGGAATAAAAAGTTTTCAATATTTTCTCCAGAATGTGCTTCTCAAAAGTTAAAAGTGAGCTGGCATGGTAGTGCACATCTGTAACCCCAGTAGCTCAGGAGGCAGGAGGATTAAGACCAGTCTCAGCAGTTTAGTGAGGTGCTAAGCAACTTTAGCAAGACCCTGTCTCAAAATAAAATATAAAAAGGGCTGGGATGTAGCTATGGTAAAGTGCTCCTGGGTTCAATCCCTAGAACAACAACAACAAAAAAGTTTAAAGTGAGCTAGGTATGGTGGTCCACATGCCTATAATCCCAGACACTTGGGAGGCTGAGACAGGAAGATTGCAAATTTGAGGCCAGACTGGGAAACTGAGTGATGTATTGTCTCAGAATAAAATTAGAAGGAGCTGGGATGTAGTTCAGTGGTAGAGTACTTGCCTAATATACACCAGGTCTTGGGTTTGGGTCGGAGTTTGTCGGTGATGGTAGTTAAAAATGCTTTTTTTAAATTAAAGAAACATTCTACTTTGTAGCATTTGAGACTACAAATCCCCAGTAATTTCTCTTAAAATTTTTTCAGCCTTTTTAAGATAGTGTCATTGCCCCCATCTTTATTTTTTTAGTTGTAGTTGGACACAATACCTTTATTTACTTTTATGTGGTTCTGAGGATTGAACCCAGGGCCTCGCATGCACTAGACGAGCGCTCTACTGCTGAGCCACAACCCCAGCCTGCCCCCATCTTTAAACTTTTTTTTTTTTTTTTTAAGGTTCTGGGTATGTACCCACAGCTTTGCACATGCTGGGCAAGCCATTTATCACATTTACACCCAGTCTTGCTCTTTTGCTTTTGATTTGGCCCCATCTATGCTATTTCTACTTAATTTCTTATGATTTAACTTGCATCTGTAAATTATTTATTAACTAGCTTTATGACTTGGGCAAGTTATCTCTGTGCCTTAGTTTTCCTCTCTGTAGAATGAGGATAATAATATAACTTATCATATAGTAGTGTTGTAAGATTAAATGACCAATAAATGGTGAAGCACTTAATAGAATGTTCTTTGTGTATTGGCTTAAAATTATTATAAGCAAAGACCTTGACTCCTCCCTTATAGCAGCTCTTCATTTATTTTTTAATTTTGGGTAAACAGGGTTTACTCAGAACGTAACAGAACTTTGTAATTAAGGAATAATAATTTTTTTTTCTTCAGTACTAGGGATTAAATCCAGGGCTTTGCACATGCTTGTCAAGGCCTTATCATTGAGTTATACCCCTAGCCCTAAAATTTTAAAAATGGGTCTTCCCTTTCTCTTGGCTAAAATACCATATATAAGCTTACTAAATTGACTTTTTAATGCACATTTTCCCTTTTCTCCCACCGTGTTAGACTTTTCTGTAATTATAGGTAAGTGGTTTAGTATCAGGAGTTAGATTATTTTTTTATAATTAGTAGATTATTACTAATTTCTAGATTATATTTTTTTGTTGTTATTTTGGTACCAGGAATTGAACCCAGAGGCAACCACTGAGCCACTTCCCTAGCCCTTTTTTATTTGAAGATAGAGGACCTAAGTAACTTAGGGAGACACTGAAGTTCTGAGGCTGGCTTTGAACTTGCGGTCCTCCTGCCTCAGCTGCTGGGATTACAGGTGTGCACTACCTCATCTGTTTTTCTAGGTTACATTCTTTTTTTTTTTTAATATTTTTTTAGTTGTTGATGTACCTTTACTTTTTATTTATTTATATATGGTGCTGAGGATCAAACCCAGTACCTCACATATGCTAGGCAAGTGCTCTGCCACTGAGCCACAATCCTAGCCCCTAGATTACATTCTTAAACCAGATTTTTTTGAACATTTAGGGGTCCCTTTTTAACACTTAATTATACCATTAAAAGGAATATAGTATTCACTGAATCTTTTTTTTTACATTTTTTATTACATAATTTTTATTCACATAATTGTTCTGTTTTATTGTTATCTCTAGTTCATGATATCAAAAAAAGTTAACATTTATATAGTGGGAAATTTTCACTTTTAGATTATTTAGCAAAGATTCCCATTCCTAATTTCTGTTGCCTTATAACTTGAAAATGTATGTCAGATGTGGCCAGTTTTGTACTGCTTTTCCTTGTAATGTTGATAGAAGAGATTGGCATTTGTCACTAAGGGCCAGTAGGCATTTTTTTTCCCTCTCACTGGTATTGATACAGATAAGAGGAGCAAGCCTTTCCTTTTCCTGAAGCTCAGACTGCTCACACCTTCACCCTGTTCTGAATGAGGACAAAAAGGGAAAGAGGAGCATTAGATGAGAAAATGAGGAGATGGCACTGAGCCTTTGAGGCCCTGAGGTCTTTAGTTCTTTGTTTCTATGCACCATCTCCAAATCCTGTAAGACAATAAGTTCTGATTTTGTTTGAGTTTAACTTGGGTTTCTTTCACTTTAATTTGAAACTTCTAGTTCATCCTATATTAATCTGAATTCTTATACTGGGCTTCCAAAGTATTTAAAGATAATCTGGATTGTAATCTCAGGGTAACATACTAAGGTAAATTTAGCTTATATATGAATTAATAGTCAGAATCAGTGGAATGGAAATAATAAAGCATCTCATTTGTTAATGACCCTTGCTTAGAAGAAAAATTATTTATAAGGAATATTATTCCTTTCTCTATATACTTACACAGAGTAGGAGTTTCCTTTAAAGAGAAGGGAAGAGATAAAGTCAGGATATTAATAATTTCATTGATTAGGTATAAATATCTTTTTTATGCCTGGGGATTGAACCCAGGTGCCTTACTTCTGATCTACATTCCTTAGTCCTTATTTAATTTTGAGATGGGATCTTTTGCTGAGACCGGCCTTGAATTTGTGATTCTCTTGCCTTAGCCTGTCAAGTTGCTGGGATTACAGGTGTGCACTGCCATGTGTGGCTTATTATTTTTAAATAAAGTAGCTATGGTAGCTATAGGAGGGACAGAAAGGAGGTAAGAAAACCTGGGTGAAAAGCATGACAGAAGAGAGCTAAGTTTGGTAGACATTGGGAAACCATTAGTAATTGATTGTCAATTTTAGAGAGGTATGATTTGTACAAATTTTACTTTTCTTGGATGTCATATTGTCTCCTTCTGGGTTAAATGCTAGGCTTCTTGGAGAGGAGTTGGTGACAGAAATGAAGAAAAATTTTTGTTTTCTTTAGATTGACATTTTGTTGTTGTTGTTGTTGTTGTTACCTGGGATTGAACCCAGGGGCACTTAATGAGCCATATTTCTATCCCTTTTTTATATTTTAGAGACAGGGCCTCTAAAGTTGCTTAGGGCCCAAGTTGCTGAGGCTGGCTTTGAACTTGATCCTCCTGCTTCAGCCTCCTGAGCTCCTGTGATTACAGGTGTACATCATGGTGCCCAGCCTTGTAATTTCTTGATTACCAGTCTTGGAAATCACATGTTTTGCAAATGTGTTCTCATAGTTTGTGGTTTTCTTTTTTCTTAATAGTGTCTTCAGAGAACAAAACAATTTAATTTCTATGTAGTCCAAGTGGCTGTCCCCCCTCCCCCCAATAGATAATGCTCTTTGTATCTTATTTAAGGATTTGTTTCTAAGGTCACTAATGTTTTCTTTATTTTTCTTCCAGAATTTTTTTTTTTTTTTAAACCAGGGATTGAACTAAGGAGTACTCAATCACTGAGCAACATACCCAGCCCTATTAGGTATTTTATTTAGAGACAGGGTCTGAGTTGCTTTGTACCTCGCCTTTGCTGAGGTTGGCTTTGAACTTGTGATCCTCCTGCCTCAGCCTCCCTAGCTTCTGGGATTACAGGAATGCACCACCACACCTGGCTATTTTTTTTTTAACTTTTTATAACTTTAGGTTTTACATTTAGTCTATGAAACGCTTTGAATTAAAGTTTGTATAATGAGTGAAGTAATGATGGAGGTATTTTTTTTTTGGTACTAGTGATTGAAACCCAGTAGTGCTTAAACACTGAACTGAGCCCCATCTCCATATCTCCCCAGCCCTTTTGGAAAGGATCTCATTAAGTTGTCTAGGCTGGCCTCAAACTTGTGAACCTCTTGCCTCAGTCTCCCTAGTTGTTGGGACTGTAGATGTGTGCTACTGTACCTGGCTTGCTATTTGCTTTCTATTTATCTCATATATTTTGTTTTTCTCTCATGGACTTGATTAAGTATTTTGGAATATTTTATTTTATCACCTCTACTGTATTAGTTATATTTAATTGTAATTTTTAATTAACCCTGTGGTAGAGTCCATGTTTAGCATTAAACTATATCCCCAGCCCTGTTTTATTTTTTCCATGACTACTATAGCATTTACAAAGGCACAACCTACTTTAAAGTATAACTATACTACTTCATGTATTAAATAAGAACTCTATGGTAGTGTATCTCTGTTTTCCCACCTCCTGTCCATTTTCCTATTGTTTTACATTTTATTTTTAGATATATTACAAACTGGTATATTTTAGTCAGTTTTTTTCACTGCTGTGACCAAAAGGCCTGACAGAAACAATTTTAAGAAGGAAAGTTGATTTTGGGACTTACGGTTACAGAGGTCTCAGTCCAGTGGTGGCTGACTCCATTCCTTAGGGCCTGAGGTGAGGCAGAACATCACGGAGGAAGTGTGTGGCAGAGGAAAGCAGCTGGGGACATGGTACCAGGAAACAGGAGAGCTCCCCTTACCACAGACAAAATATATAAATCCCAGAGGCACACCCTCAGAGACCTACCTCCTCCAGGCACATCCTACCTACAGTTACCACCCAGTTAATCCCTATCAGGAGATTAATGCACTGACTAGATTAAGGATCTCATTACCCAATCATTTCACCTCTAAACCTCTTGCAGTGTCTCACAGGTGAGCTTTTGGGGATCATCTAATATCTAAACCATTAACAACCATGATTCATTGTTATTATTATTTGTTTTAAACAGTTGCTCTTAAAGAGGAAAAGATGCATTTATCTGAATTCTTCAAGGCTTGTTTTTATTAAAACTTTGTTAGACTAGGCCTGGAGAGAGAGAGACCTTTGCCATAGGGCTAGTTTAGCCCAGTTTTTAAGGTCTTAGCTGAATGTCCTTAGCTAAATAAAACATCTTTGGTCAGAACCAAAATGTCTGTGTTGACTTTGATAATTAAGTTTAAAGTTCTCAAGTAGTTGCTTGTTACCTAATGATTGATTCTTTATCCATGGAATCTCACCCATCACATGTGCAGCTAGTTTAAGTATTAAAGATAAAAGGGTGTCCCACAAATTACAGCCTTCCAAAACTCATTAGAGTTTCTGACTGGGTTTCTGCTCTGCTTGGATTCCCAGATTTGGAGTCTGGGAAGTGCCTCAAAGCACAAAGCTTGAACATTCTTAAGGCTAAGGTAATTTGTTTTCTCTCGGGAATCACAGTTCTTTTCTATTATTCAGTATTTAAGAGTGGTTATTCCATATATTTTGCCAATTTTTTAGTTGCTTATAGTATGGGGAGGTCTAGTCTCAAGTTACTCACTCCATCATGGTCAGACTACTTTAATCTTACAGGTTGTATTTTTGTAGGTAGCCTTCTAACAGCACTTGTCCTGGTATAGCCAATATTCATGTTCTAATTGCTCACTATTAGATTTTATGTAAAATAAGAAATGTTAGCCTTCCTAATAGTATTGTAAATAGTACTCTGAATGTACTATTTTACCAGTTGCATTTTAATGCCTACAGTCAATAACCAGAACTGTCTCACTGGCCCTTATACCTAGAATAGTTTGAACTTTAAGATATAATCTCATTACTCAATTTTGGATTATTGTGTTCTTGTTTAATAATATTCTAGCACATTTAATAAGATTTTTGTATTGGCTCTAACCACCTGATATTCATTAAAATATGGAAATAATTTAAGCGCACTAGGCTTTTAAAAGTCTGCTTTAATATTGGAGGAGAAAAAAATGATTGAAAATGGCTAATTTTTATATTAAGGAGGCATTAAATTACTTAAAGAAAAAGTGTTGCTAGTAGTATCTCCTAGTTGGAGCATTGTTTAGGTTTACAGGCTTCAGTTTTGTTTTCTTAGCAGAATTAACCCAGTCTCTACTCATCTAAGAAAAAACCCTTCAGGTAAGATTTTAAATATTACACTGGGATTCACATGCGTTGTAATACATACCTCTGAGAATTCATAATCATAATGTGGTTTTCATCTGCCTAATAAATCATGCTTGTTTTACCAGTTATTTTATTTCATTGTAACAAATCTTTGTGCCACATTTGGCATTTAAATATTGACAAATGAGGACAAATAACTTCCCCTCATTTTATCATCATCATTATTTCTAGGCAACTAATATTGTTATAAAAGTATTATGCTTTTACTTAATACTTTTTAAAAAATGTCTTGGTAAAAAGTCATTTATAGGCAAATATACATATTCACAATATGTAAGGGTAAGTAAGATCTTTGGGTAGCTGGAAGATCTTATGAGTAAATAGTATTTGCTATTAAGTGGGTTTTGAATAGTTGTCGAAGGATCACTTAGTAAAGGGAAGTTGCTTATATATTTTGAAACTGTAAAATGGTTTTCCCTCTGAAATGATCAAATGTCTTATACTGTTAGTGCAAGGAATTAAAGTGTTTAATTTAGAAAAGATTAGTAACTGCTGGTGTTATTCTGGCATCAGAAAAACCTGAAGTTGGAGAGCATTATCTGTACTTGTCTCTTGGTACTCGAGATGGATAGTTCTTCTTCTTCTTCTTTTTTTTTTTTTAAAGAGAGAATTTTTTTTTAATATTTATTTTTTAGTTTTCGGTGGACACAACATCTTTATTTGTATGTGGTGCTGAGGATCTAACTCAGCGCCGTTCGCATGCCAGGTGAGCTCACTACCGCTTGAACCATATCACCAGCCCCTGGGTAGTTCTTATACCAATTTCCTATTGCATGCCTGGATAACATTTTTCTTGTACTGAAAAATAAGTCCATGGTGTTAACCAGGCATCTCTACATTGATCATCTGATTTCCGTAGCTTCCATGAATTCAAATTAATTTTGAAATTTAAAATCTTATTAAATTAGCAGGTAGGAATTCTTTGAAGTATTTCTCTTGCCTTGAAACATCTTCTCTTTGATACCATTACCTTTTTCCTTTGCAAGACTTAGCTTAGGCTTGTTAGTACAATAAATATTTATCTGTGTCACTTATTTACTAGGAACTGTTATGCAGTAGACTCTGGATGTATTGTTGAATAAGGTGTAGTTTCTCACTATAATGTAGCCTATGAAGGAAAAGGAATAGGAGTTGGAAAATAATATTCTAGTATAGGTGCTTTTTTTTTTTTTTGCATCAAGTAGGTAGATTTTTCTGGATAGTCAGTAGTTTTCTACCTTCTTTTGGCATGGGGATTTTACCAAAATCTTAGTCAACTCAATTTAAAGGGAATATATCATGTTAAATGTTAAGAGTGAAGGGAATTTTAATTAGAATCCATAAGGCATAGCATTTTTTAAGTACAAAAATACTATTTGCTTTTAAGAATACAAAGATTTGCCTGTTTTAATGTAGTTAGTTATGGTGTCTTATTTCTTTTCTTCCAGGGACATAGTATAAGGTAAAAACCTAAAATTATTGCTCTTAATGTTTTGGGGACAAATATGTGACTACATAGTTTTGCTAATAGTCATTGACTCATTAAGTTAATTATCTCATTTTATGTTTCCTGTCTTTTTTTCTGGGGAAGAGGTTTCGAGGCCCCACCACTTACATGGGGCACTTTTATTCTTAGTACCATAACTGTACATACTTAAAAGTAAATGATGTTTTGTCTTGCCATGGGTTTCTCACTTATGTATCTAATGAAGTGTTTAAACTGTCCAATTTTATATACAAGAAAGGAGAAAGGAATATTTTGTCAAGAGATTAATACAATTATCTTCTTAAAATAATGATATTTGCTCATTAAGACATTTGGACTGTTAATTTATATTCACATGTTTCCAGTCTTTAGTTCAATCTTTAGAAAATATTTTTCTAGATTAAACTCAAACTCAAGTAAAATTATGTTTATAGTGTATTTGAAATATCTAACTGTACTAGGATGTTAGATGATGACCATATATGTACATTTTACTCAATTTTATTATTATTATTATTATTATTTGGTACCTGGGACTGAACCCAGGGCTTAACCACATCTCTAGCCCTTTTAATTTTTAATTTTTGAGTAGGGCCTTGCTGAGATCCTGACGCATGTCTTGAACTTTCTATTCTCCTGCTTCCACCTCTCAAGTTGCTGGGATTACTGGCATGTGCCTCCATACCCCACACTTTTTTTTTTTTTTTAATTTTTAAGAGTAAGGAAGTTAAGAATTTAATCATCTGGATGTGGTATCACATGCCTATAATCCCAGTGACTCAGAAGGAGGAACACAAGTTCAAGGCCAGCCTCTGAAGCTTAGTGAGTCCCTGTCTCAACAAATAAAAAGGGGTTGGGCCAGGGTTGTGGTTCAGTGGCAGAGTGCTTGTTTAGCACATGAGAAACACTGGGTTTGATCTTTAGCACCATATAACAAAATAAAGGCATCTGTCCATCTACAACTACAAAAAATCATTTAAAAAAATAAAAAGGGAGCTGAGGTTGTAGCTGGGGTTGTAGGGTCAGTGGTGGAGCGCTTGCCTTGCATGTGAAGCACATAAAAGTAAAATAAAGTTATTGTGTTCATCTACAACTAAAAATATATAAAAAAATAAAAAAAAGGACTGGGGATGTAGTTCAGTGGTAAAGCACCCTTGGGTTCAATTCCCAGCACCCCCCCCAAAAAATAAAAATAAAAAATTAATCAGATAAGTTATGAACACATTAGTTTTTTTTCTTATTAGCTAAAAAAATTATTAGGTCATTGCATATTGTGCTAATTAAAGTGAATCATTTCTGCTAGTTAAACCATGTATGGCTAGAGAGAACATTTTGCACACTATATAAAAAAATAAGCCTAACAGAAAATTTATGGCTGAGATTAAAGACTCTAGGAACACAAGGTGCTTAAGTTCAAGTCTAGATGGATGTGGATTTTGTTGTTTTGGGGCGGTTCTGGGATTGAACCCAGGGGAGCTTAACATCTCCAGCCCTTTTTAATGTTTTATTTAGAGAAGGGGTCTTGCTGAGTTGCTTAGAGCCTCACTAAGTTAGTTGCTGACGCTGGCTTTGAACTTGTGATCCTCCAGCCTCAGCCTCCCAAGCTGCTTAGTTTATAAATGTGCCTCTGCACCCAGCTGGATATGGAATTTTAATAAACAGTATCTTGCTAAATTTGTGTATTCAGTTTTGGTACCTGAAAGATTACTGGTATTTAGAATATTTGAATGTTGTATATTTGTTGGGGCATGTACATAACAAAAATGATATGGTTGATATAGAAACTTGTAAAAAATATATTTAAACTTTTTGAATGGGGAAGAAGAGAATCTCTACCATGGAGGCACATCCCCAGCCTTTAATTTTTTATTTTGAGATGGGGTCTTACTAAGTTGCTTAGGGTCTTGTTAAGTTGCTGAGGCTGACTTTGAACTTGCCATCCTTCTGCCTCCCAAGCTGCTGGGGTTACAGGCCACCACACACTACAAAGCTTTAAAAAAAATTTTTTTTTTTTGCAGTACTGAAGGTTGAGAACTCTACTACTGAGCTACATCCCAAACCCCTTTTATTATTTATTTTGAGATGGCCTTTCACAAGATGTCTGGGCTGGCTTGGACTTGTGATCCTCCTGTCTTAGCCTCCCAAATTTGACAGTATTATAGGCATGTACAATGACTCAGCTTTTTTTTTTTTTTAACTATATATAAATAATTGTCTATAGAGTAGAAACTGCTCAAACATCATGTAAAGCATAGATTTAACTCACATTTGGCCTAAAGATTGATACTAACAAAATACAAAGGTAAGCTTTAGGATTTTGCTTTTCCTTCTAATTTTCCTTTGCCTTTTAATAGTCTTCTTTGAGGCCAGAAGGGCTGGGGATGTGGCTCAGTGATTGAGTGCCCCTGAGTTAAATCCTCAGTACCTTCCCCACACAATAAAAGTCTTCTTTGAACATATCTGAATGGCTGCTTAATTTCTTAAGTTTTTGCTTTTTTTCCTTTTTTTTCTTGCAGTGCTGAGGATTGAGTCTGGGTCTTGGTTTATGCTGAGCAAGCACTCTTCCACTGAGCTGCATCTCCAGTCCATCAGTTTTGTTTATTTTAAAGTTTTTTTTTTTTTTTTTTTTTTTTTTTTTTTTTAAAGCTTAGAGGGTTGGTTTGGGATATAGGCTAGAGGTAGAGGGCATGCCTAGGATGCATAAGGATGCGTAAGGCCTTAGATTTAATCCTTAGCACACATGCATGCTTGTATACACAAACCTTAGAAATTTAGGAACTTTTTTAAAAAAAATATTTTAGTTGCACACAATACCTTTATTTATTTTTATGTGGTGCTGATGATTGAACCCAGCGACTCGTGCATGCTAGGTGAGTGCTCTACTGCTGAGCCATAATCCCAGCCCCAGAAATTTAGTAATTTCTAGTGTCTCTTTTATTTATTTTTTTGAGGTGCTTGGGTAGCCTGTAATAATTTGTAATATCTTTTTAAAAATGTTATAATATCTTAATGAATATTCAGTTTGTCACTTGGAGTTTCTTTTGAGAATGCTTAGGATTTTATTATTTTTTTAAATGGATTGCTCGTTTATTTCCCAAAATTCTTAATTCACTTATGTTTTTTCAAGTGTATAATTCTGTAAGTACATTCAATTGTTGTGCAACTCTCGCCATTTTCAGAACTTTTTCATCCTTTTCAACTAAAACTCTGGACTCATTAAACTCTAATTTCCTGTTCTTCCCTGCCACTCATCTCTGCAACCACCATTCACATTTTCACTACTTCACTACTGTAAGTATCTCAGTATAAGTGGAAACCTAGAGTATCTGTTGTTTTGTGACTGGCTTATTTCACTTAGCCTAAAGTTTTCAAGATTTATCTATGTTGTGACATGGGTCAGAATTACCTTTCTTTTAAAGACTGAATACAGTACATATTATATATATGTACCACATTTGTTTCTTTATTCATCCATTGATGGATACTTGAAACCATTTAGCCATTGGGAATAATGGTGTTATGAACATCCAGTTACAAATATCTATTCAAGTTCCTGATTTTATTTTTTTTGGGTACATACCCAGAAGTGGAATTGCTGAATCATATGGTTATTCTGTGTTTAATTTTTTGAGAAATATCCTTGTCATTTCCATAGTGACTGTAGTTTACATTTCTACCAGCAGTGTGCAGTTTTTTTAATATCCTAGCCGACATTTTAAAAAATCCTTAATTTTTTAAAAAAAAGTAGCAATCCTAATGGATGTGAAGTAGTATCCCATTGTGGTTTTGATTTGTGTGACTCTGATGACTAGTGGTGTTGAACATCTTTTCTGGCATATATTGGCATGTATATCTTTGAAAAATGTCTTTTTAAATCTATGCTAGTTTTCCAGGCTACCATAACAAAATACTGCAGGCTGGGTGGCTTAAACAACAACTTTATTCTCTTAGGCTGAAAAGTTCTAGATTAATGTTCTGACAATATTCAGTTTTTGGTCAGGCTTTCTTCTTGGAGAGCAAGCTTTCTGGCGTCTCTGATAAACTCAATAATCCTGTTGAATCAGGACTCAACTGGATGATCTTATTTAATCTTTATTGTAACTAAAGATTTTACCTCTAAATATATTGTCACATTAGGGATTAGGGCTTCAACATTTGAAATTTGAGGGGGCACAAAGTCCATAACAAAGTACTTTGTCCACTTTTGAGTTGAATTTGTTGTTCATGAGTTATTTTAAACTATATTCTGGATATTAATCCTTTATCAGATACATATTTTCTCCTGTGGAGTTGCCTTTGTATTCTGTGATAGTGCTCTTTGAGACACTAAAGGTTTTCATTGTGAGATAGTAATAGTTTATTTTTCTTTGTCCTTTAGTCACTTGATAGTCATGTCAACCAGCAAATCAACTGTTGCAGTATCACAGTGCTTATGTTCCAGTAACTTTTACTTATAGCCTAACATTACATCACAAAAACCTATCATTTACCTCTCTTCATCTTGTGACAGACATTGTATCAACTCATATCATGACAGGAAGGATAAGAACAAGAAGATATTTTAAGAGAAGAAGCCACATTCATATAACTCTTGTTACAGTATTTTTACTTTTATTATAGTATTTTGTCTTTGGTTGTCATACTCAAGAAATCATTACTAAATGCAGTGTCATGAAGCTTTCCCCATTTCTTTCTTTTTAAAAAATTTTTAGATGACCACAAATACCTTTTATTTATTTGTGGTGCTGAGAATCCAACCCAGGGCCTCATGCATGCAAGGCAAGCGCTTTACCACTGAGCCACAACTTTAGCCCCTCTGTTTCTTTATAAGAATTTTAAAATTTTTAGCTCTTATGCTTATGTCTTTGATCATTTTGATTTATTTTATGTATTTGGTGTAAGGGAAGTGTCCAACTTTATTCTTGTATTTAGGCACATGCAATTTTCCTGGACTATTGAAAAGATTGTTTGGTACCAAATAGTCTTGGTATCTTTGTTTTAGTTTGATCATATAGTAGTCACTTTTATCCATGGATAGGATGTTCTAAGACCTGTGGATGCCTGGAACTGTGTATTTACGAAACCCTGTATTTGCATTGTTTTTACCTATTTTGTGCAAAATCATAAGATAATTTATAAAACAGCCACAGTAAGGGATTACTGATAATAATAAAATAGAACAGTTAATAGCAATATACTGAAGTGTGGTTTTCTTCCTATACTGTACTAATCTTTTCTGTCATGGTGTGAGATGATACAGTACCTGTGATGAGATGAAGTGAGGTGTGACAGTCTTTGTGAGTGTTCATCTATGAATAAGAGTTACTTGAACACAAGCACCGTGATACTGCAATATTTGATTTGATGGTTAGCTCTTAATTAACTGAAGGATAAGTAGTGCGTGTGCTGGACAAAGGGATGATTCATGTCCTGGGACAGAATGATATTTCTTTTTTTTTTTTTTCCAGAATGGCATTTCATTATGATATTCAGAATAGTATGCGATTTAAAACTTGTGAATTGTTTCTGGAATTTTAATATTAATATTTAATATTTTCATACTGTGGTTGACCTCAGGTAACTGAAACCACAGAAAGTGAACTGGGCAAGGGGGACTACTGTATGTGTTTATTTCTGGACTTTATACTTTATTCCATTTGTTTGTATGTCTACACTACCTTTCACACTGTTTTTTGGTTTGGTTTTATTTTACTTTTTTGTGCTGGGGAGGGAACTTGGAACAGCTGCTTAACATGAGCAAGGACTCTATTTACCTCAATACTACTTGACTAACTGACTGTAGCTTTAGTATATTTTGAAATCAAGAAACATGAATTCTCTAACATTGTTCTTGATGTTCACGGTTGTTTTGGCTATATAGGGTCCTTGAAAATTATATATAAATTTTAGGATGAAATTATCTATTTCCTGCAAAAAAAAATGAAATGATTGAAAAAATTTTAAAAATATATACTTTTTTTTTTAAATTTGTGGATGAACCTTCATTTTTATTATATGTGATGCTGACAGTTGAACCCAGTGCCTCACACTTGCTAGGCAAGCACTCTATCACTGAGCACTCTATTACAACCCAGCCCATGATTGAAATTTTGATAGGGATTGTATTTCACTTTGGGTAGTATTGACATCTTCATATGGTTATCTTTCCATTTATTTGTATATTCAATTTTGGGAAGCATTTCATAGTTATAAATGAATTAGTTTTTTGCTTCTTCAGTAAGTTTATACTTAAATGTTTATTCTTTTTGATTCTATTGTACATGGAATTGTTTTCTTAATTCGTGTGTGTGTGTGTGTGTGTGTGTGTGTGTGTGTGTGTATGTGTGTGTATCCCCAGCTCCCCCTTTTATAGTTTTGTATCATGAATAGAATTGCTAGATTTTATTTGGTTATCATACGATGTTTATCATTGATTTGGTTGTCTTAGGAATAGGCTTAACATTTTTCCCTTTTCCTTTTTTTTTTTTTTTGTCATGCTAGGAATCAAGCCCAGAGTCTTGTGCATGCTGTACTACAGCTACATCCCCAGTTCCTCTTTAGTTTGTTGATGTTTTTGGAAGCTGATGTAACTTTGTGTCTCCTGTTTTGTTTAAATATGGAGGTTCAAGGTGTTGAGCCTTGATAATTGCAAACACACTTCAAAGGGGTAAATTCTCTTTTTTAAGAAAAGGAAAAAAGAGTTAAGAATGTAAAAATACTACTTTTTTGTTTTTATTTAAGAAAATATAATTTTTTTAGTATGTTCAGAGCTGTGCAGTTATCATTACTGATTTTAGAACTCCCCAAATGTTCCATGCATATTACTCCAGTTTACTACCTCTCTATCATTGGTAGCCACAAATTGAGCTTTTGTTTCTATGGATTTTGTTTTTATGGATTTATCTGATTAGGATAGTTCATGTAAATGAAATTATACAGTATGTGACCTTTTCTGTCTGTCCTTTCACTTAGAATAATGTAAGATTCATCCATATGGAAGTGTTTTGTCAGTACTTCATTGCTTTTAAGGTCTGATTAATAATATTCCATTTTATCGATATACCATATTGTTTATTCATTCATTGGCTATTTCTACTCTTTTACTATTATGAGTATTGTTTTTATGAACCCTTATGTACACGTTTTTGTGTGAACACACATTGTTGGTTATTTTGGGTGTATATCTAGGGTTGAAATTACTGGGTCATATGGTAATTATACATTTAATTTTTTTGAAGAGCTACCAGACTTTTTTCTACAATGGAGCTATACCATTTCAGAGTCTTATCAGCAGTATATTAGGGTTCTAATTTCTCTGTATCCTTGACTACATTTTTTTAAATTAAAACTTTTTTTTTTTTTGGTAATACTGGGGTTTAATACTGGGATTGAACCCTCTATCAGTGAACTGTATCTCCAGCCCTATTTATCTTTTTTGACTCTAGCCATCCTAGTGGTTTTGAAATATCCCATTTGTGGTTTTGAGTTATAATTCCTTAATGATTAATGATGTGTTGAACATTTTTCCATGCTTGTGGCCATTTGTATATCTTCTTTGGAAAAATGTCTGTATAGATCATTAGCTTATATTTTAATTGGAAACTTTGAAACATTATTGTTGAGTCTTAGGAGTTATTTATTATAGACAAAAATGCTTGCCAGACACTGTGGTCCAAGCCTGGAGGTTGAGGCAGAAGAAAATTCAAAGTCTCAGCAACTTATCAAGGCCCTGTTTCAAAAAAAAAAAAAAAAGGAGTGGTGGTGTGGTGCTGGGGATGTAGCTCAGTGGTTAAACCCTCCTGGGTTCAATCCCCAGTACCCCCAAACAAAACAAACAAAAAATCCCCCAAAACAAAAAACCAAAAACTTTACCCTTGGGTGGACTTTTCCTTTGTCTTGATTATGATCTTTGGAGCACAAAAACAATTTTAATGAAATCCATTTATCTATTTTTTTCTGTATTCTTGCCGTTTTGGTTTTATATCTTAGAAACCATTGCTGAATCCAAGGTCATAAAAATTTTCTCCCGTTTTCTACAGCATACTACAGGGAACAGCCACATCAGTGTTTATAGCAGCACAGTTCACAATAGCCAAACTGTGGAGCCAACCTAGATGCCTTTCAATAGATGAATGGATAAAAAAATGTGGCGTATATAAAATACATGATGGAATATTATTCAGCAATAAAAGAGAATAAAATCATGGCATTTGCAGGTAAATGGATGGAGTTAGAGAAGATAATGCTAAGTGAAGTTAGCTAGTTCCAAAAAACCAAATGCCAAATGTTTTTTCTGATATAAGGAGGCTGATTTATAGTGAGGTAGGGAGAGGGAGCATGGGAGGAATAGATGAACTCTAGATAGGGCAGAGGGGTTGGAGGGTAAGGGAGGGGGCATGGGGTTATAAATGATGGTGGAATGTGATGATCATTATTATCCAAAGTACATGTATGAAAACAGGAATTGGTGTGAATATACTTTGTGTACAACCAGAGATATGAAAAATTGTGCTCTATATGTGTAATAAGAATTGTAATGCATTCTGCTGTCATATAAATAAAAAATTTTAAAAATTTACTTGTGTTTTCTTATAAAAGTTAAAAAGTTTTTGTTCATATATTGCTCTTATGTAATTAAAAAATTTTTTTAAAATATTTTTTAGTTTTTGGTGGACACAAAATCTTTATTTTACTTTTATGTGGTGCTGAGGATCGAACCCAGCACCCCACGCATGCCAGGTGAGCATGCTACCCCCTGAGCCACATCCCCAGCCCCTTATGTAATGGTTTTTAATTTTATGTTATTCATCACTTGTTGAAAAAAACGGGATGATTCTTATTGAGCAATCTTAGCATTCCTGTAAAACGTCAGTTGACCATATATGTAAGGGTTTATTTCTGGACTTCTATTCCCTTGATCTATGTCTCTTCTTATATTAGCACCACATTGTCTTGATTGCTGTCTTTTGTAATAAGTTTTGAAATTGGAAAGTGTGTTATTCAACTTTGTTCTTATTTTTTTGAATGCTTAATAAATGTGTATCTTTTCTTTTTCTTCTTCTTCTTCTTCTTCTTTTTTTTTAATATGGTGGTCTCTACTTGTTGCCAGGCTGGCCTTGAAACTCGGGATCCTTCTGCCTTAATCTCCATAGTATCTGGGATTACAGATCTGTACTACTACTATGCTTGGCTAAGAATATTTAAAAAAAAAAATTTCTTTTTTTTTTGGTTGGTACTGGAAATTGTATGCTGGGCAAGTGCTTGCTCTACCATTGAGCTACATTCCCAGGCGTAGCCCCATTTTTTAGTTGGGGGTTTTGCTGTGTTGCTCAGGCCGGCCTTGACCTTGAACTCCTGCTATCCTCATGCCTTGCCCTCATGAGTACCTGGGACAACAAGTGTGTGCCACCATGCCCAACTATGTTTAGTGGTTTTAGAAACTATTTTTAAAGTTGTCAACTGAAATTGCACATATATTTATGAGTTACCATGTGATGTTTCTATATATAATATATATGCTGTGTTTTGTTCAGTTAGGGTAAGTTTATCTATGTGCTTAAATATTTGACATTTCTTTGTGGCAAAAATGTTTCAAATCCTTTCTTCTAGCATTTTTTTAAGTCTTCTAGAATTTTTGAAGTGCACAGTATAATATTGTTTTCTGTAGCCACCCTACTGAGCAGTACAACACCAGGATTTATTTCTGTTGTCTTACTGTATTGTAGTGCCTACTGACCACCCTTTCTTCATCTCTCCTTTTCTCTCTCCTGCCTCTAGTAACTGCTATTCTTTTCTACTCTCAACTTTGAGATCACTTTTTCTAGATTTTTATATATAAATGAAATGATGTAGTATTTCTTTCTGAGCCTGGAATCAGTCATTATGGAAAACAGTATAGGGATTCCTCAGAAAATTAATTGAACTACTACAAGATCCAGCAGCCCCACTATGGGTTAAACCACCTATCCAAAAGGAATGAAAGTGTATAGCAATCTCACATTCCTTGCAGCATTATTCATAATAGCTAAGAAATGGAATCTGCCTAAGTGTCCATCAACTGATGACTAGATAAAGAAAATATGATATATAAGTATATAATAGAATTTTATTTGGTTATACGAAAGGATGAAATCCTGTCATTGGTACATTATAATTATAATGGTGGCATTTGTTGTTACATATTTACACATGCACATTATATATGGCCAGTATCATTCCCCAGTATTCTTTTGACTTTTCGAGTATTTTTCCTTTGTTATGGAACAGATGAAATTTTTTTAATGGATATACTTCAGATTATTTTCTTGTGGATGGGTTAGAAAAGTGTGCATTTGGTCTTTTCCCAGACATCATTTTTAAAGTATTCTAATGCTTAAAGGAAAGGTTTATATTTTGACTGAAATGCTTCTCTTATAGTTGGGCAAATAGTTGAGGGCCAGATGACTCTGGGAGAAACACTGGGTTCCACACAGATTGCCTTTTAAGTTAAATTCATTGAATTTGTTTCTTTCTTTAAAAAAAATCATATATATATATATACACACACACACACACACATAAAATTAGTTGTAGATGGACATAATACCTTTATTTTATTTCTTTTTATTTTCAATTGGTGCTGAGGATTGAACACACTGCATCATGCATGCTAGGCAAGCGCTGTACTACTGAGCCACAACCCCAGGCCCAAATTTGTTTCTTAATATTTAATTTCCTGATAATATTTTGAAGCTTGATTTGTATCTGCATATTTTTACTTTTTCAAGTGAACTTTATTAATGTAAATTTGTATATAACAACATTCACCTAACTTTTTTTTAAGAGATGTATACACTTGTAAAATCGTTGCCCAGTCAAGATACAGAATATTCCCATCACTGCTAACAGGTTCCAGGTGCCCATTGGCTATCATTTCTCCCTCCTGCCCCAGTGAATAACTGATGTGATCTCCTTGTTGCCGTGGGTTTTTTTTTTCCTTCTTACAGAATTTAATAGAAATATTTATTTCCAGATCTTTTATAACAGCTTCTGGGTTTGTGATTATATTGTTTGTTATTAAGAACATAAACTAAAAATCATTAACTTTAAGAATTATTGGTTTAAATCTTGAATTTTCTTAGAGTTGTTTCTAAATGGTGACCTGGTAATCTTACTTCACTATTAGATGAAATTTTTCTGTTAAATTCTGCAGTAGAAATACTGACATAACAAGGTTAACAGTGAATCTCTGAAATGAGATATAGGACAGGGGAAGGAAGACAGCAGAAATAATCTACCTCTATCCATTTCCATACTTGCCTTAAAAAAAGTTAGTTTCATGGTTATTTAACCATTAAATACATTTTTAGGCTTATATTTTCCCTGTATATATGTATATTTGAACAAAGGACAAGATTCAAAGTGATGTTGTAATAAGTTTTGGCCAAAGCTGTGTTTTTAAAACATAATGCTCTATTCTCATAGTCTTCCCCTAGGGCACTAAGGGACCTTTATTTTTATTTTTTTCCCAGAATGTGACTGAGGCAGTGAAGGAGAGGAGGAGTATGTCCAACTTGATTTCTAGCACCCTCCCTTGAAAATATCTTTATTGAGATGTAATTCACAAATAATATATTAATATATCACCAATTCAAAATGTAAAAGCCAGTGGTTTCTAGTTTGTTTGCTGCATTGGAAAGATATCACCACAACTTTAGGATTTTTATTGTCCAAAAATGAAACCCTGTAACCATTAGTAGTGACTGGGTTTCCTTCCAGGTACTCTTCCCTTTCCTGGCCCCAAGCAACTACTTACCTACTTTCTATTTCTATATATTTGCCCATTTAGGACATTAAAAAACAAAACAAAACAAACAAAAAAACCCCCAAACTCCTATCTAACTAGATTTTTTTTTTAACTAACTAGAATTTTATAGCCTTTGACCAACATCTTCCATCTGCCTCTCCTTCCTAATCACCTAAACTTTTAGTAAACACCATTCTACTTGTTCCTTCTGTGATAACTTTTTAAAATTTCAGGATTAAGATCATGTGGCAGCTGAGGACAGTGGCCCACCCCTGTAATCCTAGCCTTTTCTCCTCTTTTCATCTCCTCCTCTCACTCTTTCTTTTCTAAAAAATTGTACCATGGATTAAACCCACGGTGCTTTATCACTGAGCTATATCCACATCTCTTTTTATTTTTTATTTTGAGATAGGGTCTCACTGAGTTGCTTAGAACCTTGCTAAATTGCTAAGGCTGGCCTCAAATTTGCAATCCTTCTGAGTAACATGGATTACAGGTGTGAGCCACTGTGCCTGGCTGAGTATTTTTTTTTTTTTAAGGTTAAAATACAATTCTATTGTATATATACACATCGAATTTTCTCTATCTATTCAACTGTTGGTGGACACTTTTAGATCTTTTGTAAGACAGTTAATTTTACAGATTTATCAAGATTTCATGTTATTATGTCAGAACTCTTGACAGCCAATTCTTCATTCTTCCTTGCAAGTACCTTGATCTTACTGTATGCCTCCTACTCAAAATTTTTGTCTGAAATGATTATTGTAAAACCAAGATGAAACAAACCCCCAAAAACTCGGAGATAGGTTGACGAGAATTACAAGGACTGGTTATAAATCTGAGTGCACATATAATCTATTTCAGTTTATTGAATTATAGATTTTGGGATTTGAACCAAGAAGTTCTATGTTTTCTAAGTACTTATGCACAATAGTGTGATGTAATATCCACAAAGTTTAGTATTCTTAAAGTAAAACCTTTGTGTATCATTTTACATATGGTTAGAGGCATGTAATTATATCCATATTAGGATACAGAATGTTTCTTTTCTTAGATTTCCTCTCTTTCTTAGTCAGAATGTACTGTTGTCTTCTATCATGATAAAACCTTTGGTTCTCGGTTTTCATTTTATAGTAAAGTCTTTTTCAGGATATTCCTTTTTTTTGGGTTGTAAATAGGGGCTTACCTAACCTATTAGTAAAGTTACAATCAGAGGAAGGCAAATTATAATTCATATGATGACTAGCATCATCCTAAGTAACATTCCTCATGGTCAGAGTATATTTTACTGGAACTAGAGTATAAAGTTTTTTATCATTTGGATTTTCTTTATCATAAGAAAAATAATGAAAAAGATAATGTGATGTAATGAATGTTCATGTACCTATCTATAACTTAATTTAACAAATATTTACCTTCTGTCATATTTGTTTCAGGTTAAAAAAAGTTTTTGCTAGAGTCCAATTTAAAATTTAGTATAAGTTACAGAAATAATACAAGGTCCTCCCAGTGCTCTTCACCAGTTGCTTGCATTTTGTTTCATATGCATTTCTCTCCATTTTTGTCTCCTGAATAAGTTGGAAGCACTGTGTCCTTTTTCTGTAATTATTTGAACATACATTTACTAAGAATAAAGATATTCTCTTATATAATCATAGCTACTTCTTGTTTTTGTTTTAATTTTTTTTGTTAGTTGTAGGTGGACAAAATACCTTTATTTTATTTGTTTATTTTAGTATGTCATGCTAAAGATCAAACCCAATGCCTCACACAAGCTAGGCAAGTGCTCTGCTACTGAGCCCCAACCTCAGTCCCTCTTTATGGTTTTTTATAGTTTAATTTAAATGTTAGATATACCTCAGAGTTGGCAAAATATTTCACATAGTACCTCAGGTATGCCATCAGAATTTTTAGTATGTTTAGTATTTGTATTAAAGTACTTGAAGGTGGTACCCTGTCTGGATATTTCAGAACCCATTTTTCCTCTTATATGCATAAATTATGGTATTTTCCCTTGTCACATTTACATTTTAAAGTAAAAGTGATAACAATAATCTCTTTTCCTTTTTGTCTGTTTTAAAATTTTGTTATAGATTATAATATTTGGAGAATTTGAAAAGATCCTATCATTGGTTTAGGGGGAAAGTGGGGCATGCAGGTAATATTTTCACATCTTGGGGAGTTTTTTTTTTTTTTTTTGATATATAAGAATCTAGAAACATACTAACTTTATGACCTTGGTCACGTTACTTGATTCTTTGGAAAGCTGAAGCCTCTACTGTGATATGTGGATAAGTAGCACCTACCTCAACAACCCTCTGAGGATTAAATGAGATACTGTGTGTAAAGTACATAGCGCAGTGATTGGCACATAATTTAGTAAATACTAGATTTAAAGTTAAAGCATAATGATATTTATTTGGAGTTTGATTTTGATTAACAAAGTAATTTTTGTATTTAGAATAGGTTTTATTAAGCATATGTATTATAGTATTTACATAGTTTTTATATGCATTTCTATGTATATTTTAGCTGTAGTTCTCATGTGAACTTAGAAGTTGATCCTTCTGCAATAAACACTTTTTAAAGGGCTTTTAAATTATTGATTCTACAATTAGGGTGTTAAGGGGGATGATTATATTTGTTTTGAGAGCTCAAAAAGGATACCTAGAAAGTGTATAGTTTAACTAGTTACTGATCCACAACAGGGCATTAGTGGCAATAGCTAAAATATGTGGATATCGGCTCACTTATTCCTTGCAACATTAATGAGATACTGTTGCCATTGGAATCATGAGAAAGAAAAAGTGATTTAGCAACTTTGCAAAACTAATAAGTGCCTGAATTGAGGTGTGTGTTTTTTTTTTTTTTTGTGAGAGAGAGAGAGAGAGAGAGAGTGAGTGTTAGTTTTATTTTTTATGTTTTATTTTTTAGTTCTTGGCGGACACAACATCTTTGTTGGTATGTGGTGCTGAGGATCGAACCCAGGCCGCATGCATGCCAGGCGAGCGCGCTACTCCTTGAGCCACATCCCTAGCCCCTGAATTGAGTTTTGAGGCAGGTAGGCTGACTCTAAAGCTGTGCAAGTATCTTATAAGCTAAGATTATTTAAAATACTAGTGTATGTCTTCAGTTTCTGAACACTAGAATTCCTCAGGAATGCTTTAAAACAACAGAAAGTGAAGTGATAATGCAGAGTAAAAGAGGAAATCATATTCTTCCACAAGACTAAAGATGTAAAGAATAGGAGTAATTTCATAAATTGTGGGGAGTAGAATAAAGTAAATTGGGGGGATCACGCCTTAAGTCCTGATTTTTGTAAAATAATTTGCATTTCTGATGAAGTTTACTATTTTCTAGAATACTTTTTCTCCCCTTTTTCTTCAGAAGAAAAGTTCAGAAGATATAGACCAAATCAGCTATCCATTCTGAAATCCTTTAGATAGGTTGATATCTCTTTCTATTTTGTAAGCCTGTACTTGTAATGTGGACCAAGTTAGATTAGATAAAAACGAAAGACCCCTTAACCTGTGTATTATTTTTACAGTACCAACCTTAATCCAGTAGTTAATTTTTGGGAAAAGTCAAATTATTTGGGTATGCTTAAGAACTTTTAGGTAGTTTCAGTCTTATTAATATGCTGGTCACATGGACCAAATTATCTTCTCCAGTCAGCTTCTACTTCCTTGCTCTTACTTTTGCTCTATTGTGCTGGTGCCCATAACAACATAAACTTACAGCCCAGTAATGCAGGGCAAATAGACTTCCTTCCTGCCTTGGCGTTTTTTCCTGTACTAGATGCCAGCTTAGGATGGTGAGCCTCAAAGTTTAATGGAAAACCTGATTTCCTGACTTTCTCCCACTAGATTAGATTGTCTTAGCTGTTGAAATAAACAGGCTCTAAGAAGAGTAGCTGGAAAGTGATGTCTGTCTTGGATTGTTTTCCCTGCTGTATATAAACAAATCTTGTCATTTTTTTTTAAATGACCAAGATTTACAGAGGACAATAATTTACGCAAAAATAATTAATTGACACCAGGCTTTATTTACCCATGTTTTGGTAACTACATGGGTTTCTCTGTTGAGAATTGATACTACTCACGCTTCTAACCTGTGGGCTCTCCCAAAGCTGAGCTAATTTTCAGGATACTGAGTATCAGAAAAAGAACTGAGAGCACATCTTTTCTAGTATTTGTCTATAACAGGGTTCAAAAAAAAAAGGGGGCTGGGGCTTTGGGTTGGGAGTAGAGTGCTTTTTTGGCACATGTGAGGCACTGGGTTTGATCCTCAGCACTGCATAAAAATAAAGGTATTGCGTCCACTTACAACTAAAAAACTATATATATTAAAAAATATAAAAAAGACCTTGGGCTGGGTTGTGGCTCAGCGGTAGAGCGCTTGCCTTGCACGTGCGAGGCCCTGGGTTCGATCCTCAGCACCACATAAAAATAAATAAAGGTATTGTGTCCAACTACAACTAAAAAATAAATATTAATAAGAAAAGACCTTAATCCAACCCCCTCCCTCTTTTGGTACTAGGGATGGAACTCAGAGGTGCTTAACCTTGAGCCACATCCCCAGCGCCCCTTTTTAAATATTTTATTAGAGACAGGGTCTCACCAAGTTGCTCAGGGCCTCACTAAGTTGCTGAGGCTGGCTTTGAACTCAAGATCCTCCTTCCTCAGCCTCTTGAGCTGCTAGGAGTACAGGTGTGTGCCACCATGCCCGGCTTCCCCACATATTTTATTGGCGCCTTGTTGTTGTAGATGAGGGGATTTATTGTTACATATTTGTGCAGGCACACAATATAACAATATAATTTGGCCAATATTATTTCCCAGCACTTCTGCCCTCCTTCCCTCCCCACCTCTTATCCCTCGGTCCCTTTTGTCTACCCATCTCTCTTTTGATTTTTATGAGATTTATTCCATCTTTGTTTCCCTTTTCCCTCTGTAGCTTCTGCATATAAGAGAAAACATAAGACTTGACCTTCTGAGTTTAAGTTAACTTCACTTAACATTATAGTCTCTAGTCCCATCCATTTCCCTGCAAGTGACATTTTCATTTTTCTTTATGGCCAAATAAAGCTCCATTGTGTACATATACCACATTTTCTTTATTCATTCTTCTGTTTATGCATACCTAGTCTGATTCCATAGTTTGGGTATTATGAATTGTGCTGCTGTAAACACGGGTATGCATGTATCACTGTAGTAAGATGACTTTAATTCTTCAGGATAAATACTGAAAAGTGGTTTAGCTGGGCATATGTTGGTTCCATGCCTAGTCTTTTGAGGAGTCTCCACTTTGATTTCCATAGTGGTTTTACTAATCTACAGTCCTACCAATGGTGTAAAAATGTTCTTTTTTCCTCCATTCTCTCTAGTATTTATTATTTTATTCTTGATGACTGCCATTCTGACTGGTATGAGATGAAATTTCAATGTAGTTTAGATTTTCATTTCTCTAATTGCTAATGATGTTGAACATTTTTTCAACATATTTGTTGGCCATTTGTATTTCTTTAGAAAAGTATGGTTAATTCATTTGCCTATTAAGTAGGTTATTTATTTTTTTGATGTAAAGTTTTTTGAGCTCTCTATATTTTAGATATTAATCCTTTGTCAGAGTAGCTAGCAAAGGTCTCTCTCCTATTCTGTAGGTTCTCTTCACATTCCTTATTGTTTCCTTTGCTGTACAGAAGCTTGTTAATTTGATGCTGTCACACTTATTAACTCATGGCATTATTTCCTGAGCTTTAGAGTGTTGATGTTATGTTTTTTTCCTAGGACTTGTATAGTCTCAAGTCTAAATTCTGTGGTCTTTGATCCATTTTGAGTTGAGGTTTTTTTTTTTTTTTGTTTAAGTTTTGATATTAGATTAAGCTTTTGTTATGTCTTTTTCTATGTCATCTTGGTAATCATTTCTACTAATGTTTTAGCTTTATCTTGTATCTCAATTGGATTTGCAATTTTAAGATCCTTAGCAGTGCTGAATCATATTTCTTTGGAGGATGTTGACTTTTTTTTAAAAAAAGAGAGATAAGAGAGAGAGAATTTTTTAATATTTATTTTTTAGTTTTCGATGGACACAACATCTTCATTTTATTTTTATGTGGTGCTGAGGATCAAACCTAGCGCCCCGCGCATGCCAGGTGAGCGCGTTACCTCTTGAGCCACATCCCTAGCCCCCCCCTTTTTTTTAATGTTTTTTTTTTTTGGTGTGTGTTTGAACCTAGGGCCTTCTGCAG